>NC_050574.1:442005657-442605657 GCF_011100635.1 Trichosurus vulpecula
AAATGTTAAAAATAGTTTTTACACATAACTGGAAAAAATAATTTTTTAAAAAAAGAAAAATTATAGTAGCTTACATTTATATAGCCTTTTATAGAGCTTCTTTTCTCATAATAAGCCTAAGGAATAAGTAGCACAAATATTGTTATCCCATTTTACATATGAGGAAACTGCAACTCAGAGAGGTTAAGGAACTTGCCCTTGACCACACAGGGAGTAAATACCTAAGCCAGGACTGAACGTAGGTCTTTTGATTCCAAGCTCAGTGTTGTCTCCATGATACCACGATGCCTCTCTTGTTGTTAGAAGAAAATACACTAATCACAAAAAGATTTCTAAGCCCCCAGCCAATGATCCATTTATTTCTAGCAACAGAGGGAAAAATACAAAATACAGAAAAACATGAAGAAATCCTTAGGAACTTACTAGAGTGGGATGGACACATTAAATCACCCTGAGAAGATAACTGGGTTCTTTCAAAAGCTCAGTAAGTAAAGTGTGATAAATTGAGAAGAATGCTAAATCTGGAGTCATAGGGCCTTAATTTTAAAGCTCTTCTTCTCACATGTTTGAGTTACAACATTTCTGAATTTTGTTACCTCTTCTGCAAAAGGGTAGAATTGTAGTGATTGATCTCTAAGGTCATTCCTTTTCTGCTCTATATCCTACATGTCATCTCTTTCAGTGGAGATACCACAACTTTCCTGGGCTATCTCCTGCAATCTTTAAACCCTCTCATTTTGTAAACCAAAATCCCAGACTACAGTAGAAATCCTGTTCCTTTTCTGCAGAAAACAGCTGGTCACTCTCCTCTTAGTGTTAGGCACCATTGACTAGTTTCAGAATTCACAGATGTAGGCAGCTTCCAAGAAACCAGAAGGTGTTAACGAATTGACTCAAAATCATTCCTCCTCCTTTCTTCTTTAGGGAGTATGGTTTTCTTTCAGCTCATTCCTCCCTCAGAAGTGGGAATTTTTTAATAACCCCTAGTTCCAAAAAGGGGGTAGCTAGGTGACCCAATGGATAGAGTGCTGGGCCTGGAGTCACGAAGATTCGTTTTCATAAATTCAGATCTGGCTTCAGACATGTACAAGCTGTGTGACCTTGGGCAAGTCACTTAACCCTGTTTGCCTTAGTTCCTCATCTGTAAAATGAGCTGGAGAAGGAAATGGCAAACCACTGTAGTATCTTTGTCAAGAAAATCCCAAATGGGGTCATGGAGAGTCAGACATGACTGAAACAATAGATGAGTAGATCTCCACCCTGCCAAAGAAAGCATAGTAAGAAAATCCCCAGAAGTAATCTAACCAATCAGTGGGTTCCTCTGCCACAAGTGGTTGCCAGCCAGTTTTGAGATACTGTCCCTGACTTGTTGGCATTTCCCTTTGTCACTGAGGAAGAGTGATGCCTGATGGAACTCAGTTTAAACCTTGATTTCAGCAAGCCCATTGTAATGATAATGGCTATTTCCTAAAACATACTCTAATTTTAAAACTCCTGGAATAAAATTAATGATGTTTTTTAGTTTCTTTTAAATTGGGGCTGAATGTATGGCATCTATAAACTAGTACTCCTATAGTTCCACTTAATACTAAACTATGTCTTCAAAGTGTATTAGAGTTGAAGTTCTTAACCTGGAATCTGTGAACTTGTTTTGTTTTTTAAATATATTTTGTTAACTGTATTTCAATATAAGGGGTTTCCTTTGTACTCCTATGTATTTTATTTTATTCATTAAAAATGTCATTCTGAGAAAGTGTCCATAGTCTTCACTAGACTGTCACAGGGGTCCATGATGCAGAAAAAAAAAGGTTAAAATTCCTGCCCTAGATCTTGACCAGCAATGCCAGGCTTTGGCCACATAGCAACAAACTGTTGAGTAAATAAGAACTGGATAGTGAATGAAAGCTTCTTTCATAAGAATTACATGGGTAAAAAAAAGATGGAAGAGTTTTTTTTTTAATTGACCTTTCAGAACTATAATAAAGGGACCACAGTTCCCAGAGAACCCTTACACTTTCAGTAAGGCCTTACGGAAAGTCTATAATAGTTTCCCATTGTTTTATCCCAGAAATTTGGGATTGTTCTTGGCATACTTAGAGGAATAAATCAGGAAAGAGGTAGAACGCTATTCAATTCAATATACAATTATTCAGCAATTACCATGTTCAGAAAACTGGGCTAAGTGCTATAGGAGACTCAAAGTTTATATAAGGAATGGCACCTTCCCTCATGGAGCTATGATACATACATACATACATACATACATATATGTACATATATATGTCACATATAGCACACAAAGGGTACTCCCTAAATCACAGGGTAGGTTTCTCAAAGATTAGTTGATCTAGCAAGGTACTCTATGAGTCTTCAGACCCTAAAATCTGTAACTGCTGAGCCCCTACTAATGTGCTTACTTTTAATATGACTTTTAATAAGTAATGATTTTTATTTATTATATTTAATTATATTATTTCAATTATATAATTTATTATATTAATAATATATAATTAAAATTAATTTTAATAATACTTACAATACTTGGCAGAGCCAAGATGTCAGAGTAGAGCTGAGCTCTCTCAACATTCCCCTCCAAATGACTTTAAAGTAGCACTTCAAATAGAATTCTAGAGCTGGTCAGAGTGAAACATTTTTTCCAACTCAATACAGCTTAGGTCAGACAGGTCTGTGACACCAGGGTTGGAGCTAACCTGAGGCCCACATGGCGGCAACATCAACCTTGGAGGCAACGATAGCAACTGCGGTAGCTTCAGGAACTCTCAAGCCAGCTATGGTGAGGAGACTGGGCAACTGGTCAGAAATAAATTATCGGGAATCCCTATGCTAGCACTGAGTGTAGGATCTGACAATGTTTGGCAACTCTATTACCTATACACACTTCTAGTAGTTCCAGGTTAAAGAGGAATGCTTTTGGTCCCAAGGTATCATGGTCTCTGAGTATCACTCATGGCTGCAAGGGATCAGAGGCCTTCCTGGGTAAGAACTAGAGTGGGGACCAGGAGAACAGTGACCACACCTCTCCACATATTATACCACCTTGGAAAAAAGTTCAAGAAGTGCTGAAAATTAACAGTGTCCCACCCCAAAACCAGGAACAGAGCCCAACTTTAACATAAAGTTCAAAGTAAAAAAAAAATAGGCTAGAAAAATAAGCAAACAACAAAAAAGAACCTTATTATAAAAAATTATGACAGGGAGAATCAAGACACAAACCCAGAAGAAGACAATGATATCAAGACAGCTTCAAACAAAGCTTTGAAGGATAAAAGAAATCTGTAAATTGGACACATGCCAAACAAGAATTCCTGGAAAAGCTTAAAAATTATTTTTAAGATCAAATAAGAGTGGTAGAGGAAAAATTGGGAAAAAGAAATGAGAGAAATGCAAGAAAACTATAAAAAGACAATTATCAGCTTGGTAAAAGAGGCACAAAAATACTGAAGAAAATAACACCTTAAAAAGCAGTTGGCCAAATGTTAAAAGATGCACAATATTTCACTGATGAAAATGATTCCTTAAAAGGCAAAATTGGCCAAATAGAAAGAGAGGTACAAAAGCTCAGTGAAGAAAATAATACCTTAAAAATTAGAATTGGGCAACTGGAAGCTAAATGACTCCATGAGACATCGAGAAAGAATAAAACAAAGTCAAAAGAATGAAAAAAAAATAGAAGACAATGTGAAATATCTCAGAAGGAAAACAACTCACTTGGAAAACAGATTGAGGACAGATAATTTTAAAATTATTGGACTACCTGAAAGCCATGATCAAAGAAAGAGCCTAGACATCATATTTCAAGAAATCACTAAGGAAAACTGCCCTAGTACCAAACAGTAAAATAGAAATTGAAGGAATCCACCAATCACCTCCTAAAAAAGATTCCAAAATGAAAATTCCCAGGAATGTTATAGCCAAATTCCAGAGCCCCCCCACATCAAAGACAAAATACTTGTAAGCAACCAAAAAGAAATTACTCAAATACAGTGGAGTCACAGGCAGGATCACATGAGATGTAGCAGCTTCCACATTAAAGGAACAGAGGGCTTGGGATATAATATTCCATTAGGCAAAGGAGCTAGGATTACAACCAAGAATGACTAACTTGGGAAAACTGAATATAGTCCTTCAGGAGGAAATGGATGTTTAATGAAATAGAAAATTTTCAAGCATTCCTGATGAAAATATTAGATTGACTAGAAAATCTAACTTTCAAATATAAGACTCAAAAGATAAAAAGGTAAACACAAAAGTGAAATCTCAAGAGATTCAATAAGATTAAACTATTTACATTCCTATATGGGAAGATGATACATGTAACTCCTAAGAGCTTCATCATTATTAAGGTAACTAGAAACTAAAAAATCTAACCCTAAAGAATGAATGGATTAAAGAACAAATTATAAAAACAATAAATAATTTCATTAAAGAGAATGACAGCAATGAAACAACATACCAATATTTATGGGATGAATTGGGGAAAAAATTTGTAGACAGTTTCTTAGATAAAGGTCTCATATCTCAAATATATAGAGAACTCTGTCAAATTTATAAGAATATGTCATTACCCAATTGATAAATGGTCAAAGGATATAAACAGGCAATTTTTTGATGAAGAAATCAAAACTATATATAGTTATATGAAAAAATGCTCAAATCATTATTAATTAGTGAAATGCACATTAAAACAACTTTGAGGTTGTTGTTGGTAAGCAAAATGGGCTCTTAGCACTTAGTTCAACAAGTGCCCTTGAAGAGTTTGGCTTTCTTTTGAGTAACTCAGTGTATTTCATTGAGTCTTACTAAGTGCCAAGCCCCAGGCTCTAAACTCTATTAGGTGTTAACCTAACCTATGTGGATGTGAACCTCCCAGGGTCCTAAAGGGAGGGGCTAACTAAAGAGCAAATCATAGCAGCCTAAGTTCTGGTCATTCAGATGACATTTGATGAGGTCTGAAGCCCTATAAGAAGAAAGGACAGGGCCATTTGTGCAGGGCTCTCACTCATGATAGTGCTGATGCAGAGACTCCCGGCAGCTGTAGCTAAGGAGCCCTCCAGCTCATAAACCCGGATGCTGAGACTTTGTTGAGCTCTGGTAACTATATGTTGGGATTTGAATCAGACAAGGTCTGTCTGTTGATATACAGACCAGGCCCAAACCCCTATTAGGTGTAAAACCTATGTGGGTGTGGATTGGTAACTAAGGTGGAGCCCAAGGTGGGGCTAACTCAGGGGAGGGCCTAGTTTACAAATGAGTTTGAGTGATAGGTTTGGGACATCAGAGGCTCTTAGCCCACGTGGGTTTAAGTTGCCTCTTTGTGACGATTTTAGGTCACGTGGGTGAGTCGCCTGCGTGACTCACCCCTGATGCTGAAAAAGATATAAAACCAGGGGTTGGCCTTCTCTTCTTTGGAGCTGTTATACCCACAGCCGTGGTGGCGCTCGTGACTCTGGACCAGCCCTTGTTACGAGCTCCCGGGCTGAACCTAGATGATGGTGACTATGAATTGTATTGGGTCTGTCTGTTGATGTTTGTACTTTGTTTGTTTCTTGTTCTGAAGTTCAGGGTGCTGGCTTTTTCCCCCTGAACTAAGTGAATGATATTTGTGTGCTGAATTAAAGTAAGCTTGTCAAACCCCTTAACGTAGCTTTCCTTAGTTAAGCAGATCAAAAGAACCTGTGCTTTGGCAGCATGCTGGTAGTGTTCTTGTTGTTGGGCTTTCACCCCCACAACAGCTGCTAGCCGGATTGTTGAAACAGAGGTATCACCTCACAGCTATCAGATTGAGTAAAATGATAGAAAGGAAAAATGACAAATGATGGAGGGGAAAAATTGGGACACTACTAATACCCTGTTTGGTGGAATTGTGAACTGATCCAACCATTTTGGAAGGCAATCTGGAATAATGCCCAAAGAGTTATAAAACTTTGACCCAGAAATACCACTAATAGGTCTAGTTCCCAAAGCAATCAGGGAAAAAAGGAAAAAAAAACTTATATATTCTGAAATATTTATAACAGTTCTCTTTGTGGTGGCAAAGAACTGGAAAATGAGGGGATGCCCATCAACTGGGGAATGGCTAGATAAGTTGTGGTATATTATTGTGACAGAATACTACTGTGCTATAAGAAATGACAAGCTGGTTGATTTTAGAAAAACATGGAAAGACTTGTAGGAAATAATGAAGAATGAAATAAGCAGAACCAAAAAAACATTGTGTACAGTAATAGCAATATTTTTCAAAGAACTGTAAACAACTAAGTTATTTTGAGTATTATAAATACTCAAATCAACCACAAAGGACCTATGAAGGAAGATGCTATCCATCTCCAGAGAAAGAACTAATAAACAGAAGTATGCGTGGTATGGCTTTCATATATATACAAATCCATGTCTAATGGTGACTTTCTCTAGTGCATGGTGGGGAGGGAAGGAGAAAAAAAAAGTGAATAGCAGAGAACAAAAGAAAACTTAGAAGCACAGAAAAGCAAGGTAGCTTTGAAAACAATATGTAATATTTATTACATAGGTCTTTTTTTAAAAAGTAAACAGTGTGAAATGAAGATTGATGGTTCCATATTGAATCCTCTCTTTGTGTTGTGCTGTGTAAGTGAAAACTTTTTTGTCTCTTTGAATTTAAGTCCAAAATAAATTTTAAAAAATTATGGGATGCAGGCAAAGCAATACATGGGAGAAATTTTATATCTCTAAATATATCAATAAAAGAGAATGCATATCAATAAAAGAGCATATATCAATAAAAGAAAGTGTATATCAATAAAAAGAGAAAGAACAGATCAGTAAATTGGGCATGTAACTAACAAAAAAACTAGAAAAATTACAAACTAAAATCCAAAATAGAAATCTGAAAAATTAAAGGAAAAGAATGGACACATGTAGGGAATGTGCAAGGAGAGGCATATACACACAGGGAACAGGTGTGACCAGAGCAACCATAGAAAACAACACACGTGCTTAGAGAGGAGGACTTCAGCCTTAAGACTCTGAAGTTGTAGGGTTTCCTGTAGGTTTTCTAAAGTTGTGGTATCTTCTGGTGATGTCATCACATTGCTCCCTCTGGTCCTAGTCCTACTTTACCACTGGTCTCTGCTTGACTCATTAAATAGTCACTGCTTGTGGTCTTCTTCCAGATGCTATCAACTTCGGTCCTACTGTGTACACGGGTATGAAGTTTCTCTTTGCTTCCAGTTTATGGTTCATTAGAAATCCTCAACTATCTGTTTCTTATTTTAAAAAAGTGTGACCTCTGACATAGTCTTTCAGTTACAAGCAGAGGATTTTTAATAGCTCTTTCAGAAAAGCAAGAACTTTGCCTGAGAACAGCAAAAACAAAAACAAAAACAAAAAAAGGAAAGAAAAACCTTCTCTAGGGGGGAAAACCTTCCTGGCTTTTTTTTTCTGCCTTGTGGACTGACCTATCTTTGTTCCCTTTAGAGTCTTGGCTAGGGTTCTCATCTCCAGACACCAAGTTCTTTATAACAAAGATCAAGATTAACTAACATCCTGAGGCTTAACCTTTACTTTGGACAATATTTCTTGGTTATTATGCTTGGGGTTTTCCTGAACAACTTCATTCTAGGTCAAGGTGAACCTTACATGCCTTATAATTGGTATTCACCCCAGAACTACCAAACCACTTTGGAGTTCACGGTTCCCCAGTTTTCCAACCCTACAACTCTGGGGCTCTCCCATGTAGGTGAATGGGTAAAGAAAGGGCACAGAGGTAAAGTTAAGCCCAGAAGAAAGTCATTATCCTTTCTACCTCCCCAGTCACACCCCTGGTCTTCCATAGGCAGGCCACCCAAAGCTAAGGGAGGCTTCCTGAAGATGCTGGCATTTAATGTTCATTTAAGCTTTAAAAGATGGGGAGGAATCAAAAGGCAAAGAGGAAGAGGGAAAGGATTCTGGGCACTGGTTACAGCCTATCATAAGAACAACAACTCACTCCCTGGGTTAGCAAGATCCCAAAGGTCTTCTAAGGGACTTTTCCTACTTATATAGCCTGAGCACTGTTAAATTCCAATTCTGGACAGCCCTGACCTTGGGGGGCAGGGGTGAGAAGACCCAGAAATCCCAAGCTCTGTCTGCTTCCTCCATTTGGAAGGATTTATGTGCTAGATTTCAACCTTCTGGTCCTTATCAGGGTAACGTCAGGGGCAGTTCACAACGGATCTCCTGATACAAAGCAATAACAATTAATATTGCATAGGGAAATCAAATCTTTACCCCTTTAAAGTACTTCTGTTGAGATACTGCTCTTTCTTTTTTTTTAATTTATTTAATATATTTAGTTTTCAGCATTGATTTTCACGAAAGTTTGAATTACAAATTTTTTCCCCGTTTCTACCCTCCTCCCACTCCAAGATGGCGTATATTCTGGTTGCCCCGTTCCCCAGTCAGCCCTCCCTTCTGTCACCCCCCTCCACTCCCATCCCCCTTTCCCTTCTTCTCTTGTAGGGCAAGATAAATTTCTATGCCCCATTGCCTGTGTATCTTATTTCCTAGTTGCACGAAAAAACTTTTTTTTGTTGTTGTTTCTGAACGTCTGTTTCTAAAACTTTGAGTTCCAAATTCTCTCCTCTCTTCCCTCCCCACCCACCCTCCCTAAGAAGGCAAGCAATTCGACATAGGCCACATGCATATCATCATGTAAAACCCTTCCACAATACTCATGTCGTGAAAGATTAACTATGTTTTGCTCCTTCCTAACCTATCCCCCTTTATTGAATTTTCTCCCTTGACCCTGTCCCTTTTCAAAAATGTTTGTTTTTTATTTCCTCCTCCCCCCGTCTGCCCTCCCTTCTATCATCCCCCCTTTTTTATCTTCTTCCTCCTTCTTTCCTGTGGGGTAAGATACCCAATTGAGTATGTATGGTATTCCCTCCTCAGGTCAAATCCGATGAGAGCAAGATTCACTCATTCCCTGTCACCTGCCTCCTCTTCCCTTCCTACAGAACCACTTTTTCTTGCCACTTTTATGCGAGATAATTTACGCCATTCTATCTCTCCCTTTCTTCCTCTCTCAATATATTCCTCTCTTATCACTTAAATTGATTTTATTTTTTTAGATATCATCCCTTCATATTCAACTTGCCCTGTGCCCTTTGTGTGTGTACATATATATATATACACACACATATATACATATATATATGTACCTACATATATACATACATAGACACACACATATGTATATATATGTATACACATATATATATATATATGCATATTCCTTTCAGCTACTATGATATTGAGGTCTCATGAATCATACACATCATCTTTCCATGTAGGAATGTAAACAAAGCAGATCAACTTTAGTAAGTCCCTTATGATTTCTCTTTCTTGTTTACCTTTTCATGCTTCTCTTGATTCTTGTGTTTGAAAGTCAAATTTTCTATTCAGCTCTGGTCTTTTCACTGAGAAAGCTTAAAAGTCCTCTATTTTATTGAAAATTCATATTTTGCCTTGGAGTATGATACTCAGTTTTGCTGGGTAGGTGATTCTTGGTTTTAATCCTAGCTCCATTGACCTCCAGAATATCATATTCCAAGTCCTTCAGTCCCTTAATGTGGAAGCTGCCAGATCCTGTATTATCCTGATTGTTTTTCCACAATATTCAAATTGTTTCTTTCTGGCTGCTTGCAGTATTTTCTCCTTGATCCCCAGATCTGGAATTTGGCGACAATGTTCCTAGGAGTTTTCTTTTTGGGATCTATTTGAGGAGGCAACCTGTGGACTCCTTCAATTTCTATTTTATCCTCTGGCTCTAGAATATCAGGGCAATTCTCCTTGATAATTTCTTGAAAGATGATATCTAGGCTCTTTTTTTGATCATGGCTTTCAGGTAGTCCAATAATTTTTAAATTATCTCTCCTGGATCAGTTCTCCAGGTCAGTGGTTTTTCCAATGAGATATTTGACATTGTCTTCCACTTTTTCATTCCTTTGGTTCTGTTTTATAATATCTTGATTTCTCATAAAGTCACTAGCTTCCATTTGCTCCAATCTAATTTTTAAGGTAGTATTTTCTTCAGTGGTCTTTTGGACCTCCTTTTCCATTTGGCTAATTCTGCCTTTCAAGGCATTCTTCTCCTCATTGGCTTTTTGGAGCTCTTTTGACATTTGAATTAGTCTATTTTTTAAAGTGTTGTTTTCTTCAATTTTTTTTTCAGTATTTCTTTGGGTCTCCTTTAGCAAGTCATTGACTTGTTTTTCATGGTTTTCTTGCATCATTCTCATTTCTCTTTCCAATTTTTCCTCTACTTCTCTAACTTGCTTTTCCAAATCCTTTTTGAGCTCTTCCATGGCCTAAGACCAGTTCATGTTTTTCTTGGAGGCTTTTGGTGTAGGCTCTTGGACTTTGTTGACTTCTTCAAGGCATATGTTTTGGTCTTCTTTGTCACCAAAGAAGGATTCCAAAGTTTGAGACTGAATCTGAGTGTGTTTTCGCTGCCTGGCCATGTTCCCAGCCAACTTACTTGACCCTTGAGTTTTTCGTCGGGGTATGACTGCTTGTAGGGCAAAGAGTACTTTGTTCCAAACTTGAAGGGATGCGCCATTGATTTCAGAGCTATTTCTATACAGCCAGTTCTGCCACACCAGCACTCCTCCTTCCTCAAGAACCACCAACACAGACCTGACGCAAATCTTCAGCACGCTCTGCACTCCTGCTCTGATTGCCGCTCAATTCCTTCCACCACGTGGGCCTGGGGCTGGAAGTAACTGCAGCTGTAGTTCTGTAGCTGCACCTCCCCCACTGCCCCTGGGGTGCTGGCCGAACCGCAAACTCTGTCCCCCCCGCAGCTTTTCCCACTAACCTTCTCTGTTGTCTTTGGTGTTTGTGGGTTGAGAAGTCTGGTAACTGCCACAGCTCACTGATTCAGGGTGCTAGGGCCTGTCCTGCCCGGCTCCTGGTCTGGTTGGTCCTGCTGCCTTCCACGCTGAGCTCTGCTCCCCTCCACTCCGTGCATGATAGACCTCATCCAGCGACCATCCAGGCTGTCCTGGGCTGGATACCTGCTTCCCTCTGCTATTTTGTGGGTTCTGCAGTTCTAGAATTTGTTCAGAGCCATTTTTATAGGTTTTTGGAGGGACATGGTGGGGAGCTCATGCAAGTCCCTGCTTTCCAGCAGCTATCTTGGCTCCAAGACACTGCTCTTTCTTTCAAGGGGGCTGGGTAAGAACTCTCTTTTACCTTAATTCAGAGACCCAGGGTTACCACCAAGTTGGCTAAGAGTTTACTTCCTTCCAGGTAAATTCACCTTCCCAGTTTTCATACAAAGACACTTTCACCTTCCTTGTATTTTCAGAAAGTAAGCCACCTACCAATATTTCCTCCCTTTGGTTCTCTAAACCCTCTTTGTAAATAAGTCATCCAAATCATCATGGGAAAAAGAAACCTGCCAATTGAAGGAAACCTGAGCCATTCCTCCAATGTGTATGGAGCCCTCTGAGGGGACAGGGGCCCTTTGACCAAGATAACTCTGCATGGGAGTTAAAAAGCAGAAGGGCTGGAAAGAGCTAATTGAAAGTGCCTATAATAAGTTTGTCCTTATTGGATAAGTCTTCCTGAAGGCCACATGAAAGAAATCGCTAGGTCAGAAAGGCATCCTCAACAACCACCACCCTGCCTTCTCTGGGTGGCACTGCTTTGTTATGGACCTGGAAGTTAGGAGCATGATGATAAAGCTTTTGTTTAGCAGAGACAACCTCTGCCCTAAGCAAAGGTCAATATAAGCAATCTGCAAGTTGAAGGCAGGTCAAGAACCAGGTGAAACATTTAGGCATGCCAAAGAGGAGCACCACTGAGCAAAAGTTATTGTCACACCTTATACCAAATGCTACAACATGGTATCACAGCCCCCATGTCTGAATCGGTGCTAGACACACTCCTCAAATTCTGCCATTCTCAAAAGGGCATAGACATGTTTGCTCAGTTCAGCATAAGTTATATAATGTCTCTGGCATGTCCCACAAAACTCTTGGGAGAAGAAGACTTCAGAAAAATCCTTCCATTGCTCCTGACCCTAAAGAGGAAAGCCTACAATAGTCCAGTCTTGCCCCTTCAATATCTTAGCCCTTTTGGTCAGACCCATGGCTGTCATCCAGGAGTCAGTGAAGAAGATCTTTTTGGTCTCATCCCTCAAAGCTCTCTCAAAAACCAGACATGTGACTTGCATCTAAACCAACAGGGAGTAAGATCTCCCTTTCTCAGGGTATCCCTTATTACTGAATGGACAGCCACTAAGAACCAATTGCCCATGCCCCCATAGCAGCAGGCAGACCTACAAAATAGTGATTCTCTAAAGCATAGGTTCCCAAGACAGCAATACTACCCCCTACGGGGCACTGACACTATGGGGGGGAGGGTAGTAGTCTCAGGTGCAATTGGGGGACATTGAACAAAAATAAGAAGGCAATAGAAGCGTAAGGAAAGAAGAAAAGATAAGAAAATTTTGAAAAACCATTCATACATGTTTCATCTGTTGTGTAACAATGTAGTCATAGTGATTACATTATTTTCCAAACAAACACACAAAATACAAGTTATAACTCATCAGTGGTCAAGTCTGCCAGCAGGTCTTAACAAGCAAGTGTTGGCAGGCAAGCATATCATGCATCAGCAGGAATATGTGAGTGTAATGACTTGTTTACAATATGATACTATGTGGTTACATGACACAATATGGCATCATCAAAATTTCAATGCAGAAAAAAACCCACAACTTTACAATAAATTAATAAATTTAAGATGCATCTGTTTTTAGAAAAATTTATATATTTTTTTGAAATGACACAAATTTAAAAAAAAAAACAGGTAAAAGGCTAAAGAAAGTAGATTTCCAGGAGGGAGCTGAGTAATTTTTTTTAACTTGCATTAAACTTATTTACATAATAGTTGAGTTGTAAAGAAAAATTATGACCAATGGAATGAATCATGAGAAAGAAGAAAACAAAACAAAACAAAACAAAAAAAGAGAGAAAAAAAGAATTAAAAAAGGAGAGCAAATAGTTTGCCTCAATCTGCATTCAGACTCCATATTTCTTTCTCTGGAGGTAGATAGCTCTCTCCATCATGAGTCCTTTGGAGCTGTCTTTGAACCTTGTATTGCTGAGGAGAGCCAAGTCTATCAAGGTTAGTCATCACAGAATCAATATATCTGTAGTTGTATGCAATGTTCTGGTTCTGCTCCACTCACTCAGCATTATATCATGTAGGTTTTTCCAGGTTATTATGAAGTCCATATCCTCCCCATTTCTTATAGCACAATAGTGTTCCACTACATTCATATGCCACATGAGTAATTTTTTAAAGGAGATGTTAGGCCAAATAACTTTGGGAACCTCTGCTCTAAAGTCAGGTCCTCATAGGCAAGGCCCATTTGGGATACCAGAGGAGGCCCAATGGGAGGGCTGTGACTGGAGGCCCTCGCCTAGTGGTCACCTTATGCCAGCTCACAAGAGTCAATTGTGAAAAATTCAGTGAAAACATTTACACCTCAAAAATTTACAAAAACTACAAATCAGCACTTGATTTATTGTTTTCTTTATTGTCTGAACTTAACCCCTGGTTCTCGTCATACAAACTCTGTTCTCCTTCTCTCACTGCCCACTGTCTTTTCCTTTCAAAACATCCTTCCAATGTTCTACTTCAGATCTACCCACCCTTTCTACTGTATTCTATGGAATGCCTGCTCCATAGTTAATACTAATATCGCTGACTTTTATATGGCATTTACTATGCACCAGACATTGTGCTAAATGCTTTATAATTATTATTGCCTTTGATCCTCGAAGACCTGGGAGGTAAGTGCTATCACTACCCCCATTTCACAGATAAGGAAACTGATGAAAACAGAGGCTAAGTGACTGAGCCAGGGTCACACAGTGAGTAAGTATCTGAGGCTAGATTTGAATTTACTTCTTCCAGAACACTAGCCACTGTGCCACTAGTTTTTAAAAACTTGCTTTTAACTTAAATCTTGTCCTTTCTTATCCCTTCCATCTTCTGTCACTCAGCCTCCCTGATCATCCTTTTCAGCTCTAATTGCACTTTCACTCATACCCCACCCCCACTCCCTGGTGGGAGACTTGAAATACTCCTTGTTCCCCATTGCCACTTCTTTTTTAAATTTTTTAATTTATAGAATAAAACAAGCATTTGCGTAACATAGTATAATAAAAAGATGATTGCTCATGAAACTGCTGATCTATCATGTACAACTTGCTATTCCTTTTAAATACATAATAAAGTAATCATATAAATTTCTTTTTTGTTTGTTTTTTTAATTCCTTTCCTCCAACCCAGCCTTAGAGATGTCTACCATTAGACAGAAATAGGTAGATAGATAGATAGATAGATAGATAGATAGATAGATAGATAGATAGCAAGAGAGATAGATAGATGATAGCAAGATAGATATAGATAATGTATGTGGACATATGTATATGTATATATGTACACGTACACACACATACTACATACATACATATACATATACACACACACACACACACACACATATATATATATATATATATATATATATACACAGAGAGAGAGAGATACATACAGATATATATCCAGTGCACTTTGTCTTTACACAGACATGGTCATATCCTTAATTTTGTCATCACTCACCAGTATTCTGCTTCCACAAAGTTCCCCAACTCTGAAATTCCTTTATCTAATCATAATCTTTTACCATTCTCTCTGCCTTACAATGCCTAACCTTGTTCTTCATCCTTGCTGTGACCTTCACTCCTGATCTCCACCCTTGCATTCCTTCCCAGAACATCCTCTCTATACTGATTGCACTCTACTGCTTTTGCAATCTTGACACCTTGGTAAACCAGTGGAACTTCTTCAACTCTGCAGTATTGTTTATACAATGGTGCCCTGCTCCTTATCATATCTTGTCAACCCTCAGCCTTGGATGAGTCCCACAATTTTTTTTGGAGGGGGGAAGGCAGGGCAATTAGGGTTAAGTGACTTGCCCAAGGTCACACAGCTAGTGTGTCAAGTGTCTGAGGCTGGATTTGAACTCAGGTCCTCCTGACTCCAGGGCCGGTGCTCTACTCACTGCACCACCTAGCTGCCCCGGAGCCCCACAATTTGCTACTTTAACTCATGTTCAGCAAGAGAAAATCATGAAACCACTATGAATGTATGTTACATAATCCCAACTAGGCCCTTGCTGCAGCAAGGCAAACCTTTCATGCCTTCCTAAATAATTTCCTCTCCCTTTCACGACAGGGGCTATTCTAGATTTTTTCATCCCCTCTCAAACCTCCCAAGGCACTTCTATCCCCCACTTTCTCAGCTAAGAAATTGCCTTCTGAAAAATTTTCTGGCCCTTTGTTTAGAGTTCCCTCTTCTTTTCTCCTCCATCTCCTCATCTCACATCACTCAGATATCTTCTCTCACTATGTCCTCCTTTACTCATCTTCACCCTTTCTCCTTGTGCTTTTACATGCCCAGCTGATCAAACTATCCAAGATCTGACTCAGGGAGTCATGTGGAGACACACCAGGAAGAGAAAGGACATCAGGACCTTACCTCACCTGAAACAAGAGTCCCTCTGCCTCCCTGCCAGCATATTCTGTGTGTGCTCATTCTTCCCCCTGATAGTGTGTGTATTTGTGGGTCAGTGGGCCTCAGGTTTAGGGAGGTGGGATGTTTTGTGGCTCCTGTTCATGCAATGCCATCTCAGTAAATGCCTTTGCTTTGAGCTAATTGTGTCCTCCAAATTAATGGTAAATATAATGATGAGGGCTTCTGAGCTATACTTTCAGGAGCCACAGAGCACCTTGGACCTGAGATATTAGTTATCCTCTAATCTGAGAGAACAAAGGGGGCAGCTAGGTGGAGCAGTGGATAGAGTGCTGGGCCTGGAGTCAGGAAGACCTGAGTTCTAATCTGGCCTCAGACACTTATTTAGCTGTGTGACCCTGGGCAAGTCAATTAACCCTGTTTGCCTCAGTTTCCTCAGCTGTAAAATGAGCTGGAAAAGGAAATGGCAAACCACTCCAGTATCTTTGCCAAGAAAATCCCAAATGGGGTTACAAAGAGTCATATATGACTAAACAGCAACAGGAGAACCAATTTATGAGAGTCAGTTGCAGGGGGGGGGGCGGGGGAAGGAGGGGGAGGTTGCAGGACGGAAGGGAGGATAAATCAGAAAGGGAATTACATGTCAAAGTAAGAAACCAAAGGGCAAATAGATCATTCGTTTTCGTCCAAACATTAACTTGAACTGAAATTAGTTTTAAGTAGTACAAGTTAGGGAGACACTGTAGTAGGGGGGAAAGTACAAGAATACTCTAGAATGAGAGCATCTAACTTCAGGCTCTGACACTTACTACTTGTGTGACCTTGTACAAGTCACTAAACTACCCTGGTCCTCAGTTTCCTGTGTTGGTAAGCAAAATGGGCTCTTAGCACTTAGTTCAACCAAGTGGCCTTGAAGAGTTTGGCTTTTGCTTCCTTTGAGTAATACAGTGTATTTCATTGAGCCTTAATTGGTGCTAAGCCCCAGGCCCAAACCCCTATTAGGCGTAAAACCTAAGTGGGTGTGGTTTGGTAACTAAGGTGGGGCCCAAGGTGGGGCTAACTCAGGGGAGGGCCTAGTTTACACATGAGTTTGAGTGACATGTCTGGGACAGCAGAGGCTTTTAGACCATGTGGGTTTAAGTCGCATCTTTGTGACAATTCTAGGTCACGTGGGTGAGTTGCATGTGTGACTCACCCCTGACCCTGAAAAAAATATAAAACCAGGTGTTGGCTTTCTCTTCTTTGGAGCTCTTACCCACAGCAGTGGTGGCTCGAGTGACTCTGGGCCAGCCCTCGTTATGAGCTCCCACACTGAACCTAGCTGTTGGTAACTATGAATCTGTATTTGGTCTGTCTGTCGATGTTTGTAATTTGTTTAGGGCTCTCACTCGTGGTGGTGCTCATGGGAGACTCCTGGCAGCTGTAGCTAAGAGCCTTCCAGCTTGTAACCTGGATGCTGAGACTTTGTTGAACTCTGGTAACTATGTATTGGGATTTGAATCAGACAAGTTCTGTCTGTCCATGTTTGTACTTTGTTTGTATTTTGCTCTGAAGTTCAGCACACTGGTTTTTTCCCCTGAACTAAGTGAATGATATTTGTATGCTGAATTAAAGTAAGCATGTCAACCCCTTAATGTTGCTTTCCTTACTAATGCAGATCAAAAGAACCTGTGCTTTTGCAGCATGCTGGTAGCATTCTTGTTGCTGGGCTTGTGTTGGTCTTTCACCCCCCACAACAGTTGCTAACTGAATTGTTGAAGCATTCCCTCATCTGCAAAATGGAGGGGTTAGATGAGATGGCCTCTCAGGTTCCTTCTAACGCTAGATGCATGATCTGATAGCAAAAATAGCATGAATTAAACAATTAATTTAGCTTCCCTCCAAAAAAATTGTTGAATATTTAAACTCTCATCCAAGAAGGATTTAGAATAAATAGGTAGCAGTAGTAGAATCTCCTATACTATCTCCAAAAACCCTGTTTCAGTCTTTCGGGAAAGTATTTAGAAAATAGTTAATGAGGGAAAATGGCATTTAGAACAATTTCAAAATCTCTCTCTGTCTCTGTCTCTCTCTTTCTCTGTCTCCCCTCTGTTCTCTTCTCTCTCTGTGTCCCTCTGTGTGCGTCTCTCTCTGTCTCTCTGTCTCTGTCTCTCTCTCCCCCTCCCTCCCTCTCTCTCTGTCTCTGTCTCTCTCTCTGTCTCCTCTCTGTTCTCTTCTCCCTCTGTGTCCCTCTCCATGTGTATCTCTCTCTCTCCTCTCTGTCTCAGTCTCTCTGTCTCTCTTCTGCTAGCTCGCACGCTCACACACATACATACACACACACACACACATATGTTCTGAATGGATAGGTGTACATGTCACTGTATTAGATGGGGTACTTGAAGCCTGGGTCTACACTAGGCCACTGTTTCACTTAATACCACTCTGAAGGCCTTGCCAAAGGGAGGTTTTCACTAACAATAGTAGGACTGCCCAGAGAAAGTAAGAGCCAAAGGGGATCTTCTTTTCCATTTTAGGTAAAAGTTCAAGTCCAACCTTCCAACTATTTTTGTACTTGAAGAGATCAGGAAGTTACCTGAACTGGTTTCAGCTTTCCTTGCTTGGTACCCTTTTCCAAACTCTCTAATAGCTAAGAAGTCTGAAGCTTTCTACAAATAACTTTCCTGCTCCGATAACCTTTTTTTAACTGGGCCTTGACCTGATTCTTGTCTTTTAGCTTTAAAGCCTGAGGAGTTCAGCCCTCACTCCCCTGCCTCAAAGGTCGGAAGAGAACTTCCTTTTGTTTTTAAGGGTGCTTCCTCATTATTCCATCCCCCACTTGATCACACAGGGCCACAGCACATTGCCACTTTGTCAGAAGGGCTTGGCAGCTACACTCTTCATGGTAACTAAGGAAACAGACAAAAAGCTGACCACTGAACACCCTCAGTCTCAAGACATGGAATTCCCCCTCAAAATTCCCTGTAGAACCCCAAAGACCAACTTCCTTTACAAGGGAAAGTAAGGAGGACTTATTTGTTAACCTAATTCTCCAGGCCTAAGGCCTGCCTGCAGTCTTTCAGCACAAATTGTAACTTTGTAGCATTCCAGACTCCACCCAATATAGTTGGCAGTCTTCCTTCTCACAGGAATTCGTCTGAGATAAGGGACTAACTTCAAGGGGAAATCATGGAACTCTAAAGCCAGTCAACATGCAGTTATTTATCATTAGCCTTCTGTCGGTCTGAAACTGTGCTCAGCTAGGCAGCACAGTGGATAGAGTGCCAAACAGGAAGACTCATCCTCCTGAGTTTAAATCTGGCCTCACTTACTAGCTATGTGACCCTGGACAAGTCACTTAACCCTGTTTGCCTCAGTTTCCTCATCTGTAAAATGAGCTGGAGAAGGCAAACTGCTCCAGAATCTTTGCCCCAAATGGGGTTTGACATATTGAAAAATGACTGAAAATTATGTTCAGTGCTGGAGACACAAGGAAAGACAAAAGATAGGCCCTGATGTCAAGAAACTCACAGGCCAATGGAGGAGATTAACAGGCAAAGAACTATGTACAAACCTTCCCCTCCCAGATTGATTCTTTTATGAAGGCAAACAAGGCCATCTTTTGCCTCGATTCTTAACCTAGCCTTTAATTGCTGAAAGGGCATCACCACAGACAAACAGACCTGAAAAAGACTTTAACTTAAAAAGGCCAAGGTCTCTCACTGCAACTGGGGCCACCACCAGTTGTCTTGACCCATGTCTTACCACTGGACTTTGATGACTCTGGAGTAGAGACCGAGGCTGATGACTTTACACAGCTCTGCCTCACTTAAATACAATTCACTTGCAAGTCAAGACATCACCCTCCTGATAAAGGATTAATGACAACAATAAAAGAAAATGGAGATAATCAACGGGAGAAGGCACTAGTATTAAGGGAGAAAGGCTTCCTGTAGAAAGTGGGATTATAACTGAGACTTGAAGGGAGCCAGGAAAGAGAGAAGGAGGCAGAGCATTCCAGGCACACGGAACAGCCAGAGAAAATCCTTAGTTGAGAAATGTAGCAGGAGGTTGGTGTCACCGGATAACAGAATAAGAAAAAGGGAGTAAAATGTAAGAAAACTAGAATGGGGTAGAGGTGGGGGCAGAGAGAGAGAGACACAGTTATGAAGGGCTTTGAGCCAAATAGAAAAAAAAAATTTAATTTGTGACAGTCATAAGATGATTGAATTAAAGATTACAAGTAAGCTCAAAGGTTAACTGTTCCAAGTCACTCAATTAACAGATAAGGAAACAGGCCTAGAAAGGTTAAGCAATGTGCCCAAGTTCACACAGCTAGTAATTAGCATTAACCAATCAGGATTATGGAGGACTGGGGATGAAACATGCTATCTGGGCCCTTACAGAGAGGAACAAATTGAGATATACATATTTTTGGATATAACCAATGCTAGAATTCATTTTGGTGATTAGTTGTTATGAGAACTGAGAGATGGGGATGGGGATGGGAGGCAGAGAAAAATACATTTTTGCTAATTGGAAAAAAAAAGTTGTTAAACTTATTATACTTAAAAAATAATGTATTGAAAAATACAACTAGCAAAGTAATGCTAACAATTCAAATGCTTTTACTTCAAATCTAGCAGTCTTTCTACTATCTCATGTTGTTTTCCTCTTTAGAGAGATGAATTTTAGGGGGAATGTCTGTGACAGTTAATATCATAGAGGGCCTTAGGCAACCCAGTACTCATAATGTTTCTAGAGACAGTCACATGAGTCAGAATCACAAGACCAGTGAGCTTCTTTTTTCATTTATTTTATGTGGAGTATGGAATTAAAAGAGCAGGGTTTGTAGAATTATTAAATTTTAGAGCTAAAATAAGGTTTTAGAAAGCAGATAATATGCAGCCTTCAGAGCCATGACTTGTAAATAGAGCTCTAGTGGCCTTTATACCAGCTGCCCACCAAAACATACCCACCAAAACTGAAACTAGTGGGGTTTTTAATACCATCAGAGAAACAGGAGCGTATGAGGCTCTTCATATATATAAATACATAATAACTATTATAAATATAAAAAGCATCTTCTGATTTAATCCAACTGGCCACTTGCAGTAACCTAAAAGCAGGGTTTATACACGTAGCCTGTTCAGGTTGAAAAGTGAGGTATTTGTTTAGCAGACAAGGAATACTACTAATTGCGAGGCACTGTACTAAGTGCTTTATAAATATTATTTCATTTGTTTAGGACCCTTCTAATCACTTAAACGCCATTCACCTCATTTTTCTCATCTGTAAAATCAGAATGATAATAGCACCCACCTCCTAGCACTGATGAGAGGCTAAAATGAGATAGATGTAAATCGCTTAGCATGGTGCCTGGCACTTAGTGAGCACTGTACAAATATTGGCTATGGTTATCATTATTTGTATTGTTATTACAGCCTCTTCAAGGTCATCAGTGTTCAGAAACACAATGAGAGCTGATGTTTCCATCACCTTTTTTTAATTGTGGGGGAAGGCAGTCATGGTTTTTTTGGTCTAGGAGTGTAATTTCATTGCTATATGAAACTCCCAGTAAAATTCCCTCTATTAATGCAGATAAGTAGGATGACCCAAGAAATGAACTGTTTGAGGGCATTATATTATATGTCCCAAGAGAACAGGAAACATTTTTTTCATGAGATATTTAGTCACTACATATTGTAGTACTAGTGATAAGAATATGCAAAAAGACCACCATGAAAATAATTCATGTTGGTATTGACATAACAACATCGATTGCTTAAACGGTAGAAAAAATTCTACAAATAATTTTACAAGATCTTCAAAATCAAAACAACATATACTCTGATACTTGGTAGCCTCAATGCAGAGGTGGAAAAGGTAAGGATATACATGTAATCTACAGATCGAGACTTGGTGTACTATTTTGTTGATTGTAGACTTGAGAAACTCCAAGTCCGATGTTCTATCCACTACAGTACATAGCTGTGATTATGAGCAGGGAATATTGTTATAAGCAGTATTAATCATATAAAGTAGAGAACAGCGATAAGGTTAAACCACTTTAAAGAAAGCTTATCAATTTATTAAATTAAGCAAAGTCATCCCAAAAGCATTTAGTATTAAAATGGAAGAAGGACTTCAAACAGAAGATAAATGAAAACAATGTGCAAAAACCATTTTAGCAAATTGTTTTCTCTATTAAAGACAGTAGAACCACCATACTTGGATCTGCAACATCATCAGTCCTGGGTGTGATTTTAAAGAAGGTAGAAATGACACTAAAGAGAACACAAAGGGAAAATCAGAAGGACCAGATGGATTGTACAACAGAAGAGATATATACTGAAGGTGATACCATTGTGAAGATACTGAGGGACTGACATACAAGGTATGTGAAGGAGGAGAAGATAAGATATGGGAAAAAAATTTCACACTTTATTAATTCCTGAAAAAAATAGCCAAGAGAACATCAGGAGCTATTGACCTAATGCCTATTCTCTCATTTAAGAGAGGCATTTATATATGAATCAAGGCTATCCTAGATGAGGGTATAAGGGTGGGGTTGATTGGGTAAATTAATCAAGTGACTCCCTCCCACTTACAACAACTAAGAAGACAACTTGATACTTTAATGCGATGAGAACAACTATCGATCAATGAATCAGATGCTGTAGATTAAGTGTGAAATGTCCTTCATGAATTATGGTTCAGATTGGCTGAGGAAATTTAGTCATAGTCTGTGAGGCAACTATAAGATAGCCGGCACCAGCCTCAGACACTTGACACACATACTAGCTGTGTGACCTTGGGCAAATCACTTAACCCCAATTGCCGTGCCTTCCCCCCTCAAAAAAATTCTTTTAAAAAAGAATGTGAGTAAAATCAAAGGTACATTCAATACCCAAGTTGTTCAAGCATCTGGCAGAGATTTAAATTCCAGAGAGCAGCAAATGGGGACAGAGCATTCTAGCTAAAGGGCTGTGTTGGTAAACACAGTTCAACCAAGTGCCCTTGAAGAGTTTGGCCTTTGTTTCCTTGACTAGATTGGGCATCCTTGGTGACCTCCTTGCCTCAGGGGAGGGCCTAGTTTACACACAAGTTTGAGTGGCATGTTTGGGACATCAGTGGCTTTTAGACCACATGGGTTTAAGTGGCCTCTTTGTGACGATTCTAGGTCACATGGGTGAGTCGCATGTGTGACTCACCCTTGACCCTTAAAAAGATATAAAACCAGGGGTTGGCTTTCTCTTTTTCGGATCTCTTACCCACAGCAGTGGTGGCGCACGTGACTCTGGGCCAGCCCTTGTTATGAGCTCCCGGGCTGAACCTAGATGTTGGTAACTATGAGCTGTATTTGGTCTGTCTGTCAATGTTTGTACTTTGTTTGTATTTTGCTCTGAAGTTCAAGGTGCTGGCTTTTTCCCCTGAACTAAGTGAATGATGTCTGTATGCTGGATTAAAGTAAACTTGTCAACCCCTTAACGTTGCTTTCCTTACTAAAGCAGATCAAAAGAACCTAGGCTTTTGCAGTGTGCTGGCAGTGTGCTTGTTGTTGGGCTTGTGTTGGTCTTTCACCCCCACAGCAGATGCTAGCCAGATTGTTGAAACAAGGGTTAGGTGGTGCAGTGGATAGTGCCCCTAGCCTGGAGTCAGGAAGACCCAAGTTGAAATCCTGCCTCTGACGCTAGCTGTGTGACTGTGGGCAAATCACTTAACCCTGTTTGAAGGAGTCTGGCTTATCTACATCCCAACATCAACTTCTTAAATGACATGTAGGTGTGTAGGAAAGACCGAGTGGATGAAGAATGTCTACTGCTCATATTTCAATATGCGTTTGAATGAATAACCAACAGAGCTTTCCAACAATATGTACATAATCAGTAGCATTTGTAAAGCATTTTCAGGTTTGCAAAGTGCTTCACAAATATCTCATTTTATCATCTCAACAATCTGGAGAGGTATGTGTTATCATGATTCTCATTTTATAGATGAAGAAAGTGGGGCTTCAGGAGGTCACGTGACTTGCCTATAGTCATATAGCTCAAGTGACTGAGACAGGCTTTTAACTTGGGTCTTCCTAACTCCAGGTCCAGTGTTCTAACCACTATGATCACCTAGCCGTTAATATCTTGGACACATTGTAGAGATGGACAACAAATTTGCCCAGAGTTGAACAAGAGGAGGAAAATCCGATGGACTGCTTTCAGGAAACTGAAAAACTCTTTTACTAACCCCAACTGTCTCTTGAAAGCAAAGGCTCATCTTTTAAATACTACCATTCTGATAGTGTAGTTATGTGGCTACATAGAACAAAATGGCTTCTGAAAAACTAAAAATGAGTGGCACACAGAGGACAGAGGAGAACTGGATGGTGGCTGTGACCAGACTGCAATATATTACCAAAAAAAAAAAAGAGGAACTCCAAGGAATAAGAGGAAAAGATGTCATCAAGGAATTGTAGAGAAGATGGGTTGATCAATCAGCATGAACATTCTAAAGATATCCTTAAAATGTTGGGAAAAAATGAAGAAAGTCTCCTACACATCAGATGGAACATTTATGATTAACTTCTGGACGACAAGAACGAGTCTTACAGGACAGACAGGTATGTATGACTTAACATCCATATTATTGGAGGGAACTCCTAAATCAATGATATCGGAGATTCATTTGAGTGAGCATTGAGTGATACAGGTACCTGTTCTACAACTTGTAGTCTTAGTCAACAAGCATTTACTACAAGTCTACTATGTGCCAGGCACTGTGCTAAGTTCTGGGGATACAAAGGAAGACCCCCCCCCAAAAAACCCCAAAGGTCCCTGCCTTCAAGGAAGTTGCATTATATTAGAAAAGACAACATATAAATTACTAGGTACACACAAGATACACACAGAGTAAATCTGAGAGGAGAAGGTACTACCACCTGAGGGGACTAGGAAAGGTCTCTTGAAGACGGTGGGACTTGAGTTAAATCTTGAATCAAGACAGGAAAAACAAGAGGTAGAGATAAAGGTGTGGAACATTGCCAGGCATGGCAGATAGGCAATGGCAAAGTCACAGTTAAGGAATTGCAAGGAAGCCAGTGTAGCTGGATCAGAGAGCACAAGGAGGGGAGTAAAGTATAACTAGACTGGAAAGATAGGAAAGGGCCAGGTTAGGAAGAGCTTTAAATCCCTGTTTTTGTTCAGTTGTGCCCAACTCTTCGTGATCCCATGAGATGGCATGACAGTACTGTACATGGGGTTTTCCTGGCAAAGAATGGTTTGCCATTTCCTTCTCCAGTGGATCACCTTCTGTCAGAGTTCTCCACTTCACTTGTCCATCTTGGGTTACCCTGCATGAATAGCTCATAGTTCCACTGAGCTCCACCACAACAAGGCAGTGATCCAGGAGGGGTTTAGATGCCTGCAAGGGCACCATGGCAGGGGGGGGGGGAAGGGGGAGAGGTGGGCTTAGGGTCTTACAGCCACTCTGTGTTAGAGGTGGAGACTTAAATACAAATCTGATTGAAAGTTCAGCTTATTATTATTATTATTAATATTAATACTAGAGCATTCGACCTCTCACTTTCACAATTCTAACGGCATCACTTAACTTTTTGCAAGTCAGAAAAGAAAAAATTATAGTCATTCTCTTGCCCAGAGAGCCAAAGGTGGGGCTTGGGAAGCAAATAGTCGGGGTAGCTAAGTGGTGCAGTGAGGAGAGCACTGGCCCTGGAGTCCGGAGTATCTAAGTTCAAACCTAGCCTCAGACATTTGACACACTTCCTAGCTGTGTGACCTTGGTCAAGTTACTTAACCCCAATTGTCCTGTCTTTCCCCTTCAAAAAAAAAATTGGGGCAGGGAGAGGGAATGTAAAAGGTGGGTGAAAATGATTTTGAGAAACAGAGTTTGGGGGTAAATGATAATCAATTTTATCAATCACAACCAGCAAATCATTGATAAAAAGGGTTCATTATTCTCTCAACAATCAAAGAGGAAGCATGATCACTTCTTGATGTTTATATACCCTTGGATATTCCAGCAGACAGCAATCTATTCTGATTGGTTAACAATTAAGGAGAAATGGATTGTACATAGAGAAGTGAGCTCATTCCAATGAGTGGCTGACAGCAATATCATGTCAATCTTGGACCGGGAGACTATCCCTACTCCAGGACCACCCCCAACCTTGGGCAATCTGGACAAAGGATCTACCTCCACCCAATCCTAATTGAGTGGAACATAAAGGTCAGGACACTTATTAGCTGAGTGACCCTGGGCAAGTCACTTAACCCCAATTGCCTCACCAAAAAAAATAAATAAATAAATAAAAAATTAGAGATTCCTTGTAAGGTTGGGTAGGATCTGATGGAAGAGAAAGTTCTACCTTCAGAGACTGAGTTTTTGAAATAAGGACAATAGAAAAAGGTAGAACTCTGGATCTCCCCAAATTATTTATTTGGTTATTAATAATCATTTCTCTCAGGAGTAATCAAAGGGAACAGGAGATGACATATTGGAGAGGAGTCAAAAAGGTCTTCCTGTTGTCACCTGTTTTATGGTTCTTTTCCATCCATTCCTCTATGATTTCCCTACTCCTTATCTGTTGGCACCTCTTGCCATCTATGCCATGAAAAGTAAACTAAAGTTTAATGGAAGAAGCCGCCTAAACTAGAAGAAAGATTTAAGAAAGGAGAGGGAGCCTATTAAGTTCTATCATACTTCACACATCCCTCCCCTTCTGTGCATCCACATGGCTATTACCTTAATTTAAGCCCTTATCATCTCTCTAGACTGTTGTCAAATTCTCTCTGGCTCCCATCTCTCCTTTCTCTAATCTATAGGTACAGGTCTAATTGTCAACCTTCTGCTCAAAAAGTATCAGTGGCCTCTTGGATAAACTACAAACTTCTCAGCTTGGCCCTTAAGGACTTCCACAATCTGGTCTCAACCTTTCCAGTCATATTTTGCATAACTTTACAGCTTCCTAGCTGTTTAGGCATACTACAGCTTTAGCCCAACTGGAATAGACAGTATTTACCAAGGCTCCATGGAGCCTTCCTTGATTCTCCTCAGCTAAAAATGTCTTCTTCCAAATTAAAGATATCTATAGTCATATGAAAAAGTCTTCTAAATCACTATTAACTACAGAAATGCAAACCAAAACAACTCTTAGGTACCACATCACACCTATTAGACTGGCTAACATGACAAAACAGGAAAATGATAAATGCTGGAGAAGATGTGAGAAAATTGGAACACTAATACATTGTTGGTGGAGTTGTGAACTGATCCAACCATTTTTGAGAGCAATTTGGAACCATGCCCAAAGGGTTATAAAAATGTGCATACCCTTTGACCCAGCAATACCACTTCTAGGGCTGTATCCCAAATAGGAAAGAACCCACATGTACCAAAATATTTATAGCAGCTCTTTTTGTGGTGGCCAAGAATTAGAAACTGAGGGGATGTCCATCAATTGGAGAATGGCTGAACAAACTGTGGTAGATGAATGTAATGGAATACTATTGTGCTATAAGGAATGAGGAGCAGACGGACTTCAGAAAAACCTGGAAAGACTTATATGAACTGATGCTGAGTGAGGGGAGCAGAACCAGAACATTGTACATGGTTAAAGCCACATTGTGTGATGACTAACTGTGATAGACTTGACTCTTCTCAGCAATGCAAGGAGCTAAAACAATTCTAAAAGACTCATGATGGAAAAGGCTATCCACATCCAGAGAAAGAATTACAGAGTTTGAATGCGGATCGAAGCAAACTATTTGCTTTCTCTTTTTTGTTTTGTTTTGTTTCTTCTTTCTTATGGTTCATTTCATTGGTTTTAATTCTTCTTTACAACATGCCTAATGTGAAAATATGTTTAATATGAATGTATATGTAGAGCCTATATCAGATTGCATGCCATCTTGGGGAGGGGAGAGGGAAGGGAGGGGAAGAAAATTTAAAACTCAAAAGCTTGTGGAACTGAAAGTTGTAAACAAAAATTAATTAGTTAATTTAAAAAAAAATAAAAATTTCTTCTTCCACAAATTTTCCCTTTTTCTGGATTTTCCATTTATCTTAATCACCCTTCATTTTGTATTATGATGATGCTGTGTTTCCTATGATCGATTATAAAGTCTTTTAGGACAGAAGCTGTTCATTTTTCATCGTTGTACAGCCAGTACCTGGTATTGTGCTTTGTAGGTAGGAAGTACGTGACCCTGCTTGCCTCAGTTTCCTCATCTGTGAAACGGGGATAATAATAGCACCTACCTCCCAGAGTTGTGGTAAGGATCCAATAAGATAGTTATGCCTGGAGTGTATTAAGCAATATGTAAACGTTAGCTACTATCATTGTTGGCTATTGGAAATGCTTAATAAATGTTCATTGAATGAATGCTAAATGTAAAGCTGATGAAGAAAAGCAGCTTGGATGAGTAGACGGAGCATTTGATTGGGAGTAAGGAGTATCTGTCTTCAAAGCCTGCCTCAGACGCTAGCTGTGTGAGCCTGGGCGAGTCACTTCACCACCGGCACCCTCAGCTCCCTCATCTATAAAATACGAATAATAATATACCTTACCTCTTAGGGTCCTGAAAAGACTATGTAAAGCACTTGCAAACTCTAAAGCGCTACATCAACATCAGCTCTTCTTCTTATCAAGAAACTCTTCCAGTTTCTCTGTGGAACCCCCACAGGTGGGACACATCGGGCTTTTTTGCATGTGCAGGTGCATAGAAGGCCAGCTGCAAAGATAGGGACGAGCACTGTACTTAATGCAAACCACACCCCAAAAAAAGAACTATAGCATGAATGAACTTACAGCCAATCATTTTGCCAATAGAAGTGTGTTATGCGTGAAGAGACACGATCACAAAAACCTTTCTCATCTTGGGTGCTGATTTCCCATTTGCTTCAGAGCCTCCAGCATAGAAACAAGTAGTTCTGGAAAGGCTGGATGAAACCAGAGTGTCCAGAGGATACTGAGGTCATTTGGTGCCTAAGGGGGCTATGAGGACAGAGCAAGAATGTCTCTAGAATTTGGGAGTGTGGGTGGACAGAAATGTCATGCTCTGGAAGGTAATGAGAATTAACCTCAAAAGAGTGAAATTAGTCATCAGTTGAAGTGACTCAGAATAGAAGATGGTTTGTAAATGGGCTGCTAAAGACACTAGGGTATCTCTAGCCTTTGCATGATGCTTTTCTTATACACTTGAATGAGACCCTTTGGTTGTGTATTTCCATTGGGCTCCTTAAGAAATCTCCAACAGAAATTGAGGGGATGCCCATCAATTGGGGAATGGCTGAACATGTTGTGATTTATGATTGTGAAGGAATACCATTGTGCTGTAAGAAATAATGAGCAGGCAGACTTCAGAAAAACCTGGAAAGACTGACAAGAACTGATGCTGAGTGAAATGAGCAGAACCAGGAGAACATTGTACACAGATACACTGTGCAATGACTAACTTTGATAGACTTAGCTCTTCTCAGCAATGCAATGCTCTAAGACAACTCTAAAGACTCATAATAGAAAATGCTGCCCACATCCAGAGAAAGAACTACAGAGTCTGAATGCAGATTGAAGAATAATACTATTTTCTCTTTTTTGGTTTTCTTTCTCATGTTTTTCCCTTTTGTTCTGACTCTTCTTTCACAACATGACTAATGTGGAAATATGTTTAATATGATTGTACATGTATAGCCTATATCAGATTGCTTGCTGTCTTGCGGAGGGGAGAAGGAAGGGAGGGAGAAAAAATTTTGGAACTCAAAATCTTATAAAAGTAATTGTTGAAAACTATCTTTACATGTAATTTGAAAAAATAAAACACTATTAAGTGGGGGGGGGGGATCTCTAATAAGTGTTCCTTATATAGAATAACAAAAGCAATGCTTTTTAACTCCTATTCCTATCAAAGGACCAGAGTGTTTCTCTGAAGTCACAAAACAGAAAGCAACATAAATATAGCCTACAAGATAAACCATCATCCTGGACATTGGATTTCCATGGTAGAGATTCTAGGATGCTAGATTTGGAGTCAGAAGCCCTGGGTCTGCATCGTAGCTCTTCCGCTTAACTCTGAGACCATGAGCAGAAAAGTCATTCAATCTCTCTAAGTCTCAGTTCCCTTATCTACCATACTCACACCTATTTGTCTCAGAGGTAGATTGGAGGAGTGAAGTTTGTAAACCTTAATGTGCAATATGAAAATGTGTTATTATTACTATTGTTAATACTAAGTTAAAGTATGTAAATGACAAATGCAAGCAGAGAGGTTTTGGTGGTCCACATGAAGTCTCAACAAAGGAGAGCCAAAGAATTCACCCACATCTCTCCAGCACTGCCCCAGAAAAGGATGATGGCCTGATTTTAATGGCAGATATTGGTTATCTAAGCAAAAACCTAGTCTCATTTATCAAGGAATTTTCTGATGTAGAATATGACCTCTCAAAGAAGGTAACTTTCAACAATGTAGGTGCTCTATCTATGCAAAAGACTAGTCCCAATTATCTTGTCAGATTGGGTTCAAATACTGCCTTCAACACATACTTAGCAATAATAGCAATTACATGCAATAATTTCCAATGGCAAATCATTTAATTTTTCTGAGCTTCTGTTTCCTTATCCATAAAATGAGAATACTGATACCTCCAGTATCTAAGTTACACGATTATTGAGAGAGTAGTTGAAAGAAGTCTGGATTTGGATTCAAATTGTCTAAGTTCAAATTGCAGCTTTGCCTATTACCAACCCATATGATGTGGGCCAAGTACCTTATTTAACCTCTCTGCATTCAGTTGTCTCATTTGTAAAATGAGGAGTTAGACAAGAAGTTTCCTTCTACTTCTAAATCTAAAATACTTTGAAAGATAAGGTATGTAAAGTGTCCGTGTCTAAGATCTAACTAGGTAAAGTTTACAGACTTCAATGCCTCAGGAAGTCTCCATTTTATAGACAGTTTCTATTGTTAAGTTTGGGCTCTTGGAATGACCGCCCAATCTCCCGTGAGTTTGGTTAACACAAAGAATTGCTTCCTGAGTCTGATGGCTCCTAGCGAAACTGATAAATTGGAGCTGCTCAATCAGCAAAACTGAAAGACCGTTCCTACTTCCACAGTGCCCTCACCTCAAACACCCTCAGCCAGTGCAGCCACGGTGCTCAGCTTTCTAATACCATCTTTTCCATGTAACACAGGCCTAGACCATGAGTAAGATTCAGTTCCTCATGGATACTATTAACCAGCTGTACCCTCTTTTGTGCCTATATTCTCTCATCTTAGGCTACAAAGATAATACATCATGCAGTCTCCACATTGTACAGCACTTCTCTTATTTGTTGTTTAGTCATTTTAGTCATACCCAACTCATCATGACCCCATTTGGGGTGTTCATGGCAAAGATACTGGAGTGGTTCACCATTTCCTTCTCCAGCTTATTTTACAGATGAGGAAACTGAGGCAAACAGGGTTAGTTGGCTTGCTCAGGGTCACACAGCTATTAAGTGTCTGAGGCCAGATTTGAACTCTGGAAGATGAGTCTTCCTGATTTCAGACTCAGCACTTTATCCACTGGGTGACCTAGCCAGCCAGTTCTCTTATACACCAGGTTAAACTCATCGGTTTGGTATTCCCTACGTGCATAATTCTTAAGAAATTTCCAACAGCTATCTCTTCATGGTATAGTACCAAAAGCATTTTTTTATCTCCAAATAGATAGCTGATAAACTGCTTTAAAAGGGTGAAACAACCTGAAATTTAAAGGTCAAATGGACTACAGAGCAGAGAAATGATTTGGCATAGCCGGGTTTATAAACATGCTAAAACCTAAAGATAGATCCATAGAATATTAGGTGGTAAGAGGCAGAATCAGGATGAATACTACCTTACACCAGATTGTAAGTACATACCAGGGGTCCCCAGACACTGGAATAAACAAAATATTTGACACCACTTTGGAGAGGACTTGAAGTTACAGATAAGCCTAAGTGACCTAAGACTCCAGGAGTTTCTCTGGTCTAGAAATTCTCTGGTGTCAGATTGGACTGACTTACTAAGCTCTAAGAACAGATCCATTCTGACTCATGGATGTGATTTGTCTCCAGAATCCAGAATGAGGCCAAGAAAGGGGGAGAGAGGAGGCTAGATGCCATCCTTGATGTTTTGTTTTCACAGCACAATTCTCGATGAACCTTAGCACAAAACTCACCAAATGCCAGACTGTAGGGAAGTATTATGACTTAATCTACAGACTTTTATTTTTTTTTAAAAAATCGCACATTTGAATGACTGAGCAAAAGACTTCAAAATGTCTTGGTTGTTTTGTCAGAAGTAGTATGACAGATGGATCATGAAATATTGAATCTCTCATTGGACCTGCTCAGTCAATGCATTCATTAGTCTGGCTGGCTTTCTTTCTTCTCTTTTTTCTTCTTTGTTGAATGAGATAGCTTTCTTGGTGGGGCAGAGGGAAGAATATATTGGAAAACAAAATGATGCAAAAACAAAGAAAATATCAATAAAGTTTTTTAAGTTAAATTTTGTTTTAACTGAGCTAAACAATTTGGCTCCATTTAGGACAATACTAAGGTGGTGCAATAGACAGAGCACTGGGCTTGGAAACAGGAAGATTCACCTTCCAGAGTTCAAATCTGGCCTCAAACACTTACTAGCTTTGTGACCTGGGCAAGTCACTTAATCCCAATTGCTGAGAGAGAGAGAGAGAGAGAGAGAGAGAGAGAGAGAGAGAGAGACAGAGAGAGACAGAGAGAGACAGAGAGAAAGAAAGAAAGAAAAGAGAGAGAGAGAAAGAGAGAGAGTGAGAGAGAGAGAGAGAGAGGAAGAAAGGAAGGAAAGAAAGAATGAAAGAACAAAAGAAAATTACCTTGAACCTTAAAGTTAATTCCCCTAAACTAGTAATATTTAAAGGAGCAAATAGATATTACCTTGTTACCCACTCTCTCTGAAGAGAGAAGAGTAGCTGACCTCTAACTTCAACCTCCTGTTTCTCATTCTGGAAGAAATTAAAGTCTCCTTTGGAGAAGGGCAGGAGGAGGAGTTATCTATCCAGGCCTCCCTGAGAGCCCCAAATATCAACACAGCTACCCGCTACATAAGAAAAAAATTCTAACAAATTAAAGCTGTCCAAAAATGGAATAGGCTGCTTCAGGACGTAATGGATGTTACATCATTGTAGGTATTCAAGAATTGCCTAGATAATCACTTGTTAGAGATTCTGTGGGATGGATTCCTCTTTAAGTACAGGTTGGACCAGATGATCTCTGAACTCTGAGATTGTTAGCCTCTGAGTCATAATTGTAATGCCTGAAAACTTCACTGGTATATGTTAAAATAAAAACAAAACAGATTGTCCTGTTGAGTAAGTTTGGAGTTTCCTCCAAAAAAATGCCTTGGAGCCACCCTAACACAATTCTGTAATAGAGACAAAGCCTGCAAGAGGAAGTATGTTCAGAGTAGGAAAATAGGTCAGCAGTCAGAAGTCTCAGGGCAAGAGACATACAATAGGAGGAAAATAGGCCCCTCCTATTCATTTTAGACTCCTGAAACTCTGGGGAAAATATGCCTGCCCGCCATAGGGGTGGAGAAGAAGGGGAGAGAGTGGAAAGTTTTACTTCTCATGATATATCTTTTTAAGATATTTTTATTTAGTTGTTGTTTGGTCTTTTCAGTTGCACCTTACTCTTCGTAACCCCATTTGGGGTTTCTTGGCAAAGGTACTGGAATGCTTTGCCATTTCCTTCTCCAGCTCATTTTAGAGATGAGTAAACCGAGGCAAAAAGTGACTTGCCCAGAGTCACACAGCCAGTAAGTGTCTGAGGCTAGATTTGAACCCATGATGTCTTCTTGATTCCAAGCCCAGTGCTTTCTCCACTGTGCCACCTACAATAATTTTGGCTTTGTTAGCTCCATTGGTAAGAAAAGGTTCTTTTCATGTCCCTGTCTCCAGCAGACAAACTATCATAAAAAAGGAATCTCAAGAGAACTATGTAACTATCTCCCTCACCCGATTAAAACAGGAATGAACCCCATTTGTCATTACCATTTGCTGGAACATAAAAGAACCTCTAATCATATATGTTTGATTCTTTGATTTAAAGATAAGCCCTGGATGTTTTTTCCAGGGCCATGAAATCATGTACACTACCCCATACTTTTCTTAAAATGCAAAGTTTTTTTTTATTATAAACTTAATAGTCATCAATAAACATAAACATTTCAAAATCTCAAGAACAACGAGAAAGATTATATATGAAACCATAACTTCCATTAACATGGTTTTTAAGTGCATATTAAATTTAACACTTCACTACAACCGCATGTTTATCTTTTTATATTATGTAATATTACTATCAAAATCAAAGTAAGTTCAACCTTCATTACAATACTGTCCTCAGAGGTCACACAATTGGTCTGACTTTTTTTTTAACTGAACCTCCCTTATAGTAGGTCTTATTAATGTAGATCAGAGATAGTTTATTAACTCTGATTAGCCAATCTGTAGGGATGGCTGTGGCCACCGAACATGCTACAGCTTCTTGGAGCCTCAGGTGAGTTAGATGGCTACTACTCCTTGAACACCCAGGTTGAAGGTAACCAATAGGCCTCAAACCCATTGGTGAGTTAGGGAAATGTCTACCCCGAGCATGTTACAACTTCCCCTGGCAGGATGGGAGGATCAGAACACTTTGTTCCAATGGCCATGAAGGTGACTTGAAGTAGGTGCTGTTGTGTGCTCAGAGCTTGATCATACATCAAAGACACCAAGGTCATCCACTGCATCCTGGACAATCACCAGTCAGCTTGACTTTTGTCTTGTCACTGGACTCCAATGACTCTGCAATGATGACTTTGTGCAAGTCTGCCTCACAAATCCAATTCACGCACAAGTCAAGACATTACCTTGTGATGTCATTAGTCCTCTTCAAAAACAAATTATCTCAATTAACTCTGAGATCTGGAAAGAACCAGGGAGATCACCTAGCCCAACTCTTCCACTTTTCAGAAGAGGAAATTAGATAGTCTTTTTAACTATGCCCAAGATCATACTGCTATACCAGAACCTGGGTCTCTGACTTTGTAGTCCGGGACCATTTCTTCTAGATAACACTTCAGGGTTGCTAAACCCCTTGTTTGGGGATTCAAGATATACTGAACTTATATTGAATACTACTTTGTCCTTATAGCCTCTGCTGTAACTTCTTCCAACCTCTTAAACATGGAAGACCAAAAGTTCTGCTGTTGGCCTTCATCTCATCTCTGTAGTCTCTCCCTTGGTCTTCTCATCCTCAGCTATGAGCTCACATTTTACCTCTATATAGATGTCTCCCAAACCTCCCTACTTCTCCCCAAAGCTCCAGTCCTGTATCCCAACTTCCTGCTAGAAAACTTCACCCAGATAACCTGCTAACACCTCAAACTTAACACATCCAAAGCTGAATTCATCATCTTTCCCCTTAAGCCTTCTGCTCTCCCTAATTATCTTTCTTTCTGTTTATTGTACTACCATCTGCCCAGTTACCAAGACTCAACACTTCAGTCATCCTTGACTCTTCTCTATCCCTTATTCTGTACATCCAATCCATTGGCCAAAATCTTAGAATTTCTGTATCCATCCTCTCTATTTCAACTGCTAACACCCTATTTCAGGGCCTCACCTCTTCTTTCTCAGACTATTACAAAAGTCTCCTAAGTAATTTTCTTACCTCCAGTTTATCTTCTCTCTAATCCTTCCTTCAGGGCAGCTAGGTGGCACAGTGGATAGAGTACTGGGCCTGGAGTCAGGAAGGCTCATCTTGCTGAGTTCAAATGCAGCTTCAGACATTTACTAGCTGTGTCACCCTGGGCAAGTCACTTAATCCTGTCTGCCTCAGTTTTCTCATCTGTAAAAATGAGCTGGAGAAGGAAATGAAAAACCACTCCAGTATCTTTGCCAAGAATACCCCTAATGGGGTCACAAAGAGTCAGACATGACTGAATAACAACAATCCTTCTTTCACACCATTCACTAACCAAGTAGTTTTCCTAATTTACCACTTGGATTATATAACTCCTGCACTCAAAAATCTTCATAGGATCTTCATTATCTATCAAACAAAATGCAAACTTCTTATCCTGACATTCAACCATTCTATAATCTGGATGTATCTACGTTTCCAGGTCTATCTCATATTGCACGTTACACTACAGCCAGACTCTGTCTTCTGTTCTTTTTTTTTTTTGAAGCGGGGAAGGCAGGGCAATTGGGGTTAAGTGATTTGCCCAAAGTCACACAGCTAGTAAGTGTGTTGAGTGTCTGAGGTCAGATTTGAACTCAGATCCTCCGGACTCCAGGGCCAGTGTTCTATTCGCTGCTCCACCTAGCTACCCCCTCTGTCTTCCATTCTTGTTATGATTTCACCATTCCCCATTTCTGAAATTGATTTCTCCCATTTCTGTCTTTTGAAATGCTTCCATTCTTTCAGTTCAATTCAACTTAACAAGTATTTACTAAACACTTTCTATGTGCCCACCACTGTGCCATTAAAAACAAAATAAAACCATCCCCACTTTCAAGAAGCTCATATTCAATTGGAGAGAAATTAACATTCACAAATAAGTAAATACAAAATACAAAGTAATTTAGGACAGAGATTCTAGAGGGCTCAATTGAATGTTGAGGAAGATTGGAGTAGGGAAAATAGAGGGATGGGGCTGACATGGATAGGGATGAGACATCAGGGATGGGTGGTCAGGGAAAGACACTTGGACCTAGACATTCTCCAGCTCAAAAGTACTGAGAAGATACTAAGGAGGACAGCTTAATAAAAGCTTGTGGAATATATTATAATGAATTAAAAATGTTGTGATGTAAATATTAAAGGTCATTCCATAAAAAAAAATTAAAAGAGAATTTGACCAGGTAATTTCTATAGCTATAGCTAGTGGGTTATTTCTTAACTTACAAAAAAAAAGACCAGGAGGGATAGAGGTGATTGCAAAGAATATAGAAAATTTCAATTATGTAACATTGAAGAGGTTTTTCATGAACAAAATTAACAAAACTTAAGATAAGAAGAGAAGTGGCTACTGTGAAAAAAGTCTTTTCATCAAATATCCCTGATGCGGGTCCAATATCCAAGATATATGTGGAATTAACACAATTGCACAAGGCTAAGGGCCATTGCTCATTAGCTAAATGGTTAAAAAATGTGATCAAACAGTTCCCAAAGGAAGAACTGCAAGCTATTAACAACCATATTAATTTCTTAAAGTTTAGGTAGATTAATAGTTCCACCACATCTTTTCAAATATAATAAGTTTAAATGTCTAGTTTTTTAGGACCCAAAAGATCTCTACTTTTGTTGAGAGGGTGAAATAAATTGTGTATATCCATGATATTATGAACATAGAAGAACCTTTTGGAGGGCATATTCTATAATAGTGCTTATGTGAAGTATGTCTATGTTAAGGTAAGGAGTATGACGTGGAGGAATGTGAGGGAAAAGAAGAGGAGAGGAAAGTATATGTAGCAGACAGTCAAGTGTTAAGATTCCTCTGAGGTATTTCACAATGCTTCCTGTTTCTGGCCAGATCAAAAATACCATGAGAACCTCATATAAAGTATTTCAGTACTTCTGCTATTTCGTCCCTAGCCAAAACTAGGAAGTGCATAGAGGCATGAAAATGAGACAGAAAAGCATAAAATGAAGATTAAAACATAGCAAAACCAGACACGTTGTTGGGTTTCTTTAGTATAACTTGGAATGCCTTGTTAATATACTATATGTTGTATCTCTGATCATTTTATTTAAATAGAGCTACAAAGATTTCTCTCAGATCTTCTGGGTGATCTCCTAAGCCCCTTCATGTACTAATATTCCATGAGTCTAAATCAATGCCATCTGTTCACTCAAGGAACTTACATTCTACTGGAGAGAAAGAGCATATACCCAGATAAATAAGCACAAAATATATGCAAAGTAAATACAAAGTAATTTGGGGAAGAGCACTAGCAAATGAGGGAATCAGGAAATGTTTTGTTAGCACCTTATTGAGTAAACCTGGATCATCCTCTACTCTTCACTCTCCATCACCCCATCCTCTACTATATCCAATCAATTGACTCGTGTCAATTCTGCTGCCATGTCTCAAACCCATTTCCTTCTCTAAACTGAATTGGTTCAACTATTCTGGAAAATAATTTGGAATTATTAAAGATAAGTCACTAAACCATTCATACCCTTTGAATTAAAGATCTCACTACTGGGCATGTAATACAAGGAGATTCAAAACAGAAAAAAATGTCCCACATATGTCAAAATACTTAGAGCAGTATTTTTGAAAGTAAAACCACAGTAAAAACTGGAAATGGTATATGACCATGGATTGGATAATGGCTGAATAAATTGTGGTATGTAATGGAATACTGTTATGTATGTGTAAGAAATTATGAATATGAGGAGACTTTATTAATTGATTCAGAAAGAAGTAAAGAATAATATAAGCAATGACCTCAATGATGCAAATGAAAATAACACTGATTAATTATGATGACCATTCACAGTACTGGAGAATATATAAAACACATTTCCTAACTCTCAGTAGAGAAGAGGAAAACTTCAATAATGCATTTACAGTCAAAAACACTGCTTTTGTTCCTTATTTTGCTTAATTGTTACAGGAAAGGATTCAGTGATGATATATTAGTAAATATATGGAACTCAGGGGAGATATATAGGGAACGATTATACAAAACAAAAGACAAAATTTTAAAATAATACAAATTAAATAAAATAATAAATAAAATAAATATATACCTACACACATACATATGTGTAACAACAATGGTGCTAGCAGCTTCTGTGGGGGTGGAAGACCAAGAACCCAACACACAGAAGGGCTGCCAGCAGGGGTTCTTTGATCTACTTTTCTAAGGAAAGCAACTTTAAGGGATTAACAATCTCACTTTAATCAAGCAACATATGTACTTCACTTAGTTCAAGGGGAAAAGCCAGCACCCTGAACTTCAGAGCAAATACAAACAGAAACTAGAGACAATAAAAACAGATCAACATTTCTGTCTAACCAAATCACAAGAGACATAGTTAGCAGAGAAGCACCAACATCTGGGTTTTCCAAAGCGGAGGGGGGGGGGGGGGCTCTTAACAACTGCTACCCAGAGTCTCATCTGGTCAAATCACACAATACTCTTCCAGTGAGTGAGAGCCCCAAACAAAATGCTAATCTCCGAGCTCATATACCCTTCTTAGGGCCCGAAGGCTTCATATCTAATCAGCAAAAGGGTGTGGGCCTGGGGCTTTGCACCTAGTAAGACTTAATCAAAGGCAGTTGATTACTTTAGCATTCTGAAAGAGAAAACAGTAAAAGAAAAAAGTCCCACCCTGCTTAACATTACAATATCTCTATATATTGTGTTGTGATTGTTTAGTCATTTCAGTCATGTCTGACCCTTTGTGACCCCCATCTGGTGTCTTCTTGGCAGAGAGTCCTGAATCAGTTTGCCATTTCCTTCTCTGGCTCATTTTACAGATGAGGAAACTGAGGCAAAAAGGCTTAAGTGACTTGTCCAAGATATATGTGTGTGTATATATATATACACATATATATGTATATACATGCACACACACATATGCCCACATATTACATATCTATATATGTACATTGTATAAGTTTCACATATATTATATATATGCATATATGTGGGCATGTGTATATAGCTGCTTCTATATTCATGCATGTGTGTATATATCCACCTATACATGTTTATAATATATTAGTTGGGCATAGTGGTGCACACCTATAATCCCTGCAACTGGACAATTTGAGGGTGACAGATCATTTGAACTCAGGAGTTCTGAGCTGCGAGGGAGCTAAAGCCAATCTGGCAACTTCCATAAGTCTAGAACCAATATGGTGAGTCCTTGGCATGGGGGCAGGGGGGTAGTTGAGGGGAGGAGGATGTCAGTCATCAGGCTGCCTTCAAAATTGCAAATGAGCCCAAGGTAAAAGCTTTCCTGCCAATGAGTAGTGGGAACAGATTCATGAGTAGCCACTGCCCTTCCAGCCAGGGTAACTTAGAGCGACCTAGTCTCAGTATATGCATGCATCTGTATAAATATATATATATATGTTTATGTATACATATGGATATATACATATGGATATATACAAATATATATACATAAAATGAGCCAGTAATGCCTACACATGTGTACATATATTTATTTATATTATGATATATGTATGTACACATATGTGTGTAGTATGTTAATTCTAAAGATGTCCTGCTTATCTACCTCCCTCTGAATTTCCTTCTGTCTTCTTTGGTGCATTTAAAAAGGCTTTGTTGACTCACTGATGCTCTTTTCTTTTTTCTTTGGCATTGCTATTACCAGCCCCCCTTTCCTCAATCAATTCCCCCTGCCCTTTTCCCAAGCCTCCCTTTGTAATAAACTCAGTCAACAAATCCTCATGTTAGTAATGTCTGAAAATATGCCTCAAAATTTAAGCTTGTTCATTGAAAAAAGCAAAATGAAAGTTAAATTAAAATATATATGCACATCTCATTCTGTACCTCTAGTCTATTAACTCTATCAAAAGGTGTGGAAGCTTATTTCATCATCAGTCTTCCATCATCCACCAACAAGCATTTATTAAATGTTTACTATGGGCCAGGAACTGTGCCCTAGTTCTAGAAATAATGAAAAATTAAAAACATTCCTTGTCCTCAAGGATCTTCCATTCTAATGAGGGAAAAATGTATACATAAGTAGGAACATGCAAGATAAATGCAGAGTAGATGAATGGCAATCTTGGGGGTGGGGGAAAGGTTGGAAAAGGGGAGGGAACAGAACTGGAAAATGCTCCCAGAAGAAGGAGGCACTTTAGTTGAGTCTTAAAGGGAGGCAGGCTAGAAAGGAGAGCATTCCAGACCTGGGAGAGAGCCAGTGCAAGAGCACTGAGATGGGAGATGGAGCATCACATGTGAGAAACAGCAAGTAGGTCCATGGAACATATGAAAGAGCTTAATATGGTAAAAAGATTATAAAGATATAAGGGTCCAGTGAAGAGCTTTCAGTGGCAAACAGAGGAACTAATATTTGATCCTAGAGGTAATAGGGGGCCACTAGCAACTACTGAGTGACACAATAAGATCTATGTTTCAGGAAAAATACCCTGGCATCTATGCGGAAGATGAGTTACAGGGGGCAGAAAAAAGTTAGAAGCACAGTTGGAAGGTTATTGTAACAGTTTAGATTATGAGGACAGCTATGGTTGTTATTGTTTGTTCTTTGTTCTAGAAGAGGACCAATGATGTAACAGGGTGATGTCTTGACTAATGTGTGAACTGGGTTTAAGTGAGACAGAGGTGCACAAAGTAGTCAGCTTCACTCTCTCTTCCAGAGTCATCAAAATCCAGTAGCGAGACAAAAGTCAAGACAACTGGTGATGACCCAGAGCTCTGAGCATAGCACCTGCTTTAGCCGCCTTCATGTCCATTGGAACAAATTGTTCTCATCTGCCCATTCCACCAAGGGAAGTCTTCACATCCCCCTAACTCACTGGCAGGTTTGAGGCCCTTTACTGACCCTCAACCTGGTTTAGCTCTTTTGCCAAGATGGTTTTGCCAGGGAGAGGCTGCTGCGCATGCTACAGCTTTTTGGAGCCATAGTTGAGAGTTGAACTATTGTAGTGAATATGTTAGTGGAGAAGGGGCTGCATTCCAGAGACGTTGAAATTATAAGGTTTGTCAACTGCTTGGATATGTGGGCAATGGAAAAGGGTAATGGATAAAACCAAAGTTTCTAACCTGGGTGACTGGAATGCCCTCAACAGTAACAGAGAAGTTCTGTTTTGGACATATTGAGTTTAAATTGTTTTTCTTTAGAAATGTTACCATTACTGTACAAATTATTTTCCTGGTATTTTTCCAAATTGCTTTTCAGAATGTCTGCTCAAATTGACAGTCCCACCAAACGGTGTATTTGTGTGCTTGTTATTGTCCATTATTTTGGTCATTTCTGCAAATACAACGGTTGTGAGGTGGAACTTACCTTTGGGCAACGATGTGGCACAAAGTTTCAGTCCTGAAGTCAGGAAGACTCATCTTCCTAAGTTCAAATCTGGCCTCAGACATTTACTAGCTGTGTGACCCTGGGCAAGTCACTTAACCCTGCTTTCCTCAGTTTCCTCATCTGTAAAATGAGCTGGAGAGGGAAATGGCAAACCACACGAAGAGTTGGCCATGACTGAACAACAACAACCTTACCTTAGTCTGGTAGCTGGTGTTCTTGAGTCAATCAAGCACTATGTTGTTATGTTCAGTTGCTTTTGGATTATATCTGTTTAACTTCTCTATTTTTAATCAGTACCAGTAGTTTTGATTATTGATGCTTCACAATATAGTTTAGGTCTATTTCTGGGTATGTATATTTTGTTAACTCTTTTCTAGACCAAGCTCAGATTACAAAGTACTTAGTTTAATTTCATTTTATTTTTCTGTTTTCATTGTTACAGTCATTGTTTTCATGATTCTGTTTAATTCTTTATCAATTCATATAAATTGTCTGATGTTTCTTGGAATTCTTTATATTTGTACTTTCTTAGCAGCACACCAATACCCTGTTGCTTTCGTGTGCCACAATTGATTTAGTCATTCCACATTGATGAACACCTACAATTTTTCCAGTTCTTTTGGCATTAACTGATCTTGGTCTAGTCATGTTGACTCCAAAGAACCATAAAATTAAAGTTTCACACTTATAATTAAAGTGGAAATAAAGGTTTTTAATACAAAACTTAAGGATCGAGGCCACAAATTAGATTTAACTTCCTTGCCCAATGGGAAGAGCTAAAGTGTTATGAGGATACACCTGATGCTATTTATTCTGAGAATATAACAAGATATTAAAACTATTTGTTCTAGAGATTTGTAACTGTTTTTAGGTCTTCTCTTAGAATCCTTGTGACTCTGTTATCTCTTTGGAGTTACAATTTCTAATTCTACAAAGGAATCCTTCATTTGCCTCCCTACTTCCTATAAACATTCTGTTCTTTTTTACAACTTTACAATGTAGATGTAGCCTCCTACAGCATTTGTCATGGGTGTGCAGTAGAATTCCAGAGTTAATTTGCATTTCTCTAATTATTAATGACTTGGAATCATTTTTCATGTGACTATAGATATCTTGGATGTCTTCCTTTAAGAACTTCCTATTCATATCTTTTGAACATGGCTTTTTTTTATACATTTGCATCATTTCCTTTCCTATCTTGGAAATCAGACACTTAGAGAAATTTGTTGCAATAGGTTTTTTGTTTGTTTGCTTTTTCCCACTTAACTGACTCCTTTTTACTTTTAGCTGCATTGGATTTGTTTCTGCAAAGTTTTTTTTAATTTTATGTAATAATTTAAAATTATTATTAACTTATTATTATTACATTTTTAATTTTTATAATAGAACATCTCCACTTTTGTGTTCTATAATCTTCTTTACCCCATGCTCATGAACTCTTCTCCTATCCACAGATCTAAAAGGTAATTTCTCCCATATTCCTCTAATTTGTTTATGATGTGACTTTTTATATTAGGTCATGGATCCATTTGGAATTTACATTGCTGTATGGTGTGAGGTTTTGATCTCAATCTAATTTCTGCCATACTACTTTCCAATTTTCTCAGGAATTTCTGTCAAATAGTGATCATTTACTTCAGTAACTAGGGTCTTCAGGTTTATCTACCACTGGACTGCTGTGTTCATTTGCTTCTGCTCATTCTGTACTTACTCTCTTCCACTGATTGACATCTTTTAAAACTAGTATGAAATCATTTTGATAATCGCTGCTTTGTGGTCTAGTCTGGAATATGGTATTGCTAGGCCCCCTTCTTTCCCATTCTTAAAAAATTATTTCCTTTGAGATTCTAGACTTATTGTTACTCTGGATGAATTTTGTTATTATTTTTCCTGTTTCTATAAAGTAATCCTTTATGTAATGTGGTTGGTATGGCACTGAATAAGTAAATTAATTTAGTTAACACTGTAATTTTTATCATATTTGCCCAGCCTACCCATGAGGAATAGATATTTCCCCAATTATTTAGGTCTGTATTTATTATGTATCTCAGTAGATAGACTCCCAAGTATTTGATATATTTAGTATGAACACTGGGTTATTAGTTTCAATTACTTCTGATTCTTCTATGTTCAGTGTGTTTTATTGTTTACTTTCCTGCTTTAAGCCCGTATCCCTAATGGTTTTAATAACTGATGTTTTACTATATAGTTTGAGGTCTGGAAGTGTTATTCCCTTTGCAGTCCTACCTTTTTTTCCATTATTTATCTTAACATTTTAGAACTTTTGTTTCTCTAAATGAATTTTGTTATTATTTTGTCTAGCTGTAAAGTAGCCCTTTTGTAGTTTGATTGGCATAACACTATATTTGCAAATTAACTTTGGTCACATTGTCATTTTTATCATTATTACTAAATTTCCACAACCACTTCAAGAGCACTAAATATTCCTCCAACTGCTTAAGTTGTTCTTTTTTTTTTCTTTAAAGGATATGTTGTGATTGAGTCTACATAGGTATTGAGTGTGTTTTGGTATATTGAATCCTAAATATTTATGTATTTTGTAGTTATTTTGGATGAGACTTCCATATTTATTATTGCTTCCTAGATTTTATTATTATCTAGAAATGATGTTGATTTTTTAGATTTATTTTGTAGTTACAACTTTACTAAAGTCATTAATTTTCTTAATAAGTTTCTTTTTCTTGCTTTTGGTTTTAGATGCTTTTCATCATATTAAAAAATTTTCTATGCCTATACTACATGTGTGTGTTTAGCATAAATGAATGTTGTACTTTTTCGAAGGCTTTTTCTGCATCCATTGACATAATATATGGTCTGGAATGTTTTTTGTTTTTCACATGATAGTTGTATGCTCAAGTATCCTTGTATCCTCAATATAAGTTCAACTTGCTCATGAATGATTTTTTTAAAAATATAAATTACTATAGTTTATTTGGGGAAGGGCAAGATTTTATTTAAAAATTGGTCCATAGGAGGGGCAGAGCCAAGATGACAGAGTGAAAGCAGGGACTCACCAAGTCTGGAAGCTCTCCCACAAACACCTTCAAATTCCTCTAAATACCTCTAAAAAGTGAATCTGAACAAATTCTAGAGAGGCAGAATCTACAAGGAGACAGAATGTGACAGATTCCCAGACCAAGACAACCTGGAAGGTCAACAGGAAGGATCTGTTGTGCCACACTGGGGGAGGAGTGCAGCCTAGTGTGCAGGCTGCACCAGTGCAGACCTGACCATAGCAAGGCTGGAACAGACCCAAGCAGACTGAATCACTGGCAGCAGTGGCAATTCCCAGATCTCTCAGGGCAGTACTGTCAAAATTGGGAGAGAGAGAAGCATGGTCCTGTACAGGGCCTGTGGCAGTGGCACCAGTTACTCTTGGGACTAACAGCCCACAGACTGAATGTTTGAAAGTCACCTGTTTAAACTTTCAGGAGCCAGGATGGCAGAGTAAATGATAAGTCCCTCTCACCCTCCCTTGTTGACCTTGAAAAACCCAAAGAATATTGCCCCTGGAGAAATCCTGGAATAGTGGAGCCACAGAAAGACAGCAGTCTTTTGGCTCAGGAGGCTAGGGGGATTAACAGGAAAAGTCCCTCTTGCTGTGGCTGAAGGGGACCAGTACAGGACAGGAGGCATGCCAGAAAGCCAGCAGCAAGCCCCACCTCAGCAGACCAGCAGGTGATCCTGAGCCCCAGGGTGGTGGAGGCAGCAAGCACCAATACCAGGACCCCAGGCATGCCTTTGCACAGACAGGGGAATTGGCAGACACCAGCATGGATAGGTGTACACCAGTGGCTAAGCCTAGTGCTATAGGACAGTTGTTGGGGAAGAGGAGACCTCCAGCAGCCAGACAACCCTTCCCCCACACTTTACGCCACAAGCTTCAGTGTAACCCTGACAAAATGCAGAAAGATCTCACCCGGGCTTGGTACACACCAGCCAGCTCCAGCTCAACACCAGGTAAGATACAGCTTTATATAGCTTCCAACCGCCAGATCCAGAGGCCACAGCACACAAAGACAGTAACCAGGCCCTTAGCCCCCAGCAAGCACAAGAAGTGTGAGATAGAGCCTGCTACGCCCCAGAAGCAGAGATCCACTTTAAAAACCAGGAAAAAGGCAATTACAATGAGCAAAAAGCAAATTAGATAAGCAAAGACCATAGATTCTTACTATGGGGACAGGGAAGATCAAAATTCGAACTCAGAAGAAGATAGTGACCTTATACCCACATCTGAAACCTCAAAAGAGAATATGAACTGGACTGAAGCCCAAAAAGCATTCTTGGAAGAGCTCAAGGATTGTAAAAGTCAAATGAGAGAGGTAGAAGAAAAATTGATCAATTCTTTTAAAAATACAATTGACAAAAATCAGAAAAAAAATTCATTGAAGAAAACAATTCCTTAAAAAGTAAAATTGGCCAAATGGATAAGGAGGTACAAAAATTAACTGGAAAATAAACAATTCATTAAAAATTAGAATTGGGCAAATGACTCTATGAGGAATCAAGAATCAAACAAAATCAAAACAATGAAAAAATAGAAGAAAACATAAAATATTTCATTGGAAAAACAACTGACCTGGAAAATAGATCCAGGAGAGATAATTTAAGAATTATTGGTCTACCAGAAAGCCATGATGAAAAAAGGAGCCTGGACAGTATCTTCCAAGAAATCATCAAGGAAAACTTCCCCAAGGTCCTAGAACCAAAGCATACAATAGTCATCAAAAGAATCCACCATGGGGCTCACTCATGGAAGGAGTGTTGAGACTCTGGGCAAGCTGTTGTAACTGCCCCCCGGCTTTGATAACCCAGACAGATATGGGTGCTTCTCTGGTAATTATGAATTGTGATTTGAACCAGACAAGGTCTGTCTGTTGATGTTTGTAATTTCTGTTTGTATTTGCCTTGAAGGTCAGGGGGCTGATCTTTCCCTCCTGAACTAAGTGATTGATATATGTATGTTTAATTAAATTGAGATTGTTAACCCCTTAAAGTTGCTTTCATTAGAAAAGCAGATCAAAGAACCTGTGTTAGCAGCCCTTCTGTGTGCTGGTTGTTGTTGGCCTTACACAGCCACAGTAGCTGCTAGTAGATTGTTGTTACAAAATGGCTGAGTCATGCAGGATCTGCAGATTAAAAGGAAGGTATGGAGTTTTGGGCTACTGAGATATAGTGGTTGGATGTGTCCCAGTTGCTCTTAATTCTTGTGGTGACTATGGTTCTTTGGAGCCCCAGAGGCCTGAAGGAGAACAGGCAAGTGGCAGTGACTTGAGTGGTTTCCTGGGATCCTGGAGCAGGGGCCCTGGGAGATAATCTCTCCTTCCCTCTCCTTACCCCACTAGGACTCCAGAGGAGACAGGCAAGAGCAGAGGCTTGGGGGAGGGGTGGATGGCCAGAGCAAGGGGTTAAGTTGATAAGCCTGGCTCCAGAGGACTGTGCTGAAAGGTTTAATGTCTTGAAATTGTATTGTATATGGAGTTTTGAAACATGAGTGGAGAACAGCCTTCCTGCAGAATCGACAGGAGCGAGAGCAACTGGTGAGGAGAGAGAAGTGGATGATGACAATGGCGGTGGTGGCAGCAAGGAAGACTGCCTGCCTGAGAACTTTGGAAAGGCAAGACGGGAACCTGTGAGCTGCCTTCAAGCTGGCTTTGGAAAGGTGAGAGCGGTGAGCTGCCTGCATCAGGATTCCAGCAGAAGCCAGGAGGGGCCAGCAGGATCTGGAGGACCAGGGATCCAGGAGCTTGGAATTCAGCCCTGGGGCAAGAAACTTTGCAGCAAGGTGCTGAGTGTGCTTTTTTGCTGCCTTCCCCTGGGACTGTTTAGGACCCAGGAGAGAGGGGTGGAGTTGACTACGGTGGGTGGGGGGAAATGCCGTAGACCCCCAGGACCCTACCCTGTTGGTTTTGTTGCCCAGCTACCCCTCAGGACTTGGAAGCAAGGGCTAGAATGGTGTGGGGAGAACAGACCCCCAAGAGAAATTTATTTGGACTTTTTTGAGTCGGGCCTTTGGACACCAGGAGGAAGACTGCAATGGCAGTGTGGGGAGAAGGACATATCCCCAAGAGAACTTTATTTGGACTTTTTTGTTTGTGTTGGGACTCTGTTAATTAAATCATGCTAGTACCTCAGGGTACCAGGAGGAAGTCTGCAAAGGCCTTGTGGGAAGAAGGACACACCCTCAAGAAGGACTTTACTTGGACACTCTGCATTGACTAAAGAGATTGACTTGCTTTGACCTAGGGGTGGATGGTGTATTGTAAACAAGTATTTTGGGGATGATACTGAATGATATGTTTTAGTTCCCCGATTGATTGGATCACAACGTATAATTCCTCTATTTGTTCCAGGATTCATGGCTATTTAGATTATGTAAAGCCAAGTATCTTGGAAAGGGGTGAAGATGTATCAGTAATTAAGGTGGGGCTTTTTGCTGTTTTTCTCTTAAGTGCCTTTAATGATTCTGGCCTTTGTTTGAATGGGGCAGATAAAGTGGAATCTTGTCTTGGAATGTTTCTCAGCACTAAGACAATCAGGAGTCATTGACTTGTATATGGTGGTACTAGGGATTAACTTTCCCACACCCTAAATGGGATTTTTCACTGTTCTTTGTTTGAGTGCTTCTCAGCACTGAGGTAATCAAGTGCCCCAGGGCCCTGAGACAGGCATATAAGATCCAAGGTTGGTGTTTGACTTTTGGGGTTCTCACTCACTGGAAGAGTGGCATGTGACTCTGGGCAAGCCATTGTAACTGCCCCCCATCTTTGCTAACCCAGATGTGGGCTTGTATTTGGTCTGTTTATAATGTATGTTTGTAATTTGTTTGTATTTGCTCTGAAGTTCAGGTTGCTGGCTTTTCCTCCTGAACTAAGCAAGTTATTTATGTATGTGTGATTAAAATTAAATTAAAATTAAAAAAAGAATCCACTGATCACCTCTTGAAAGAGATCCCAAATTGAAAACACCAAAGAATATTGTAGCGAAATTCCAAAATTATCAGGTCAAGGAGAAAATACTGCAAGCAGCCAAAAAGAAACAATTCAAATATTGTGGAACTACAGTCAGGTTCACACAGGACCTTGCAGCTTCTACATTAAAAGATTGGAGGGATTGGAATATGATATTCTGCAAGGCAAATGAGCTTGGACTATAACCAAGAAAAAGCATAATCTTTCAAACAAGGAGATAGACATTCAATGAAATAAGGGACTTACAGACCTTCCTGATGAAAAGGCCAGAGCTCAATGGAAAATTTGATCTTCAAATGCAAGACTCAAGAGAGGCACAAAAAGGTAAACAGGAAAAAAGAAAAGAAAAAAAACATGTTATCCAATAAGAGCAAACTGTTTAAATTCCTACATGGGAGGATGATACTTATAAATCTTGAGAATTATATCTTTATTATGACATTTAAAAGGGATATACATAGAGAGAGGGTGTGGGTATAAACTAACTCATGTGATGATAAAAAAAACTTTATTAAGGGGTACAAAGAGATTGTAATGGGAGAAGAGGAAAGGAACAGAGCAGAAAAGGGTAAATTACGTCACATGAAGAGGCACAAAAACATTATAACAGAAAGAAATTTCTTTTTCTTCTCTTGTTGCTAAAACTAAAACTTCTAGTACCATATTGAATAACAAGGATGTATATTATCAACACTGTTATTCAATATGCCATAGCAATCAAACTACCCAAAAATATTTTATAGAACTAGAAAAAATAATATCAAAATTCATCTGGAAGAACAAAAGGTCCAGAATATCAAGAGAATTAACAAAAAGAAATGCTAGGGAAGGTGGCCTAGCAATACCAGATCTTCAATTGTATAAAGCAGCTATCATCAAAACCACTTGGTACTGACTAAGAAATAGAGGAGTAGATCAGTGGAATAGGTTAGGTACACTAGACACAGTAGTCAATGATTATAGCAATCTACTGCTTGATAAACCCAAAGAACTCAGCTTCTGGGATAAGAACTCAATATTTGACAAAAACTGCTAGGAAAACTAGAAAATAGTATGGCAGAAATTGGGCATAAACCAACATCTGACACTGTATACCAAAATAAAGTCCAAATGTGTACACAATTTAGATATAAAGACTAATACTATAAACAAATTAACGGACCAAGGAACAGTTTATCTGTCAGATTTATGGAGAATGGAGGAATTTATAACCAAACAAGAGACAGAGAATGTTATGAAATGCAAAATGGATAATTTTTATTACATTAAAATGAAAAGCCAATGCAACCAAGAATAGGAGGGAAGCAGAAAACTGAGAAAGAATTTTTACAACTAGTGCCTATGATAAAGGCTTCATTTCTAAATTATATAGAGAACTGAGTCAAATTTACAAGAATACAAGTCATTCCCCAATTGATAAATGGTTAAAATATATGAACAGGTAGTTTTCAGAGGAAGAAATCAAAGCTAACTATAATCATATGAAAAAATGCTCTAAATTACTATTGATAAGAGAGCTGCAAATCAAAACAACTCTGAGGTACCACATCACACCTATCAGATTGGCTAACATGACAAAACAGGAAAATGATAAATGGTGTAGAAGACTGGGAAAGTTGGAACACTAATTCATTGTTGGTGATGCTGTGAGCTGATTCAACCATTCTGGAGAGCAATTTGGAACTATGCCCAAAGGACTATAAAAATGTACATACCCTTTGACCCAGCAATACTGGGCTATATTCCAAAGAGATCATAAAAATGGGAAAGGGACCCACATACACAAAAATATTTATAGCAGCTCTCTTTGTGGTGGCCAAGAGTTGGAATTTGGGGGGATGCCCATCATTGGGGAATGTCTGAGCAAGTTGTGGTATATGAATGTAATGGAATACTATTGTGCTATAAAAAATGATGAACAGGTGGACTTCAGAAAAATCTGGAAAGACTTATATGAACTGATGCTGAGAGAAGTGAGCAGAACCAGGAGAACACTGTACACAGTAATAGCCACAGTGTGCAATGACTGATTTTGATAGACTTAACCCTTCTCAGCAATGCAAGGACCTAAAAAAATTCCAAAGGACTCATGATGGAAAATGCCATCTACATCCAGAGAAAGAACTATGGAGTCTGAATGCAGAGTGAAGCAGACTATTTTTTTTGTTTTGTTTTGTTTTTCTTTCTCATGGTTTCTGCCATTCCTTATAAATCTTCTGCACAATATGACTAATGTGAAAATATTTTAATTGAAATGTATATGTAAAGTCTATATCAGATTGCAGGGAGTCTTGGGAAGGGAGGGGGGGAAATTAAAAACATATGGAAGTGAATGTTGAAAACTAAAAATAAATAAATTAACTAATAAAAATGTAAAAAAAAAATTGGTCCATAGCCAAAAAAAATCATCACATACAAGTCACTGCAAAATTCACCCTAATCTCCATATTTATTGGAAGTGAGACCCTCTGTAATTGTCATTCTTGATAGTGGTGGGTGCTCCATGTAATAATAGACAAGCGACTATAAGGTAAGGAAATGCAGAGTCCCAATTGGGGAAAAACCACAATACACAGTAAGAAGTTAAAAGCCATTAACTTAAACTTTGTGAAAGGTGGAAAGCTATATACATGGTGACCTGTTTAAAAAAAATCATAACTTAGATACTGAATCATATTTTAGCTATTGAGTCATAACCTAGGTACTGTGACCAATGAAAGTCATAACATGGACAGAGTGAAATGTTTATGACCCATATATAATCAATACACAAACCTCTGTTTGGGTATAACATTGGCTTAACGCCCAAGATCATTACTAAGCAGAAAACCAAAAATATCCACCAATCAGTAGTGATGTACTCTATGACTCCACCACTCTTTGTTTGATTTCTATAATTACCCCTGGACTTTCCTAGAGTCTTTGCCATGGGGCAATTGTCTGGCAGCCATCCCAGGTTTCCTCTGTAAGTATTTATAATGATTCATTAAATTCCTATAATCATTCTGGAGCTTCTTGATCTCTTCCTTTGGTATCAAACTCACCCAATGGTTAATGGGGGAGGTACAGGGTTCTCCACCCAGGCAAATTCCAAACCTTATAGGAGACTACTTTAAAAAGAAAAGCAAACACAATGAAATTTTAGGCATAAATGATTTTTGTCCCCTTCAAAGTAATCATTTTGAGAGTGTCAACTATCTCTATGACATGGTCATTATTTATAAGAGTTTGGGAATTTCTCTTCTGGAATTGCTTTCTGAGCCTCCACCATCATTCTCAATGGTGGTGTTATTTGCTTTCTTTTAATTGGCTTTGTTTTTTTGAAACTGTTTGGAGCCAAGTCTGATGAATAAGGTAGATAATATCACTTTAGTAAAAAATAAAAATAAAAACAACCAAGACCCTGTGGCATGATGACAAAGTGATATAACTGCCTTTTATTTGTAACTTCTAAATTGGTTCTCCAATGGTTCCCAAAGAGGAGTGCCAGAGATATTTTGATCAACAGTGGAATTACTGAAATAATCCTTTGATCAAAAGTACTAATTAATTGCATTCTATATGCCAGGCATTTTGCTAGGTACTGGGGATATGAAGAATGAAATGATCCCTACTCACAAGGAGCAGGGTGACTAAAGGACACCATTCACAGAATCACAGAATTAAAACTTAGAAGGGACCATCAGAAAGTTCAAAACATATAATAATCACAGTTAACATTTATAGTGCACTTAATATGTGGCAGGCATTGTGCTAAATGCTATATAACTATTATCTCTTGATCGTCACAACAATCCTTGGAGGTAAGTGCTATTATTATCCTTATTTTATAGAATAGAAAACTGAGGCAAGCAGAGGTTAAGTGACTTGCCCAAGGTCACACAACTAGTGTCTAACACTGGGGTTTGAACTGAGGTGTTTTTGATTTCAGGCATACTACTCTATCCACTGTGCCACTTACATCTGAAGAGAATCCCAGGCAAAAAGTCATCCAGTTTCTGTTTGAAGATCTCCTATGAGGGGAGACCCACTACCTCCAGAGGCAGCCCATTCTCCTTCTGGAACACTTCTACTTGTTAAGAACATTTTCCTGACATCAGACTTAAATTTACTTCCTCATACCTTCAACTACTGCTCCTGGCCCTCTGCAGCCAACCAGAGAAGGCCTAATTCTTCTGTGTGACAGTTTTTAAACTTTTGAAAGACCTTGCCCCATGAGTCATTTCTTATTCAGGTTTAACATTCCCAGTGCCTTCCATTAATCTTTGTACGACATGGACTCAAGACCCTTCTCTAGGTCTCTAGTTTATCAGTACCCTCCTTAAAAGGTAATATCTGCAACTGAGCACAAGACTCTATATGTGATCTGTCAGGGAAAAGCACAGAGGGATTATCATTTCCCAATTTCTGGAAGTCACACCTCTAAAGATAGCCTCAATATCACATTTTTTTTCCTATTTTGATAGCAAAACATCATACTGACATCATATTGAACTTGCAATTCACCAAAATCCTCTGATTTTTTTTTGGACAAACTATTGTCTAAACATGTCTCCTCAGACCTCAACTTGTGAAGTTGCTTTTTTTTAAACCTAAAAGTATGATTTTCCATTTTTCCCGTTTCTTACTGGATTCAGCCCAATTGAATTCTTTTAGTTCCTGCTTCTATCAACCAACAAGTCTAAAAGCACCTATTCTGTGCCAGGTACTATTGTAGCTGTTGGGGGTGCAAGTACAAAGAATAAAATGATCCCTACTTACAGCTCACATTTGAATGGAGGAGGCAGCAAGTATATTTTTAAAAAACAGCAGGGTGTCCCAAAACTCTTACTGAAATTTTAAGCTATTAATTAAACAATATATTACTGAATTTTAAAAAATAGCATAAATAAATACATATTGAGTCTCAAAATTCTTAGTGCAGTTTTAAGCTTTAATAGCTTAAAATGTGAACTTTAAAAGTTTTCAGCTTTAATAGCTTCAAAAAATTTAAAGCCTAAGAGCCTTAAGTTTGAATAGGGTAAATCTGCACTAAGAGTTTTGGGACCCCCTGTCTATGCATATCTCCACATTCAAAGTAATTAAGTACAGGGTACTATGGAAAAATAGCCAGTGGGGTGGGGTGGGGGGGATCAGTAAAGACTTCCTGCAGGAGATTGTGTCTAAGCTGCATCTTAAAAGAAAAGAGGGACTCCATAAGACAGAGGTCAGGAGGAAGGGCATTCTAGACATGGGGAAGAGCCATTGCAAAGGCATTGAGGTGGGAGACTGAGCATCATGAGTGAAGAACAGTGAAGGCTAGTTCAAAGAATTTAGGTTATTTAATTATTGCTCCTGGCTTTATGCCATCTGCAGATTTGAAGGGCGTGCCATCTGTCTTTATCAGTACCCAGCAGAGAAGAGATACTTCATAAATGCTTTTGGATTTATTATCCAAGTCCTTGATAATGATGTAAAACCACACAGGGCCAAACACAAAACCTGGGCCTGTGGAAGTGTGGGGATCCACTACACTGGAGGTCTCATGACAAGCTGACATAGAATCATTGACAGTGAGTCAGCCTTCCACCAAGTTGAAAGCCATCTAATTGCACTATTACCCAGTTCTTCCCATCTCTCCGTCTTTTCCACAAAATGGGTAGGAGATATTTTATCAAGTGTCTTGCTAAAATTCAGGCAAGCTATATCCACAGCATTCCCCTTCTCTAGCTGTGTCTTAAGCCTGTTTAAGTGAAAACAAAAAGAAGACAAGTCTGCCATAATCTGTTCTTGACAAAGCCATGCTAGGTCTTGGCAATCATTGTAAGGGGGCAAGAATAAGAGAAGAAAATAGGAGTAAGAGAACTAAATTTGAAAACAGGCCCTGGGTTGGACATTTGTATGGCTTTGAATAAGCTACTTTCCTCTCTAGATTTCATTTTTCTCATCCTATTCTGGAAAACACAGAACCAAAAACAAGTTAATAGGGAGTTGATTTACAAGATAAGTAAGGAATTCAAGTCACTTGGACCAGATTCTTGCAGGTATTGAAATGAAAGAATGAACAGCTACGACTGCTGAGCCCAGTCAATAATACTGGTAAGATCATGGAAAACAAGAGGGATACAAAGGAATGGAAAAAGGGTGCGTATTGACTCAATTAGGAATAAAAAAAAGTAGGAGAAGGAAACAGATCCTATAAACTATAAATCACTGAGTTTATCTTCAATTCCTGGGAAAATTCTAGAATGTATAATTAAAAGGATTATTAGTGCATACATAATAATATTCCATTATGTTCCATAATTTGTTCAGTCATTATCCAATCCATGGTCATCCACTGTTTACAGTTTTTTTGTTTTGCTTTCAAAAGTACTACTCTAAGTATTTCAGGTCAAAGGGTATGAACAGTTTAGTGACTTGAATAATTCCAGATTATTTTCTAGAATGGTAGGACCAATTAACAACTCCAATAATAGGGTTTACTTGGATTTTTCAAAGACACTCGATAGTTTCTCATGCTAACCTTGTAAATGAGATACTTAATTAAATTTAATGAGCATTGATTAAGACTCTGCTATTAAGCACAGTATCAGGCAATGGGGTAGGAAATGGGGATGCAGAGACAAAAAGAAGCAATCCTTTTCCTCAAGAAACTTACATTCTACTGGAAAGAAACAACATATACACATTTATGTAACTACAAAATATATGGACAGTAAATGAGAAATAATTTGGGGAGGAGCACTAGTGACTAAGGGAATTAGGACATTCTTCGTGTCAGAGGTGGCACGTTGGTAGACTAACCTTGAAGTCACTCTCTATTCTCAATCTCCATCACCCTACCTGTATATCCAATTAGTTGCCTACTCTTGTCAATTTAACTTTCATGCCTCATAACTCCTTCCCTTCTCTAAAGTTACATAGCTAGCACCATAATTCCAATCCTCGTCATCTCTTACCTAGGTTCTTAAATCGTCTCCTAATTTTATTGGCTACCTCCAGTCCCTGCTCTCTCTAATCCATTCTGCAAAAACCTGCCAAAGTGACATTCCTAAAACAGAGATCAGCCTGTGTCCTTCCTCAGCTCAAGAAGTTTCTCTTACCTCTAACATAAAAATATCAGCTCCTCTGTTCAACTTTTAAAGTCCTTCACAGTGGGATTCCAAGCTATTTGTGCAGACTGGTTATTAACATTCTCCTAGACTCTACACTGAGGCCAAACTGACATTCTATGTCCAGCCTCTATCCCTTTGTATAGGCTGTCCCCTATCCTGGGAATGCCCTTCTCCCCATTGTCTTTAGAATATTTAGCTACCTTTGAGGTCCAACTGATCTTTCTGAGCCCAGATTCCCAATACGTCTATATCACAGATATGATAATAATACTTGCACTATTTCTCTCACATGGTCATTGTAAGGAAGGTGCTTTATAAACTTAAAGCAATATATAAATGTGAATCATGATTCCATACCACCATTGGGATCAAATTCCCAAAATGTTTGTGGTATATTTATCCCATCCTCTGTTCTGTGCCTTCCCCTGTAGACTGAACTGCCTCCAGGTGGTTTTGGATGCCGACCTCAGTATTTTAGCACCTTATGTGCAGCTAAGTAGAGGGGAGTTATGCTCCATAGTTCTAAGACTTTGTTTGTGGTATTGAAAGTGTCTGAATCCAGGGGCAGCTAGGTGATGCAGTGAGTAGAGCACCAGCCCTGGAGTCAGGAGAACCTGAGTTCAAGTCCTGCCTCAGACACTTGACACACTTACGAGCTGTATGACCTTGGGCAAGTCACTTAACCCCAATTGCCCTGCTTTCTTCCCTCCAAAAAAAAGTGTCTGAATCCGACCCAGAATAATAAATATACTGGCCCCCTGTAGCATAAATTATCATGCAAAGATCTAGTCACATCTCCCCTTTGCTCAGAAGTCTGTGGTGACTCCCTATTGCAGGCACCTGCACACATATGGCCTGCCAACAGATAGCCAGACAGAAAATGTAGAGGATGTAAAAGCAAGTCAAGATGTAACAAGTGCTTTGTCCATGCCTCACTTAAACGACCTTCCACTGGTCACTATTGTGCTCATCATGTAACTTAGCAGGTGGGTTGCCACTGCGCACTCTCTCCTGTGTGTCACATGACCCATCGCCAGTCTGTTTCTAGTCTGAGAGGTGCGAGAGTCATAACTTTTTGCTGTGTTTTCGGTCATTACTGGTGAGTGCCAGCCACGTGCCAACCCAGCTGATGCCATTATGTAATGAGTGGCAACAACACGAGGTCTTCTTCCCCTCCCTCACTGTACAGCAGCCCCCCAAGTTACATGAGTGTCTGGCGCTCTCTCCAAGGTCAGACACTCAGTTCAGTATTTCTTTATATGTGAGCAGCTGCTGTGGAGATTTTTTGGTTCTAACATTAAAGTTTTGGGGGTGACTTTGTTAAATGGGTGATAAAAAGAAACGAAAGATCAAATCAGAATATAGAGTGTTAAATCTGGAGTGGACAAATAAATATTTGTTTACTTACATGAGAGACAAAATATTGTGCCTTGTTTGCCCAGAAGTAACAGCCATTCCAAAGGAATAGAATCGTCACCATTTTGAATCAAAACATCCTGACTTAAGCAAATTAGACACCAATGAAAAACAAATCAAAGCGTCCAAATTGTTGAAAAATCTCAGTGGGGAACAATGGTTTTTCAAGAAAGTAAACTCAGAAAATGAGGCAGCTACTTTTTCAGATTTCTAAAGAACTTGATGTTGCTGGGAAGTCTTTTACTGAAGGTGACTCAAAGAAATGTTTGCTGATTATAGTTTCTGTATTATGTCCCAATTAAAAAAAAAGTGTTTTTGAGGATATAAATTTGTCCTGTATGACCACACAGCAAAGAGTAGCTGATGACAAACTGATTGCTGACAAAAAATATAATGTGTCCCATTAACTAAATGTAAACAGAAAGCCTGAAAAATATATTAAACATTGTACCACTTAGCAAAGTCATTTTTTAAACATTAATGTAGTCTCATGATAAATAAAAATCTGAATAAAAGTAATTTATATTAACTGAAATTTCTCCTTTTTAAATATGATTTATTTGCAAAATAGTTTAATCATTAATTATACCTTTACTTGGAAAGTGAACCACTAAAAACCTATCTGTGGCCCAAAAAAGTTTAACGTACTTTAATTTTGGCCCCTACCTACTGCCAAGCTGTGCAGGTCTGCCCTGTTACCTACTAAGGAAGATTCGAATCCTTAGCATCCAAAGTCCTCCACAGTTTAGTACCAACTAATGTCGGCAGCTTTCTCTCAGCTTATTCCCCTCCATGCACTCTACCCTCCAATCAAACCATACCACTTGCCCTTTGTCCTCTTAAACATACCCGCTACATATCTTCCTCCTTATATTTGCTCAAGCTCTTCCTTAGGCCTGGAATGTATCCTTTCCCATGCTGAATTTTTCCCCCAGCAAGACTTCCCTGAACCAGAAAGGATACTTATTTTTCATTATATGACACAGAGCATTTAATGCTAATGAACTCACCATGCATAATCCTATATATTAAAATTATCCATGAACAGACCTTGACTGTGGTCATTTAGGTAGTAAGGAGCAGAGTCAGAATGCAGGACCTCTGACCCCAAATCCAATGCCAACCCAATAATAATAAAACAAGGCCACTGTTCTTTGAAGTTTTATATCAGCATGTCCTCAAAAACATTTCTCCCGTACTCCAGTTGAGTTGCCCCTACTTCATACGGGTTCTGCTTAGCATTGTGTCACAGCATCCATTCTCTGTTCAGACATGCTTTTAACACATTCCCAATTTACCACCATCCCCCTCACCTTTCCAATCACTGATTTTTCCTCGGAGTCTTTGTTCATCTATAAATTACTTTATTTGACAACTATATTCTTGATGAGATAATTAAAGTATTAAATAGATTTAAGGCCACAAATTACAATGACAAAGCTGTTTAAGAAGTCATAGGTATCATCCATAGAAGATCCAGAATGACCCCCTCCAGGGAAAGGTCAGTGCCAAGGTTTATTCTGTAATAAGATAAAATGAAATAAAATAAAATAAAATAAATTAACCTTTCCTAGCTACCACTCCCCTATACGTGCTGTCTGTCTCTACTGAAATGTAAACTTCTGAGGGCCTGGAAGACTTCTCCTTTGTATTTTTTAACCCCAGCTCTTAGTACAGTGTGCAGTTCATAAGAGTTGCTTAATAAATATTTTTTTTATTCATTCATTCTCCGTGGAAAACGTCCCTACTAAAATCCATCCTTAACCAACTTCAAGGGAGTTTTCAGAGCAGTTCCTGTATCTGCTTCCCACATAATTACTATACCTTGGCATCATAGACCTAGGTTTGGAAGGCAAAGAGTCCCCCTAGTCCAAGCCCCTTATTTTATAGACAAGGAAACCTTGAGGTCCAGAGAAGTGACTTTCCCAATGTCACACAGGTAGTAAGTGTCAGAGGTAAAATTTGAACCCAGGTTCTTTGACTTTAGAGCTAGAGAAATCTGCTGATGGAGTTCAGCCATCACAATGTTAAGTTACGCAGAGCATTGTAGCTTAGTTACTCATATGAAGAAGGGATCTAAGGTTCTGGATCTGAAAGAAATTAAACAAGGCTGATGGAGTAGCTTTAGAGCAAAAAAGAATCATTAGGCTTTAGTGGTGGAAGGGGCCTTACAGAAAATCAACAGACTTCATTTTAGCAATGAGGAAACTGAAGTATTGAGAGGGGAAGTGCCTTGTGCAAGGCAGTGAGTGGCAGGAGCAGAATTTGAACAGAGACCTTTTGACTCACAAATCTATGTTCATCCTATTTTATCAAGTTGTATTCTAAAATTACAGATCACTCATACCATATGATGCTAAATCTTCCAACTTAGTGATGCTTGCTGATGCTTGCTGACATAAAATATATATCACGGTAGGTATTATACTGTGCCCTAAAGACCTCCCTGATTCTTTCACTTTTTTTATTTTTTGACCAGTTCTCAGTATCAGTTGAAAACAGTTCTTATCAACACTACAATCTGACACAAAGGTAAATGCTGCCCAACAGTCTGGAGTTGGTAGGTTTGTCTGATGAATACAGACCTAGGCTAGGACACCCCCATGAAGATCACAAGCCTAAGAACCAATCAGCACTCCTAGAGGTCCAATAATCCCTGTCACTTGGGACTACCCATCCTTGACCCATATCTCCAAGACAGCTAAGAGAAGTCCCAGCCTATACAGAGGCTTGCTAACAGAATCCTCCACCCTAGAATTCGTGGAAAAGATGAAAAGACTCCCAAGATACCAGAAAGCTGGGTGAGATCCAGTCCTCAGGGACCCCCGTTACAGGAAAAAAATAATGTGGGTCAGGTATGGTGGCACACACCTACAGTCAGAGCTCCTGGGGAGACTGCGGATGGTGGCTTTCTTCTTGAGCTTGGGGGTTCTAAGCTGCAGTGGTCTATGCTGGTCAGTAGCATGATGGGTCCTGTGAGCGGCCTCCACACTTTCAGCCTGGGCAAGATAAAGAGAACCAGTCTCAAAATATAATAATGATAATGTGGCCATGTTGCTTAGAGTCTGTCAGAGGTTTAGAAAGTTATTAAGTCAAACCACACCCTATGGACAAATAGTGTTTATCTGTTTACATCACTGTGTACCCAAAGTAGCAGAGTATATAGAAAAGAAGACTTGATTAGGCCAAAAAGGCCCTAGATCTATTCCTGCCACTAGCTAGCTGCCAAAATGTTTTGTTGCCCCCAGGTGGTACCAAAATCCTATATAATTCAATTGAACAAACATTTGTTTAGTACTTTTACTATGTGCAAAGCCTGGAATAGCTATATATGTGGTATGGGGTTATGAAATCCTAGAGAAAACAAAAATATTTTCCTTTGCAGGGAGTAGGGAAAGGAAGGAGAGTCTAGAAGCCATGCTATCTCAAAGAATCTATTTGTAAAGCTGCTATGGTAATATGATAATATGGCACACTTAGTGCTTAGCATAGTGCCTGGCATATAGTGGGCACTTAATGAATGTTTATTGACTGACTGACTATAAAGCTGATTGGTTGCTGGGTACAAAATTGCCAAGAAGTGAGGGGCTGCAGCTTCCCCTCCCTTCTACTTCTTCCCCTTTATGACCAAAGACACATTCCCACTTCTATAACTAGGATTGTGAGGCAGAAGTGCCAGGAGTTGTTATTGTACTAAAATAAATGAATTAGATGTGATTTTAGAAATTCTTGAAAAATATTGTTCCCCTAACCCACTCCCAAAAGAAGAGATGGGAGAAAATATCTCCCTCTATTCCTTTGCAAAGTGGAAGGTCCACTGGTGTGGAATACTGTAGATATTGTCCACTTTTAAAACATATTTATTACCTTTTTGATTTTTTTTCCTTTTTATTAAAAAAATTCTTTGTCATAAGAAATATCCCTCTCATATGGAGAGGGAGAGAGATACAGAGGAAATCTAGACAATATAGTAACAATCAATAAGAATCTATATTTTAAAAAATACTTTACCTTTTTTTGTAGAAACAAAGATATGAAAACAAAGTAAACACCCATTGATTGGGAAATGGTGTTTCCACAATCCGGCTAGAAGCTTCTGTGGGGGTATAAGATCCACCCACAGCCAGCACCCAGAAAGCTGCCAACAGCACAGGTTCTTTTGATCTGCTTAACTAAGGAAAGCAAGGTGAAGGGGTTGACAAGCTTACTTTAATCCAGCATACAGACAGCATTCACTTAGTTCAGGGGAAAAATCCAGCACTCTGAACTTCAGAACAAAATACAAATTACAAACATCAACAGACAGATCAAATACAGATTCACAGTTACCAACATCTAGGTTCAGCCCCGGAGCTCAGAACTAGGGCTGGCCCAGAGTCACGAGCGCCACCACTGCTGTGCCAAAGAGCTCCAAAGAACAGAGAGCCAACCCCGGGTTTTTATATCTTTTTCAGCGTCAGGGGTGAGTCACACATGCGACTCACCCACGTGACCTAGAATCGTCACAAACAGGCGGACTTAAACCCATGTAGTCTAAAAGCCTCTGCTCTCCCAGACATGTAAACTAGGCCCTCCCTGGAGTTAGCCCCACCTTGGGCCCCACCTTAGTTGCCAATCCACACCCACTAAGGTTTTACACCTAATAATGTAATAAGGCCTTATATTAGGAAGGCAGAATTTATGATTTCAAAGAGAATCTCATATGTGCCTAAAAGGTCCGGAACCGCAGGATATAAGGAATTCCCTAGGCAGAAGGCAGGAGAACTAAAGCATGTATTTACACTCCACAGTAACAGGCCCACAAACCAGCATCCCCATTTTGATATTTTCATCAAAAGCTTCCAGGCCCAATAAGTCCGCCTCACAAGGGTAACCAGGAGGCCACAGAGAAGCGAGATAGTATAAGGCAAAATCATATACATGCTTCCCCTCTACGGTAAGAAGATTACCCACTGGCCTCCAGTCCTCGCTCAGCACTCCTTGCTCCACGTGGGTCAGCTCTGCTACCGGCAGCTCAGCTTTGGCTGTAGGCGTCTCTGGCTCCAACTGGAAAAGGAAAAAGGGATCTTCAAGCTGTCCTCTCCCCTCTCATAGAGTTTTCAATATCCTCAAGCACCGCCTGAATGACCAGGGCCTATTGGTTCTTGACTTGGCCCCTCCTCCTAGCGTAGACCAGGTTAACACCCAATAGGGCGTGGCTCTGGAGTTAACACCTCCCCTCAGCCAGCTCCATGACTCATCACACAGGGAGTTCTCTGCTTCCCAGAAGAGAAGCAGCAGCAACCAGCAGGCTCAATGAAGTAAGCTGAGTCAATCAAGGACAACAAAGGCCACTCTGGCCACACTCCACCCCTCACAATGTTCTAGGATGCACAATCCAATCATAATTTAAATTAAATTATATATCCTAGAACATTGTGATCCAATTATGCAGGAAACTAAAACATACCATTCACAATAAAGCAAACATATCATTCAGTGACATTCCCAAATACTGGTTTACAATTCAAATGTGATCCACCCCTAGGTTCCAGCAAGATAATCTCTTCAATCAATCATCCCCAAAATACTTATTAATAATTCAAATGTCCACCCCTAGATCTTTGTATCCATTACATAGCATCAGTAATATCATAACAATAAAACAATATAGCAAGGATAACACAAAATTAGTACACAGAACACTATCATCATTCCCCCCTCCCCTCGAATGATTGGGGCTCAAAATCTTGGGGTAAGGGGTGAAGGTCTCATTTTCCATAGCTTCTTCTTGCTGAAATTGGATGTAGAGGTGTCCCTGCCCCAAAGAGTCCCATTCCAGAGTTCAGTTCTTTAGCGAGCTGGCAGGAATTCCAAGAATGCTACGTGCTTAGGCAGTCACCAGAAACTGCAGGGTGCTTAAGCCTGCAGGAGACAGAACTAGCAACAAGGTTAACTAAAACAGAGAACAAAAAGAGTAGGCAAGTATGGGCTATTATCCTTCAAATAAAATCATCTCCAGTTTAGTTGAAATTTCAGTTATGCCAAGATCCAATATCAGAGCCAAACTCAGATGGGAAATGTTTCTTTTTAAACGGAACACAATGAGGAAACTAAGCCAAGAGGATCCCACCCTAGATGGAGACTAGGATTGTCCTCCCAGCCTTTCCCTAGATGTACAAGGGAAACCAGGAGGATCCCATCCTAGGTAGAGACTAGGATTGTCCTCCCAGCCTTTCACCAGATGTACAAGGGAAACCAGGAGGATCCCATCCTAGAGAGAGACTAGGATTGTCCTCCCAGACTTTCCCCAGATGTACAAGCTTTCATCTGTTAATCACACAAGGTCACCTTCCCTCTGAGTGGCTTGTGGCAATTACCAGCATCAGCCATACCTGTGGGGTCCGTGAATCTAATATTATAGCCCTATTCACGGTAAAATATATGGTTCAGGGGTACGATCTGGTAATTATCTTCCCCTGAATAGACCACTGTTACAGTGTTGTCCTTCCCATGGGCTATGACTTCTGCAGCCTTTGGAATATCATCTGGCTTCCATTTTACCCATACCTTAGCTCCCAACTTTATTCTATCAATGGAGCAAACCCCTTTTGCCCCTCTAGTAGTTGTTCTGGGAGGAGGGTCAGTTTTCACAAAGGGTATTTTTTCACAGGGGATAACAATCACTTGAACTATCCTATCATTCCTACCAAATTGTACAGGTTTTTCACCCAAATTCTGGAGTGTCACAACAATTTCTTTTTGATAATTCGAATCTATCACTCCAGCCAATACATGTACTCCTTGAGCTGCTAATCCTGGTTTAGGTAGTATCAGTCCAAAATGATTACTGGGGATTCTCATACATACTCCAGTAGGGGTTTTTCTTATCTCTTTCCTATTCAACCTAAAATTCTCTATACAATGTAAATCATATGCTGCTGAACGAGGTGTTCCTGGATATGGTAGGGGGACATCTTCCCTCACAGTCCAAAATTCAATATTTTGGATCTCACATGTTTGCTTTTCTCTAATCTGCAAATTTAGGGTCATCATTCTGGCTAGAGGTGTACTCCCCGCTAAGGGCCTATTATTCAAATTACGTAAGGCAATAGACAAATTATCCTTCCAATGTCGATATGAATTATTAGAGCTTAATTTTCTCAGCTGTTCTTTCAACAATCCATTCATTCTTTCAATCAGCCCAGATGCTTGTGGGTAATATGGAATATGATATATCCATTCTATATTATTCAACACACAATATCTTTTCACTTCTTTGCCCTTGAAATGTGACCCATTGTCACTTTGAATCTGCATTGGGGTTCCATAGTACAAACTTACAATATCTAGGGTTTTACAGGTGTTTTTCTGAGTTGCGTCCTTATAAGGACAAGCCACTAGTACACCTGAATAGGTGTCAACACACGTACATACATATCTACATCCTTTATCCTGGGGTAGTGGGCCAATATAATCTATCTGCCAAATTTGGGCTGGAACTTTTCCCCTCACTATTTCTCCAGTTACTATCCTAGGAAGAGTTCGTTCTTTTTCTAATTGACATATACAACATCCCTCTGTTATTTGCTTTAACAACGCATGATACTGATACCTCGATCCTGTGCTCATCAGGGGGTGGCCTGGACCCCTAAATGGCCGGCGGTCTGGTGGACCCATCTTGCTAAGGCTGGGTCATCAGTTGGAGTTGGAGTAGGGACAATACATTCAGTGGCAATCTTTGCTAGTCGATCCGCGTGTGCATTGTACTCATGTTCTGGTGTGGTCAGGGTCACGTGAGCATCAACATGAAAAGCTGACAAATCCATAACCAAAGACATGTCCCATATATTTTCCCATAACTCTTTACCCCAAACTTGTTTGCCATGAATCTCCCAATTCTGATTCCTCCATATAGGCATCCAAGTAGCTAATCCATTAGCTACCGCCCATGAATCAGTAAATATATAACACTGTCCTCCCTTCCCCATTCTGATGGCCTGATGCACTGCCATCAGTTCAGCATATTGGCTACTTCCCCCTATCTCAGAACTTTCCAGAGTTCGCCTAGTACAAGGATTATAGGCTACTGCTTTCCAATGTCTCTACTGTCCTAAATATTTTGCTGTCCCGTCAGTAAACCAAGCATGTTTCTTCTGTTCTACATTTAGTCCATCACACCCATTATTCCATTTCACTAAGGATGGCACCATCCGTTGCTTAGATTCAAGGGGTTTTTCATTTCTCTCAGTGCTAATGTTTGCCACAGATTCATGTAAAGGAGAAACTCCACTTTTGCCTGCTCTGGACCTATTCTGAATATACCACTTCCATTTGATTATGCTTGCCCCTTGTGCATGTTCAATTCTGTGAGAAGCTGGGGTACTCATTACCCAAGTCATAATTGGAATTCCAGGTCTTAATATTACTTCATGACCCAGGGTTAGTTGCTCAGTTTCTACTAAAGCCCAATATGCAGCTAACAGCTGCTTCTCAAAAGGTGCTCCAGATGAGGGCAGTTTCCTTGACCAAAAGCCTAAAGGTACACTTCGGCTCTGTTGTTTTTGCCACAGACTCCAATTTGCATAGTCATCTTGTACAGTCACTTGTAACTCCACTGGCCCATTTTGCATAGGCCATAAGTCCAGAGCTAATTGGATAGCAGCCTTTGCTTCCTCAAAAGCTCTAATTTGTTCAAGGCCCCAATCAAATTCATATTTCTTTCTGGTGACTTTATACAAGGGTTTTAAAATCTGTCCCAAATGTGGGATGTGGTGTCTGCAATAACCAAATAGCCCTATGAACTTTTGGGCCTCTTTCTTATTAGTAGGGGTGGGAAAATCCTGGATTTTTTGTCGAGCTTGTGGGAGAATTTCTCGCAGTCCTCTATTCCACTGTATCCCCAAGAATTTTACAGTTTGAGCTGACCCTTGAACCTTTGCGGGGTTGATTTCCTATCCTTTGCTTTTCATATGGTCAATTAATAATGCTAAACTCTCCTACACTTCTTTTATATTCTTTCCCTCTATCATGATGTCATCTATGTAATGTGTAAGCTATACACCAGGTAGCTTTAAATCATCCAAATGCTCAGCTACTATTCTGTGGCAAATAGTTGGGCTATGAATATATCCTTGTGGCAGGCATGTAAATGTATACTGTCGGCCTTGCCAAGTAAAAGCAGACTGGTTCCATTGCTTGGGGTCTATTGGGATCCTAAAGAAGGCATTGGCCAAATCAATAACTGCATACCAAGTCCCTTTATGTTTTTGTATTCTCTCTATTAAAGTAACTGTGTCTGGAACAGCAGCATACCAGGGAGGAGTCACTTTGTTCAGCTGTCTATAATCTACTGTCATCCTCCATGTCCCATCTGACTTTTGGACTGGCCAGACAGGGTTGTTCCATTGAGTAGTTGTAGGGACTAACACTCCTGCTTCAACACATTCTCTTATAGTGTTGGCAATTTCATCTTGCCCACCTGGCACACGATATTGCCTCAAAGTAATTACTTCAGAAGGTTCGGGCAAAGTGATTGGATCCATCTTGATTTTCCCCACTAAGACTGCATTAATACCTATTTTCCTCACAGCAAATTGGTATTTCCCTTCAGGTAAATTTAAGGTCATACCCTTCAAAATGTCTATTCCAATGATGGAATAGGCACAATAACCACACTATATTCTTTCTTGGGCAACTATTCAATTTTCATCATCAATTTAACTTCTCTGGCTGATATTTCAGTCCCTCCTAGTCCTGTTATGGTAATAGGAGTTCCATGGCTGAACTTGTCTGGATTCCCATAGATAAGGGTGGCCTCAGCCCCAGTGTCTATTAATGCCCTAGTTACCATACTTGACCCATTTTTCCAATATATGGTCAAGTTAATGTGAGGTCTGCAATCCAGCTTGTGTATTTTCTTAATTTGGGCTGGGGCTCAGCCTGTTTCCTAGTATTCCCTAGCATGTGATTCACTTGGGTATGAAGGTTCAACGTCTGTAGCATTTGCAGGGGCAGTTCTTATTTCCCTATCTCTCCTGTTATCGAGTCCTTTATCTCGGTACATTCTGTACAATTCATTGGTTGGAATGCCATCTATCATTTCAAAACCTGCCCCTGCTCTCAATAGAGCAGTGAACATTTCTTTCCTTGTCACTCCATTTTGGCACCAAGTTTGCTGGCTATTCACCCTTCTCTCTCGAGGAGATCTATCCCTTCCCCAGTATCCTAAGTCACGTAACTGTAAAATCTTATTTATCACCTCTGTAAGATGGCTCCCTACTTCCCCAAGTAACAGATTCAAAATTAGTTGTTTATAAGCAGGGGGAGCTGTCCTAATTATTAAATTCCTATGAGGGATTCCTATGGGATCATTGTAATATTTGTCTGCAGTTCCTGTCATGATAGCAGTCTTCATTACCTCCTCCTTTAGTCTCGTGATACAATCTTTAAGTGAATACCAGGGTCTGTGCTCAGTGGGCCATATAGAATCAGTAGTATATCTCTTATTGCATCCCGCAGCAGCTAACACCAACAGAGTAGTCCTGCTAGCATCATCGCCTCACTGATGATGTTCCCTAAAAGCTTGCTGAACTAGAGGATCGTGGCTGATACCTATGAATCTCATACAGTCCGTCTTATCCACTAATATTCCACCGGCCCCTTGATCACTGAGTCTTACCATCCAAGATATTAATGGTTCTCCTACTCTTTGGCTGAACCTACTCAAAATATCTGTGACCTCTTGCTGTGAGAAATCTTCCTGAATTTCCCTCGTAACTAAATTGCCACCTCGGGTTTCTGCCCTCCTCCTTTTTATGGGACGAACCCTTGTCTGAGTATTTAACCATCTCCCATTCTCTATGCGAGGGACGTCCTGAACCCTAGTAGCATTTTGTGCCTCAGCCCCTAACATTGTCTCATTTTCCCCCCACTCGCTTCCCCTGCCACCATGGCAAGGACAAAGCAGGCAGTCAGGCTTGGTCTGGGCTGAGTTGGGATGCACTCTTGGCTTATTTGGCCTCCTGTTGCTCCTAGCCACATTAATAGAAAAGTTCTCATCTGAGTCAGTAGGTTCTTGAGCAGCAGTTTGTTCTCCTGCTATCTGAGATTCCTCTTCTTCCTGTGGGGTAGGAGTGCCCCCATCTCTTTCACTTAATCTCAATCTTTCATATACTAGCCGGTAGGCTGATAACACTATCCAGCTTTGCCTAGATAGTGATGCCCCTGACTGAATCCCAACCTTTTCCCAGATCCCTCAAACCCTCATGCTGAACAGTTCCCAGCAATTGTGAAATCTGCATCTCTGGTGCACTTTACCACTTCTTATGGGCTGGGCCTGACTCAGGTGACTCCCCTTCTAATTTAGGTCCAAATCCATAATAAAATGAAGCCCTCAAAAATAGGCAGTAGTAGTTCATTAGACAGTTAACAAAAAGAGGTTTACACAGCCTAGCAGGGGAAAGGATTTTAATTCCCCTTGACTCAGTGTATCAGGTGACTCATACTGCTGGTCTATGGTCATATAGCTCCTCATAGTATGACTCTTTTGTATCCAATAAATTATGTCCACAGAGCCTATTAAATCTCAAGGACAGAGTTTTAATACAGTAATGCAATGGTTAACCAATTTACATTAGAGAAATCTGTTTCTTTTTAAAACGAAAGCTATCACAAAATTAACCCTTCACACACACACACACACACACACACACACACACACACACACAGATTGGGAATATAGGATCATCTTTCTCCCAAGAAAGCCAGAGAGTCAGAGTGAAGAAAAGATCAAGAAAATGGTAAAAGAACACAAGTTCTGTTCTCAGCTTCATGAATGGCTCCAGCCACTCTGCTCTAGTTATGAGTGAGCCCTGAACTGCTCCATAATTGTTTCTGTTATACATAGGGAAAAGAGAAGGGCTATATTAGAGAATTAAAGAAGATTTTAAAACAATAAATATCAATAAAAACTTTTTAAAAATAAGTTTTGTACCCAAAATAGCATATAAGACTCACAAAATCAGCCTGAATATGATTAAAGCACACACATTTCATGCCACATCAGACAATATTATGATGCATCTTCCTCGTCTATGTATAATTTTGCTGTACCACCTGAATGCAATTCTTTCCCTTTGTTGTTTGACAAGGTTAATTACATTGGAAGGCGGAGTGGTGAGAGAAATTATTATTAAATAACCAATTATTAGAGAGATCCAAGGTGTTTTCCTTCCTATATCTTCATTCTCTACTAGGCCAAGCCAGCATCTGAAGGACATTCTGGATAATGAGATTGGATCAACTTTCTCCTCAGTCTTGTTCAGACCTCACCAAAGAAGGGAAGCCCATTATGACCTACTTAGGCTTGGATGGGTGGGGTATATCCTTTGTCTAGATTGCCCGAGGCTGGGGGTGGTCTGGGATAGAGAGTGATTAGTTATGTCCCTCAGCCCTTCATTAGAACAGGTCCCCCCTCATTATAATATTCATTCTTTCATTAATTGTTAACCAATCAGAATTGATTACCATCCTCAGGAACACCCACCCTTCCAAGGGCACATGGGTGGATTCCATGAGGGGTATTTTGCATTCTAGAGTGCACTGATCCTTTTTATTAATTATCCCCTAGAATAATTAGTAAAATGATTAATTACCCAGAAATTATGTCTCTTGAAGACTTTATATGTCACAGTCACACCTCACAGTAAAGAGTGATGGATTTGGAAAGTCAGGAGCCTGGGTTCTAAGCCTGACTCTATCACATATTACCTTGGGCCAATTAATCTCTTTAGACTTAAGGTTCTTCATCTGTAAAATGGATCTCCCTGCTGAATCCTCCCTCTCACCAATCCAATCTTTCTTTCTTCACACAGCTGAAAAAATAATCTTCCCAACACACAGGCTTGATCATGAGTGAGATTTTTTTATCAAAAAATTTTCAGTGTCTCCTTTGTGCCTCTAAAATAAAATATAAATTTCTCTAAGCCACAATCTGGCTCCAACCTAACTTTTTATACATATTTCATATCATTCTCCTTGAACTCTATGTTCAAGCTGGGAGCCCTAGCTTCCTTTAAGGTTCTCAGCTCATGTGTTTCATATTGTCTGTCTCACACTGAGCCCTTATCTCATTTGGGTAAGTGAGGGGGAGTCAGCCTCCTACCTCACTGTTCTATATAAGATAGATAGCTTCAAGGGAATCCACACACACACTCAGGGTGGAATCAAGGACAGTAACTAGAAAGCCAGACCTGAAGGCAGGACCTGGCCCACACAAAGGTTAGAGCCAGACCAAAGCAATAGTTCTTTTCTGCTAAATACCTCCTCTCCCCAGCCACTGCTACACTCATATTACTAAAGAAAATCACAAGGTAAAATTCTGACAAACAAGGACTAACTACATTCTGACTGTATACTGTCTGCTTAGACACGAGTGGGAAATGTCACATAAAGAGGCAAAGGCCATAAGAATTCAAGGACAGGTCTTTAGGGAACCATAGCACACGAGTCTAATGGAGAAATATGAAGCAATATAAAGTAGGATGGCTTGTATCTCACTTCTCTTTGCTAGGAGCAAGATTTTGCCCCAAATCCTTCTGGACCAGCTTCTAGTATGAGCCGAATAATTTGCAGTTCTCAAAGCACACATCTGGACTTCGGCCACAGTATAGAATAGTAAATCTAATTTTTGGAGGCATGAGGGGTATACAGAGAACGTTAGAAAAACCTTCACTTTTAGTCACTGGCTTCACAAATATATGTTTTAATGTTTACAAGTATTAAATTAAACAAAACCAGATGCCATGAGATGTTTGTGGAGATCCTAAGGCCATTTGTGACATTACAGACTCAAAAAGTGAAACAGGACTGGAAAATCATGTATCCAGCTCTGCTGAATCTCTTTTATTAATTCCATGTGCTGTCAGATACAATCAAATTATTGATTCATTTTGTTAAATTGCTTTTAATTTTATTTTAAATCTTTGTTACAAAGCACAGCAGATGAAGGTATATATTCAGAAATGAATGTGATATAAGACAAAAGATATCAATAAGAATAAGATAAAACTATTTTAATTCTTGTATTCAGTCATGCTCAAGGAAAGGACAAGGAACACAAAAATTGATTTTTTTTTTTCTGGATTCCCATCAAGGGAATCCAATTCTACCAATGCAGATTGTTCAGTCATTCTTCAGCCGTGTCCGACTCTTCATGACCACATTTGAGGTTTTCTTGGCAAAAAAACTGGGGTAGCTTGCCATTTCTTTTTCCAGAGGAGGATAATGAGGCAAATAAGGTTAAGTGACTTGCCCAGGGTCACACAACCAGTAAGTGTCTGAGGCTGGATTTGAACTCAGGAAGATGAGTCTTCCTGACTCCAGAACCAGCACTCTATCCGCTGTGCCACCTAGCTTGTCCAATGTAGGTTAGCACCTACTCTTTTTTCCCCTTGAAGAATTTTTTTTTTACTTAAGTAAAATTGAAAGCCAAAAGTTTCATTTTAAAAATGCCAAAACTTGGGTTTAGCTTAATGAAGAGAGCCTATAATTGGGGTTTGGGTGAGGCTACCTTCAGCTGTCCTCTCCTCCACCCCCTGGGACAGCAGCAGCAACTCAGAGAACATGCTTTTCTTACCAGGAAAGGAATATGATTCTAAAGAGTCTTCAGAAGGTAATGAGAGCCAGAGCTAGTAGATGAGAATGGACTGAACTGGTTCTAGTAGGGAAATGAGTGAAAATATTCCACTCTCCACTAGGAGAACTAGTGAGATAGTAGGGTTACTATCATAGGTAAGGAGAGAAACACTAGAAACTTGTCAGCAGAGGTAATACCAGTTTGCCAAACAATGAGCACAGAGCTAGGGATTGAGGGAAGATGGAGGGTGGAGAGTTAATAACAGAAAATCAGGATTTGTAATTTTAAGACTATGATGGAGGTTACCCTCAGGTCCCAACATTTACAGGAGCTGGCACTAAATTTTAAAAAACTAAACACTATCTGATCTCTATCCATAGAAAAGGGGAAAACCCCAAAAAGGTGAGGGAAAGAGTCATTGAGACCATGTTATTTCCTGTCTAATTCAAACTGACTACTCTCTACCAACTCAGACCTTCTTCTGCATGAGAAATGATTATTTCTCTCTTGTATTAACAACTAATTATTGAATCAGCACCAAGGTTTTCCCCCTTTTCTACTTCTTCATCCAAAAATCAACCAGTGTGGGAAATCTTTCTAAAAGACATACTAAGCCAGGATTGCTGAGATATAATCAAAGACAGTAAAAGAAATTCTAAGTGCTGGCTAATGAGTGCATTCCTGCTCATTGTGTTTGCTCAGCCAGGTCTGGAAAAATGTGGATCCTCCCTTTTGCCAGACAGGTGATATGGAAATTGTTAAGTCTCTTTGACTAAGATTTGGATGATTCAAGTCTCATACCCTGGGATACAGCCCAGCCTCTTGTTATAATATTCATTTCCTCATTAATCAGGGTTGCCACCCTCAGGAACACCTGATCTTCCAAGGGCACATAAGCTGTGAGCTCACCACCATGAGGGTGAGACAAATGACCATCTTTTTATTAATAAACATGCTGCCCTTATTAATGATTAGATTACTCATAAATTACATCTCTTGAAAACTTTTTAAACACCACATTTTACTGGAACCTCATTTCAAGGCACTTTCCTCCCCAACTGCTTAAGGAGTCCTTTAGCATACATGAACCAAAAGAAGCCAGCAAATCCTCTATCACGGTGACTGAGTACCCATAAAGGAGAGAGGAGAAAAAGATAGTAAAGGCTTGGCACAGCATCATGATGATAGTAAAAGTGTCAGCACCAAACTGCCTGATGGTGTAGAAAATGAAAGAGCCTGCCAAAGGATTTGATATATCATGGGATGGCATAAGAAATTAAATGGAATTTTGGGGGAGTTTTGCAGAAGCAGCAGACAGCATAGAAAAAGTTTGGAAACTCAGAAATGCATAAACTATCTGTATAGCATTATGTAATATAGCCTATGACCAAATACTTAACCCAAATTTTACAATAAGGTACTGTAAATACCCCATAAAAGAATGAGAAAAAAAATCCAACTTCTCTGCTACAAAGGGAGGGCCAAAAAATTTTACGTAGTTTTCCCAGATTATCTGGGTGCCTAACACCCATGATATGGAAGGGATAACTGCACAAACCATATGCAGGATAAATGTGAGATCATCAAAAGAAGAAAGGCCCTAGAATTATGACTGTTATCCTTATTATCCTTACTATCATTATCTTCATTGTTGTTATAGGTTCTAGACCTGGCCCCAGAGTCGGAGCAATCTAGATTCAAGTCTCTCCTTCCTCTGACATCCTGGATGAGTCACTCAATGTTTCCATGCTTCAGGGAGCTCTCCAAAAACCATAGGTCATAGGATAATTGCAGATCTTTACTGGTAGAGGGAGATTCTTTGCAGAGAAATCCCTTCCCTGATGAAATCATAGGTCTAGACAAAGTCACAACCAACCAAACAACAACAATAAAGGCGGTAGTAGTCAGCCAACCGTGGTATCTGGATGTATCACTGTCAGCTTAAGTGCACAGGAATATCCCTGAAACAAACCACCCAGAGGAAGAGCACTGGGCTAGGAGTTCCAAGCCTAGTGATATCACTGTCCCGCTTTGTGGCCTTAAGAAGTACTTGACCTCACTGGGATTCAATATTCTCATCTATAAGAAAGAAGACCAGAGAAGAGGATATATAAGATCTCTTCTAGGGCATCTAGGTAGTGCAATGGATACAGCACTGGGCCTGGAGGCAGGAGGACCTAAGTTCGAATTCAGCTCAGACACTTACTGGCTGTGTGACCCTGGGCAAGTCATTGAACTCTGTTTCCTCATCTGCAAAAAGCTAGAGAAGGAAATGGAAGATCACTCCACTATCTTTGCCAAGAAAATCCCAAAATGGGAACATGAAGTTGGACACAATTGAAACAACTCAAGATGTCTTCTACTTCTGATATTCTGTGAATATTATATATATACATATATATAAACACACATACATATATACATACATGCATATATACATATACATCACACATATATATGTGTAAATGTAAGTTCACCAGAAAGGAAGAGGTGAACTCAACAACCTCTAAGGCCCTTTCTGGTACTCAATCTATAATCTTATGATGGAGTGGTGAAGAGGACTTGGAGGTAGGAAGACATAAGCTCTAAAAGAGCCTCAGACACTTACTAGCTATGTGACCCTGGCCAAGTCACTGAACCTCTGTCTCAGTTTCCTCAAGATCAAGTGAGTTAGCGTATATAAACTTTGCAAACCTTAAAGCACTGTATAAATGTTAGCTATTATTAATACTGTAATTATTATCATGACTAGGCTCTAACAAATACAGCACCACAGGAAAGGATGCCAACGATGAAGCAGCATTGCTGGGAAAATCTCATGCCAGGAGCTCAGACAGGGTGCAGGCTCACAGAACAGCAGACCTGAAGGGTTGGATCTCAGATGTCATCCGTTCAAACCTCTAGCAAATGGTCACCCTACTTACTGTCCCTCTGCTGGAAATCTTCCAGCAACAAGCTACCCTCTACCTCTTGAGGCCCGCTCCATTTGTGGGCAACCAGCAAGCATTTCCTTACAGTGAGCTTCAAGCTGCTTTTCAGCCATTTCTACCCACTGTTCCTGGTTCTTAGCTTCAGGGTTAAACAGAAAATGTCTAATTTCTCTCCCAAATGATTGGAAGACAGCTATTGCGTCCACCTGAATCTTCTCTTCTCCAGATTACTTCCCCACTTCCTTCAGATGATTCTTTTCTAACAAGGTTTCTAGCCGACTACCGTCCTCTGGACCCCCTCTAGTTTGTCAATGACCTTTTTAAATGTGACACAGAACAAAAGGCAGTCTTCTAGGTCTGATCTGACTAGGGCCAAGGAGATCACATTCACTTCTACGGCTGCCATGTTTGTTGTTGAGTTGTTTCAGTGGTGTCCGACTCTCCATAACTCCATTTCAGATTTTCTTGGCAAAGATACTTTGGTTTGCCATTCCCTTGTCCCACTCATTTGACAGATGAGTAACTGAGAAAAACAGGGTCGAGTGACTGGCCCAGGGTCACACGGCTACTAAATGTCTGAGGCCGAATTTGAACTCAGGTCCTCCTGACTCCAGAGCTGGTGCTCTGTCCACTGTGCCACCTAGCTGCCCATGACTGCTATATCACATTGTAAACTCACAATGAACATGTAGCCCACTGAGCACCAAGGAAATTATCCAGGAAGGAAGAAAACAAGCATTTATTAAGTGCCTACTATGTGCCAGGCGTTGTGATAAGTACTTTATAAATATTATCTCATTTGATCCTCACAACTACCCTGGGAGGTATGCTGTAATTATCCCCATTTTACAAATAAGAAAACGGCCAAACCGAGGTTAAGTGACTTGCCCAGGGTCACACGACTAGCAGAGTATCTGAGGCCAGATTTGAACCGAGGTCTTCCTGACTCCAGGACCAGCGCTTTATTCCCTGTGTCATCTAGCTGCCTCTAATGTATCTGTATGCTCTTAGTGGCACACCTGAGACTCTTGATCCAAGATCTCTGAGTTTCCATTCTAGCTTTCTTCCCTGTTGTGAGGAAATTCACATTTCCTCCATAATTTAAACAGACACTTGATTTAAAATAAGATTCCTGCCCCCATTTCCCCTTTAAATATAACTAACTTCATTAATTTGACCATGATCTCCATATCCAATTGGTTTACTTGTTATGCTTTATTCTCCTGGAACATGATCACTATGTTTATTGTATTTTTAATCTGATCCATTGACTGCAAAGGTACATATGTAACACTTTGATTATAGAAGGCAGGGGAAGAGTAGAATCGCTATAAGGATACAATAAAGCATTGTTTCTAGGAGTGAAAGCCTGGGACGAAGCAAAAGCAGGAAATAGATATTCTTATTAATTTAATATTTTTTCAAGTCACTTTAATTTTTATTAAATATATTCTCTTGGCACAAATCTTAAAATATGTGTGTGTATACATACACACACATATATAAACAAAATGTCTTCACTGAATCAAAATATAACTCCAATAAGGCCAAAAAAAAGCAATCAAAATTGACACATGGACAGCCATAACACATCTTTACAAAAGTGTCGTGTGTTACATGGCACGAAGACAGAGGTGGGACAATTCTTTTGAAGAAACTAGTTAAGCTGCTCTAAAAGCAGAAAGGCAGAACCATAAATGCAGAGATTTGGTCACGGTCACTCCTCTGCTCAAAACCCTCCAATGGCTCCCTCGAGCCCACCAAGGAAAGCACACACCCCTTTGCTTGGCGTTCTTCCACAATCTAACACCACCCCTACATTTCCAGGTTCATCTCGTATCAGGGTGCTCAATGCTCCACCCAACTGAGCTTCTTCTACCCTCCTTTCCCACTGCTGCTGAATCCTTACACATTCTGTAAAGCCCAATTAGAATATGCTTCCTTCCAGGAGCCTTCCTTCAATCTCTCAGGCCTCTCCTTTTTGCATTTTCTAAATGAACATAACATGCATTCTTTTGTATCACGGCCACATTTCCCTGACTCTAAGACTAGCCCTAAAAAAAATGGCTAATTAGTATTATGTGTAACAGTCCTTTAACTTCCCGAGGGCAGGGACCTTGTCTTAGCTAAACTTAAGAACTCTCTCTAGCAGTAGAGTTCAGATAAAGAGCTGCAGGGCCATTCGGGCATAAAATTGTATCACTACTTCCAAGGGGAGGAAGAGAAGAGATGCCCATGGGGAACAGCTTCAATGCTCAGCCTCTGTTGCCCCTGGCCAAAGGCAACATACAGTGAGTGGGGTGGCTTTCAGATAGGCAGATGTGCAACAGCTGTTATACTCCAGTCAAAAGCTCAAGGCACCTCAGGGCTCAACCTTCTATAAAGTGTTAGACAAAAATAAGACTGCCCTGTCATCCATAGAGGAAGATACTAATACAACCGGGACCAGTGATATGAGACTATTTCCCAAACTGCCTGAAAGTTAGGGGCAGGGATGCAGAAACTTTAACTGAACCATCCAGCAAGAGGCTGGAGGAATAGAGGGCTAAGAGGGGCAACGCCCAGTCTCCAAGTTTATGTTGTTGCTGTTGTTCAGTCGTGTCTGACTCTTCAGGGCCCCGTTTGCGGTTTGCTAGTCAGACATTGGAGTGATTTGCCATTTCCTCCTCCAGCTCATTTCGGGGATGAGAAAATTGAGGCAAATGGGGTTAAGCGATTTGCCCAGAGTCAACAGCTACTAAGTGTCTGAAGCCAGATTTGAACTCATGAATATGAGTCTTCCTGATTCTGAGCCCAAGCGCTCTATCTACTGTGCCACTTAGCTGCCCCTCTGAGGTTATTAGCTTTAGCCTTTGTGCATCCTGGGAGGCTGAGACTACATCAATCAACACTGTTTTCACAGTTCACACTCTCCTAGCTCCTAGCATAGTAACCTGCATGTAATTAGAACATAATGTTTGTTTTAATTGAACCCAAAAAATCTATCTTAAAATGTAGACAACATGGAAGGCAACTCCTTCCAGACTTCTTTTCCTCCCAGTTAGAAAACTAAAAACAACACTATCCAGAGCGACAGCTTCTAACACGAAGAAAAAACAGGTGAGAGACAGTGGGGCTTTACAGAGGATGTGAAAGACATGGTCCGTCACTCTAGGCTGTTCATGTTCTACATAGCTTTAAAAATTAAAAAATAAACCACATTTAAGTCAGAAATGTGAAGTATTCGCTTTCCTCTTTTGGGTGACGTTGCTTTAGATTTCTGGTTTTGCTTTTTCTAATTGGGCTGCTTTATTTTTTTCCCAGGATGTCATCACCACCCGTACCTGCGTTCAGAGTGAGTTAGGAATTACAGGATGCCAGTTAGTACAACTTCCTGGTTAAGGCAGGATGGTACAGTTAAAAAACAATGCCATCTAAGAGCCTTTTCCCAACTGACAAATGACCCATGGATAAGAACAGACAATTTTCTTAGGAAAGAAATCGAAACTATCAAACCCATATTTAAAAAAATGCTCCAAATTACTAATAATTAGAGAATTACAAAGTGAAACAACTCTGAGGTCTCACTTTGAACACATCAGACTGACAAAAGACGACATGAAAGGGCTGCAGAATAGGCACATTAGTGTACTGTTGGTGGAGGTGTGAATTATGTCCTATTTATCCTGTATGTAGCTTGCTTTGCATATATTCGTTTTCATGTTGCCTCCCCCCCCTTACACTGTAAGCTCCCTGAGGGCAGGGACATTATTTGCCTCTTTTTGTACCCCCAGTACTTAGAACAGTGCCTGGCATATAGTAGGCACTTAATAAATGTTTATTGATTGATCAGTTATTTTGGGAAACAATTTGGAAATATGCTTCCAAAAAGTTACAAAATAGTACATATGACCCACCAATATCAATATTAGGACTATACCAAAAAGGAAAAAAAAAGGACCTACCTATATATTCAAAAAATATTTGAAGTATCTCTCTTTGTGGTAGCAAAGAACTGGAAACTAAGGATGTGCCAATGTCTATTAATTGGAGAATGGCTGAACAAGTTGTAGATGTAATGGATGAACAATTTGTGGATATAATGGATTGTTGTTGTGCTTGTCCTTTGTTTTTGAAGAGGATCATGACATCAGGGAAATGATGACATGACTTGCAGTTGACTTTGATTTGAGTGAGGGAGGACTGTGCGAGGTCACCAGCCTCACTTTCTCCTCCACAGCCATCTGGGTCCAGTGGCCTGATATTCATCAGGATGACTGGAGATGGCCCAGGATGCAATGGGAGACCCTGGCCCTTTTAGGCTAAGGCCTTTTCATGTACTCACCTACAGTGAGGTAACGCCCTTTCAGTGAATAGGCCTCTTTAAGAAGTGAGTCAACGGATGCACCCTTCAATTAAAAAAAAAAAATCAAACTAGGAGGGGAATATCCTCAGGGTTGCTGGTCAAAAGAGAAACAGTTACTACTGACATCCACCCTGAGCCAGAATGGTCCAAAATATAGCCATTAATTGGTGCTTAGGCAAGGACCTATTGCAGTCCATTCTAAACTGAAATGAGAGAAATGGGTTTAAGGTTTGGTCTTCGAGGAAAGAGGAAGGATGGAAAGCAAGCAGGAAGGCAGGCAGGCAGGCAGGAAGCAAGGAAGGAAGGAATTTAGTCAGTAAACCTCAGATGTAATGGATTACTATTGTGTTGTAATGATGAAGGAAACAGTTTCTGAGAAGCCTGGCAAGACTTACATGAACTGATATATAATGGGAAGACAAACAACTGTGAAATATTTAAGAACTCTGATCAACAGAATCATTAATTACTACTCCAGGGGACCAATGATTACATATGCTACCCATCTGCTGATATTGAGGTATTAGATTCAAGGTGCAGAATGGGACATATATTTTTTGCATTTGGCCAATGTAGGATTTGTTTTTCTTGACTAAACATTTCTTACAAGAGTTTTTTTTTTCCTTTATTGGAGGGTGAGAAAGAAAATAAATTTTTGTTCATTTAAAAAATTAAATTTTAAAAAAAGAAAAATGCTGTAGTGGACTTGAAGATAGAAAACTTGGAATAATAACTTAGATACTTACTGACTCTGTAAACACAGACAAATCACTAAACTTTCTGGGCCAGTTTTTCTCCTCTGTAAAACTGACATATTTATAATTAATCAACTTAAATTAATCAGTTAATTAATCAACAAGCACTCAACCTTAAGTGCTTAATCTGTGCTGGACACAGAACTAGGCGCTGGGGATAGAAAGACCAAAATAAAACAGCCCCTCATCTCAAGAAACCCACATTCTTATAAAGGCTCATTTCTCAAATATACAGAAAAACTGAGTCAAATTTATAGAAATGAAAGCCATTCCTCAATTGACAAATGGTCAAAGGATATGCACAGACAATTTTCAGATGAAGTAGTAAAGCAATCTATAGTCATATGAAAAAATGCTCTAAATCACTGTGATTAGCGAAATGAAAATTGAAACAACTCTGAAATACCACCTCACACCTATCAGATTGGCTAATATGACAAAAAAGGAAAATGACAAATGCTGGAGGGGACATGGGAAAATTGGCACACTAATACATGGCTGGTGGAGTTTATGAACTGAACCAGCCATTCAGTAGAGCAATTTGGAACTATGCCTAAATGACTCTAAAACCATGCATATCCAACAATACCAGTACTAGGTCTGAATCCCAGAGATAAAAAACAAAAAGGAAAAGAACCTATATACACAAAAATATTTATAGTAGCTCTTTTAGTAATGGCAAAGAATTAGATATTTGTTTAACAAGTGGCTTTCTAAATTAAAAAAAAAAAGAATGATACGCTTTTAAACTTAATCTGCATTATGAACATTTTCCCCATCACCTTGTCTATAAAATCAACAAAATAATAAATTTAAGCCCTGATTTGTAAAAAAGAAAGGAAACAGAAAAAGAAAAAAAAAGAAATAAAGAAAAAAGAAAAAAAAGAATCGGACAATGACCAAACAAGTTGTATATGATTGTGATGCAATACTATTGTGCTATGAGAACTGACAAGCAGGATGCTTTCAGAAAAACCTGGAAAGACTTACATGAACCGATGCAAAGTAAAATGAGTAGAACCAAGAGAACACTATATACAGTAATACTGTATGATGATCAACTGTGAGCAACTTAGTGATTCTCAGCAATACAGTGATCCAAGACAATTCTGAAAGACTTCAAATGAAAAATGCTATTCATCTCCAGAGAAAGAACTGATGGAATTTGAATGTAGATCAAAGCACACTTTATTTTTCTGGGGGTTTTGTCTATGTTTTCTGTTACAACATGACTGATATGGAAATGTTTTGCATGACTACACATGTATAACTTATATCAAATTGCTTTCCTTATCAATGATGGGGGAAGGTGGAGGGAGAAGAGAATCTGGAAATCAAAATTTGAAAAAAAGAATTTTAAATTGTTTTTACATGCAATTAGGGGAAAATAAGATATTAAATTTGAAATAAAAAAAGACTCACATTCTTATCAGAGGAAATAACATATACATGCAAAATAGACAATATACACATTATGGAATTACTATGAATATCATATGAAATACTATCTATAAAACACTTTGAAACCAAAGCATTATGTGTGTGTGTATGTGTGTGTGCAATTACACCACTAATTACCTTAGTTAGTTGGTTTTCCCAATTTCCCAACACAGTAATAGTAATAACATTAGTAACTTATACTTACAGTATTTTAGAGATTGGTCCATGTGCTAAGCAGAGTTGAATCTAAGCTTCCTTTGGCCAGAAATTTACCTTTCCCTCCAAGAGTCAGAGGGTAGTACAGTTATTCCTTTCACATTGCGACTTTCCCCATCGCAGTTTCAATATATCATGGGCCAGTATAAGAAATAAAATGGGAATTTTGGGGGAGTTTTGCAGAAGCTGAACACAAAATGAGAAAGCCAGCAGACAACACACAAAGGTTAGTATTTTTACTTAACATTGACCTACATATAGCCTGTGACCAAATACTTAATCCAAATTTTACAACAAGGTATTGTAAATACCCCATAAAAGAAAAAAGAAGAAAAAATTATACTTCTCTGGTACAGAGGGAGCACCAAAGAATTTTACACAGATTTTCCAGATCATGGGGGTACCGCCCATGGCCCCTGTGATGTGGCTAAGATAACTGTACTCACACTCTGATTTTCAAAGCACTGATGACCCATAATTGTACCTACAATCCAGATCTGTACTTCCTTATGATTATGATTCAGAGTCAGCAGAAAACACTTAAAGAAGCTAATGATAAATTAGTTTTAGCCACTGGGTGTTGAATAATGTATGCCCTGACATTTTTCTAAAAGAAAGATACCATGAAATAGATAAGAGGATGAGAAAGGTGAGAATCAAATGCACAATTCATTTCCTATCTTCTCTGTGACTATTGTGCCCTTAAGCTTAAGGAAGATGAGGATAGCAACAAAACATTCCCAGCAGATGACCAATCCCTAGTAACGGGCTGCCAACACTTCTCTGCTAAGCTACAACAATCATTTTTGGAAAGTAACTTACCCACCCACTCCTTTCCCACCAAGGACATGATGGATCTGTAGGAACAAGACACCTATACAGGAAGAAGCCATCTCAAATTTGGCAACAAGCAAGGACTTCTTTGGAATCTATGCTTCAATATCACTTACACACTAAGTGGGAATAGAGAGTTTCTCATCACAGCAGGAATTACTGGTAAGCAAAACTACCCCTAGAGAAGCTAGCATCAACCTTACGGAATGTGGGGCTGAAGGCAAATTGCACTGTGGTTCCTCACCACCATCATATTCATTAAGGCGGCATGAGGTGAAAATTAACAGTGGAGTGTAATGAAGAGTAGTACATTTAGAATCAGAGAACAGGTTGAATCTGGCCTCTGCTATTTCCTACCTACCTATGCGACCTTAGATGGGCAGCTAGGTGGCAGAGTGGAGAGAGTGCCTGGTCTAAAGTCAGGCCTGAGTTCACATTTGACCTCGAGTGATCCTGGGTGAGTAGCTTAACCCTGCTTGCCTCAGTTTCCTCATCTGTAGAATGAGCTGGAGAAGGAAATGGCAAACCCTGCAATATCTCTGACAAGAAAACCCAAAATGGGGTCACAGAGTGCTGAACAGGGCTTAAAACGACTGAACAACAATAAATGTGACCTTGGGCGAGTCTGTACCTGTCTGAGAATGTTCCCTCATTTGTTGGGGTCAGACTAGATAATCTCTAAGGAGTATTCCAGGTCCAATTTCAGATCTACGATCCCATGATCAAGGGCTGCCTGAAAAGGGAAATGAAGGAGCAATTTGGAGCCTGGTGGGTGTGAGCAGGATGCAGAGAGAGAAGTTTGAAATGATGTTGTCATAGAAGCTTAGGGCTATTTCTTTTCAAAAACAAGCTAGCTTAAAAGGTGCTTCTCCACCTCCTCCTCCTCTATGAATTCCCCTCAACCTCCATCTCCCCAGAGTGGGTTACCCTGTAAAGGGCAGGTCCTTCCCCCATACTCAGGAGACCAATCTCCTTAGCACTGTCTGTTTCCTTGGGGGCATCAACCTAGCAGGAACAAGGGTAACAGGCTCCTAGAAATCTTACATGCCACAAAACTGCTCTATCACTACCCCCTGGTGGCAGAAAATACTTCTCACTCAACACTAAAAATAGAATCGTCAGATTTAGAGCTGGGAAGAACTGGAAGGATCACTTAGGCTGACCTACTAATTTTACAAATGAGAAAACTGATGCCAAGAAAGAGGAATCGACCTGACAAAACTCTAGTTTAAAAAAAAAAAGCTTAGTGGGAAAAGTGAAGTACCCCATTAACTAAAATGAGGTTTGGGGATCACCTCTGGAATTTTATTTCTCTGGGCGAGCTTTATCCTCAAAAGACACAGAAAACTACCTCTTATGTCACCTCTCTGCCTACAGCAAGGAAGTAGGTACTTAATAATTGATTAAGCATTACCTGTACTTTGTTCTGCTTTTTTCCAATTTTTTTCCCCCAGGAAACCAAGAATGACTTTAACATTCCAGGCAAGTCAAATAGTACCACAGGTAGGGGTAACTCGGCATTGGAATTAGAGTGAGTGTGATTTATTTAACACGGATGGAGTCCATAATTTAGGAAAACCTTAAGTAGAGGAATACGGTGTAGTAGAATCAATGCTGGATTTGTACTCAGGAGGAAGCCATACTCACTCTTCTAGATGTGTGAATTTGGAAAAACTACTTAACTGCTTTGAGCCTCAGTTTTCTCTGCTGTAAAGTGGGGGTGATAATACAACCTCAGAGGGTTGTTAAAGTGCTAAGGTAATGTTGACTTGTGAACCAAGTGCTCATCCTTGTGGAGGTCTACGTGTACTTACAACTTCAGAACTGTCACATGGCTTGTCTGCTTCTTTGGTACTCTGAACACAGTCCCTGGAATGTCACTTCCTCATAGCCCTCTGTGCGCTGTCTTCCCCCAACTGAGGGCCACCTTACTTGCTCATACTTGCATCCCCAATGCTCAGTATAGCACCTCGCATACAGGGAGTGCTTAATAGGTGCTTTATCTATTTGTGGACTGAACTGAGGAGTTAGCCACCATTTACAATATTGTTTATACAAGAAAACTCCACTGAAGTCCCGCTCACATTACTCCTTGTGAAAAGAAGGCTTGGTTTCTAAGCAAGAAGACATCACTACTAACCATGGGTTGGTAACTCATTATACCAAATAAGTGTGGGTACTCACTTGAGGTAGACACACAGGCACACATTACAGTAAACACAGCGCATCTTGGACAGGCTGTCATATCTCAACTTGTAGACAAAAGCATTGTACCCTTTCAAAAGATAATTGCTATTATCAAGAGGCTCCTGCAGCTTAGTGTCAAGCCTGGCTTTAGGAAGACCTGAATTCAAATGCAGTCTCAGATACTTGTTAGCTCTAAGACCCTGAGCAAGTCACAACCTCTTTTGCCTCATTTTCCTCATCCATAAAATGGATATAAATAATAGCACTTACCTCCCACAGCTGCTGAGCAACTCTGTAAAACAGTTACCCATAGAGCTCTTAACATAGCACCTACTGCCTGATGTCCTCTTCGAAAACAAAGGACAAGCACAGCAACAACAACCTAACACACAGTAAGCATATTCAGGAGAGCATAGTCAGCTACTCCATTAGACTGCCTTTTCATATCCCCAGGCTTAGCACTGTGCCTTGCACATCACAGTACTTAATAAATGTTTATTAATTGAATTGAATTCTAAGAAGTAATGGCTCAAAGGCAGGCCAACCAAAGTGTGTTATACCTACTCCTGTTTTAATGAAAGAAAAGATGGAAAGGAGATTCTACAATCAAGAATGAAAACAAAAGATGAGAGGCCATTTTCATGGCATAACAATTGTATCAGTAAATTTTATTTTGTTTTTACATGTTTGCAGATCTGAGCCAACCAAACAATTACTGTCAGGAAATCTTAACAAGGTTAGGAAACTGGTGTAATAGATTTAAAGACCTACAATTTGCCTTTCTTCTCCCTGAGTCCAAGGGTGAGATCTACAATGACTCACTTAAAAGAACACATTCTTGGTACCATATTGATCACTGTATCATAAGGCTCAAATCTGTTAAAATGTGCTTCCACTGAAGAACTAAACACATTCTCTTTGATTAAAGGGATTCTGTGCGATAGTACCATCTACATCAGTACAAATCCACAAACAAATACAAAGCATTTACTTCTTTTATTTTATTGCTTCCATTTACAATCAGATTTGGAAGATGAGAAGTCAAATATTATACCCCTCCACTTTCAAATAATAAAAAGTAATGATATAATACATTTTATTTAGGATGGCAAAATATTATTCCTATTCAATTACCATCCAGCAAAAGCTGGTCTAGGTTTTAACTTAAGAGGTATGTTGTAAAAAAAAACATAACACATTATAGTTACTGCTCTCAATTTTGTGAATCCTTCCTTCTCTAACAGGTGAATCAAACCAAACCTAGGATGAAATGTTTCATCCCTAAATTAGCAATTTAAAAAGTCCTCTCCTCAAGTAGGAAACATCTATACCTTACCCAGTAAAATAAATTCTCATCATGTAGAGGCAGAAGAGGAAAAAAAATACAGGTTACCAGGTCGAAGTACTCTATGTCTGATTTTGTTCTACTCAGAATGGAAGCACTCAAGCCTTTTGTTGCTACTGAGAATCTGGGTTCTTATTTTTTAGTTAGTTTCAACACATTCTGTACCATTACCCCAAGTCCATCAAAAATAAGGTGCAATGCTGTTTCACACATAAAGGCTGGAGTTGTGACCACCTTGTTCTTGACGTCCACATGAGCTTCGTAAGGAGAAGTTAAGGAAAAGAAAAAGTCAACAAATAGCCAATCCATCCAGTACTCATCTAGATAATATTAAAGTACTTACATTCCTGCGTCTCAGAACCATTCTCTGAGTCCACTCTTGATACTGTTGGGTAATACAGTTTTATCTACTGTTCCAATACTTTCTCCACTGAAAACTCTCAATTTTTTTGTGACAATTGAGCCAAATTACTAAGAAAGCTACATTAGCTGCCTAGTATTTGAGGACAAGCAAGACAATCCTATCACTTAGTCAGGTAGGTGACACAGAGCTTGGAATCACGAAGCCCTGACTTCAAATCTGACCTTAGACATTGATTAGCTGTCTGAAGTCACTTAGCTTCTGTCTGCCTCAGTTTTCTAAATTGTAAGATGGAGTTAATAACAGCACCTACCTAACTCCCAGGTTCACTGAGAAGATCAAATGAGACATTTATAAAGGGCACACAGTAGGCACCATATCCCTACTCACCTGAAACCCATAGTAGCATAAAGCTAATTCAATTTGCTACACCTTAAGTTCTGCTTATGGTGGCAGCATCTGACAGAAGACAGAGAACTGCTGTCCTCTTTCCTGACAGCCAAAAAGGATATAGTTACTTCTTTCACGCAGTGCTTTGCTCCTAAGGCTTTAATGGCTTCTGCGGTTCCACAATAAGGCCACTTCCCATCTTCCTCGTGTTCATGTCCTACTGTCACTTCTGTACCCTTAAGTACTTTGGCTACAAGAACTGGTGAAATGCAGCACAAGCTGAAAGAATAATGAGAAATACAGAGTTAAACTTTTAACCAGACATCATGCAATTAGCTCCATATGAGAAGATGCAGCAGAAGATTTACCTTCCACAATGTATTCATTTGTAAATAATCAGTTCATCTTTCTCCTAGAAGTCCACATAGATGAAAAAAATATTTAGCAAACTATGCTATCCACTGTCAATTCCAAGAGTGGGTATCTTTGGGAGATTAAAATATATACCTGAGTTCAAATCCAGCCTTAGGTACTTCTTTGCTGTGTGACCCTGGGCAAGTCAATTTAACCATGGTCTGACTCATTTCCTCAACTGTAAAATGGGAATAACTACAGCACCTACCTTCTGAGGCTACTGTGAGGACAAAAGAGATGTTTGTGAATCATCTAGCCTGGTGTCTGGCACGCAGTAAACACCTTCGTTCAGTCATTTTCAGCCATGTCCCGCTTTTCGTGATCCCATTTGGGCTTTTTATGGCAAAGATACTGGAACATTTGCCATTTCCTTCTCCAGAGTAAACCCCTAGTAGATGCTTATTCCCTTCCCATCTTCCCTTCTTTTGAAAGGAGAGAAAAGATGACAGAATAGCATAAAGAAACACTGTAAGCTCCCACCCCCCAACACAACTCTTCTAAAAAGAAATAGAAAAGGCACAAGACTAAATACTGATTGGAAAAAACAAGAAAAAGTGGCCAGGTTCTGGCCGGAAACACTAGCTGCATGAAAGAGTCTAGTGTCCAGAGGCTGCATACTGAGAAAGAATGAGAAACGAGACCATACAAGAGTACCATGAACTTGTGCAGCGTAAGGAAATAGGCGTCGACTGGCACCTCTGATCCAGGATGGACTGAGAGAAACTATTTCCTGGGGCAGTGCTCCAGGGTAGGGAGAATTCTTGGGCTCTGGGCTATGTGCTGAGCAAGGAGCAAGTTCAGAAGCAAGTAGCAACTATGCAGCTTGGAGCCCAGGACCAATGCAGACTCTCAGTTTGGAGCAGAAACACTGGACCAAGCAGAGCCTCTGAAGCAGCAGAACATCCCTGCTGGCTGACAGGAGCAGAGTCCGGCAGCAGTCTCATGATGCTTAGGCTGAAACCCAGGTCAGAAACTTTCTGAGAACAAACCAGAAGGGCAGCAATAAGACTTGCCCTGGATCAGATCATTCTGTGAGTCCTGGAAGCTTGCAGGTCCCCAGACTGAGCTGTCCCTTAGAGTCTGGAATAATACAACACACAATAACTCCAAGAAAACAGCGGTGGGATCAGCCCAGCCCTCCTAGAATGCACAGGGTCCTATCCTAATATAAAGTCTGAAATTTGGAAGAATGAGCAAACAAACAAAAGAGATTCCCAACCTTCTATGGTGGGATTATTATGGTGAAAGGGATGCTCAAGACACAAAAGCACAAGAAGAGAATGGCTTCAAAATATCTACAAGCAAAGACTCAAAGAAAAACATGCCTTGGGTACAAATTCAACTAGAATTTTTAGAAGAGACAAAGAGTTTAAAAATGTTTTTATAAACCAAATGAGAGAGCTAGAGGGAAAAAAATTTAAAAGAAAGTGACAGAATAGAGGAAAGAATTGGAAAGGGAACTAGCTTGGCACGAGATTCAAAATTTTGCCCAAGCAACAAACTCTCTAAAAATTAGAATGGACCAAATAGAAACTGATGATTTCATGAGAAAAACAAAGAAATATTAAAATAAAGTCAAAATACTAAAAAAGTGGAAGAAGATTTAAAGTATCTCAGCAAAGACAAATGACCTGGAAAACAGATCAAGGGAAAAAGATTCGAGGATCACTATACTACCAAAAAGAACCTAGATATTACATTTCAAAAAATATCTTAAAGAAAACTACCCACATCTCTTAGAACCAGAGGACAAACTGGAAATAAAAGAATCCACTAAGTCGCTTCCTGAAACCCTACAAATAAAACTCTCAAGAACATCATAGCTAAAACCTAGAGGCCAAAGAAAAAAAATACAAGGAAACAGAAAGAAAAATTCAAATTACCTAAGAGCCACAGTAAAGATCACACATTATTTAGCAGCCAATACTATATTTCGAGGCAAAAGATATATAGACTTATGACCTAGAAAACCTTACCCAGCAAAAGTGAGTATCCCCATTTCCAAAACACATAAGTGGTCAAAAATAAACAGTTCTCAAAAGAAGAAATGCACTGTAACAACTACATGAAAGAAGGCTCTAAATCACTAATAATAAGAGAAATTCAAATCAAAAGACTCTGAAGTTTCACCTCACACCCTGCAAACTGGCAAAGATGACCAAAAAAATGGCAATAAGTCAATACTGGTAGGGTTGTGAGATGACAAGCATATCGATGCACTGTTGGTGAAACTATGAATTGATCCAACCACTGTGGAAAGCAATTTGAAATTAAGTTAAGAAAGTGACTAAAACGTCCATATCCTTTGACCCAGAGATCACACTGTCAGGCACATACATTAAGGAGACTGAAGACAGTAATAAAAGCCCCATATAAACTAAAATATTTATAGTAGTACTTTTTGTAGTAGCAAAAAATTAGAAACAAAGTAAAGTCGATGTCCAACAACAGGTAAATAACTAAACAAACTGTGGAACATGAATGTAATGGAATATTATGGCCTTGTAAGAAATGATGAAATAAAGAATACAGAGAAATATAGGAAGACAATAAAAAGTGATGTAAACAGAATTAGGAAAACAACATACATGACTACAACAATGTAAATGGGGAAAAAAATTGAAATGTTATGTAGTTAAGATAACCAAGCTTAGTGCCACAGAAGAGAGAAGAAAATATACTTCTTTCCCTTCTTTGTAAAGGGGTGGGGGACGGGAGGGGAATAAACATCGAGTCGATAAACACTTATTAAGCACTTACTATGTGCCAACTACTGTGCTAAATTCTAGAGATACAAAAACAGGTAAAAGACAGTCCCTGTCCTCGAGGAACTCACAATCTAACGGGGAGAGGGGGACCAGCGACGACAGTGACACAACAAGCGAACAAATGTGCGTAAGCAAACTATATATGGGATAGATAAGAAATAGTTAAAAGGGAAAAGGCACTAGAATTAAGAGGGGTCACAGAAGGTTTCCTGTGGAAGGTAGAATGTCAGTTGGGACTTAAAGGAAGCCAGGGAAGCCAGGAGGCTGAGATGAGGAGGAAGAGAGCTCAAGGCATGGAGAAACAGCTAGAGAAGATGCTTGGAGGGAAGAGACAAGAGTGTCTTGTTCATGTAATTGCCAGGAGGCCAGAGTCACTGGATCAAAGAATACAAAGAGCATGTAATGGGGAATGAGGCATAAGAAGACTTGGGGGAGGTGGGGAGTAGGTTACGAAGGGTTTTGAATGAGAATTTTGAATTTGATCCTGGAGGCAAGGAGCCATTGGAGTTTATTGTGGGGGGGGGGGGGGGAGAGGAGCAGGTGAAAATAAATCAATCATTTTGTAAATTAACTGGCTTGTTAAATTTGTTTTTAAAAGTTCTACAAAGTATGGCATTTCAGATTCATTCTGTATGAAAAGTTAGTTAAACCATCATTTCCCAACCAAAGTTTCAAGACATATCACAGACTAAAAAGATGAGCTTCCCCTAGACCTTGGCTCTTTCCCTGAAGAGGTAACTTCTGTAGGGCCAACTCTGCTTATATGCTCTACACCTTCTACTTCTTCCCCATCAAGATAAGGCTCTCCTTCAGTATTCTTTGGGTAGAACACTAAGACAGCTGAGTAACCACTGCCTGATCTTCACTATTATAATCAAATGTAATCTTTTAAAGGTACACTTTTCCCAGTCATGCTCTTCAATCAACAGATAGCCATCTAGGTGCTAATTTTTACAGTGAATGTGCCATTCCTACATCATTTCCCTCTGAACCGCCCCAAAATGCCACAGCAGACTTGGAAATTTACTAGTGTGTCCCACTGAAAAGACAGCAACACTGGAAAATACAGTTACTTATAAAACATCCCAAATACTTGTAATAACTCAGGATGAGTTAGATTTTTATAGATGCCTGCAAAATTCTCAGTTTATTTAATTCTCAGTTTCATTTCTCTGATTCCATTACTTCCTATTAAAACTTCGAGCAAGATGGCAGAAGGAGAGGCAGTAAGAGACTGTAGCTTCCCCAATAGCCCCTAGAAATACAGAAATAGAATCGTCAACAAGTAACTAAAAACCCTCCCTCAAAAATGGTTCACAGAAAGAGAAAAGGCACAATTAAAGAAATAAACAAAAACCGCTTTAACACAATAATAAATACTATAGGTTAAGAAAAAAAAGACATCAGAAGGAAAAAACAACGAACAGCAAAGATGCCTTTCTCCCCACTATTATTTTGACATAGTGCTAGAAATTTTATCTATAGCAATAAGATAACAAAATCAAAGGCATAAAGCATTGGTAGAAAAGAGAAAAGTCTGTCACTATTTTCAGGCAACATAATGTTGTACTTAGAAACCCTGAGAGAAGTATCCCAAAACTAACTGAAACAATTAACAGATATAACAGTTGTAGAATATAAATAAATTCACAAAGAGCAACAGTATTTGTACATAGTACTAACAAAAGCCAGGAAGCAACTATTAGGAAAATTCCATTCAAAGTAACTATAAAAACACACAAAATATCTGGGAGTTAACTTATCAAGAAACACATAAGATGCATATAAATACAACTACACAACCTTCTTGACAAAAAAGATAGACAAATAACTGGAGAGTATTAATGACTGGGCCATACCAATATGATAAAAATTATACCATCATTCATAGCTAATGTTACACCAGTCAAATTACTTCTTACAACTACACAAACTATTAACAAAAATCATTTGGAAAGGCAAAGGATCTAGAATCTCAAGAAAGACAGTAAGAAAAAAGGACAAATGAAAAGAGCAAAGCTTTACTAGACCTCAAACTAAATTATCAAGTAGTCATTTATGAATGAATGAAAAAGAACTTAAGAATTTACTATATGTCAAGGCCTGTGCTAAGCACTGAGGACACAAACAAAAAAAGCAAGACAGTACGTGCTCTCAAGTGACTTGGGGCAAGACATCAGATATAGATAGGAGGTTTGGATTCAGAATGGCTAGAAAGGCTCATAAGTCCTAAGAGTGCTGAAGCAAGAAAAATGGCCAGGACCAGGGATCTAGAGGGTATAATGGCATGGCAGATGTTAAGGCCTTATTATTCTTCCATCTTATCAAAAGGATGATAATTGGTTACCCCCAGTTCATCCATGTCCACCCTGTGGAGAGGTAAATATATTAGGGAAGGTAGGGTTGTAGGTACCCAAACTAGCATCACTTCTGGGAAGCCTGAAACGAGTAGAACAGAGATTGTGGGCTGACCCTCACAAGGTTGAGAATGGTAGAATCAGTATCTGGACAAGAGCAGGATAAAGGAAGAAGGGTACTGGCAGGAAGATTGTGGGAAAAGGGCACACACTGGCAGCTTGTCACATCTGGCCACCCAGATGGGGTCAGTCACCAAAACTAAAAAAATAGTTCAGTTGACAAGACTGGATGAGCAAGTCAAACCACATCAATATTTATTAACATGAGCATTTATTAAGCATTTACTATATGCTAGGCACTGTGCTAAGCACTAGGGATAAAAAGAAATGCAAAAAATCTAGTTCCTCCTCTCAAGGATCTGACAACCTAAAAGGGTAAATAATATATAAGCCACGACGTATAAATGAGATCTATATAAATACAGAATCAATTAGACATAACCTGAGACAGAAGGCACTAAGAGATTTGTATCACCAAGAATACAGAAACTAGTATGAGGCTGTTCAGCTGTGTCCCACTCTTTGTGACCCTGTTGGAGGTTTTCTTGGCAAAGGTATTGTAGTGGTTTGCCATTTCCTTCTCCAGCTCATTTTACAGATGACGAAAATGAGGCAAAAAGGGTTAAGTGACTTGCCCAGGGTCACACAACTGGAAAGTGTATGTAATATCAATTTAGATTTGAAGATCTTTCCCACCCATTAATAGGCCATATGACCTGCTTATGTCACAGGAAGCCTAAGTCACATGTGGTAGGAGGAACTCGCTGAGAGGCAAAGGAAATGCCGAGAGAGAGAGCTGTTATGGCTGCTATTGGCCCTCCTGATAGTTAAGAGCTGAGGTGAGTTTGTTTTTGGGAAGACCCCAGCAGGGGGTTGGAGAGGTTTTGGGATGGCGAGGCTCCAGGCTGGGATATTATGTATCCAATGCTTTGCTTCTGGGATTGGGTAGATGGCTTGTGGGATCTGGTCCTCTGGGGTCTGAATAAAATGGTTTACTTCCTCTACCTTCTACGTGGAGAGTCTCGTCTACTTTGCGATACAGAACCCCACAGGCATTTTGACAATTATCACCTATACTGTTGTTATTGCCTTACTGATACAGTTTATGAGGCCAGATTTGAACTGAGGTCTGGCTCCAGCACTCTATCCTCAACATGGTCTTCGTGTCGTGTCCAGACTTAGAAAGGTGACAGTCCTGTTGCATTCTGCCCTGGTCAGATCTCAGGTGGAATATCCCAGGCCTGGCAACATTTTAAGACAGATATTAAACTGAAAGTCCTCCAGAGAAAGGCAATTTGTTGAGGCAAGGAGGGAAGTCCAACATAGAGAATACTGAGAGGCATGATAGTTATCTTCAAATATTTGAAGAATTATCATATGGAAGCATAATTAGACCTATTCTGTTTGACCCCAGAGGCCATAGTGCTAGTGAGTGTTTAGGGAAATATATTTTGACATAAAGTAAAGAAGAATCTTCTAACACTCTGTGGTTCAAACAGAATAGACTGCTTTTCAGGAGTGAATTCCCTATCATTAAAGTTCTTCCAGAGGCTGAATTACTACTTGTCAAGGATATTACAAATCTAATTTATGCTTTGGGTAAGAGGAGACCTAGATGATGTCTAAAGTCGCCTCCAATTTAAAGATTCTATAATTGTAAGTAATTGTAAATTATATATCTGCATGTATAATATGTATATATCAATGCCTTAAATAGTAATCGCAACTCTTCATTAGTGATGGCTATCTTCTAACTTCTGCCACAAGAACTCCTCTCCACTGTAGGTTAATAAGCCAGTGACTTTCTGAAGACGAAAAAAAAAAAGAATAAAACTAGGCTGCAATTCTAACACTCACCTAGAATATGTTTTTTACATTGATCAAAAAAACAACAACCCTGTCCATTTGAATAAGCCACTCTCTTCTATAAACTCTATTTACCAAGTTATTGATGTGCCTTGACTGTCTGTATAATCACAGTAAACAGTGGATCACTTCTACATTCTATCAGTTTTTGGCTACCCTATGCCTAGGAGAAGGTATGCACCATGAATCAAACTTTATGTCTAGTCTCCTACATGTCTTCATCCTCACATCAATATGGGATCCTATAAAGAGAGATGTATCACCTTTCTGTAGCTGCCACATTCACAGCCTTGGACCTATTCAGAAAAAGCAGCTACTATATGCCTGAAAACATTTAAAAATTTGTGTGATGATCACAGGGTAAGGATCTCTGATCTCAAAAACCATTTGCTCTGCACCCCTCCTAATGCATTTGTAATATAACATAACATATGTATAATATTGTACATATATATGTATAATAAATAATATCAGTTATCTGTGTGCCTCTTATCCCCTGCTAGAACAAGAGTTCCCCAAGGGTGGGGACTAAGTGTCATCTAAACTGGTATATCTATTAGCACTAAGACCAGGTTATGTACATAATAGATGCTAAATGTTTGTAAATGAATAAATGGGCTGAACAAGTATGTTGCAGGTTGCTTCAAATGAAAAAAATGAAGACTACATATTATATCAGAATATGAGTTTCAGGGTAATTCAACATGCGGAGTCAAGAGAAAAACAGGGAAAGCTTGACATTCTTTATCAGCCCACTGACAGACAACATTCAGAGCTCAAAGGATCAAGGATTTAGAGGTTAAAAGGACTTCAGGAATCATTCAGTCCAACTTCCCCAATTTAGTGATGAAGAAATTGAGACCCAGAGAGGTTAAGTGACTTGCCTAGGGCCACATAGCTATGAAGTAACAGAACCAGAATTTGAACCCAGGTCCAAATTTATCATCACACTTGCCATGGCACTGTGCTGCCTCCACTCCTCGTTTGAAAGGCAGTCACTGATGCTATTTGTTTTAATCAGTCATTAGAAAACTTTATTTAGATTCTTCCTTAGGGGGCGGAGCCAAGATGGCCACATAAAAACATCATTTTACCGGAGCTCTCTCACAACTTCTGTCAGATTCCTATAAAAAAGTGAATTTGAGCAGATTTGAGAGAGTTAGAAATTTCCAAGCCAGGAGAGTCTGAAAGGCTGAAGGAACAAATCTGTAGGCTTAGAGAGCACTGGACATGCAGGGCTGCTCCAGAAGGCACCAAAGCGGAAGCAGCCTGCCGGGAAACCCACGTGGGAGACAGGCTGGGAGAAAGCCAGTCGCCCGAAACCAGCGGAGATCCCCAGGCTTCCCGACACAGGACGGCAGTCTGTGGAAGCAACGAGAGGCAGCGCAACGGCCACCCACTGTGAGATACCAACTCCTGAGGCTTGCAGCCCAAAGGTATGAAACGTGGCTTCTTGAAATTCCAGGAGACATAATGACCAGGTAAATGGCTCTAATGGCTCCCCCCACCACCCAGAGAATTCCTCCGGGGGGGTGGGGGGGGACAAACAAACAAACAAACAAAAAACGCTGGAATAGAGGAGACAGAAGTGGGGCTTCAGTGGCCCAGTAGTGGGAGTACCTGAGTTCCGGAGGGGTCAACACCAGGAACCCAGAAGTACTCTTGCTCCCCCAGGGGAAGTGACAGACACCCAGCTCAAAAAACAAAGAGCTGAGACCATTGCTGAAGAGCAGCAGTGCAGGAGAACAACCCCAGGGGAAAAGGAGATTTCGGGCAGCCAGACCCCCTCCCCCAAACCTCAGGAAAGTGAAGGCTATAATTCACAAAGCCAACAACTAGACTCACAATACCCAGAATAAGAAAGCTGGGACACAGAGCCCTGAGCCCCAAAAGCAGAAATTTATTGTAAAGCCAGGAAAAGGCTAACCAACATGAAGAACACAAAAAAACCAAGGGCCATTGATTCTTTTTATGGAGACAGGCAAGATCAAAATACCAATTTGGAAGAGGATAACAATGACACTATACCCACATCTGATACCTCAAAAGGTAGTATGAACTGGTCTCAAGCCCAAAAAGCATTACTGGAAGAGCTAAAGGAGGATTTTAAAAAGCAAATTAGGGAGGTAAAAGAAAAAAATGGGAAAAAAATGGAAAAAATGGAAAAAAAATCCACTGACGAAATCAAGTCCCTAAAAAATAAGATTGGCGAAATGGCTACAGAGATTCAGAATCTAAATAGAGAAAATGACATTCTGAGAGGTAAAACCAACCAATTGGAAAAGGAGACTCAAAAGCAAAATGAAAACACTAACTCATTAAAAATTAGAGTTGAGCAAGTGGAAGCTAATGACTCTATGAGGCAACAAGAAGTAGTAAAACAAAATGTAAAGAATGAAAAAATAGAAAAAAATGTGAAATATCTGATTGGGAAAACTACTGACCTGGAAAACAGATCCAGGAGAGACAAGCAATGTCATTGTTTAACATTTATGCACCAAGTGGTAAGGCATACAAATTCTTAGAGGAGAGGTTAAGGGAGTTACAGGAAGAAATAGACAGCAAAACTATAATATTGGGAGACCTCAACCTTCCCCTTTCTGAACTTGATAAATCTAACCTCAAAATAAATAAGAAAAAAGTTAAGGAAGTGAACAGAATTTTAGAAAAGGCAGATATGATAGACCTCTGCAGAAAACTAAATGGGGATAAAAAGGAATATACTTCCTTCTCAGTGGTACATGGCACATACTCAAAAATTGACCGTGTACTAGGGCATAAAAACCTCACAATCCAGTGCAGAAAGGCAGAAGTAGTCAAAGCATACTTTTCAGATCATGATGCAATAAAAATTATTTGTAACAAAGAACCATGGAAAAATAAGCTAAAAATTAATTGGAAACTAAATAATCTAATTCTAAAGAATGAGTGGGCCAAAGAAAAAATCAAAGAAACAATTAATAACTTCATTCAAGAGAATGACAATAATGAGACAACATACCAAAACTTACAGGATGCAGCAAAAGCAGTTCTTAGGGGAAGTTTTATATCTCTAAATGCTTACATGAATAAAATAGGGGAAAAGGAGATCAATGATTTGGGCATAGAACTGAAAAAGCTAGAAAAAGAACAAATTGAAAATCCCCAATTAAATACCAAATTAGAAATACTGAAAATCAAAGGAGAGATTAATAAAATTGAAACCAAGAAAACTATTGAATTAATAAATAAAACAAAGAGCTGGTTTTATGAAAAAAACAATAAAATTGATAAACCTTTGGTCAATTTGATTAAAAAAAAGAAAGAAGAAAATCAAATTACCTGTATCAAAAATGAAAAGGGTGAGTTCACCTCTAATGAAGAGGAAATCAAAACAATAATTAGGAATTATTTTGCCCAATTGTACACCCATAAATTTGACAACCTTAGAGATATGGATGAATATCTACAAAAACACAAATTGCCCAGGTTAACAGAAAAGGAAGTAAAATTTCTAAATAACCCCATCTCAGAGAAAGAAATTGAGCAAGCCATCAATGAACTCCCTAGGAAAAAATCTCCAGGGCCAGATGGTTTTACATGTGAATTCTACCAAACAGTTAAAGAACAATTAATTCCTATACTTTGTAGATGATTTAGGAAAATAGGTGAAGAAGAAGTCCTACCAAATTCGTTTTATGACACAAATATGGTACTAATACCCAAACCAGGTAGAGTCAAAACAGAGAAAGAAAATTATAGAACAATTTCTCTAATGAATATTGATGCAAAAATTTTAAATAAAATATTAGCAAAAAGATTGCAACAACTTATCACCAGAATAATACACTATGACCAGGTAGGATTTATTCCAGGAATGCAAGGCTGGTTCAATATTAGGAAAACTATTAGCATAATTGACCATATCAACAACAAAACTAGCAGAAACCATATGATCATCTCAATAGATGTAGAAAAAGCCTTTGACAAAATACAACACTCATTCCTATTAAAAACACTAGAAAGCATAGGAATAAATGGAGCCTTCCTTAAAATTATAAATAGCATCTATTTAAAACCATCAACAAACATTATTTGTAATGGGGATAAGCTAGATGCATTCCCAATAAGATCCGGGATGAAACAAGGATGTCCATTATCACCCCAACTATTCAATTTGGTACTAGAAACGTTAGCTGTAGCAATAAGAGGAGAAAAAGAACTTGAAGGAATTAGAATAGGCAAAGAAGAAACTAAATTATCACTTTTTGCAGACGATATGATGATTTACTTAGAGAACCTAGAGAATCAAGTAAAAAACTACTTGAAATAATAAACAACTTTAGCAAAGTTGCAAGATATAAAATAAACCCACATAAATCCTCAGCATTCCTATACATTACTAACAAAGCCCAACAGCAACAGATAGAAAGAGAAATTCCATTCAAAGTTACCGTAGACACTATAAAATATTTGGGAGTTTATCTACCAAGACAAACCCTGGGCCTACATGAACATAATTATGCAACACTTTCCACGCGAATAATGTCAGATCTAAATAAATGGAATAATATCAGTTGCTCATGGTTAGGCCGAGCTAATAAAATAAAAATGACAATTTTACCTAAATTAATCTATCTATTCAAGTGCCATAACAATTGAACTACCAAAAACTTACTTTACAGAGCTGGATAAAATAATAACAAAATTCATCTGGAAGAACAAGAGGTCTAGAATATCTAGCATATTAATGAAAAGAAATGCTAGAGAAGGTAGCCTAGCCATACCAGGTATTAAACTGTACTACAGAGCAGCAGTCATCAAAACTACCTGGTACTGGCTAAGAAACAGAGTTGTGGATCAGTGGAATAGGATAAGTACACAAGATGGAGAAGTCAACGACTATAGCAATCTCCTCTTTGATAAACTCAAAGAGGCCAGCTTCTGGGCTAAGCATTCACTCTTTCACAAAAACTGCTGGGAAAATTGGAAAATGGTAGGGCAGAACCTGGGCATAGACCAGTATCTGTGTTGGCAAGCAAAATGGCCTTTGTTTTCTTTGAGTGACTCGGCGTATTTCATTGAGCCTTGCTGGGTGCTGGGCTCCAGGCCCAGAGCCCTATTAGGTGTGGAACCTATGTGGGTGGTCGGATTGGTGACTGGGGTGGGCCCAGGATGGGGCTGGCTAGGGGGAGGTGTTGACTCCAGAGCCATGCCCTATTGGGTGTTGACCTAATCTATGTGGATGTGAGCCTCCCAGGGTCCTGGGGGGAGAGGCCAACTCAAGAACCAATCACCAGACCCTGGGCTCTGGTCAGTCAGACGACGCTTGATGATGTCAAAAGCTCTATAAGAGGAGAGAAGACAGCTTGAAGATCCATTTTCGGTTGGAGCAGCAGTGGAGGCGAGCGTGACTCTGGGCCAGCCCCGGGCTCCCGAGCTGAACCTAGATGTTGGTAACTATGAATTGTATTGGGTCTGTCTGTTGATGTTTGTAATTCGTTTGTATTTTGTTCTGAAGTTCAGGGTGCTAGCTTTTTCCCCTGAACTAACTGAATACTGTCTATATGCTGGATTAAAGTAAGCTTGTCAACCCCTTCACCTTGCTTTCCTTGGTTAAGCAGACCAAAAGAACCTGTGCTCTCCCAGTGTGCCTGCAGCTTTCTGGGTGCTGGCTGTGGGTGGATCTTACACCCCCACAGAAGCTGCTAGCCAGATTGTTGAAACAATATCTAACACCATATACCAAAATAAAGTCAAAATGGGTTTCTGATTTAGGAATAAAGGCTGAAACTATAAGCAATTCGGGAGAGCAAGGAATAGTTTACCTATCAGATTAATGGAAAAGAAAAGAATTCATGACCGAACAAGAGATAGAGAGCATTACAAAATGCAAAATGGATAATTTTGACTATGTTAAATTGAAATGTTTTTGTACAAAAAAAGCCAATGCAACAAAGATTAGGAGGGAGGCAGAAAATTGGGAGAAAATCTTTACAACTAGTGTCACTGATAAAGGCCTCATTTTCAACATATACAGGGAACTGAACCAAATATATAGGAATACAAGTCATTCCCCAATTGAGAAATGGTCAAAGGGTATGAACAGGCAGTTTTCAGAGGAAGAAATTAAAGATATCTATAGGCATATGAAAAAATGCTCTAAATCACTATTGATTAGAGAAATGCAAATTAAAACAACTCTTAGATACCATCTCTCTCCTGTCAGATTGGCTAAAATAACAAAACAGGAAAATGATAAATGTTGGAGAGGATGTGGGAAAATTGGAACATTGTTACATTGTTGGTGGAGTTGTGAACTGATCCAGCCATTTTGGAGAGCAATTTGGAACTATGCCCAAAGTGCTATCAAAATGTTCATACCCTTTGACCCAGCAATACCACTTCTAGGGTTGTAGGCCAAAGAGATCACACAAGTGGGAAAAGGACCCATATGTACAAAAATATTTATAGCAGCTCTTTTTATGATAGCTAAGAACTGGAAATCAAAGGGATGCCCATCAATTGGGGAATGGCTGAACAAGCTGTGGTATATGAAGGTAATGGAAGACTATTGTTCTATAAGAAATGGGGATGATATGTACTTCATAACAACCTGGAAAAACCTACATGACATAATGCTGAGCGAGCGGAGCAGAGCCAGGAGAACATTATACACAACCACAGATATATGGTTTCTGTGAGGACTAACCCTGACAGACTTTGCTCTTCTCAGCAACACAATGTGCAGAGACAGCTCCAAAGGACTCACGATGGAGAGTGCTATCTACATCCAGAGAAAGAACTATGAAGTATGAATGCAGACCGAGGCATACTTCATGCTTGCCTTTTTCTTCCCCCCTCCCCCCGTTTTTTTTCTCTCTTTTGTATTTGTTTTTGGGTTGTGGTTTTTTTTTTTTTGGTTCTGTTTCTTCTTTCTCATGATTCATTCCATTGGTCAAGGTTCTTCTCCACAACTTGACTAGTGTGTAAATTAATTGAATGCGAAGTTATACATGGAAGTTATATGGGATTCTATGCCGTCTTGGGGAGGGAGGGGGGGAGGGAGGGAAGAAGATCTGGAACTCAAAATTATGTAGAACCGTGTGTTGCAAACTAAAAAGAAAAAGAAAAAATAAAAGGGAAAAAAAAGAAAACTTTATTTAAACTCCCTTCTCTGAGAGCAGAGAATTGGCTCCTCTTTCAGGTAGTGATGGCAATGCCCCTCCATTGATATAACCACACAAAACAATTTGCTTTCTAGATCAAAAGGTTTTGCTCCTCACAATTTTCCTTTTACTATATCTTACTGTCATCCACAATTTGGTTTTTGATGAGATCTCATGTTTTCAAAAATGTATGTGAGGTCAGAAAGGGGAATTACAAACTCCTTTAAAATTTCACTTCTGGGTTTCTCCTTCAAACCCACTGTTGCTCTTTGAGAAGCAAGAAAGTGAGCAAAGTGTATGACTTATCATTTCAACATCATTTCCTTCTCTATGCTAGAAAAGTCCACAGTCATTTTATGATACACATCAAGTTATACAATAAATTAATCATGAAAGATATTCTCAAGACTCAGTGTTTCAAATCATATAGCATCTGTTGCTCTATGAGCATAATAAAGATTTTAATGGGAAACTGTTTCTATTTACATGATATTTCTGAATACTTACAAAAAGTTTTATTATTGTTCATTACAAAAGCCGCCAAACCAAAAATGCCACACTATGTCATTCTAGTTGACTAATGACTCACTTCATTTTATAGTTAAAGAAATGACAAAACTTCATTATGGTGATGAACCAGGAGTAACTCCTCGAAGGTTATAGCAAGTATTTTTCATTACAGTGCATATTATACTTTTATTTATTATAGTCTTTATTTTGGCTCTTTTAATGATGCAATCACTGCACCTCTGTGACAATATCAAGAAAACAAGTTTATTTCTTGGCACAAAATTGTAATGCGTATAATACCATGCCTACCAAAGATAATCAAATGCAAACTATGAACTTAAAAAGCCCAAGGCATTGCATGCACATTCACAGAATTCCTAAGAATTTTTAAGGTTTAGCTAAATAGACTAGCAAAAAATGAGTGAAAGGGAAAAAAAGAGTCTTTTGCTACAAAGTCAGTAAACATTAAATGCTAACAAGGTTTGAGAAACAGCGCTAGACAACAGGTGATACAAACATAAAAACATCTCAGTACCTGCTAACGAAGAGCTTACAATTTATAAAGAGGACTCAAGACACACAAATATGAGTAACAGAGTAGAAGATGACAGAGCCAATGGAGAGTTCCAGGAAAAGTACTCCAGGAAATTTTGAGAAAGGAGATAACACGTATAGCTGGGGGAAATCAGAGAGGGCTTCAAAGAAATGGCCCCTAAACTGGGCTTTGAAGGAAGAGAGGTACTACAACAGGCAGCAACAAGAGGAATGCATCCTAAGCATGAAGTATGTGGCCTGTACAAATGTCAAGACACAAGAAATTGTAGGTTGAGGCTGGGGAACAGCTATTAGTCCAATTAGGCTAGAATGCCAAACACAAGAGGTAATAAATGAAACTATAATAAACTAGAGTAAAACTCTAACAAAGAACTAATCTCTAACTTAGAGCTAAACATTTTGGGAAGGTCCAAAAAATGCTAGACTAAGGTGTATACTGTCCAATAGGTCACAGGGAGCCACTGAGGCCAGGATTACGAAGAGTAGGGAACTGCTATAGCAAATTTTTGCCCCTAGACCGCATAAGTATGTAGGTATGCTACAGCAAATATTTATTAAGCACTTGCTTATGCAAACAATCAAGAACCTTAAAGTACATTTAGTCTAAAACCTATTTGTGACAAATGAGGAAACTGAGGCCTAGGCAAGTGAGGTATAAAAGCTTACAAGGTAAATAGGAGTGAAAACTAGAAGCCAAGTATCAAGGTTCATAGCCCACTGCTCTTTCAACATCATTCTGCTTCCCATATGGTCTAGATATGAGAAAAGCAGTTCTACATATAGCAATTCTGACCTAAAGGGGCCCTAGAAATAGCTATAGGTAAATACACAACTGAGGGCTCAGTATGTCCAAATGGGGCAATGGCCCCAGCTAATGCAGTACAGTTAATCCCCTGTATTGAGGTTTGTGTGAATGTAAAATGTAGGGGAAAGTGGGTATACAGCAGAGGATCAATTTAAGTGTGGATAAAAAAATAAGTGATACAAAAATAAGTCAAAATAGGAAGATGCTAGGGCCAAGGTATATATTAAGAATAATGGGAGGGTAGGGCGCTAAGATGTGTGAGGTGCACAATCAGAGCAGAGTGCTATCTATCTACTTCAGTACTTCAAGCATCATTGTTGTATAGGTAATCTCTCTACCAATTCAGACTACAACAACCTCCACACCTTAGTGAACTGTCTTAATGATTTACTGTAGCCAAAAAAGGCAATTATGTAGCAGCCTACCATTCAACATCAAAAAGCAAGCTACTATATTGTTATGTAACTATATTCTGAACACATGTAAGTACAATAAAATTAGCCTTTTCAGGAAAAAACGGGACAAATTAAGTTATCCCATATTTCTCTGAATTCTACATATGCATCATTTCTTACAGCACAGTAATTTGTTCAGCCCTTCCCCAAACAATATACATCTACTTTGTTTCAAGTTCTTTGCTACCACAAAACATATTGCTATTAATATGCTGGTGTACATGATGACAAACTTCATTATATTTAGCTAGGCGAACACAGAGAACACAATCCCTTCCCTCTTAGTTGGACCTTCCAAAGCTTCCATCCAACTGGTATAGCAAGCATCCCGCAAGACAAGAGCATGGGCCAGCAAAGTAGTAAACACACCTCTCCTTACATCATAGTTCAGCATCTTCTCTCTTTTCTGTTAAGGTTGTAAATAGCTAGGAAGGGGAAATTAATCAGAGAATTATTTTATAGTTAGAAGTTATCTCTGACTTCCAGAGTCTTCGAGATGAAATGAACATGAGGGTAGGTCACCATCTACTCTACAGCATCCCTAACAGTGGTCATCCAGCCTCGCCACTACCACCCAACATAAGTCAGTCTACTGTTGGACTGCTCTAAGTTTTAATAAGTTTCTCCTTACACTGAGGTCAAATCTGACTCTCTGTAACCTCTACACACTACTCCAAGTCCTGCCCTCAAGGGCACCAAACAAAACAAGGCTAATTCCTCTTTCATAAACGAGTCCTTCGTATGCTTAAAAAAAAGCTCTCATGAACCTGCCCTTTCCCACCCACGTCTTCTCTTCTCCAGATCAAACACTTTTAGTTTCTTCCATAGATCTCCTAACTTCATTCTAGGCCTATTTGATATTATGATCTGGTTCACACTGCCTCTTAGAAGATTCCATCTTCCACCTAGAAAAATCTAAAAACCAGAGTACCATGGGCAGAGCAAAGATGGTGAAGAAAAGGCAGGGGCTCACCTGAGCTCTCCCAAATGCCCCTCCAAATACCTTTAAAATAATGTCTCAAAACAAATTCCGGAGCAGCAGAATCCACAAAAGGATGAGATGAAACAATTTCCCAGCCAAGGCAACTTAGAGGGTTAGCAGAAAACCGTCACAATGGGGTGAGAGTGGAGCTCAGTCCAATGCAGGGTCTTCCAGCAAAGACCAGGCCCTAGTAAATCAGAAGCAGGCCTTGGCAGCAAGTGAACTGACAGTGGCAGCAGCTGCTTTTAGAGCTCTCAGCCCTCAGACAGTAAAGGGGTCAGACAACTGCTTAGAAGGAGATTACAGGCATCCCTTTGCTAGTGCTGGGGGCACGATTCTGATGCACTGCCCATGGATCTGGACCACAGTCCCAGGGCGAGGAGGAGTACTAACACATCAGAGCCTGCAACTGCAGTGGAATGGGGACCCTGGTCACAGTTCCAGGGCAGAAAAGAGCATCTGAGGTCACTCACAAACCAGAGCATGGGCCAGGAGAGTAGTAAATACACCTTTCCTTACATTATAGCACCTTGGAAGAACTGAAAGCTGACAGACTCCCAGAACCAGTTCTGAAAACAGCTGCAGAAAAAGTCTACAACTTGGGAAGGTGGACCTTCCATACCATAACCAGAGCCCCACTTTAGCATATAGTTAAACGTCAAGAAATAGGCTGGAAAAATGAGCAAAAACACAGAAAAAATTCTGACTATAGAAAGTTACTATGATAACAAAGAAGAACAAATCACACACTCAGAAGAGAAAAAAGTTAAAACTGCTACATTCAAAGCCTCAAAGAAACATACGCATTGGCCATAGGTCATGGAGGAACTCAAAGTGAATTTTAAAAATCAAATAAGAGAGGTAGAGGAAAAACTGGGAAGAAAAATGAGAGCAACATAAGAAAATCATGAAAAAAGAGTCAACTTGGTAAAGGAGGCACCAAAAAAATACTTAAGAAAATGACATCTTAAGAAACAGAACAGGCCAAAAGGTGAAAGTGGTACAAAAATCCAATGAAGAGAAGAATGCTTGAAAAGCTGAATTGGTCAAATGTAAAGATATATACAAAAATTCACTGAAGAGAAAAACTCCTTAAAAAGCAGAATTGGGCAAATGGAAAAACAGACACAAAAATTCACTGAAGAAAAAAAAATCCTTAAAAAGTACATCTGGTCACATGGAAAATGAGGTACAAAAGTTCACTGAAGAAAAAAATTCCTTAACAGTTAAAATTGGCCAAGTAGAAGCTAATGACTTCATGAGACATCAAGAAACAATAAAACAAAATCAAAAGAATGAAAAAATAGAAGAAAATGTGAAATATCTCACTGAAAAAAAAACTGACCCAGAAAACAGATCCAGAAAGATAATTTAAAAATTACTGGACTACTTGAAAGTGAGGACCAAAAAAACAGCCTAGATATCATCTTTAAAGAAACTATCAAGAAATTACTAGAATCAGAGGATAAAATAGAAATTCAAAGAATCCACCAATCACCTTCCAGAAGAAATCCCAAAATGAAAACTCCCAGGAATATTATAACCAAATTCTAGAGCTCCCAGGTCAAGGAAAAAATATTGCAAGCAGTCAGAAAGAAGCAATTCAAAAGTCGTAGAGCCACAGTCAAGTTAACAACAAGATTTAGCAATTTCTACATTAAAGGACTGGAGGGCTTGGAATATGATATTCTGGAAAATAAGGACCTAGGATTACAATCAAGAATCACCTACCCAGCAAAAGTGAGTTTAATCTTTAAGGGGAAAAAATACATATTCAATGAAATAGAAGACTTTCAAACATTCCTGATGGAAAGACCAGAGCTGAATAGAAATTCTGACTTTCAAACACAAAACTCAAGAGAAGCCTAAAAAGATAAACAGGAGAGATATATCACAAGGGTTTCAATAGGGCTAAACTGCTTACATTCCCACATGGGAAAATGACACTAGTAACTACTAAAAAACTTTAATATTACTAGGGCAATTATGAGATGAATATGATGGGATGATAATCTAAAAAAACCAAAACAAAACAACAGAGTACCAGGCCTCCTCTCTCACCTATAAGAAAAAATCCACCTCATTAACTTGCCATTAATCACATACATACCCAATTGGTTTCCCTTCTTTATGGAACTGGTTTAGGATTCGTTCAACATCTTTATTGACTTTACAATCCTTTCCATCGACTGCAAATGTACACCTGTCAAAACCAAAAATTTCCCATGAGCACACTGACAGATATTTTGTAAATTTATAAAGTCTATTTATTTCAGAAATCTCATAGCACTATGCCATAACTTTTTTAAAATTTATTTTTATCTTTTATTTTCAAATTATCTTTATTTCCAAATATGTCCCTCCCCTCTCCCCCACTAATCCACTTATAGCTTACAAAAAAAAAAGAGGGGAAGAGAAAAAAAACCAGTTCAGCAAAACTAATTAACATATCTGGAGTCTGACAATACATTCAAGGGGTTCTGAACCCGAGGTCTATGAACTTGTGTTTTTCCCATATTTTGACAACTATATTCTAATGCAATTGGTTCCCTTCATTATCTCATGTAATTTTATGTATTTAAAAATATAATTCTAAGAATGGGCCCATGGGCTTCACCCAATTGCCAAAGGGGTCTGTTACACAGAAAGGGTTAAGGACCCCTAATATAAGAACCCCTCCACCTCTGCAAAAGAGAGTGACAGGTTCTTTTTCTCAACTCTTCTTCAGGATCAAGTTTGGTCATTGTAATTAAATAGCTTTCAATTTCCTATTTCTTTAATCTATTTACATTGTTGTAGTCACTGTGTATACTGTTTTCTCGGTTCTATTTAATTCATTCCTCAATTCATGTTAAGTCTTCTCTGAATTCTACATATTCATCACTTCTTACAGCACAGTAATTTATTTAGCCCTTTCCCAATCAATGTACATCTACTGTTTCAAATTTTTTGGTACCAAAAATGTGTTGCTATGAATATACAGGTGTTTATGGAACCTTTCTTTCTCTCTTTGACCTCCCTGGAGTAAATATGTATAACAATAGGATCTCTTGGTCAAAGGGTATAGACACTGTAGTCACTTTTTAAAAATAATTCCAAATTCTTTCCAGAACAGCTCTGTTAGTGTGCCTGTCTTTAACAGTAACTCCAACATTGACTATTACCATCTTATGTCATCTTAGTCAATTTACTGGGTGCGAGGCAAAAACTTAGAATTTTATTGATTTGCATAATGATTTGAAGCAAGTTTTCATTTGGTTGTTAATGGTCTGCAATTTTTTTGAGAACTCTTTATTCATATCATCTGACCACCTATTCATGAAGGAATGACTCATGGACTTATATATTCCTGTTAACTGCCTATCTTGGATATCAAACCCTTATCAGAAATATCTGATGCAAAAATTTTTCCCAATCATCAATTTCCAATCATTACCTACTTATCCTAGTTGCACTGATCTTATTAATGCAAAAGCTCTTCATTTTAATGTAATCAAAATTACTTATTTTATTTGTCATTTTTCCTCAGCCAAGTGAAATGTACCTAATCTGATTCTCTCCTAATTTTTCATTTGTGATATGACTTTTAATATTTAAGCTGTATACCCACTTTGAGTTTACTGTGGTATGTGGTGGTACACTGGAAAGAGCCTCAGATCTTGAGTCAGAGGACCTGGATTCAAATCCTGCCTCCAATGCGTACTACCTCTGTGACTTTAGGGAAGTCACTTTACCTCCCTAGGCCTCAGTTTCTGCATCTATAAAATGAGAGGTTGAACTAGAGGGCCGGTAAGGTCCCTTCAAGCCCTAGATCTATGGTGTGTGTTGTTCTAAACCTAATTTCTGCCAAACTCTTTTCAGTTTCCCCTGCCATTACCACCAATTTTTAAGAAATTCGAAGATGTGTTTTAAAAGCAAGAAATGTAACTTTCGGATGCCAAAGCTCTATTAAAATGTAAGTTCCTCTATGCCCAAAGGGCTATAAAACTGTGCATACCCTTTGATCCATCAATACCACTGGTAGATCTACATCCCAAAGATATTTTTTTTAAAAAAAGATTTATTTGTACAAAAATATTTATAGCAGCTCTTTTTGTGGTAGCAAAGAATTGGAAATCAAAAGGATGCCCATCAACTGGGGAATGGCTGAAGAGGTTGTAGTATATAATTGTGATGGAATTGTGCTATAAGAAATGACAAGCAGGATGATTTCAGAAAAACCTGGAAAGACTTACATGAACTGATGAAAAAGTGAAGTGCAGAACCAGGAGAACATTGTACACAGTAACAGCAACATGGTGCAGTGAAGAACCGTGAATGACTTAGCTTTTCTCAGCAATACAATGATCCGAGACAATCCCAAAGAATTAATGATGAAGAATACTATCCACTTCCAAAGAAAAATACTGAATTATCTGAATACAGACTGAAGCATGCTATGTTTTGCTTTCTTTCTCTTTTATTAGAGTGTTCTTGTACAAAATGACTAATATGGAAATATTTTGCATGATTGCACATGTATAGCCTATATCTGCTTACTTTCCACCTCTAGGAGGGGGGAAGAAAGGGAGAAAGGGAGGGATACAATTTGGAACCCAAAACTTTCAAAAAACAAAAAGGTTTAAAGATTGTTTCAATGTGTAATTGAGGAAAAAAATAAAATATATTTTAAGAAAAAGAATATAAGTTCTTAAAACTGAAAAGAAGTCAAGCTCCATAAAGGCAGGGACTTTCTTACTTTTACATGTGTATCCACAGCACTTGGCGAAGTATTTAGCTCACAATAAGCACTTAAAAAATGTTTTTTGTTTGTTCATTCATTCACTTTATTTATCTGATTGACTCTATTATACTCTCCACAACAGCTATCCCACCTCTTCTCTTCAAGCTCCCCAAATAATCTTCCACCTACATCCCTTAGCAGATTTCCTCACCTACTATTTAACTGACAAAACTAATGCCCTGCTGTCATGAGTTTCCTCATCTCCCCAACCCCACCACTCTCTATCTTCACCCATCCTCTCCTCCATTTATCTCACTTTGTCTAAGCTCTCCTTTACTCCATTATACCCTTCTTTGTATATTTACTGGGGTGCATAAGGTCTACCTCCCATGGAACATAAACCCTGAAGGGCAAGGACTATTTTATTTTTGTCACTGTATCCCCAAGTCACCTGAAAATCAGCAAAATACTCACAGGTTTTTGGCAACTCCAAATCCCCCAGGAAAGATAACAGCATCGTAGTCCTTTGATCTAAGTTCTGACAAGTCAGTAATCTTGCCTCGAGCAATCCTTGCTGATTCTACCAAAACATTCCTTGAAGAAAAAAATCACATACAAAAAGAGGTCTAGAAAGTGGCATCGTATAAGCAAAGAATCTGATCTATACATTATTTTTTTTCTTTAAAAAAAAAAACAGACAAAAGAGTATCATTTTTAAGCTAGTTTTGCCTAGAAATGCTAGCCTAGAAGGAAGACAGTAATATAAGGAAAAAAAAATTTTTTAATAAAGTGTGACATATCTTACTCCAAAAAAAATACAGCAGTCATCAGTGCCTCAGGAATTTTTATAAAAGTAAAATTATTCAATAATTTAGGTTAAAACTTCCATTTAACCAATTTCCTATCCCACCTAAAAACTGTGTTACAATCTAGAGGTGCTTCCACTGAAGGTCTCCTCCAACCCCTCTCCATAGCAGAGGTGACCCTGGATTCTCAAAGGCTAAGCCAAGCTGGCTTCAAGTAAAAACTAAGGATGGTTATCAGAGGACCAGTTTAATTAAGTGCAGACAGACTTGTCACCAGTCACTCACAGGCATTTACAAAGCACTTGCTATGGGCCAGGCACATTAAGTGTTAGGGATATAAATAAAAATTATAAAAGCAAAAACATCCCCTGCCCTAACAGGAGCTTACAGGTACATACAAGACAAAGATGGAGAGTAACCTGAGCTCCACCAGCTTCTTGCAGAAGGTACCATTTAAACTTAGTCTTAAAGGACATCGGGAATTCCAAGAGAGGGTTAAGGAAGGAGGGCATTCCAGTAATTGGGAAAAGCCAGTAAAAATGGACAAAGATGAAGTGCTATGTTTGAGTACAGACAGCAAGTAGGGCATGTCTATAGGGAGGCAATGTCGTGCTATGGAAAGGGTGGAAAGGGCCACCACAGGACCTGAATTCAAATCCTGATTGCTATTTACTACCTGTGAGACTCTCAGCAAGTCTCTCAACCTGAGTCTTGGCTGCCTCATCTGTAAAATGAAAGGATTAGGCTAGATGACCACTAAGGAACCTTTCAGCTCTAGATCTATGATCCTATAAACCAGTTTACGAACTAGACACAAAGTCACATACTTTTGATTACTGATACTTAAACATCTCAGGGCCACTGAATCATATCCACAAACTAAACCCCCTAGGAATTCTCTAATAATTAGCTAATCTAATGTCTGGAAACATGGTATTCCATATTTATTGCACTGGGACTCTGGTCACAGCATCTCTAGCAAATTCTACCAGAAATCCATACCAAGACTTGGGAGAGCAGGAAATCTCAGAGATTAAAAGAGGCAGGACTGGGGTTCTTAAAATAGAAAACATTAGGAAGCTGAAGTAAAACCTTAAGAATGGAGAAGAGTCTGCAGACAACCCAAAGCTAGTGCCTCCAGGCCTTTGTTGGCTGGGGATCTGGCTGCAGCATCATTCACCCTCCCAAGAGCCACACAGGAAGAATAGGACAGAGTGACTGAAGTCTCACACCTCTAGCCCTGACCCAGCAACACTACCTCTCGGAGACTGAGTCTCATTAGTCATCTGCTAAGCACAATCACCCTTATAACTAACAATCCCCTACCAGGTGTTACTCTTTCCTTTTTTGAATAAGTTCAACACCAAGCTCATAATTCAACTTTCCTCTCCAACTTCTGCCCTTATAATAAGAACCTTCTATCCCCTTTCAATTTCCCAACCTCCTAATTCCTTGATCTCTTCAAATCCCCAAGCCTACTCTTTCACTCCTCTTCAGCCACACACAGGAATGTTCAAACACTGCACCTCACCATAATTCACCATGTTTCACTTCCTTAATCAAAAACTCTGACAGTCCTTTACATGATTGCTCTCCCTATTCCTCAACCCTCCATAACCCATTCCTGGCCTGAGTTTTCTAAACCCTCCAACTCTCTGACTTCATCTTCTTCCCTCTCAAATTTTGCCCTATAATTAGCCAATTCAACTGTAGAGTGTCACCTCTTGATTTCACTCATCTTTTGCCAAATCTCAGCCTTAAATTATTATCTGCTTCCTCTACTTCATTTGTGTATTTCTCAATGGTGCTGAAGAAGTCTTTCAACTGTGCTGACTGGTGATAAATTCACATTACCCAAACTAAGCCCTCACTGCAACAAGGCAATTCCTGGCTTTTATTCCAGATTTCTGTTTTACTCACCACAAAAACTATGCCAAACCTTCTCTTTCAGGCCTCCCACAGTTTCCCTTCTCTTTCCACTCAGCAAAGGGCCCTGCCTCTTATCTTACTAAGAAAATATAGCCATTCACCATGAGCTCCATCTTCTCTCCTCCTCACCTCAAAACTCTGACATCATCCCCCACACTCTCATCCTTTACCCAATCTCTGACTACTCACTGGCCCTTTTCCTTGCCAAGACTGACTTCTAAATGTGTCCTCGATCCCATCCCTTGTCTTTTGCAGCAGATTACTCTCATTCTTTCATATTGTCTCTCTCCCTCTTCTCCTCCTTTCCCCAGAGATAACTGACCTCTCTCATTTCAAATTTCTTATGCCATTCTACTTAGGGCCTTTCCTAAGCAGCAGGTGGCACAGTGGATAGAGAGATGTACCAGAAGTCAGGAAGAATAAAGTTCAAATTCAACCTCAGATGCTTACTAGCCGTGTGACTGTTTGCCTCAGTTTACTGAATCGTAAAACAAGAATAGTAACAGCACCTATCTCAAAGGGTTGTTGTGAGGATAAAAATGAGATATTTGCAAAGTACCTACACATTGCCTGGCACACAGTAGGTGATACATAAATGTTTATTCCCTTCTTTTTTCTCTATCTATACACTCATACTATAAGATCCTTGCAGGCAGGGCCTGTGTTTCATCTTTTTATTTATTTCAGCACCTAGCACAGTGCATTGACAGAAGCAACTGAAATTAATTTAATCATAATGTACAGTTAAAAATACTATCTAGTGTAGCACTGATTAAACTTTGCTAACTATCCACATCCATGAAAAGCAAAGAACCTCTCCCTGTTCAGTTATTCAGTGGGTCCAACTCTTCATTACCATGGACCATACTGTCCACGGGCTTTCTTGGCAAAGATATTGGAGTGGCTTGCCATATTTCCTTCTCCAGTGAATTAAGGCAAACAGGGGTTAAGTGACTTGCCCAGGGTCACAAAGCTATTAAGTGTCTGAGACTACATTTGGACTCAAGTCTTACTTACCGTTTTTCATTCTCTGTCGGTTGTCCCTTGGTATGATCAATAACATGCATTTGAGGAACATCAGGTGCATACATCTTAACTTCAGCACCTTCACGACTCAAGTGAACTAATATCCTGTGAGACAGAAGCTCAAATAAGGCTAAAAACCTTAAAAAAATAATTCCTAATGTTTAAATCTAAGTTTAAACAGTATAGTGAAAACAGCACTGGTCTAAAAGTCAGGAAGACCTGAGTAGGTATCAGCTCTGTGACCATGAACAAGTCACTTAGCTTTCATTCATTTCCTTCCCCTTTTCTCTGAACTTTGCCACTATTCCCAGCTGTCATCTTACCCTAGAACATCCTTCTACCATGCCAGCCCCTTTCTTCCATTGGTGAATTCCTCCCAGGGCCTCCATGGGGGGAAACGGGGCTGCTGGGCTATCAAATCTTCATTCTTCTGCCGGCCCTTCCTTTGGCTTTCCAGAATTAAGATACCACACTCCTAACTCAGGGACCTCCCCTTCATCCTTCCTACCCCACTTCTTTTCAGATCTTTTTTGAGTGCTATCTTTGGAATGTAAGCTCCTTGGGACAGGAATTATTTTTCTTTATGCTCGTATTTGTATTCTCCGTGCTTAGTACAATGCATATAGTAAGTTCTTAATAATGCTTATAGTCTTGCCTTAAGTCTATAACCTTCACTTTCCTCATGTTTAAAAAGAGCTCCCTCTTCTCGCCTTCTCACCTCAAAACTCCTTGACATCGTCCTCCCCACATCTACTTCACAAGCTTTTTTGAGAATTTGAGAATTAAATAATTATAAAAGCACTTTGCAAATCCTAAAACTGCTATATAAATGACAGTTCCCATTACTGTTTTTTAAAATAGGCTTTTAACCGGAAGCTAAGTATGAGTCCCAAATGCACACTACTTGTCTATTTTGCTTTACTTCTGCTTTCAACAAATCCTTGTCAAATATATGACTATTTACCTAAGAGTGTTCTAATTCCAACATCAGGTTTAAGGTTGAGTTACTAATAACAATACAAGTCTCCATTTTCCTAGTTCCTTGGGAGGGAAACTAATGGGCAGTAGAGCTAAGACAAACTGAAAACTTATGTGTCCCAAAGTTCCCTGACACACTGCATTCACCAAGAAGTACATGAGAATTAGAAAGTATTTAAGTCATATATGCTATGTCAAGTAAAGCTTTTCTCTAATTTTTTGCTTCTCACTCTTCCCTACCCACAGGTCTGACATATTTTGTACCCACATGGTGATGATGACCTGATCACCACAGACTAGCAAGTTGCAAGATCCTTCAGGTCACTTCCCGACTAGCACAACTTCTCTCTAAATCAATGTTCTAGCTGGAGACCTAGACAAAGATACTTCAACAGAAGAAAATAATGTTTCTGGACTTGTAGCATAGTAATAACAATAGCTGACAATTATATAGGACTTTACAATCCACAAAATACTATATGCTATATGCATATGTATTCATGTACATACAACCTCTTATTTACATGACACACCTGTAAAGTAGGCTTCATTATTACCACCTAACAAGTAAGGATATTAAAATATACAAAAGTGACTTGCCCACGGCCATAGCTAATAAATGTCAGAGGCAGGATTTGAACCAGTGTTTCCTAACCTAGGTCCAGCCCTCTTAGCATTCCACCACAGTAGCTACTGTAGCAAAGAAGAGATTTTATATAGAAAGGGGCTTACGCTGAGGCCTCATGAATTTCTGAGCCATCAAAGACACCACATCCAGACAAAACCTGGGAAGAGAAAAGAAAGGCATTCATCCTACAAAACTTTTGAGCATCGACTATGGTCAAGACAGTGGAAGTGAAAGTAACAAGAAAGTGCTTTGGTTTGGGTGTCCTGTGGGAATGAAAGGTTGCGGTAGTCCCCTTTAATACTTAAAGACGGTCAAGGAGACTGGCAAGCAGGATGGTGTAGTAGAAAGAGAACTGAGAAAACTCCTCAATTATGGAAATGGTTCTGGCCCTAGCTTTGTGATTCCCCCAGACTCTCTTTTTCCATCAGCAAAAGAGTAAGACTTAACCTTACAAAGCCCCAAGCACTCAACTAAATACATCCTTGTTATTTTAAGTGGAACAGCAATGATTAGCAGCTGCCAAGCTGCAAACACAGGGAGTTATTTTTTTCCTTTCTAAGCTAGGTCGTTGTCCTTCCTGTAACATCTATTCTTCTTGAGATGTTACAGTCAGAAAATTGAAAATTCAGATTTTCTGCTGGTTTTGTTTTGCTGTTGTTTCTTTGTTTGCCCAGCACTTGGCGCTGTAAGGCTTGTTGACTTTGCTTGTTTGGCACTTTGGACCCAAACTCTAAGCTTTTTTTTTTTCCCCAGGCTGTTGCTACTAAAAATAGAAGATCTGGAGAGGGTGACTAATAAAATTAACACTTCACAGAGCAGCAAGAAAGTTCTCAAGTTCACCCATTTCTGCACATCTGACTGTCCTCTCCATTTGTAAACCAGTGACTATCCTTTACCTTTGTAAATGAAGCGCAGAGTGCCCGGAGCCAGGCAGACTCATCTTCATGAGCTCAAATCTGGCCTCAGACATTTACTATCTGTGTGACCCCTGGCAAGTCGCTTCACCCTGTCTGCCTCAGTTTCCTCATCTGTCAAATGAGCTGCAGAACCACTCCAGTGTCTAAGGGCTCACGAGGAGTCAGACACAACCCGACGACTGTCCTCTACCTTTGTAAAGCCGTGATTTTCTAAGTGCGATGCTCGGGAGGGGAGGTACATACGAAAACGGGGCGGGGACACCCGGGGGATGAGCGGAAGAAGGGGCTTTGGAGGTGACTCTGGCCCTCACTCCCGGGAAGGACCGGAGGCCCGGGGAAGGGGGGCGGCTTGCCCAAGGTCAGAAGCTGGCCGGGACCAAAGGCGGGACTGGGCCCAGTCCTTGGCCGAGGCTACGCTGGAGGGGCCACAGCGGCCACCGCTGCCCCGGAGCTCGCGGGCCACGGCCCATCCTCCCCTGTGCGGGGGCAGCCCGCCGGCCCGCCTTACTCACGACAGCCACTTTGGGGCCGGGACACCGTGCGGAGCCGTGAAAGGCGGCGAGGGGAAGGAGCCGCTGCCCGCCGGCCCTCAGCCAGGGCAGACAGGCGGTGAACACCGGCCTGCAGGCCGCCGCGGACCCCACAGAGAACATAGCCGGGGCTGCTGTCGCCCGCGCAGCGGCGATCCGAAGGCAGAGCTGAGGCAGTTCCAGGAGTTGCGGGGCGCAGCGCCACGTGACCTTTACTTCCGCCCCTTCGGGCGGATAAGTCACGTGAGCTAAGCAAGCCTGGGAACAGGCCGCTCAAGAGCTTGGCTAATTCAGAGGCGAGAAGGCACCGCCTTTCCGGTGGAAGCGGGGCCAAAGCTTTTGAGTGATGGGGGGGGGGAGGGGCAGAAGAGATAAAAACAATTACTGTCTGGTGCCCTCTAGCGGCTGGAAGAACCGTAGCAAGGAAAATATTGCAAACCTTGAAAGTCCCTACGGGCCAACCTGCAACATTCCTTCTACGTTAATTGCCTAAAACAACCCTCATACCCCGATAAAACTTTTTTCCAAAGTTTAATTTCCGTTTTGTTTTTAACATTACAAACATTTGCGGATTGCTTCCACTCCCTGAGAAGTCTCTTGCAACAAAATAAAAAAATTAGGTAAAATTAACGATAAAGTGACTTCTTTGGACAATGCATGCAACATAGTTAATAACGGTGGGATTTAATACTTGAATGGCTGAGGTGATGGTGGCAGTGATGGGGGGCAAAGATTATTGTTCCGTTCTTTGGATAGGTTGACCCTGGTTGGAGAAACACCCGAATGATGTTCAGGAAACAGATGAAGGTTTAAGACTGGAGTTCAGGAAAGTGACCAAGGCTGGATATGTAGATTTTGGAATCATGTGTTAATTTTTTTTTGGAGGGGGAAAGCAGGGCAATTGCCCAAGGTCACACAGCTAATATGTCAAGCGTAATCGTCTGAGGCCGGATTTGAACTCAGGTCCTCCTGACTCCAGGGCCGGTGCTCTACTCACTGTGCCACCTAGCTGCCCCAGAATCATGTATTAATTGAATCAATGGACGTGGATGAGAGCACTAGAGAAAGGAGAAGCCCCAGAGGAGTGATTCAAGGGAAACCCAGACTTAAGGGGGCAATTAATTAATTAATTAATTAATCTTAATTAATTAAGATGGATAATGAACCAGAACGAAGGAGAATGAATGATCAGAGTGTAAAGGAACCAGGAGAAAAGTGTCCTGGAAGCCAAAAGAAAGTGTTCAGGACAAGACAGCGTTGACAATGTCAAAAGCTACAAGAGGGTCAGAGGATGAGAAAATGCAATTAGATTTAACAATTAAGAAATATTCCCACTCCCCATTAGATAAGTGGACAAAGGATGTAAACAAACAGTTCTCAAAGAATTGCAAACTATAAATATGAAAAAATGCTCTACATCACTAATAAGAAAACTGAAATCAAACAATTCTTGAAGTCTCATCTCCTAACGAACTGGCTAAGACCAACAAAAGACGAGAACAGTTAATGTTGACGGGAGTATTAAAAGATGGGACACATTAATACATTGTTGGTGGAGCTGTGAGCTAGTCCGCACAATCTGCAAAGCAATTTGGAATGATGCAAACAAAGTGACTGAAGTGTCCACTCAGCTGTTACCCCAAGTAAGTGGATGATAAGAAATTCTCGCACTCAAAATATTTATGTCAACATTTTTTTTTTTTTGGCAATAGCATAGAATTAGAAACAACGTAGATGCTCATCAGCTAGGAAATGTCTAAACAAATTGTGGTACAAAAGTGTAGTGGAATATTACTGCACTGAGAAATGATGTGTGTAATGCAATACAGAGAAGCACAGAAAAATCTATATGAATGGATGCAGAGTGAAATAAGCAGAGCCAAGAAAACTATCTATACCATAACTACAATGCAAATGGAAAGAACCGCCCCCCCACACACACACATCAAAAGTCAATGTTGCAAAATTATAAATAAGCATGTGAGAGGACACTCCCAAGGCACCTCTTCAAGGAGATGGAAAGGCTATAGCTGTTGCATATTGCACATTTCCAGACCTTTCCAGTGTGTCGATATATAGTTTGTGCTGAATTTTTCCTTTTTTTCTTTAAAAAAGTACTGTTACATAGGATGGTTCTACATATATATGAATGTACATATATGTAATATGCACATATAACTATTTAGGAGGGGGGAAGGATACTAGCGAAAACTATGGCGATGTAAAAAACATCAATATAAGCTTACTTTTTAAAAAAGAAAAAATATACAATAACTTCCCCCAAAAAAAGCACATTAATATTATGAAATTATGACCAAACTTGGCCCAATTAGATGTATGAGGTCACCTCCTTCTCATGGATACACTATGGGTGTGGCACAGTGCAATTTTTTTTGTTAGTTTTGCTGAACTTCTTTCCCTCCTTTTTTAATTCTTTATATGGGATAGTGTTCTAGGAGAGGAAAAGAAGAGATACTTTCAGAAAAATAGGTGATATAAAAAAAAGGATTTAAAAAATTTACTTTTTAAAAAAGAGATGTCTGATAACCTTTAAGAATGTAGTTTCACTGGTACTGCCATTAGAAGCCAGATTGAAAGGTGTTATAAGAGTGGGTTGGTAGGAAATGGCTGCAACACATGTAGCCTTTCTAAAAGTTCAACAGCAAAGGGAAGAGAGCAACACAGCAAAAATTTTGGGTTTGATTTTTTTTAAGGATAAAGACCCGAGCAACTATGCAGGCACTAGAGAAGGAGAAACTGAAGATAAGGGAGGTGTGAGTGCTAATCAAAAATGGTACAAGTTTCTATATATGGATGCAGGGAACATCAAAGGGGAGAATGCTGAGTGGTGGTGGAAGGCTTGTTATAATATGTAGAGTGTGGTGATTCTATGTTGTGAATGATGAAAGAGACTCCTCCTAGAGCAGTGAGGTTTGGTACAGTGGTATGGTGGAATGATTACTCAATCTAACAACTCAAAAAGAACTAGGTTCCAACCTAGCTCTACCACTCAATATCATCTTGGGCATATCAATTAATGTTCTAGGCTCATTTCCTCATGTGTAAAGTGAGGGGATTGAAAAGAAATTAATTTCAACTGTGAAAGCTTTGGCTATTCTGATCAAGACAATGATCCAAGACAATTCCAAAGGACCCAGGATGAAAAATGCTATACATCTCCAGAGAGAGAACTGATGAATGCTGAATGCTGATCAAAGCATACTTTTTTTTAACTTTATTTTTCTTGGATTTTATGGAAACATGTTTTGCATGTATAATCGATATCATATTGTTTGCCTTCTCAAGAGGTGGGGGAAGGATGGAAAGGAAGGAATTTGGAATTCAACATTTATTTTGGGATCTCTTTCCTGAGGTGCCTATTTTTCAATGCCTATTTTGACCTCTGGTTCCAGAAATTAGGGTAGTTTTCCTTGATGATTTCTAGAAAGATGCTGTACAGGTCCTCCTTTTGATTACAGCTTTCAGGTAGTCCAATGATTCTGACATTGTCTCGCCTAGATCTATTTTCCAGGTTAGTTGTTTTTCCATGAGGTATTTTACATTTTCTTCTATTTTTTCATTCTTTTGAATTTATTTGATTGATTCTTGATATCTCATAGAGCCATTAGTTTCCATTTGCCCAATTCTAACTTTTAAGGAGTTGTTTTGTTAGCTTTTGTACTCCCGTTTCCATTTGACCAATTGCACTTTTTAAGGAGCTGTTTTCTTCGGCAGATTTTTGTATCTCCTTTTCCATTTGGCCAATTCTACTTTTTAAGGAGTTGTTTTCTTTTTCCAAGCTGATTCTTTTTTTATAATTCTCCTACATCACCCTCATTTCTTTTCCCAATTTTTCTTAGGCCTCTCTTATATGATTTTTAAGCTCCTTTTTTGAGCTCTCCCATGAGTTCTTTCTTGGGCTTGAGACCACTTCCTGTTTTTCTTTGCAGCTTTGCCCATGGGTGTTTTGACATTGTTATCCTCTTCTGAGTTTGCGTCTTGATCTTCCCCGTCACCATCTTTCTACGGTCAGATTCTTTTTTGTTGTTGTTCTTTGCTCATCTTTTTTGGCCTTTATCCTTTCTTTTAAATTTAAGCTCTGATCCCAGAGTGGAAGGGACATTGTTTCAGGCTTCTTGTTCCAGGGGCTACAGGCCCTAGCTGTTTACCTGGTGCTACAATGATGTTGCCCTGAGGCCCCAGGGGACCCTCCTGTCGGGTGCCATGCTGAGGGAGTAGGGTTGGGGGTGGCTGGCAGTGCCAGAGGCTGAGGGTCTAGCAGCTTACCAGCAGGGTCCTAATAGTGGTGTCAGGCATGTGCTGAGGCCGATGGGGCTATGCTATATGCTGAAGCAGTGGTGGTTCTCAGAGCTGGAGTCCACCCATTCCTCTGGCTGTGCTAGGCATATGGGGGGTACTAATGTTGGCGTTTCCCTGCTCCACTGCACTGGGGCTCAGGATCACCTGCTGGTTTGCTGAGGATGCTTCTTGTCCTGGACTTTGCTCTCCCCCTTTTAACCAAGTGAGATAACCATTTCCCATTGAGCTTCCAAGTTTATTGGGCTAAGATTTTTTCTCCACATATTTCTGCTGGTCCTGGTGCTCCAGGATTTGTTTTGGGGGGCTATTTTATGGTTGTTTGGAGGTGAAAATGGGAGAGTTATGGCAGCTTACTGGTTACTCTGCCATCTTGGCTCCCAGAAGTCTAACTTGAACTCAACATTTTAAAAAAATGAGTGTCAAAATGTTTTTCAAATGTAATTGGGAAATATTTAACAAACAAAAAGGAATCTTTAAAATGATCTAGTGACCTTGTGTAAATCTATAATCTCTCAAAATGAAGTAAAAGCCGGAAAAAAACAATATAGACCTATCTATAATTGTTACAATCCAGATAGCAGTAGGAAGACCCACCACCACTGAAGATGTCCTACTCCTTCTTCCTTCCCTTACTGCCCCCTTTCCCAGGGATAGCCAGGCTGAGGGAAGGCTCGCCACCACCCTCCTAATCTATCTCCATTGTCTAGGGCACTACTTCTTAAACTTTTTCCACTCTTGATGACCCATTTACATTTCAGCAAGTTAGCTGTCATTCTGCGGCCTAAGGGCACATGCCATGCAAAGTGTGCATGCTTTGTGTTCAGAACCAATGCCACAGAGAAGTTGCACAAGCAAGCGCTACCAGAAACACCTTGGCTTCACCACGTTTGATTTTTAATTAATTTTTGATTATTGCACATTTAGAAACCTTTTACTGCTGCCAAATTTGTGGGGTCACAACCCACAGTTTAAGAAGTGCTGGTCTAGGGTGCTTGACTACATGCAGGGCTTAAATGAGTCAACTCCATTCCCTCCAATAACATGGGAGGACCACCAGGCCTTACCATCTGTTCTGACACGGCATCCTAAAGTCTTTATCTCTGGTGTTACCTCTTCACCTTCCCATTCCTCAGCACTGTTACCTGACCTTAATATAACCCAAGGACTACTGGGCCATGCCATGAGTTCCACGAGACCTTTTGTTCTCTCCATCTGCCCTGCAGTCAAGAATGTGCTGGTAAATGTTTAACAACCAGGTCTCCAAAAAAAAAACTGTACTCAAGACACACTATTAAATTTAATCTGCATTAACATTTTCTCCATCATTTTCTTTAGCCTAGTTAACCAACAAAATAATAAATCGAGCCCTAATTTGTAGTGTTTGCTGATATCTGAAGTATAAAAGCCAGGAACGACAATTTAGCAATTTGCCCTAGTAGGCTAGTTCCAGACGTCACCAACACTTCCTGCCAAACTTTTTTTTTATGTGTTGTCTCTCCCAATTAATGTGAACACCTTAAGAACAGGGAATGTCTTGCTTTTTCTATATGTATCCCTGGTGCTTAGCATCATGCTTGGCACATAGTAAGCACTTAATACAAATGCTTTCTCATTTATATTCAATCTTTGGTGCCATTTCCATCTCTTCCATGGGTGCTTCTGGGACAATGTTAGGATCCAAGTGTGGTGGGGGTTTCACTGTCCTTAATGGAGAAAAGTTTGTTCAAAATGGTTTTTGCCAGTTTTTTCCATTTTTCTTGTGTGTAGTCATCCCCCAATTTTTATCCTTTAGTGTACTTGGGGATGATTTTGCTTAGCTGATTATATAGGCAAGTTTCCTTTAAACTGGTTTTACCCTCCACACCTTCTGCTTCAAGATAGTACTGCTCATAACCACCAAATGTTTAATTTGTGGAATTCCATTGTTAGAAAATCCTTTTCTTAAAATTTCCCATTTCTTATCACTATTTCTTCCCTGGAGAACACAAAGCAATCTTCCACATGCCAACCCTCAAAGTATCATTGAAAACAGCTATCATATTACTTCTAACACATATCTAGTTCCTTCAGCCATTCCTAATGTGACATAATTTACAGACTCTTCACCATCTTGGTTTTCCTCCTTTAGAGGAGTTCCATTTAATAATAGCAAATTAATGTGTCCACAGCACTTATATATATTATCTTATCTGATCCTCACATCATTCAGTAGGTGCTACCATTTTCATTTTACAGATAAGGAAAGTAAGTCTCAGGAAGGTTAAGTGATTTGTCCAGGGTTACACAGCTACAAAATGGTTTTAGAAGTTGAACTCAAATTTTCCTACGTTCAAGACAAGAAAAAAAAAAAGACTGAGAGTGAGGCTGACTTCACACAACTCTGCCTCACTGATATTCAATTCATGAGCAACAAGTCAAAAAAAAAGTTCTAAGTCCAACATTTTATCTACTAGACTACACTCCTTTTTATAAGGCAGCATACAGAACTGTAAGAATACTCTACACATAGGTTACAGTGAAACGATTACCTCTCTTGATCTACACTTGTATTCATGTATACTAAGCTTGCATTGCCAGTCCCAATATATTGTTGGCTGGCATTATATTCATGGTAAAAAGAAAACTAGTTAATTGTGAAGATCTTCTCAGCAGTAACATGTGATTCCCATAAACTAAAAGGATTTAATTCTAGTTTACCAGCGTACTTACTTCCTCCAGGTTGTTACTGAACAGATTTTTAGTTTTTAGGTTTGCAAAACTCCTGGTCACAAAAACCACTGATTGATTAGTTTTCCGAGAAGGCCTGTGCTCCTGCCTCAACACTCTTTTCTATGACTTCTGTGTTTCTATTAGCTACATAGAATAAACCAAGTAACATCTGAGATAATGAAATTTTTTTTCCCCTGACCTCACCCCAACAAGCCATCACCGCTCTAATCCTGATTATGTGGTGTACCCTTCAGCCTGCCACTTGAATTCTAACCCCAACACTATGGATTAAGTTTTTAAATGTTTTCAAAGCCCCAGTTCTGTAATTATTTTAACATGGATAATCTAAAAATATCTCTATAAGAATACATCTTAAAACAACATTGAAGAATCAAATCCTCCTAATGAGTTCGAAAAGAAAAACACACATACATACAAGGCAGATTATGCAAAGGTAGAGTCCCAGTATTTATTTAGAGGGCAATTGTTTTCAGGGAACTTAATGTTCACTGAGTCAATTTAGGATGTTAGCTCTAGAGCAGGATGAAAACTTAAAAATTATCCAATCCAACCTCCTCATTTCACATTAAGTGGTTAAGTAACCCACCCAAGGTCACAGAGGCAGTCACAGTCAAAATCTTAAAAACCCAGGTCTTCTGACTCCAAATCCAGTGTTCTTTTTTTTCTTACTACATCACAATGCCTTTGTCTTTTCCATTTCCTCATCTTAAGTTTCCAAATTAACCAATTCCTAGCATCAAAAAAAAAAAAAAAACTTTCCATAGCCAAACTTGGTTACATATCATAAAGTATTATCAGCTTTAATGTTGTGGGTCCATGATAAAGTTGAAAACTGAGTCATAACCACATTCTTGTGGTTTTAATAATAAACATTCTTAGAAATATAAGATGGATTTTTGGAAAACAGTCTAAGATAGATATGTGTAATAGCAAATCAGATATCATAGTCCTCCGGGCCTCAGTTTTCAAATATATAAAATGAAAGAGTTGGACTCTTTTATTTCTAAAAAAAAAAAAATCAGTCTGTTTAATAGCAAAGCTCCATCCATCATAATGTGATTTTACTTTCAGAATGAGAGACTCGTGATTGTTATTCTATTAAGAAAAGCAGTCAGACAATATTCCCAAAGCCCTCAAGTTTTGTCCTTCGTGTCCATTAATTTCTGATACTAGAACATAAACAAAATGAAGCCACTATAAGGGCCATGTAGTGCCAGTGAAAAATCACTACAAAATTATGTCTTCTCTTTTGGGTGGGTCTTACCCCAAATAGAAGAATTAAATATGATACAGCTGCAGAAAATACTGCTGCTACATTTGCATCTCTTCTTCTTCCTTCATCAGCTGTAAACTGGCAGATTCCAAGTCTGAGTCTTCATTGCTTCCTAAGGGTTCTGAAGGCCGTTTCACACCCCGTTGTTGGGAAACCCCCAGCGCATATTTAATATTATAGCAATTCCAGTCACAGCTGTTGAAAGAAATGATATAGTTATAATCCTACAGGAAGCCCTAGATAACATTTCCCTCAAGATCCATACTCCTTAACCATTTCTGCCAGGTGATTTTTGTTTAAAAAAAAAAGTCCCATTAAAAAAACAATACATACACATTTCATTCATTTCCCCACCAATGCCTTGCTGTGGGAGAAAGGAGACTGATCTTTTTGAGGTCTTCAAGGAGGACCAGAAATTAAAGCAATAATCATAGAAACACGATAGGGAAAGGTACACATGTAGCGTGGGACGAGGGCTATCATCCTAATTTAAAGTAAATTAAATAAGATCCCTGACCCCATGTCTCTTAAGATCAAGGATCAGGATTCTGGAGTCTCAGATTTCCACCCAATAGGAACTGCTAGCCATTTGATCATATTGATTAAAAAGAGTCAGTAACAAATGGTAGCAGTATGTACGTACAGTTTAGAAACATCATCGAAGTGACGCTGAATACTCTTTTGAAGAAACTGAATTAAGGCCAACAATTTTCCTGCTCTGAAAAGGAAGAAACACTGGATGTTAACAAATACTCCAGGTGACCTTTATTTAGTCATTTTTTAACTTACGTGTGATTTTTCCATGTGCCTTTAGAGATACGTGGACCAAACAGAGCACCTTATTAACTGGCACTAATAAATTCTGGTGAATTTTGAGCAATTTTGCCATGACTTCATAAGTAAGAATAGCTGACATTTGTAGAATGCCATACAGCACCTCTGCAGCAGTGTTAAACAGAAATGGGGCCACTAAATCATACATAAGGATCCCTCAAGGCTAAATATTGACTTCAAAAACATCAAATTAACATTATCTATGGCCTATTATATTTTTATGTATTTTGTTAAATATTTCCCAATTACATTTTAATCAGGTTCAGGCCACACTCAGGAATGCTGCAGGCCACATGTGTTACACTTCTACTCCAAAGACCTGCAAAATGTATTGCATACATCTCATCTGATCCTCACATCTACCCAATGAGGTAGGTGATATTATCATCACCCCCATTTTACAGCCATGGACACTAAGATTAAGTAACTCGCCCAGGGCCCCTACAGCTTGCTTTGGTCTAAGGTAGGATTCAAATCTAGGTCTTGCCGATTCCAAGGCCACAGCCCTATCCATTATGTAAGTTGTCTCTTTAGACACAGTTAAAAAACATTTATTAAGTACTTAACTATGTGCCAGGCTTAGCTATGTGCTGAGTGCTGAGGATATTTTTTTTAAAAAGTGAAAATAAAGGCCTTCCAAAAAGCTTACATTCTAATGGAAGAGACAATACATATTAAATAGGCTTTACAGGATATATACAGAGCAGATGGAAGATGATCTTAGGAAGGCACTGGCAGTTCAGAGAACCAGGAAAGACTTCCTAAAGAGGGCGGTGTTTGAGCTGAGTCTTAAAGGACAGAAATTCTAAGAGGCTGAGTTGAGGAAGGACAGCATTCTAGGAAGGGGAGACAAGTCCATACAAAGGCACATAGACAAAGATGGAGCATCATATGTGAGGAGCACCAAGTCATACAGTGTGGCTGGGCTATGGATGCAGGAAGGGTAGCAATGTGAAAGACTGGATAGGAAGGCACAAGGCTGTGAAGAGTTTACATACAAAGTATAAGGCTGTGAAAAGTTTATATGTAGTGTATGTGTATACACATATACATACAGAGAAAAAGAGAGAGAGAGAGAGAGAACCAAATAGAGTTTATATAGGAAGGCACTGAAGTTTACTGAGTAGAATGACTAGGGGAACATGGTTAGACTTATTCATTTTGGTAGCAGTGCAGAGGACAGATTGTTATGGAGACTTGAAGAAGCAAGACCGGATTAACGGGCTATTACACTAGTCCAAGCGAGAGGTGATAAGGGTCTGAACTAGGGTGGTGGCTGAGTGAAGAAGTATTACGGAGGTGCACATACTTACCTCAATTTCAATTTTGGGCCATGCAACATGAGTAATTGCTGGGTCCAAATGAGATAAAACTCTAAGTGATGGGATATCTCAAAGGCTGAGGCTAAAAATTCAAGTACTTTTTCTACATACAATTCAGGAAGCGATGATGCAATAACCTCAACTGCAGGAAGAGGGAAAGAAAAGGCTAATATTAATTCTCTGAAAAACTCAGATTAGAAGAAAATAATCATCCATTTCAATTCCTCATTCCAAAGAAAACCAAACGTTAGTTCTGATCATTTATGGTTTAGCAAACGTTCACTGAATTTAACTTTTAAAATCAGCTGAAAAGTGAAAAACTGAAGGGAGAATTAAAAAAAATAGTACAGCTAATTTCTTTTCTCCACATTAATAAATGACTGCAATGACAGCTTACCTTGACATTACTCACACATGAGAGTCCAGAAGCAACAACAATTTTAAGCTTACACATAATTTTCTATCCCTTATGACACTCATTCCATAGCATTCTACAGATTTTTAGTCAAGGCCTTTAATGATGAAAACTAGGCGTTTAAGCTTGTTGCTTACTTTCACGACTGGGGACTGATTCAAGGACCTCTTGGATCAACTTCTTCTCATTTAATCGAAAGGCCATCATTATTGCCTTTGTGAATTCCTTCTGTCTCAACGTGGCACGTACACTGCTGGGGGTGATGCTGATGTCCAGTTCAAATGGATCGAAGACTAGCCCAGAGTCAAGAGAGTAGATGAGAAGGCCTTCAGTGGTGGTGGCTGCCCAGCATCGCCCTAGGGAAGGAAGGAGTCCACTAAATTCCCAAATAGAAAATAGTTCAGAGAGGTTCAGCAGTACAAGGCAAAGGCCTTGATGACAGTTACTACCCACATATAATTTATGACAGGCTAGAAGCCAGATAACTTGTCAAGTCCTAACAAGATGAAAAAGTCTCAAGCACAGGTGTGGTAACAGACTATGTCTACTGTCCACTGCCCATAACAAACTCAGGTTGGCTGCCTTGATGAATGTGTAGGTCACAGAAACTTTCAAAGATAGTCTAAGTTCTAGAAGTGTGGAACTGCTGGAGAATACACATTGATAAAATTAATGATCTTTGAAGTATGGTCCAAAACACACACACTGGCTACTCAATATCCTAAAGGTTCAGTTTCTATGGTATTCTGCATTTAGGTAGGACTTCCCTATTCTAGTCCAGAAAAAAAATCAGGATAAGGAACTTTTAAGTCACAAGATTCTACCAAGGAAAAAGATAAAAATTGAAAAATTTTCCTTATATGCAGTTCATACGGGGATGAAAACTACCAATGACAAGCACTGATCTGGAATCGCATTACAATTTGTTGGGGACCAAGGACATAATGACATAAAAGATGGTTTTAACGTGGCCATTTACAATCATTCCAAAATTAGAATTTAAAACAATTTTGGAATGTTAATTAAGCACTTAATAAATAATTGTTGATTGAGTCCACAGAAAAATATTTTTATACCATACAACCTCTATCCTCGGAACTACAGTACAAAACCGAAATGTCCAATACCCAGCGCTTACTACCACCTACAAATGTGAATATCCTGTTACATACTGAAAGTTTGAAAAAAACTGATCTCAATGAATAATTAGGTGCTAGATGTACAGAAGGAAGTATTTATTACAACAATGTAAATTAGTAACCAAAATTTTAAGACTAAAAAAAAATTCCATCCCTTTCTTCCTTCAAGGAAATACCAAGATAATCAAAACCAATAGGCATTCCTATTTATTGAGTTGAAATTTTTTCTTCATATGAGAGAGTGAGGAGGTAGACATAAAAGCTAAAATCTTGAGGCAAACCAACAGAATCAGAGCAGGCCTCACATAGGAGAGGGCATTTAAGCTATGAAGGAATCTAGGAATTCTAAGAGGCAGAGATAAGGAGAGAGGACCTAACAGTCATGGAAGGCAGAGAACAAATGCAGAAGAGGAACAAGAGCAGTCCATCTTGGCTGATATGTGGAGTATGTGAAGAGTCTGAAAGGGTAGGTTGGAACCTGGCTTTGTAGTCTCCCCAAGAGGCAGAGGGGAGTCACTCTGACTCCAACTGATCTTTCCAGGCTCTTTATACATTACTGCCCATCACATACACTACAGTCCAGCCAAAATGGCTTTCTTCTTGTTCTTCATACATAAAACATTCAATCTTCCATCTCAAGGTCTTTGCCCTGGGCTTTGCCCCTTGCCTGGAATCCACTTCCCCTCTGTATTTCCACCTCATAGAATACCTAAATTCCTCCAGAGCTCAGTTCAAATATTATCTTTTGCATAAAAACTTTCTGGATCCTCTCAATCCCCTCAGCTGCTAAGGAGTTCAGGAAAGAGACGAAATGCCTTGTATCTATTTTGTACATACTTACATACTTACATTATTTGCTAGATGGAATAGAAGTTTCCTGAGGGCAGGGACAGTGCCATTTTTGTCTTTGTGTCACCAGTGCCTAGCACACTGCCAAGAACATAGTTTGTGACTGAAGGACAGAAGGGAGTAACAGTCAGACCTATACTTTATATCACTATGGAAGGAAGACAGACTGGGAAAGGGAAGAGATTTGAGGTGGCAAAATAGGAGGCTAATGAAAGTCAGGGCAAGAGGTGATGAGGACCTGCTGGGCAGAAGACAACAGATGTAAGAAATGTTATTAAGGAAGAAATGACAAGATTTGACGAGTCACTAGATATGTGGGGAGCCTGAGGAATCAAAAATGACAGAGTGACGTGACTAAAGATAACGGTGCCTTCAACAGAACTAGGGAACCTTGACATTTTGGAAGAGGGATGAATTAGAGGTGAAGGCGGGGCTGGGGGGAGTAAAAGAAAATGAGTCCTATTTTGGATATGTTGAGCTTGACATGCCTGCAGGACACACAGTTCACAATGTCCAAGAGGGAGCTGGTAATGCAGGACTGGAGCTCAGGAGAGCTCTGGGAGTCATCAGCACAGAGATAATAATTGAATCCATGGGACTTGATAAGTTCATCAAGAAGAGAAACTCCTGAGAGAAGAAAAGGGGGCTCAAGGGCCCAGAGCATGACAGGAATGCTAATTCAACAGAGGAGACTGAGAGGGAGCAGAGAGACAGACAGGGGGAGAACTAGGAGAGCAGTGTCATAAAAACCCAAAGGGAAGAGAATCTCCAAGAAGATAAGGTGGCTGGCAGTGTCAAAAGCTACTGAGTGGTAAATGATGACGATTGAGAAAAGGACATAGAATCTGACAATTAAAAGATCACTGATAACCTTTAAGAGAGCAGCTTGAGTTGAAATATGAAGTCAAAAGACAGATTATAAACAGCTGAAAAGAGAGGAGAGGAAGTGGTGGCAACAGTTGTAGTTTTTTCCTAGAAGTTTTGCTGAGGAGAAGAAAAGTATAAAATGAGAGCTTGAAGGAAAGGTAGGCCCTAAAACAATTATTATTTTTTTTAAGGATGGGAGACTTGAATGTGTGTGTAGGTAGCAGGGAAGGATCCAGTATATAGGGAGAGCCTAAAGATAAGGGTCAGAGAAGAGCTGATTATGGGGTAAATTTGCTGGAGAAAAAAGGAGGTGTAAAGGAAAAACAGTTGGCCTTGGTAAGGAAAAGGGCCACCTCACCATCAGAGACTGGAGTGAAAGAGACAGAGGAGAAAGACATGAGTGATATGAAAAGAGGAGGAGGGGAAAAGAGGAAACATAGGGTCTCCGTTTCTTAGTCAAGTATAAGGCAAAATCCTCAGTGATGACTGGAGAGGAAGGAGGGCAGGGAATCTGAGATGGAGAATCAATTAAGGAAGAATAAAAGGATTGTGGTCCAATTGGGATTAGATAACATGAACACAAAAATGAACCAGCCAACATGACTTTCTCTACCTCCATGCAGCAGATGGGCAGGAAAAAAGGTAGACGGTAAAAGTAAGCCAAGGTTGGGGTTTGGCAAGGCATAAACAGGACGTGGGAGCAAAACATCTGAGAGTAGAACAAAGTTTAGAGATGAGAGCCTGGGAAGGAAGCAAAATAAAGCCACAGCAGGAGTAACAGCCTGGGAAAGTATTGATAAGTGGAGTGTCACAGAAGGGACAGAGAATAGGTTTACAGGGAGTAAAGCACAGGGAAAGACGGAATGACAGGCAATGACTGGCTAAAGGAATTTTAGACTTGGCACTCTTGATCATCAAAGTGAACAGTTGTAAACGATGACAAGATCAAGGGTGGGATAATCCTAGTGTGTGGCTGAACTAGAGTAGAATACTTCATGGGAGGTGATGAGTAGAGCAACTGGGAGGTTAGGGAATCAAGGCGTTCAAGTCCCCCAGTACAAAGGCAGGAGTTGTGCTAGAGAGGAAGGCTGTGGGCCAGGGACCTAACTCCTTGACAAAGGAAAGAGGCCTGCAGACCAGTAGATAACAAACACTGGCCTCTGGAGCAGGTGATAAATTTGGGTAGAATGAACGGAGGGAGGCAGCTGAGTGATGGTGGCAGAAGAGGAATTTGGAAATGGCCATGGGCAGCAAGGAACGCCCCAACTTTCCCTTGAGGACCAGTATGGCAGGACTCATGACGGAAGATACAGTTGGTGCTGGGAAGAAAAGGCAGAGATGCAGAGTCCTATGGAGGGAAGCAAGTCTCTGTGCATGTCAGAAGACAGAAGGAGCACATGAGGAAGAGGCCTAAAATAAAAAGAAGTTTGTTAATTATGCAATGGAAATCCCAGAAGTGACAGGGGAAAGGGGCCCAGAGCTAAAATGAAACACTGGAGGGTTAGGGTTGAGGTGGATGAGGATGAGGATGAGAAAATGGACAGAAAGGGTTGGAGAAGAGGGTGCTTTACAGCTGGGGATTCCGTATCTCTCAGACTGGGCAAAAAGAGAAGGTGGAAGCTTTCTAACCATCAGGAAGCGTTGGGGCAGAACATTCTCAGTTTCAGGTGCCTTCAGTTTCTTAGTGGTCAAAACAGTGCTTCTGTTCAGAGCAGTGTGGCTGCCTCCTATTCAACTACACGTTACATGATTTGGGCTAGCCACCTGCTTCCTCCTGTCTCTCTGCTCAGTGCTATAAAGCTCAGGCTGCCCCTTGCCTGGGAAGTGGGAGACATCCCTTACTCTTAATAACCAGAATTGTGGGACATGGGTTAGCTAGCTCCATGCCCTCTGCACTCCAATCCACCTTCCACAGTCCCACCAGACAATCCTTCTTGGGCACGGATCTAATCCTCAGTGCTCTGCTCGAAATCCTGTAATGACTTTTGGTTACCTACTGAATGAAGTTTAAGTTCTTCTCTTTAACCTGGCATTAAAGGAAGGCCCTCTACCCTCCCATCAAGATGCAGACAATTTCAAATGGTTTTCAATAACCTCTTTTCCAATCTTATTTCACAGTATTTTCCACCACCCTTCACTCCTCCCAGTTTCCCCCAGAGTCCCAGGTCAATATCCCATGTTTCAGGATATTTTCTTCCACATCCACACCTCTGCTCACACAACTCCCATAATTCCACCTTTTAAAATCCTAAATACCCAGATCAAAGGTCATCTATCCATGAAGCCTTCTCCTCCTCATCCCATTCAGTAATGACCCTCTCCTTCACTCTAAATCTTGGCTACCACTTGGTTTGTAACTCTCTTATACACTTAATGTGCTTTAGTTTGTATTAAGCCTGCCTGTGTACCAGCCATACTAGATTATGAGCTCCAAAAGTACAGACAGGAATAAAACCTTATTTAATCTTTCTATCATTTCCAACATCTAGCATACTGTTTTGTACACAGCAGGTACTTCTAACGAACATCTATTAAAAGTTATCTGTGACTTATGGGGGATTTACAGTCTCAAAGATTCAATCAAAGTCATTATCCTACTGCTAGAAAAACATCTTATACATTCCTACCTGTGGGAGAAAAGTGAAGGGAAGTCACCCTGATTTCAGGCTTAAAACGCCGAGAACTAAAGTCACCTGCAAAGAAAATAAAATCATTTCAGTTACTGAGCAACACTCCCAATTACTCTAACTTCTCATATTTAAATTGATGGCTAGGGGCAGGTAAGAAGTGGCTTGAATGACTTCATTAGTCTGAACCAGACTCCATTTTTCTCTTAAACATGGATGGCATAAGACACAAGTGCTCAGGTAGGTGGTGCAATGAATAGAACACTGGAGCTGGAGTCAGGAAGACCTGAATTCAAATCCAGTCTCACTGCTATGTGACCCTGGGCAAGTCACTTAACCCTGTTTGCCTCAGTTTCCTCATCTGTAAAATCAGATGAAGAAGGAAATGGAAAACCACTCCAGTATCTTTGCCAAGAAAACCCCAAATGGGGTCACAAGGAGTTGGATAAAGCTGAAACGACTGAACAAAAAGGAGATATGAGTGATGCTTGCAAGCACAATCCCAGCAGTAAAGATACAGTTTAAATCTCACTGGTCAGAGCAACAACATCAAATTCTAAGAGTCTGTGTCAGAGGTCCTTGCTGTTGCAGCCAGGTAAGGGTTTCAGATCCTTCCCATTTGCATGTTCCAAGTGACTTCTTCCATCTCTCTCTGCCTGAATCCCAGAAAGCGACAGAGGTTTGGTCCTGACACCAACATTCATCCACCTTTTCTCCCTGTGCTTATCCCTATGCATCCCTTTGCTCAAACGGTGTGTCCTTTCTTTGCAGCCCAGGCTCTGCTTCACACTTCATTTTTATAGAGAAAGGACCCCTAGCAGAGGCTACTGTTTTGGGTCAAGCAGCTCAGTGTCCTAGGATGGAAATGCTTGAAGGAGGAAGTTGATTACACGGAGTGATGGAGTGTGTGGGGATAGAGACAATGATGAGAATGGCCTAACTGTGTTAAGCTTTTCAACTTGCACAAGTCCAAATTTCTACATTGGTTCATCATTTTAAATTTCCCCACTAGCTTGACTTTAATTTTGTAGAGCAAAAAATTTACTTTTGCTTTGGGGGGTGGGGGAAGGTTTCCCCAAAATGGATTTTAATGTAGTAATTTTTAAAAATTAATTTTCAGTGTATAAACACATACTGTTTATTCTTTTCCCTTCAAAAGAGAATTATCTGTAGTAGAGGTGTGGCTTACATTCAGACAAAAATGTACGTAATTATCAAAGCTGATTACTAGAGAAGGTCTTATACAAAAATTAGAAGGAGGACAAACGTTAACACAACAGAAAAGGCAAAGTTGGGGAAAAGGAAAAAGGATCCTGCCACTTTTTCTGGCAGCTGGGGCCACAGTACAGGGACCCACGCTCAAAATGGTATCTTTACTAGGCCAGCAAACAACAACATCAAAAGTATTTATCTAATCGGGAAACTCAGTGTCTAGAGACACATGAAAATGCCCACAGAAATTACATTTCTCGAATCTGTATTCTTCTGATTCCCTATATAATATGTTTAGAACATTAAGTTCTGATTTGTGAAAAGCAAATGTAAATATTCAGGATTGTGTTGTTATTTTTAACAGAGTAAGGCATGCCCATCTTGAATCCTGCAGCACCAATTAGGTTCAATTGAACTCTGGCTTATTCAATTCAAAGCAGACCACAGAGTTTAAACTTTTCCTAGCACTGACAAAGTAAATACATGCCACACCACAAAAAGCAAGACGCCTTGCAAGTAATAGGCACTACACAGGGAGGTAACAAAGGCCTAGAATAAAGGCCTTAGATCCTGTTTATCCTGCATATTACTGAATTTGTGACTGTTTCAGTCATGTATAATGACATCTTACGACATATAACCTACAGACACTGAATGCTCTGGAATTCTATTTTTAAAATTACAATACATGAAAAACGACAGACTACTACCCCACCCCTCCAACAACTAAATAACTAAGAAGTAGGCCTTAGAAGTGGCACTTGTGCTCCGAGTCCCAGGTGATCATGAAGGGGACCTCAACTTTCATTAGGCTAGACTAATAACAGCAATTCACATTCACAGCGCACCATGTGCCAAGCCCCGGGCTACGCACTTTACAAATACGATCACTTCTGCATCTCGCAACGATCGTGGGAAGGTAGGTGCTATTATTATCCCCATTTTACACTTGAGGAAACTGAGACAGACAGATGTTAAGTGGCTTACCCAGGGTCCCACAGAAAGGAAGTATATGAGGCCAGGTCTGAACTCAGGTCTTCCTGACCCCAGGCCTGGTGCTGTATACATTGAACCACCAGTTGCTCCCCTCAGTAAGTGATCTCCAAGGTCCCTAAAATCTTGACTTTGGACTGCCAGGCTTATATGACCCAAACCAAAATGAGTATGACACACAAGTTCTGCTGGTTTCCATCATCAGTAGCCAAGGCAAGTCTTTCATGGAATTCCAAAAAAGATGGTCAATAGTTGCCTCAGGCAGTTCCAGTCCAAAATCTGTCATAAACTAGCCATGCCACTAGTAAAGTCTATTCTTATCTGGAAAATATAGGTAATTACCTTATTTACCTCTCCAGAGTCTTGTCAACCAACGCATATTCTTAAGAATGAACTACATGCCCATCTCAGCACTATCGTAAGCACCATGATGTGGATGAAATTATTTGAAAGCTATAAAAATGTTGGTTCAACAGCGTGGGGAATTCCTGGAGTAGGAATGTTCTCTAACATTAAAGATGGCAACTATCTATGATTTAGTAGCTTAGCTTCTTGAGTCATAAACAGGCTAAACAACTTGGCCAGACTCAGAGACAGGATTTGAATCTGGGTCTCCTGACCCCAAACTCCAAGCCCAACACTATCCACAAAGCCATGCTGCCTCCAAATACATGCAAGTATAACGTACTGTTATTAGTCTTAAAACTACAGCCCAGGATGTACATCAACAAATAGATGTATTTTATAAGCGACTCTGATCCAGCATAAAAAGGAGGGTGCTTACAGGAACCTTAGGTTCCCAAGACTTTTACCTTTTCTCACGCCTGGCAATGCCACAGCAATGCCTTCTTCATCACCAGCATCTTGATCAATCAATGCCAGATTTCCAAATTCAGTTATTCTCCTGCGATCCAAAAATTCCTTTACAGAAAAGAGACAAAAGCCATCATGTCTCAAGTTGCAGTAACAGGAAATAATAGAATCCAACGAATCACCTACAAGAATGTGGGTGTAATCCCTAGAAGATGTGGGTGTCTCACAGACTCATCTCACAGCTGAAAAGGACCTTAGAGGTTATCTAGTCTTAACTTCATATGCAGTGTGAATCTCCTCTCCAATTAGTCAAAATAAGCGGTCATTTAGTCTCTGAAGAATTCCTCAATGCAAAACAAAGTACTTCTCTAAATGTACAGGATTCCCTCACCCTGTAACTTCACTCCTAATTTCTCTAACAAAGCACACTTTCATTTCACTTATTTTTTTAAATCCCACAGATGTTTAATTTTATACCAAAGGCTTACTCTGAATTTTACACTAAAGGCTTATCTTGGCATGGAGGTAACCCGGCTTTCAAAGGCTACACCAGTGAAGCACGTAGTCTGGAAAGGCTTCATAAGCTGCAAAGGCTCCAAGTATGGAACATGTGCCACAATATAGGTCTGTTGATCAAGGATCCAATTACCAAAGTTCTGAAAGACTCATTAACAGATGGCTTTATTTGGATCATCACAATTCATGAAGACTAAAGTATAGAATGGGTGAAATCATAGTTCTTTTACGTATTTTGTTAAGTATTTCCCAATGACATTTTAATCTGGTTTGAGCCACACTCAGGAGTGTTGCGGGCCATGTGTGTGACACATCCGCTCTAAAGGGCTAAAAAATGTGTTATATACATTATGTCATTTGATCCCCACATAACCAGGGAGGTGGTCTCCCTCTGGGTTGGGCTCCCTGCCTCAGGCCTCCCTCCACTGCAACCTATCCTTCATTTAGCTATCAAACTGATCTTCCTACAGGACAGGTCTGACCATGTTACCTCCACTCCCGCCCCTATTCGATAAACTGCAGTGGCTCCCTAGCAACTCCAGGACAAAGCCCTTCATAACCTGACTCCTCCCTAACTTTCCAATTTTCTTTTACCATCTCCCAACTCTGGACATTTTCCCTGGCTATCTCCTCATGTCTGGAATGCTCCCCCTACTCGTCTGTCTCCCCAACTTGAAGGAAGCTTCAAGTCTCAGCTAAAATATCATCTTCTGCAAGAAGCATTTCCCTTAACACCAGTGACTTAGAAGCAGCTTAATAAATGTTTATTGACTTGATTTTACTAACAACACCATGTATATGGTAAAGTTTTCAAAGCAAAAAATGCTAGGAGCTAGATAGCATAAGCATCATTAATCCCATTTATGAAATAGAAGCATACCTAAGTAACTTGACAATTCACATAGAAGGGATGCTCAATGAATATGGGGAACTGAATGTTCTCCCCCTTCCCTTCCCTGTCCAGATACCTTATCTATAAGTAACCAGAAAAAAAAATCATGGGTCAGGAAATATTACTCCCATATTGGGGCTCCAATGGAATTCGAACACCATGTATAAGACATAAGCAATCTATTTTCAAACTAATGTGGTAAATACCAGTTGTTTAAGTATTCTCTGTAAACCTGCGCCTAAGTGATTTTGTTGCCACATAGGGTGAATGTGCCTGACCACAATAACCACACCAGGGACAATGAAGACTATAGCCTTTTCCCCCCTCTGGCTTACCTCCATTGCATCCAAGGAGTAATTACAGGATATTTCAAACTTCTTCATGAGAATCTGTTCTTTAATGTGATAAATACAAACAAACTTGGACATCCCTCCTGCCAGAATACACTGGCCATCTGCTGAATAACACAGAGTGGTGAAAGATCTAAAGAAAGGAGAGAGAGAAATTCTTTAAATTATTGTACTGTTCCTTCCTCTGGACCAGTGGAATCTTCTGAAAAATAAAACTTTTAGAAAAGACAAAGACCACAAATCAAAGATTTAAAAACAAATGTTCAAATCCATTGCCCAAACATGCCCCATGCTTTGCCCCTTCTGAGGGTGTGAGCATGTGCTGCCCTCACTTTCATTTCTGCCAGTCCCTCAAGGCCCACTGAGGCTTCTCTGCTATCTAGCCTTCTCTCTGTTCCTCAACAAGATATCTCTCTTTCTCTGTCTCTCTCACACACTTTCTCCCTGCCACCCCCCCGCCCCCCGCCCCACCACCTTCATGCCTCTGCACTGGACAAGACACTCCAACTCTTGATGGGGCACTTTTACCGCCTACACCCCCATGTTGAGAATCCTCTCCTTCCTCATCTTTCCCTTTTTGCTTCCCTGACTGCTTTCAAATCTCAGCTTGTCCATCTTCTACAAGAAGCCATTCCCCAACATTCTTCACCTCAGTGCCATCCCTCTGTTGATTATCTCTCATTTATCCTGTAGCTATCTTGTTTGTTCACAGCTGTTTATATACATATTATCTCCCCCACAGATTACAAGCTCTTTGAAAGCATGGACTGTCTTTTGCTTTGCCTCCTCAGTGCTTAGCACAAGGACCAACACACAGGAGATACTTAATACATGCTAAATGACTAACTCAACTATAGATGTATCCAGTCAAGTACGTATTATCTGTATCCACAATATAAAGAAATTAAGAGCTGGACCTTCTTCCAAAAGGCAAAATAACAACTTTAATTAAATATAACTAGAAAATGAAGTAGGGTGGGATAAAGAATGCAAGGGATCCCCTTCCTCATCAATCCACTAATCAAGTCCTTCGCTATTTCAAAAAGAAGTAGCTATTAGCTAGCAAGAGAACGTTACTAGAAATGCACTACTATGCATTTGACATAAGCTCACTTACTTAGCTTACTCTTCCTTCTCCCAAACCATAATCTGGGGACTGATAAAAATTAGACTGGACCCAAATAAAATCAGAAGCTGAGTCACTAGATGTTTTTTGAAATGAAGTTAAACTATCTACTTCAGGTCCAGTGCATTTTTGTCAATCTCTTCAGCACTTTATTATTCATTAATCATATCCTATGAGAATGTCAGAAGGAACAACAAAAGGAGGCAGTAATCTGAACTTTGCTTGGTTAGTGGCTTTGACAGAGGGCAAAGTGGAAGCTAAAAACTGAGAGGATTTCTATTTGTTTTAAATCCTCTGGAGATTTTATACCACACATTGACACATTATTGACACATCAATGGCTGACATTATCTTCATATCTATACTTTTTTTTCTTAGCTTCTTAGAGCTAAGAGAGTATGAGGAGGCAGGGAAAAATGAGTAGGCTGTTAAACTTTTCTCCAAGACCGATTCAGTTTTCTAACTTGTCTGTTCAGGTGATTATAATGATGCACATCACCAACCTTTAAAATCACAATAGAGATAAAAGGGACTTTAAAGATCATCAACCCACTCCCTTCCCTTTAAGAGGAGGAAACTAAAACCTAGGAAGTGCAAGTTACTTGCCAAAGTCATTCTCTTAGTTACAGAGCCAAGCCTAGGACCCAGGTCCCTGACTGCAAGTCCAAAGATCTTTCACTCCATCACACTTAAAATGAGAGAGACTGGAATTTAAGTATACTTCGAAGAACCCAAGCTCCATCTATGCCAAAATGCAGCACATTTTTTTTTAATTCATAAAGCAAAGAAAACAGAAATCACATTTTCAAAATAAAACTATAATTTTTTCCTTGCCCTCAGAAATAGAAGAATGGCTGTAAATCACTGACTTGGCCACTTAAAACCATTTACTACAAATAATAGTTCAATTTTACATAGTACTTTAAGGTGAGCTTTCCTCATAAAACTGTGAGGTGGATATTACACATATTATCCCCATTTTACAGATGAGGAAATAAACACTCAGCAAAGTGGCTTGTGCACAGTCATATAATAGTTAACAAGTGTAGGAGCCAGGATTCTGACGCAGGTTATCTCCTAACTCCGAGTTCAGCATCCTTTCCCTTAGATAAACACTGACTTCCACAAACCAGCACATCAGGACCCTGACCGCATTCTAGATCTCCGTTTCCATTACCAGCCTCCAGGCAAGGATAACTTACTTTCCCTTGGCTGCATGCTTGGCTGTTATCTTGTCCAGCTCCTTCCGGCCCACTTTCAGGTCATGCCTGCACTCAATAGACCCTGTCTGTACAGCATTTTCATGATCCCAGAAAGAGATCTGTGAATTCAACGTGGCCACCGCCAGCTCAACACCATCTGGCCGAAAAGTCACTGCTAGAGCTGAAAAGACAGAGAACGCAAACTCAGAACCAGGGTCCACACCCATCATGCTCTCTGCTGAGGAAACAGTCTGTTATAATTTGTTTCTATATAAGCCTCGAATTTTTCCTAAAGCACACCTAGGTAGTTTCCTTAACCTCCCTCCTAAGAGTACAGTAAACTTATCTGCTGCATGTTTCCCATAAAAATGTGTGCACCCTGAGGGCTTTGACCCAAATATTCCACTTCTACGTATGCGGCAGTAAGGAACTTGTAAGTAAATACACGTCCTTTAACTGAGAATTGCCAAACAAATGGTGACAATTAAATTTAATGAAATGTTTACTGTTCTGTAGGAAGAAATGAATATATTTAATAAGGAGCAGCGTGGGAAAGAAAACATGCAAGCTGAGAACCAGGAAAATAATATATACGACTACAAAAATGCAAAGAGGGGAAAAGAACCCTGAGCTATAATATATTATAATAAATGATAATAATTATAATGACCAAACTTGGCTCTTCTTTGCAGTGGAGAACATTGTATATAAAGTTGAACTTAAACAGTTTTGCTGAACTTTTTTCTCTCTTAGATAGCAAAGTGCAGGACAGAATGGAAGAACAGAGACCAGGGAACAGACAAAGAAGACAAACCAGATGTTGGGATGATCAGAGCCTGGTCTAGAGTAGGAAGATGCTATGAAGAACCAAGAGGCCATGATAACAGAATACTTATAGGTAATGAAGGAACTTGGGTGATTCGCACCAAGGGTGTGAGGTTTAAGTGATGCTTCAGTATCCAAGGCAAAACTGATTAGCAACATTCAAAAGCAGACAGAGAGCATTATGGGTTGTCACTTGTGGTCACTTTCTTTTTCTCAATGCTGCTCAAATACAGAACAGAAAACCAAGAAAAGGACCAAAGCCTAAAACCAAAACACAGCCTATATTTGGATAGTACTGACCACTATCCACTTATATTTATTTCTAAAAGGTATTTAAAGCAGAGATAATATTGACAATTAAAGCATGTGGTTGTGCCCCAGCCTTCACAAACCAACTTTCTGACCCCTCTGGAATACCACCACCACCCCTCAAAAAACAAAACTAAAACAACAAAAGAAAAGCATAGTCTGAAAAAATATGATCAGTGAAAAAATCTTACAAATTAAAGTCACAAACCTGAACCTCCTCCCATTATGTACTCTTGTGGTTTACTGAGACATGAAATAAGATAAAACTTACCATCCGAGGTTAAATTTAATGTTTCCTTGGTTCTCCAGCTATCAAACATGTCCCACAATCTCACTGTCTTATCCCAAGAAGCACTAGCAAGGATGGACTTCATTGGGTTAAAACACAGACTGCTGATGGGGCCCTCATGGCCTGATAAAACCTAAAGAATTTTTCATTTACAAAGAAAAGGGAAACAGATAGTAAGAGAAGAGGGTAATGTGACAAGCATATTTAATTCTAATCCCCTGTGTGATTTAACCATGGATATATTCATATTTAGAAATATAATTCTTTTTGGCTTCCTGGGAAGCCACACAATTTCTTCTCTCATATACTCATTTCTCCATTTTTCATTCTTATTCTCATCCTCTCTCTCTTTCCGTGCCCTCCCCCTCCTTTCTTTCTTTATTTTGTCCTTAAGCCTCCAAAATGACAGTACATCCTAATTCCATCTGGGGAAGCTTCACAGAAAATTAGGTAGTTAATAAAAATAAAATATGCTGTGTTTACCTACAGGTTAGGAGCCATTAAAAACATCAGAATTTTCTGAAATTTTGCCTTTTCCATACTACCAGACAAGAGGAATGAGAGCAAAGAATTCCCTCTTGCCATTCTAATGTTGCTCTCTCTGTTGAAAGTGAGGTAATACTGACAAGAGGTAGGTATGTTATTGTTCATTTACAACCACTCCCTCCTCAAAACCAAAAAAAACCATATCTCACATAGTGCTTCAGTGTCAAGGGTATGTTATACGTTAAGTTCTGTTCCTTACATCTAAGAGTCTACCAGTCTGCATAGACCATATAAAGATTTCAAAGGAATCCTGAGACCCAGCAGTAACAATTTCACCACTGGAATCCACAGCCACACAAGAAAACTGGGTCGGGCGAGGAGATGTAAATGTGCGAAAGTTTCGGTATCTGCAAGGAAAAAAAATGAAGGATTTTAATGTCATTGTTAATTTACAGATGCATTTTCACAAATACTAGGCAGCTATCGCCATTAGGGATATCTAGCATGCTATGTAACAGTCAATATCTAAAAAACTCTCAACAGGCTAGAATGATAGGCTGAAATTTTAAAGAGATAGAGAACAAGCCCCACAAGTGTTCAAAAAAATGAATTTGACAAGTACAAAATGAAAGAAAAATGCCTAGCCAAGTCTGTGAGACAAAGATCTAGGGCAGGAATGGGGAACCTGTGGCCTCAAGGTCACATGTGGCTTTGTCCTTGGGTGCAGCATTTTGACTCAGTCCAAGTTTTACAGAACAAATCCTTTTCTAAGGGGATTTGTTCTGTGAAGTCTGGATTCAGTCAAAGGGTGGCACTTGAGGACCTAGAGGGCCTGCTAGGGGATTAGTGCTAAAGGAGTCACGTGACACAGTATCCAAAAACCCTAGCCTGACTTGGGCATTAAAAACACAGTTTACAGAGCAAAGGTTCAAACGATCCCACTGTACTGTGCTTTATTCATCCCACATTGGCCATATCATATCCAGGTGTGTAAGCCACAAATAGGAAGGACATTGATGTATGGATCAATATCCAGGGAAGAGCAACCAAGATAGTGAAGAACAGAATGATGATGAGCTGAAGAAATTAGAGAAGACAGAGCAAGAGGAGACCTGTATTCAAGTATTTCTAGGACTGTTGTACAGAAGAGGAATTCTAATTGTCCTATTTATGACCCTGGAGAATAAAACTAGAACTGTGTGTAGTAATTGTAGAGAAGCAAATTTTAGTTTCATATAAGGAAAAACTTCTCAATAGGGGTACGCAAACAAGGAATGGGTTGCCCCAGGAAGTCACTGACTCCTCTTCACTACAGGTTTTTCTACTGTAGAATGGATGTGCTAGAGGGGATTCCTGTTCAAGTATGAAACAGACAAGATGTCCACTGAGTTTTCTTCAAGTTCTGAGATTCTGTGATACTCTTCTGGCTCTATTCCCAAACAACCTGTGTTTCAGAACCATTACTGCAGTACTCCAGAACACTTACAGCCTACTTCTTTTTTCATCCTAAATTTCAGCTGATAAGTAGAAAAGATGTTCTGGGCCTTGTTTTCTTCATCTATAGATTAAGAGCTGTACTAGGTCACCTTACGGTACCTTCTAGTTCCAAAATTCTGAGTCTACATTTTAATACAACATAAGAATTTATTACCTGTGGAGGTCAAAGGCTCGCACTGTTCCATCGAGAGAAGCACTAACAATAACATAACCTGTGGAGGTGAATGCCACGGCTGTGACCCCACTGGTGTGCTCTGTGAATGTGACAAAGCAGAACCCACTCAAAGTGTTCCATACTTTCACCTGCAACAGAAAAGGTTTGTGGAAGATCTCAGTGGATTTTATAATACCCTCGCAAGTTCCATTCACACCCCCAAAGAGCAATTAATGTTTAATGCTGAATTTAATTATAGATACTACATATTTAGCTTAACTGCTATTTAAAAGAGAGCTGAACTCTGTACTTTTAATCCAATTTCAGAAGGCTTCTTTTAAATCAGAGTACAGGAAATGAGCTAGACAGCACTGAAGAATTGAGTTCACTGAAATATATTCTTAAATTTCTGTGGCATTAATGTTGTCACACCCGTGCCAAGGGTTAAATATCCCATTACTATCATAGACTTCAATTCAATCAAGATCAAAGACTGACAAAATGGGAAGAGTAATATTGTCCCTAGCCTCAACCCCCATCTACCTTGTCCTCGGAGTCAACCAAAACAGAGAAATAATGCCAAAAGTTTAAAAAAAAAGGCAGAAAAATCTGTCTAACTGAAATAAATCAATTCATCCATAATCTGGAGCCTGAAAGTACAAACTGTACTTAACCAATGTGGCAGTGACTTATGTGGTGATGCAGACCACAGATAATTAAATACAACCAAACACTGACACATACAAGACTAAATTTAATAGGAATAAATGTTTCAAAATATGTAAAGTATCTAAAGTAGAAGAAAATACAAGGAGCTACTTAGTTTTTCTTTCTATAAATTAAACTATAGCTATATGATTTCAGATTCATGGGATGATGAACAGACTGCATGTATACATGTCTAAAGGAGCATCTGTGAATTATTTATCTATGAATTAGTTAAATAACAAGAGGTAAAACAGTTCGTTCATAAGAACCATTAGAATAAGCAACTTACATTACCCTGGAGCCTTACAAAAGCAGGCTAACATTGGTTTTATCAACTCCTAATAATAAATCCCCAGCTTACTTTTCCATCAATGCCACCAGTCACTATGTACTGTCCATCAGGAGAATAGGCCAAAGACACCATGCTGTTGAAATGACCTTGCTGCTTCAGTACGTAGCTCTCACTTTGCCATTCCCACACCAGCAGCTGACCCAGACCTGGGAAGCAATACAACATCAGAAGAAACTGAGTACATGAATGAGTAAAGTTATTTCTCACTTCTCTACACTAGAATCAGGCACCAGACCTGTATGTATATTCAACACGTTCATCCCAGAGGAGAGGAGGGGAATACTGCTGTTTCAGAAGCTGCACACTCTGGGCTGCTGCTTTACTTTAGTGCTCACGAAAAACATACTATGGCTAAGATTATGGCATAAGTGGGAGCTCATCCTAAGTGGTTATCTTGGAGGAATTTGGAACTATGATCTTCCCCTCTTTCTGTCTTATTATCTTGTGTAAGTCTTCGCATAAAAATTATGCGCGCGCACACACAAACACACACACACACATACACACACATATACACACACAAATTTAACTTGGTAGTTCAAAAATTGCCCTGCTTCTCTATCTCCTCACCTGAACTTACTTCTGATTTCTGTACATTTTTAAAATGTTTGAATGATACTTTCTTAATTCACTGTATCACTGCTTTCCCTCACCAACCTCCAATAATTTTTCTCCTTTTCTTAGCATATAAATAGATTTCCTCTTTGGTAATCAATAAGTATAGTCAAGAAAAACCATTCCATGCACTGACTTTGTCTGAAAATATGTATCTCATTTCGCACCTCTAGTCTCACTCTCCGAAGAAGTGAGAAACATCATGTCTTCTGGAGTTGTGATTAGTCATTGCATGGAGTTCTTAATTCTTTTAAAGCTATTTTTCTCTCTAAAGCTGGCATTTTATAATTTTTCCATAGCTTGTGACCCAGTGGTGCCACTAATAAGCATATGCCCCAATGAAGTAAAACAAGAAAAGGATCCTTAAGAAAAAAATATTTATGGCAGCATTTTTTTGCTGTAGCAAAGAACTGTTAAAGTGGGTGTCCATCAATTGGAGTGATTACTAAACAAATTATTGTCTCTTAACATAAGGGATTGTTACAGATTCAGAGAACCTAGGAAAAATTTGTATCAAGTCATGGAGAGTGAGATGAGCAAAACCAGGAAAACAATTTATACAATGACCACAATAATCCAAAGGAAAACTATTCTGAAAGACCTAATTCTGATTGATTTAAGGAGCAATCATGACTCCATAGGACTGACAATTATGAAGCATGCGATGGACCAGAGGTGTAGGATGAGACATCGATCACTGTCAGAACTGGCTTATGTCTGTTTTTTTGACTATGCCTGTCACAAGGAAGAGCTTTGACTGGTGGTGGGGTGGGACAGGACCATGTTATATGGTGCAGGAATTGATGTGTAATGACAGTGATGAAAAGAAACATTTTTTTAAAATGGCCAGAAGACAGCCAAAGTCTGAAGGTGACAGAGACAAGTGGGACCATGTGGATACTTGCATGTTAAATTTAATATATACTAAAAAAAAACACTCCACAAAATGTACATTAAAAAATTTTAGTTTCATATTCTGTACTTCTTCGGATATTGAATTGTTTGTTATGTTGTGTCCATAATAAAAATTCTTGAAAATAAACAACAAAAAGCTCAAAACTTAAATTGTGACTTATGTCTTGACATACACAAAACCTCCTAACTGAAATCAGACCTGAGTCCCTTCTGTTACAAATGACAAAGAGGGTAAAGGAAATCACAACCACCTCTCGGGTATTACCTGAGCTTTTCCTTAATAGTAAAGGGTCTGTGATTTGACTTATGCTCAAACTTGAATGACCATCTAGCTTGAAGCTTGAACTCCAGCCCCAACAGCTAAGCCCAAGAATCCAGAGAACATTCTGTGCGTGGTCTGACTCAAGAGACACAAACCTGGACATCCAAAAGCGATCCAGTCTCCTGTGCTGTTGATAGATATGGACGTAATCTTCTGATCTGAAATACTAAAGGAGAGACCAAAATGGAGATAAATAGGGAGAAAAGCTGTCTGCGATCTATAAGATAATTTTTGTGGATTATATACTTTACAAGGCAAGTAAGTGGTATAATAGAAAGAACACTGGGCCTGGAGTAAGCAAAGACTGAGTTCCAATCCAGCTTCAGACATTTAACTAGCTGTAAGACTCTGGATAAACAAGTCCCTTAACCAGTTCCTGCCTCAGTTTCCTCATTTGTAAAATGGGGCTAATAAGAGCACCTACTTCCCAGGGTTGTTATAAGGATAAAGTAAGATAATATTTACAAAGCTCTTTGCAAACCTTAAAATTCTACTTAAATACTAGCTATAATGGTGGTGATGATGACGGTGATGATGATAATGTGACTGCCCACATATCAGATTATCAAATTCGGCAATGATTCAATGGGTATTCTAAGGCAAAACAAATGAGATACCTATACTCTTAATTTGTTCCAGAAATTACAGAGTGGAACTACCAGAAAGATGACAGAGAAGACAGTACTGAGCCAACACACTAACTCTACCCCACCAACAAAAAGTCACTAAAAAGATTTAAGGAAAAAAAAAAAGAAAAACTAAATTCACTGAAAGACAACTGAGTAAACTTACCAATATATATTTATCGACAAATTTCTGTATCAGAGATTACCTATGCTGCTATCACTGTGCAAAATATATGCTCTAATATGGGAAATTTTAATAAATAAATTTAAGCAACCTGACAATTTACAAACAAGCTTTGAAATCTTAATTCTCTTTGGAATTTACCATGGCATGTAGAATTTGTGTATGTATACATATGTGTGTGTGTGTATATATATATATATATATATATTTTTTTTTTAAACTTCATGGGCTAAAAAAGGTGGCCTGACTCCCTAATGGTTCCATTAGAAATTATTCCTTACTACAGAAATTCTGTCACAGAGGAAAAGAAAACTATATCATGTAGTTGGGAAAATACCAATGCCAGAACTCTTTGGTCTGAGAACTCTCAGCTAACTCAAAAGTTCTTCCATTTTGTCAGCACTTTGAGGGTTTTCGCTATAGCAGACTTTCCAACATCTACCACCACAGCTGCAAATGAACTCACCTCAGGGAGTGGATCAGGTTGAACTCAGGTAGTTCGTGTAGATGAAAGATTCCAGAAGCAAAGCCAGTGACTAAAAGGTGAATTTTCTTGTGATATGCAGCAGATGTAAGATTATTAAAATCTCCCTCTTTGTTGAAGAAGTACCTAAATAAATGTGAAGATCAAAGAACTGCAGTCAGGAAAAGATTCAGGTGGCTATGCACACACACAAAACCCCAATACAGTTGCCTCAATTATTTGGGTATTTCAAGTCGAAGTATTTTTCTGTATGGACACAACCCAACAGAACAGTTCAGTTTAATAGATGGTGAATACAATTCTTATGCCAAGGCCAAACTGTGTGGTAGTGATGATTTTCTACCCTCATTTGTTATTCTCTTCCGTACTGCTCACATTTAAAGTGCCTTCTCCTATAAGATTCCAAATGAATCCGAAATCCTTCTGCAATGTTTATTATATCCCTCTCATGCACCACTACCACATCACAGCTCAGATCTGAACTGTTACATCGACTTTCAAATTGTTCTCCCTCACCTGCTCACCCACCAAAAAAAAATTATTTATCAAGTACCTACTATGTGTATGTAAGGCAAAGGGAAGTAAGAGATGACCCATGTCCTCCAGAAGTTTACAGTAGGGCACTAGGGAATAAAGTAGACCTTTTTTTGAGGTCCAAATCTATGATTTCATCAGTGTGAAAATTCTACCACAGATACAGACTGGAAACTCATCTCTGACATATGCTCCTAAGAGAGTTGGCCCAGGGCACTAAGAGATTATTCAATTTACTTACACCTGGTCACAGAACTACAGTGTGTCAGGGACAGGTCTGCCTGACTCTATGGCCTGGCCCCTAGCTACCATGTCCTGTTCTTCTCAAGGAATACATAGGTAACAACCACATACAGCAATATTTGTTAAGATCCACATAAGCAGAACAAACAAATTACAAGCTAGGCCTCTAGTTATTTTGAATTCATCTCTCCAGAATTTATTAAGTTTGGGGCTGGGGATGTTCTGGATAGTTCAATGGGATCTTAGGAAAGCAGGCCCCAATTATCCGGAAAGAGGCTGTTAGGGACTGTACTGGACACAGGATCACAGACTCACAGCTGGAAAGGACCTTAGAGATCCCTTACAGGTCATCAAGCTCAACCCAGTTATTTTACAGATAAAGTAACTGAGGACTGAGCAGCGAGGTAGTGCAATGGATCGAGTGCCGGGCCTGGAGCCAGGAAGACTCAACTTTCTGAGTTCAAATTTGACCTCAGACACTAGCTGTGTGACCTTGAGCAAGTCACTTTACCCTGTTTGCCTCAGTTTCCTCATCTGTAAAATGAGCTGGAGAAGAAAATGGCAAACTACTTATCTTTGCCAAGAAAACCCCAAAAGAAGTCATTAAGAGTTGGACACGACTGAAACAACTGAACAACAAACTGATGACTAGAGGTTAGATGACTTGTCCAAGGTCACAGAGACACAAATGTCAGAGTAAGAACCCAAACCCAAGTCCTTTGCCTCCAAATCCAGAGCATTTCTACTGTGCCATGTTGCTTTCCTTAAATACACCTGAATGCTACAAAAATTGGGTTTTGAAAATAATAAATGCTGAGATTATGTTATCTTCCAGAACCTTTCCATCATTTATACCAGTAACGAGTGACGTGCAGCGCATGGCTCCAAGGTGGCACTCCAACCCCTTTAGCCACCCCATTTGGGCTCAGGACCCACAGTTCAAGAAGCGTGGCTAGCCGATGGTCAGCATCCCTTTACAAAGCTCCTGTCTCCCTATGTTTTTCAAGAGTCTTCTTCTGTAATTCCATCATGAACGCTTTTTCTTCACCTCTGCCCAGGAGACTATTCTGGCTAAGATTTTTGTTCTTGCTCTTTGCCTCACTCAAATCCATTCTCAGAAGTCAGAGCTAAGGCAGGGGACGGAGGGAAGGAGAAAAGCCTGGAACTCACAAATTTTTTTAAAATGAATGTTAAAAATTGTCTTTACATGTAATTGGAAAAAAAATACTATTTTTTTTAAAGTCAGGTAAGTTCCCCTCTCCCTCCTCCAATATTCCTCTGGCCACTTCAACACACATTACCTTCTCCTGTAAAAATCTTACCCCCTATGACATTCCTTTCTTGTACCATACCATTTAAGGAGTTTATGCCACACTGTACTAAAGTCTTCTCCTGTATTCTCCACAGTGCCTCTATAGAGCACTATACACCAAAGAGATGTTACACAAATAACAATTGATAAAAGTCAAATCACAATGAAGGGAAAGCCCTCAATTTGTATGTTTCCTTTTCAATCACCCTGAACAAGCAACAAGAAACCTTGGAATGTTAATGATAGAAGGGACTCTTACAGAGGTCATCTAGTCCAATGCAAGCATTTTACAATTGAGGAAAGTGATCCAAAGCAGTTAAAATGAAGCTAGAGCTAGAACTGGACTATGCACTGCCTAACTCCTAAGTTTTTTCCACATTGCTTCAAAGGAAAAGTATTACTGGGAACAATCCCTGGGCTAGAAAATGTTTTTTTTTTGTTCTTGATGTTAGCTCTTGACGTGTTACAGTTTTTAATCCTACAACAGAGCTGTTAAAATTCATCAAATTCTTGCTCCTTCCTATCTCGCTGTCAAGCACTCATAGAGGGACATACAACCTGATTGGGAAGCAAACTCCCAAAGCTCAGGGGGACATGAATAATTTGGACTTAGCTACAAAGGAAGGTTTATTTCAAGGAAAATGTTTTCAGGACCACATGCTTCTTACACTATTTTGATGATCAATTCAATTCCACAAACAATTATTGAACATGTCCAACGTGCCAGATGCTGGGGGTTCAAAGACAAAAGAAGCAGCCTCTGCCCTAATGATGCTTACATGCTACTGAGGAGGCAGCATGGCACAGTGGAAAAGACAATGATCTGAAGGCAAAGGACCTTGGTTCTAATCCCAGGTCGGCAATCTGCTACCTGTGCAACACTGGGTGAGTCACGACTTCTCCTAGACTCGGGTTCTTCATCTGTAAAATGAGGGGTGGAACTCGAGGGCCTGTAAGGCCCCTTATGATCCCATGAAACATGTATACCAATAAGTGCGTGCAAAGTATATACAATATAAATACAAAGTAACAGGGAGGAGGGGGAGAATGAACGATTAAAGGATCAGGAAAGATCTCTTGGAGAAGGCATTTGAGCAGAGCCTCATAAGGAGCTAGGGCCTCCAGAAGGCAGAGATGAAGGAGAACATTCCAGGCATGTAGGGCCATCTTGTGTACAAGAACAGGAAGCCAACCTGTGCAGGAAAGTAGAGGATAAGACATGACATAGAGTAGGCCTGCACAGCCTTCAGGAACACCTAAGGATTTTGGGCAGCCTGCAAAAAAACACAGGAGATGTTTTCCTCTACATTTTTCGTGGGTTACTCGAAATCCTTTGGCTGGTCACAGGTTGTGCATGCCTGATGTAGAGTAATGAGTAATCAACTTGGAAATACAGACTGCAGCCATATTGTGAAGTGCTTTAAATGCCAGAGGAATTTTTACCTACTCTAGAAATAACAGGAAGCCACAGAAGATTCTTGAGGAAGGGAGTGACCCAGTCAGCCCTGTGCTCTAGAAATGTCACTTTCATGGCTGTGTGGAGGGTAAAGAAAGGAGAGACTGGAGGTAGGAAGAACAACTAAGAGGCTGCTGAACTACCCAAGTAAGAAGTGATATGGGTCTGAATTATGAGGGTGGCTATGTGTGGGGACAAAGTCCTCTGCTGAGGGGCAGGGGGAGAGGAGAGGCCTGAGGAGAGAAGACAGTCCTCCTGGACAAGTGCAGGGGGCACAAGAAAAAGCACTTCTAGTACTCGAGGGAGTGACCAGGGAGAGCAGCGTGTCTTCTGGGGAAAGTGGGGTTTCCATTATTGCAAGAAAAGAGTTAAGTAAAAAAAGAGAGCAGTCTGTTAGGAAGAGAATAGGAGCTCCATAAAGGACAATGGAAGAGGAGGATAGAGTGACAGAGGCTTAATGCCGTACCAAAGTTACCACATATAGAAACAGCTGAGCATATGCATTACTCCATTCTGGTCTCAGAATATGAAACCATTAGAGGGTAACAATCACAAGAAGTGTCTCAAATACCAAAGCATCCAACATCTGCTTGAAATAGTTACTGAATTTAATTCTTTGAACAAGAGCATGGAGGAGAAAAAAATCACCTACTTTGCCACATGTGAGTATTTCACTTTATCCATTTTCTTTTCATCATCTGGAATGGTTTTTCCACGAATGGTATTGTCCTCTTTTTCTATGTCGTCGTCATCCTCCTCCTCCTCCTCCTTATCCCTCTGCAGTACATCTGCCCGCCAACCTTTAGGAGCTTTCAACTTCAGGCCATCTAGCTCAGTGTCACACTGCCACACACAGAGCGCCCCATCTTGGCTCAAAGTGTACAGCTGTCAGACCAAAACGTACAGGTTAGCAAAAAGGCGACGCTCTCCTACCAGCTGCTTCCTCCCTCCATGGAATCCATAAAGAGAGGAAGCAACTGCAATAACAAATCAATTCAATTTATCAAGAATTGATTATCTATTAAGTGTTTGCTTGTCTACATACATCCAAGCTTCCAGCTTCAAAGAAACAGGCAACGATAGCATCCTTGTGACCTCCTAGTGAGTAGTAGATCAAATTATCCCACCGTTCCGCTCCAAACACCCAGGATGTCATGTCCTTGCTCCCAATCACAAAGCACCTTTAATCAAAAGAAAAAGCAACTCAAGTTACACAGTCTATTATGATCCCACTAACAAAGCTTTTGATCACCATAATATCACAAATATAAAATCTGAGGGAAATCTAAGGGAGCTCAGAGGCCACCAACCATATCAGAACAAGAGTCTCCTCTACAACCTACCTGTCTTGAAGACTTTAGTGAGAGAGAACATTCTACTTTTGGAGAGCTCTACTAGTTAGAAAAGTACATCAAGCCTAAATTTACCTCTCTGCAATTGTCAACCACTGTTCCAATTTCTGCCCTCTGGGATCAAGCAGAATAAACCTATCCCTCTAACATATTTGAAGACTTCTGTCACATTTCCCCTAAGTCCCGTCTTGTCTGCATTACCAATAATTTTCATATGGCACACAACCTTAAGGCCCTTCACCATCATGGCTGCACTTCTGTGGGTAGTTTCTAGTTTATAAGCAATTTTCCTAGAATGAGCAACAGGGAGAAGGAGGGTGATGATGAGGTAAGGGTATAACTAAATAATGCTTCTTTAAAAAAAAAAGTCTGGGTAGGAGAAAACTGAATAGAGATAAAAAGGATTATACTTCCTTCTCAACGGTACGTGGCGCATACTCAAAAATTGACCATGTACTAGGGCATAAAAACCTCACAATCCAGCGCAGAAAGGCAGAAGTAGTCAAAGCATCCTTTTCAGATCATGATAAGAAAAAATTATTTGTAACTAAGAACCATGGAAAAATAAGCTAAAAATTAATTGGAAACTAAATAATCTATTTCTAAAGAATGAGTGGGCCAAAGAAAAAATCAGAGAAACAATTAATAACTTCATTCAACAGAATGACAATAATGAGACAACATACCAAAACTTATGGGATGTGGCAAAAGCAGTTCTTAGGGGAAAGTTTTATATATCTGAATGTTTACATGAATAGAGAAAAAAGAGTTGGGCATGCAACTGAAAAAGTTAGAAAAAGAACAAAATGAAAATCCCCAATTAAATACCAAATTAGAAATACTAAAAATCAAAGGAGAGATTAATAAAACTGAAATGAAGAAAACTAATAAATTAATAAATAAAACCAAGAGCTGGTTTTATGAAAAAACCAATAAAATTGATAAACATTTGGTCAATTTGATTAAAAAAAAAGAAAATCAAATCACCAGTATCAAAAATGAAAAGGGTGAATTCACCTCCAATGAAGAAGAAATTAAAACAATAATTAGGAATAACTGTGCCCAATTGTATGCCCATAAATTTGACAACCTCAGGGATATGGATGAATACATACAAAAATATAAATTGCCCAGGTTAACAGAAGAGGAAGATTTATGGAAAAGCAAAGAATTCATGACACAGCAAGAGATAGAGAGTATTACAAAATGCAAAATGGATAATGCATCTATTGAGATATGGTTTCTGCTAGTTTTGTTGTTGATATGATCAATTATGCTGATAGTTTTCCTAATACTGAACCAGCCTTGCATTCCTGGAATATATCCTACCTGGTCGTAGTGTATCATTCTTATGATAAGTTTCTGCAATCTCTTTGCTAATATTTTATTTAAAATTTTTGCATCAATGTTGATTAGGGAAATTGGTCTATCATTTTCCTTCTTTGTTTTGACTCTTCCTGGTTTAGGTATTAGTACCATATTGGTGTCATAAAAAGAATTTGGTAGGACTCCTCCTTCACTTATTTTCCCAAATAGTCTATTAAGTATAGGAATTAATTGTTCTTTGAATGTTTGATAAAATTCACATGTAGAACCATCTGACCCTGGAGATTTTTTCCTAGGGGGTTCATTGATGGCATGCTCAATTTCTTTTTCTGAGATGGGGTTATTTAGAAATTTTACTTCCTCTTCTGTTAATGTTAATTTTGATTATGTTAAACTGAAAAGATTTTATATAAAAAAAGCCAATGCAACATAGGTTAGGAGGGAAGCAGAAAAGTGGGGAAAGCTCTTTACAACTAGTGTCTCTGATAAAGGCCTCACCTCTAAAATATACAGGGAACTGAGCCAAATTTATAGGAATATAAGACATTCCCCAATTGAGAAATGGTCAAAGGATATGAACAGGCAGTTTTCAGAGGAAGAAATTAAAGATATCTATAGGCATATGAAAAAATGCTCGAAATCACTACTGATTAGGGAAATGTAAATCAAACAACTCTTAGGTAAATGACAAAACAGGAAAATGATAAATGCTGGAGAGGATGTGGGAAAATTGGAACACTGTTACACTGCTGGTGGAGTTGTGAACTGATCCAGCCATTCGGGAGAGGAATTTGGAATTAAGCCCAAAGGGCTATAAAAATGTACATACCCTTTGACCCAACAATACCACTTCTAGGGTTGTATCCCAAAGAGATCACGCAAGTGGGAAAAGGACCCATACGTACAAAAATATGTATAGCAGCTCTTTTAGTAGTAGCAAAGAATTGGAAATCAAGGGGATGCCCAACAATTGGGGAATGGCTGAACAAGTTATGGTATATGAATGTAATGAAATACTATTGTGCTATAAGAAATGGGGAAGATACGGACTTCAAAATAACCTGGAAAAACCTACACAATATAATGCTGAGTAAGCTGAGCAGAACTAGGAGAACATTATACACAACCACAGATATATGGATTCTGTGATGACTAACTCTGATAGACTTTGCTCTTCTCAGCAATACAAGGCGCAAAAACAATTCCAAAGGACCTACGATGGAGAATGCTATCTACATCCAGAGAAAGAACTACGGATTCTGAATCCAGATTGAGGCACACTTCATACTCGCCGTTTTTTTCCCCTTTGTTTTTTTCCTTTTTTTTGGTTCTGTTTCTTCTTTCTCATAATTCATTCCATTGGACATAACCCTGATAAGACTTCGCTCTTCTCAGCAATACAAGGTTCAAAGACAACTCCAAAGGACTCATGAGGGAAAAAGATATCTACATACAGAGAATGAATGTAGACTGAGGCAAACTGTTTGCTCTCCTTTTTTTTTCTTTTTTTTCCTCTCTTTTGTTTTTGTTTTTTTTTTTGGTCTTGTTTCTTCTTTCTCATGATTCATTCCATCAGTAATAATTCTTCTTTACAACTTGATTATTGTGTAAATAGGTTCAATGTGAAGTTATATGCAGAAGATATATAGGATTCCATGCCATCTTGGGGAAGGGGGGGGGGGAGAAAAACTGGAACTCAGGTTCATGTGGAACTGAGTGTTGTAAACTAAAAATAAAAAATCTGCAGGTGTTGTTGTAAAATCTCTATACCTCACTCAATATGCTATACAGCATACCACACCACATGAAAAAAAAAACCACTCAATCTGGACTATCTGGAGTCAGTTTGGCCATATAGCTTACATACCTATATATGACATGATCTGGGTCTGAATGCCAGTTCAGCTATGTACCATCTGTGTGTTCAGCTAAGATCTTTTCTAACTTTGTATCTTGTTGTTGCTGTAAAATGTTATTTATAGTACCAATATTTTGAAAGCAATTCTGTGACACTCAGGGAACATCTAAACTACAAAACTTATCCGAACATTTCAGGAACCATTCCTGTTGGTCACAACTGCAAGGTATCATGCACATAATACAAAGAAAAAGATCCAGGTTTAAGTTATGTCTATAACCAAAGAGTCTAGTTTTTTCCTACCTGATGTAATAAAAACATTTCTTTCAAGCAAAAATACTGCTGTAACTTAGACATGCTAGTTAATTAAATTAGATTCTATATTGTTATAGTCTATTTGACAGGAAGTTTGTCATCAGAATAAGGCAACAAATGGCACTTTAGTAATATGTTCCAATTCACCCAATACAAGGTCTCCATGAACATTCAGCACCAACAGACAATATACAGAAAATACTTACTTAGAATCGTCAGTCCAATCAATGAACGTGGTTTCATCGTATGGCCCATAGTAAGTTTTGTCCAAGACAAAGGCATTAAATTCTCGCTTCTTTCCAGGGGCATAATACATTTGGGCAAGATTGTCTTTCGCCACCACAAATCTCCTGCCAAATGAATAGTAAAAAAGTTAGCAAGTTTAAAACAAAAACCTCAAACTTACTGCTATTGTTGAGAAGGTTAGAATAGATAACTCAAGTTTTCAGCCCAATAACTTCAAACTCTCATCAAAATAAACATGCTAGCAAGTACCTTAACAAAGCACACAAATGACTTGTGTTACCAACCATTCTCCAACTGTCTATAATCCAGTGCTGGCTGACAATGACACAATTTAAACAGAGGAAGAAGAAATCTGGCAGAAAAAATGATCATTCTAACTATATGATCAATTCCTGAAATATGTGAGGGTACTACAAACAATCAGCACATAAGCTAGTTACTTCTTTGACCATGACCGTGCTCTAAAAGGTGCCCTGAGTCACATCTTCAGCCTCAATCACTGTTTTCTTGGCTCCAGAGACATCATTGGATAGGACACCCTTAACTCGGAACGTCACTGCTGACGAATTCTTCTCTGGAAGGTGGGCCTAGCAACACCAGAGGTTTAACTACACTAAAGAGAAACAGCCGCCAAAGCTATCAGAGACTGGTTAAAATAATAAAAAGTTGATCACTGGAACAGATCAGACACATGATATACAGAAGCAAACAAAAGTAGTAAAACAGTAAGATCGTGTTATATCAGCCCACACATCTCAGCTCCCATTTTGGGGGTAGATGATGGAACACTAAGAAAACTGGAAAATTAGTCAGGCAGAAATTAAATTTAGACCAACAGCTCACACCATGTGCCACACTAAGTTCCAAATAGACACATGACCTCCCTATTAAAGATCGCATCATAATCAAACTAAAGACACCAGAAGATGCCTTTTAGAAGCAAAGAAAGAGTTCTTGACCAAAGGACAGGAAGGATCACAATGTCAACTGCTGAAAAGGATCCGTGACCTCATCAATTTAAGAGTTCCCTCCAAGGATGCAAATCATAACTAATCCAAGTCTGTGCCCCCAGTCTGTGTCCTCCCAGAAGTTCGCCTCAGGAGGTCCCTCCAACATGATGGAGACCTTCCTCCACTTCTCCTAAACTCTTGAAGGTATCAGTGGAACATTCAGGCATATTACCTCTCCCTCTTGCCACGTGAACAGCTAACCTTCTCTTTCTGTCATACAACTCTTTAATGGCATCCTTTATTCACGTTGTCTGGAGCTCCTCACTGGTTACACATTGCAGGTGGCTCACACCTATCAGGTAACTTTCCACTGCCCTATGGGATGCTCATTTTTAGTTCTTCTGAAGCCGTGGTATTCAGGTCTCACAGCCACACAGCAACAGCGGTGAAGTACATGAATTAAAAAGATGGGCTGAGGACTTCCAGCCACAAAAGTTACCTGGAGGCAGTCTACCAACTCCTCAATATCTACTACAGTAAAAACCTGAAATTCATACCAAACCAAAAAATGATCAAGAAATCCAATGTGAAATTACAGTGACTTTTTCAACCCCAGAACTACACAAAAAGGCAGCCATCAGTTCATGGGCAACAGGAAAGGGGACCACTAAGAAAGCCACCTTCAGAGCAAGCAAATAAGTCTACAGCCTTTCAGCACAACCACAGAAGGCTCTGGAGCCAGCAGGGCTCTCTGTCCTGAGCAGGGGATTCCACAGAGAAAGTCCTAGGGAGCAGTAGCAACCAGTACCAAGCACAGCTCAGACCAGGTCACCCCAGGGCTCCAAAGTCCCTATTACCCTGTCCTGACCTGGCCCTGAGGTTCCTTAAGATCCAGGACCCTGAACTTCAAAGACCCACAGGTGCCTAACCCTAGGAAGTAGAGGGAGTTCATTTCAGGAACCTAGATGACTCAAGGTGGGATCAAACAGTACTGACTACTTCATCCAAAAGCACATCAAGGAGTGGTATTTGGCCAGGGCACAAAGCCTTAATTCAGGAACTAAGGCTGGAAGAGTGAACCAAAGAACACTAACTACTACCAAAAAAAAAAAAAAAACTACTGCAAATCTAAACATTCTAGGAAGGAGAGTAACTGTAACAACTACAAGCAGAGACTCAAAGGGAAGAAATGGATTTTCTAGACAGACGATATGATTACCAAGAAGAAATTAAACAAGATGTAAAAAAAATGAAATAAACACTCCGGAGCAAAGACTGAAAGAATAAACAATTTATGAGAGGAAGCAATAAATCTTTCCAGAAATGGAATCCCTGAAAATTAGAACAGATGTAACAGAAACTAATGACTCCATGAGACAGGAAGTAAGAGCAGAACAAAATCAAAAAGCTAAAAAACAAAAAAAACCTAAGATACCTGGCAACAATAACAACTAACCTGGCTAACTCGAGGATCATTGGACTCCCTGAAAACCATGATAAAAATAAAACCCGGCCATTCCCCAACCTATTAGAACCAAAAGGCAAAGTGAAAACAGAAAGAACCCACAGACCATTTCCTGAATATGAACTGTGATTGGTCCAGCTATTCTGGAAATCAATTTGGAGGTATACCAAAAAAAAAAAAAAAATCACTTAAGTGTGTACACCCTTTGACCAAAAGTTACTATTACAAGACATACATAGCAGAAATCAGAAGCTGAGAAAAGGTCCATATGTAAAAAAATATTTACATAAGCACTTTTTGTTGTAGCAAAGAACTGTATTCAAAGTGGTTGCCCTTCAATTGGGCTAAACCAGGGTTGGGGAACCTGCAGCCTCAAGGCCACATGTGACCCTCTAGGTCCTCAAATGCGGCCCTTTGACTGGATCCAAACTTCACAGAACAAATGCCTTTAATATGAGGATTTGTTCTATAAAATTTGGACTCAGTCAAAAGGCTGCACCAAGGACCTAGAAAGCCACACATGGTCTTGAGGCTGCAGGTTCCCCACCCCTGGGATAAACAAATTATGGCACAGGAATGTAATGGAATATTATTAAGCCATACATACCTGAAAAAAGGGAAAAAACTAAAATTTATATGAATGAATGCAGCATGAATTGAGCAGATGACCACAATATATTCACTGACTACAATACTGTAAAGGATAACAACTTGGCAAGATTTAACAACTCTGATCGATGCACTGACCAACTATGACCCTACCTGACATATGAAGTGATAGAAATGATGAAGACGGTGGTTTCAGAAAAACCTAGGAAGACTTATATGAACTGATGCAAAGTGAAGTGAGCAGAACTAGAGTATCGTACACAGTATGAACAATATTGTAACAATGACCAACTGGGAAAGACGCAACTATCATGAACAATACAATGATCTAAGACAACTCCAAAAGACACATGATAAAAATGCTATCCATCTCCAGAGAGAGAACTGATGAACTGAGTGCAAATTGAAGAACAATTTTTTCACTTTTTCTTGATTTTTTTTCTTTTGCAACATGAATAACATGGAAATGTTTTGCATGATTTCACATCTATAATTGATATCTTATTACTTGCCTTCGTAATGGGTGGGAAAGGAGATGGAAAGAGGGCGAGAATTTGAAATTTTTTAAATGAACGTTAAAAATAAATAATGATTTTATAAAAAATATTTTTAAAATATCCAAAGTACAATAAAAGACATACCTTTCTTCCTCCTTCCAATAAATCTGGCATCCCCTTACCTGCCATCTGGGGAAAAGGAGACACTGTGAACAGAGCCATTGAAGTGGAAATGATGCAACACGGATTTGCAAACCAAACTGACAAGCAAGGCTGCTCCATCTGAAATTGAAACAAGAACTAGTTGACAGACAGAATATGAAAAAAAGAATCAAAGACTATGAAGATTGTAAGAGAATTCCATGGCCATATCCAATCTATTCACAAAAGTAATCCCCACTACAGCATATCTAACAAATGGCTAATCCATCTTTGAAGATCTCTAAGGAAGGGAAATCCCTCACCTCTTGAAGCAGCCCATGCACTTTTGGACAACTCTAATTTTTAAGCAAGTTTTTCCTTGACAGTGAACATAAATTTGCCCCTTTTCCAGCTTCCATCCATTGCTCCTATTACAACTTCTGGGATTAAAAAGAACAGTCTGGGAGCAGCTAGGTGGCACAGTGCCAATCCACACTGATAGTTGCACTACGATTTGCTGTGAGGCAAGCATTTTGTAAATTTGAGTATACATGATTATGATATTCATTATAAAAGGACTTTACTCATGCATTTTGACTTAGCATCAGGTTACCACAAAGGACACAAAAGGAGTATACAACAGCTTCAGCCAAAGACTGGATTTATCAACATTACATTTCATTGTTTTAAGAAACTGAAACATATGCTACATGATTACCTTCATCAATGATGATGGCAAAGCAGCCATCTGGAGACAGTCCCACACACTTAATGTTATACTTGGTCGCCAGAGGCAAGGTTTCAGATTTGTTGCTAAAAAACAAATTTAAATTTAAATTTAAAAAACAAGAGAGCCAGAAACTAGGCATAGACCAACATCTTACGCAGTATACCAAAATAAAGTCAAAATGGGTACACAGTTCAGATATAAAGGCTGATACTAAAAGCAAACTAGAAGAGCAAGAAATAGTTTACCTGTCAGATTTATGGAGAATGGAGCAAACAAGAGAGAGAGAATATTATGAAATGCAAAATGGAGTATTTTGATTACATTAAATTGAAAAGTTTTTGCATAAACAAAGCCAATGCAACCAAGATTAGGAGGGAAGCAGAAAACCGGGAAAGTATTTTTACAACCAGTGTCTCTGAAAAAGGCCTCATTTCTAAAATATATTCAGTTGAGTTAAAATTATAAGAATGCAAGTCATTTCCCAACTGATAAATCGTCAAAGGATATGAACAGGCAGTTTTCAGATGAAGAAATTAAAGCTATCTACATTCATATGAAAAAATGCTCTAAATCACTATTGATTAGAGAAATGCAAATTGAAACAACTCTTAGGTACCACATCTCTCCTGTCAGATTGGCTAACATGACAAAACAGGGAAATGATAAATGCTGGAGAAGATGTGGGAAAATTGGAATATTAATGCATTGTTGGTGGAGTTGTGAAATGATCCAACCATTTTGGAGGGCAATTTGGAACTATGCACAAAGGACTACAAAACTGTGCATACTCTCTGACCCAGCAATATCACTTCTAGGGCTGTATCCCAAAGAGATCATAAAAATGGGAAAATGACCCACATGTACAAAAACATTAATGGCATCTCTTTTTGTGGTGGCCAAGAACTGGAAATTGAGGGGATGCCCATCAACTGGGGAACGGCTGAGCAAGTTGTGGTATATGAATGTAATGGAATACTATTGTGCTATAAGAAATGATGAACAGGCAGACTTCAGGAAAATCTCGAAAGACTTATATGAACTGATGCTGAGTAAAGTGAGCAGAACCAGGAGAACATTATACACAGTAACGGCCACAGTGTGTGATGACTGACTTTGATAGACTTAGCTCTTCTCAGCAATGCAAGGACCTAAGATAACTCCAAAAGACTCATGATGGAAAATGCCATCCACATCCAGAGAAAGAACTATGGAGTATGAATGCATGTCAAAGTATACTATTTGCTCTTTTTGTTTTCTTTCTCATGGTTCCTCCCATTCTAATTCTTCTATACAACATGATTAATGTGACAAATATGTTTAATAAGAATGTATATGTAGAGCCTATATCAGATTGTACACCATCTTGGGTAGGAGTGAAGGGAGGAAGTTGAAGAAAATTTAAAACTCAAAAGCTTGTGAAAGTGAATGTTAAAAACTAAAAATAAATTAATTAATTAAATTTAAAAAAACACAAACCAGGAAAGAAGACAAGCATTCTTTAAACCTCATTAAACAGAGGTAAATGACAATACAACATCGTTTTCTCTGGTCAATCCAGAATCTGATCTGAAAGCCTAACCATGTCAATGAAATCAATCAACAAGCATTTACTAAGCAACTATCATATACCAGTAGGTGTTGGAGATAACAGAATGAAAAGACAACAGTCCCTGCTCTCAAAGACCTTACATTCTCTGGTGAAATTTCGACAACATATATATGTATACATGTAAGTACAAACAAAATGTATACAGGTTCATTCTGCGGGGGGGAGACAATGACAGCAAAAAGGACCAAGAAAAGGGTTCGTGAATCAAGTGGCACTTGAGCAGAGTCTGGAAAGAACACAGGGAATATAAGAGGTGGGAATGAAGATGCATGGGAGCCTATGCAAAGGCTAAGATAAGAAATGGGATGTTGTACATGAGAGTTAGTGAAGTGAAACAATGTACGATAAGGCTGTAGAGGCAGCCAGGAACCAGGTTGTGAAGGACTTTAAATGCCAAACAGAAGAGTCTGGATTTGATCCTAGAAGTGCCTCTACCCGATGAGGACATGTAGGAAAGGAAAGGAGGGTAGGGCAACCTGTTAACTTTAGATGCCACTTTATCCATTTTTCCTTTATGGAATGGAAAATAAAACTGAGAAGAAAAATGAGGCATCAGTCATACCAAAAATTGAATTCCAGTAAATTAAATTCCACAGACTTTAAGATAGGGAAATGACTTTTTGTTTGGAGAGAAGTGACTTTAAAGGAGAGTTCAACTCTTCCATACTTGAAAGAGAAGCTTGGACAAGAACCCTGCTGTCAACTCCCAATCCAACGCTCTGCCTACCACAAGATGGGATCTTGAACTTCTTTAACTCTAATATCTATTCCCTTTTACCAATAAATTTGCAACCTGGTCCTAGTTGCACATGTAACAACATCATGTGGCTTTATCCAGATCCAGTCCTGTAACCTTAGCACCTCTCTCATTTAGCCAATAGTAAAAACTGTCAAAGCTAAGTCTAAGAAGTTGTCTCTTTCCTTGCTACACCATCAGGTCTAAGCTACTATCGCTACGTATTTTCCTAAAATTATATATGATATTCCAAGAACAGTACAAAATGACTTCATAACACTGAATTTTGGTCAAGAAATTAACATTAAAGGGGTGTGAATTCTACGGCTAGTTCTGACTTAGCGACACCCCTCGGAGACTATCCTCTGTAAAGTGTGGGTGAAATATGCTCAACACACAACTTACCTATAAAAATTAAAGGGGGTAAAAACAGCTTTGACATCCAGCTAAGCCAGCAGGTGTGTTATAGAGGCAGAAAGTACTTACTGTTAGCCTTCTAACATACTCACTTCTTTAGATCAAAGACGGTGACTCTATTTCCCACCGGGCTGATGACAGAATTTCCATCAGGAGTAAAGTTCAAGTTCCCACAGCGATAGACTGTACCCAGCAAATTTGAAAACTGAAGAAAACAAAATACATTTGCCTTAAAACCAAGACTGTGATCTTGTTATTCCTAAGAGGTCTTAAGTATTCAGGAAAACAGCAATGGGGAGCCATGGTACCTTCTCCACAGGGCCCAGGGTCCAGGTAAGCTATACCTTCGCCCTTGGCTTACCTATACCTAGTTTAGAAAGGACCATGATGCCTGATGCTGCTGATACTAATGATGATAAATATCTAGCATTTACACAGTCCTTACTATGTGCCAGGTGCTAGGCAAAGAGTGGCAAATACTCCCTCTTTTTACCCTCGCAACGACCCTGAAAGATAGACACCCCTAATTAGCCCCCTTTTTCAGATGAGGAAACTGAGGCTAAATGCCCAGCTGGCAAGCTGACCTTCCTGACCTCCAATGCTTAACACAGCACCTGACACACAGTAGATGCTTAATACACGTTTATTGATTGATTGACTGACTGACTGCTGGTCCGGCGTCGCCACCCCATTGCCAAAGCGGGAATGCGAGCCATTGGCTCAAGCACCTCGGGGGCACAGCGGTGTCCCCAAAATAAAAAGAGAATGAAAACTTTTTGCCCCCCCGCAAACAGGGACTTGAGCAAAAAGCTCATGCGCGTTTCGATGACCGCAGCCCACGTGCTAGGCTGGGAACCGCGACTTTCCGCTTCCCTCCCCCCAGGCCGGTCCTCGCCGCTCTCCTCCTGCTGCTCCGCTGCCTCCACCGGGGACCCGCGGCTCCGAACCCTCCCCCTTCCCCTGGGCTCCCCAACACGCGGCGGACGCCCGCGCGCTCCCTCTCGGCTCCCCCGACTCCGCCACCCCACCCCGCTCTCCAACACGGCCCATGCGCAGTGCGGCGCCGCGCTGCACGGTGTGGGCCAGGGGGTGGGGGTAGGGGTCTGTCTCCCCAGGGGCCCCTCCACGCTCACCCGGTAATTGAACTTCATCTCCGCGGTGTCCGCATGAGCGTCCCGCCACCACCCGGTTCAGCCAGGTTCGCGGAGATCTGGACTTCCGGGGGAGAGGAAAGGTAGGCCATAGATAGGATAAGTATTCGATAGGGAAGGGGCTGCGCCCCCTCGTGGCTCGGAGGGGAAAGTGCTCCACTCTTCTTAATCGTTCAACCAAGGTTGCCAAGAAAGCACCGCGTAAATCTAGGCGTGCTCTCAGAAGAGAGCGTGTAGTAATCACTCGCCTCTATTTGGAGCCTTAAGGTTTGCAAATCTCGTTGGATCCTCACAGCAATCCTGGGAGGTAGGAGTTATTGAGACCGTACATAGAGTCAGGAAAACCTAAGTTCAAATTCTGTACTTACTAACTGTGCAACCCTGGGCAAGTCAAATTCCCTCACCTGTAAAATGGGGGTAATTAGAGCACCTGCACCCAGAGTAGTGGTGAGCACCAAATGAGATAATAATTGTAAAACACCCAGCGCTATATAAATGTTAGCTGTCGTTTATTATTCCCATTTATAGATGGGGAGACTGAGGCAGGCAGAGGTTAAATGGTTTGCTCAAGGTCACACAACTAGTAAATGTCTGAGACAGGATTTGAACTCAGGTCTTCCTAACATCATGTCCAGGTTCACCGTGCCACCTAGCTTCCTAATAGAAGGAACGCGCACACACACACTCTTCCATCTTCATCTGGATCCACACTGCCAAGTGCTCCCAACTCTAATCCATGATTGCATAAGTGACTCTCCCCACCCCACCCCATTCTCTTCCCCACATTGCTTGCCTTTCTCCATTACCCCATCTCTATCTGCCTCTATATCCGCTCCAAGTCATTTGTCTCTGTACCTTCTGTGCCTCATTAAAATATGATTGAAGCATTATTCTCCTCTGCCACCATGGTCTTTCTCAGCAAGTACTCAAAGAACAGGCCATGCTTGGCGCCCCCCCCATGTAAAAATTCCATAAATGATAGCAGTTCAATTCTAAATAAAAAACTGATACATTTAAAAATATTAATTCATTTAAAAATAACAATTGTAAACCCATTGCATACTAACATTACATATTTTTATGAAAACTGTTTTCCAAAGGAAAATTTTGTGGAATGTCATTCTTTTACATATTTTTGCAAATCTTAATGTCCTGTTTAACAGAAGACTTATTATTATCATTATTATTATAAGAAGAAGAAGAAGAAGAATATTAATTCTTTGTCTATGGTACCATTCAGCAAAATGTAGTAACTTTATCTCTTTTAATTAGGTCTGTTTTTGCTTTTACTTTCTCCATGATCATTATTGCTAACCTTATCTTTTTTTTTTACTTCAGTAGAAGTGTAATAGATTTTGCTCCAGCCCTTTGTTTTAATGCTGTATGTATCTTTCTATTTTAAGTGTCTCTCTTATAAGTAACATATTGCCGGATTCTGGTTTGTAATCCATTCTGCTATCCTATTCTGTTTTGTGGGGGAATTCATACCATTCACATTCACAGTTACGCTTGCTAACTATGAATTTCCCTCTACTGTATTCTCTTATTCTTAGCCTTCTTCTTTTTTCCCGGACTCCTCTTTAAGATCTGTAGGCTGGAAAAATGAGCAAACAAAAAAAGAACTTTATCATAAGGAGCTATTATGGGAACAGGGAAGCTCAAGATACAGACACAGAAGAAGAGAATGACTCTAAAACATCTACAGGTAAAGCCTCAAAGATAAATGCAGCTTGGACACAAGTTCAACAAGAATTCCTAGAAGAGTAAAAGCAAGAATTAAAGAAGGTACTTAAAATGATTTTAGAAACCAAATGAAAGCAATAAAGGAAAGAATAGGAAAAAAGTCAATAACTAGAAAAGAAAGATATGAAAAGAAAATTAACAACTTGAAAAAAGAGGTACAAAACCTCACTGAAGAAAATAATTATTTGAAAATTAGAACTGGCCAAATAAAAGCCAATGACTACATGAGACATCAAAAGAAACCAATAGAACAAAGTCAAAACTAAAAAAAGAGAGAGAGAGAAGAAAATGTGGAAGTATCTCATGAGAAAAATTTTAAAGTTCTACTTTGCCCTCTGGTTGTAAGATATCTGGATAGTTTTTGTTTTGGGTTTTTTTTTTTATGATTTCTTGAAATGTGATGTCTAAGGCTCTTTTTTGGTTCATGGTTTTCAGGCAGTCCAGTAATTCTTAAATTATTCCTACTTGATCTGTTTTCGAGATCATAGTTTCTCCTATGAGATACTTCCATGTTTTCTTCTTTATTGTAAATTTTCTTTTTTTGTTTGCTCATTTTTTCCAGCCTACTTCTTGACTTTGGATTTTATGGTCATGCTGGGCACCATTGGCGTGCTGGAAGGCTTTGTAGGTTTAGAGCAATGGTGCTGTCAGCTCCTCTTTGGTCTGGGATGCTGCCCTCTGCTCTTGGGATCAGAGCCACCTTTATAGCTACCATATGCTTCCTGGAATTTGTTCCATGCTCTGCACAGCTGGGCCAATGATCATGGACTGCTCCTTTCCACCCTGGATTTGTGACACGGATGTGAGTGGTGGGCAACAGATGGCACCTCGTCCTGCACCCAGAGATTGCTGAGGGATCCCCTGGGATCTCTGTTGTCCTGTCTTAGTCTGCTCTCAGTCCCTGGGCTTGGGAATGGTTGTGGTTACCACAGCTACTCATGCTGTTGGCCAGCCCCTTCCCCAGTGTCTTCAGACCTCTTTGTTTAGCTTCCTAAGTTGCCCAGGCTGGAAAAATGAATCATTATAATCATTCTTCACTGCCCCAGCTAGAATTCAGTCTAGTGCATTCTCTAGATCTTTGTCAGGGAAGTGTGGAAGATAGCTAGATTCTAATGCTTTTTCTTATTTCACCATCTTGGCTCCTCCTCTCTTAAGCTAATTCTTAAAGGAAGCTAGAGATTCAAAGAGGAAGAGGTAAAGAGGTAGGGCATTCCAGGCATGAGGGGCAGTCATTGCAAACCCACAGAGATGGGAGATGGAACATATCCTATGTCAAGGATAGTGCCTGTAGTACAGTAACCACAGGGGCCAAGCAAGGTTAGAATCAGAACTATAGCTTCCAGCATTCAGCGTGGATGGGACCAAGTTTACAACTCCCATCAAGCTCTAAGTGTTTCCATTCCCAGAAGCCTTTAGGCAGGTAGTGATTGAGCCATTATTGTAGCTTCCCATGAGATGGTGGTAAAGAGGCCCAGTGTAAACCCTAGGATATCATAGGGATCATAAATTTAGAGTTGGAGGGGTCTTCAGAGGTTATTTAGCCCAAACTTCTGAGGGCATCTCAGAGAGGTTAAAGGATTTGCCTAAGGTCATACAGGTAGTGTTACAGACAGAATTTGGATTCACTCAACTCCAGAACTAGTGTTTTTGAAGAGGATAGATCCTATCCCTTTTATCATTTCTTGAAGTACAGTATATTCCATTACTTCCATATACTATAATTGGCTCAGCTATTTTCCAGTTCATGGGCACCTTCTCAGTCTCCAATTCTTTGCCATTGATATTGTAAGTATTTGTGTGTGAATAGATGGAGAGAAAGAGAAAGAGAGAGAGAGAGAGAGAGAGAGACACTCTCTGACTTTAACTCTTTCCTCCCCAGGTTGTACTCCAGACTTTCTACCATGCCCCACAGACAATCCAGGCACCTCCTCCCACCCTTCTCAACTTCTTTTTATGTGCTGCCTTCCCTCATTGGAATGTAAGCTCCTTGAGGACAGGGACTGCATTTCTTTCTGCTTGCATTCCCAGCTTTGCATAGTGCCTGGTGCAATAAATAGTGAGCACTTAATAAATGCTGGTTTACTGACTGACTGCCTGACAGATTCAACAACCTTTAGGGCTAGAGAGTAAGAAAATATCCAGAAGCACAACTCTCACCGTTGTTTAAATAGAGGGCAAGCAAAAAATAAAAACTAGAGCTCTGAAAAGATCACAATATGGGGATGGAGCAGAGATAGTTTATAGCAACAGCCCCTCAGTAGGGATGGGGATATGCACATTGCACCTCACACCATATAGAAAAGGTTAAAGGAAGGACTAAATCTCCAGAAGCTCCTTGGGCAGATACTACATCACCATGGTTTTGCGTATGTAATCACAACTGTAATCAGCATGAAAACATGTGGTGGGGAAAACACTGGATTTAGACTGAGAGGACTTGGCTTCAAAAATCTCCAATTTACCACCATTGTGGGCAAATCATTTAGCCTGGTCCTCATTGCCTCATCTGTAAAACAAAAGCATTGGAATAGATGGATTCTTAAGTCCCTCCAGACTCTAAATTTGAGTGCCTGCAATTAAGAAAGTATGGAGAAACAGCAGCCCCTCGGGCAAGGGTAGAGAAAAATATTTTTTGTGAGCATACCCAGGGATAAAAACAATCAAGATTAAAGCCCTCCAGAGCATCAAAGAAGTAATAGAGTCAGGACCAGAGTTCCCAGAGTCTTCTGTGTAACAATCTGTTAAGGTTTTAATCTAACCAAACCAGTTACCTGATGTGTGAGGTAAATAAAATGTGAAGACTTCACAGGGAAGATATGTATAAATATATATATCTATATATACTAAGACGTGTTTAAAAATCAAGAAATAGGGAAGTGGAGAAATTCTGAGGCCATGAGAGTCTGATGGCTCAGCCTCTGGGAAAGTTTACCCTGAAACTTTTTGTTTTTTCTTCTGATTCTGGTTTAAAGATTTGCTCAGTAAGGATAGGGTCACTGTGACCTGCTTTCCTTTACTGTAAAAATACTGTAGAAGAATGGAGAGGGTCTCCCCCTCCCCTTATCCTATTCTCCTTCTTTAGATTTATAGATGTCACCTCAGTTGTAATCATTAACTAAGGGAATGGGAATATGAGTTTCTGTGCCTCGATTTCCGGGTTCTTTGACTAGCTTTTGTGCTTAGATTGTAAGCCCACCTCCCAGCCAGTGGTGAGAAGGGTCAGAGGTGGGTGGGAATTCTCTTGGGTTAGGTATAATTATTGATGCTTTGCTCCTTGTAAAGCGCCTCTTTTGCTGATTCTGCTCTGTGCTAGCAGAGGATGCCCAGTTCTCAAGAACTGAATAAAATTTATTTCTGTTCCCACCCTGAGATGGCTCCTTATTAACTTTTAGTTGGTGAGGGTCTTTTATCCCACATACCTGACCTATAGGCGAACCACCCAGCTCACACATACCTACTCCAGCAAAACCCTGAAGTTTGTACCAAGACTGAATCATATCAAGAAATCCAACGATAAACTACAATGATTTTTCCACCTTAAAACCGCACTAGAGCTCAGCTGGAAGCCCAGGGGCAATAGGAAAGGAGGCCATCAGCAAAGCCAGTGCTTAACACAGGATAAATTCTCCCAGTGTGACTGGAAACCAAAGGAAAGGTGATAGGGGAAGGCTGGGAGGGAACATGTCCCTCCCCTTTCCAGAAGGGCGAAGGGAAAGTCCTCCTCAGCCAAACATTGTCCTCACTGCTAAGAAGAGATAGAGAAAAAAACTACAATTCCCAGCATGACATGGCCCAGGAAAAGAAACTTTACAATACTGTTGCTCCGAGCGGTGCTAAACCCACGTAATTAGCTCTCACAGGCTCCTGGGAGTTGTAGTTCTTGCTCTCTCTCCACTCTGCCTAGAGACTTCTGGGAGCTGTAGTCCTCACGCTGGAGCAGCCAAATGGTGCCATAGATGGAGATAGAGTCAGGAATACTCATCTTCCTGGGTTCAAATCTGGTCTCAGATACTTCCTAGTTGTGGGACCCTTGGCAAGTCACTTAATTGCCTTGTTTGTCTCAGTTTCCTCATCTGTATAAGCTGGAGGAACCAAATGGCAAACCACAGAAAAGTCCTCATGCTATGTAAATGGAATACTGAGAACTGTAGTCCTAGAACTATTTCTCACACTATTTAGGTTAACTCTTTACTTTTTTTTTTATTTTGAAAGTTATGAAATGGATTCAATTTTTATAAATATAATATTGGCACCTTCTAGACAGAAGTTCTTAACCTTACAGAACAAACTATGTCACTTTGAATTGGTGAGGAAAAAGAAAATTACTTAAATCAAAAGGCAAGCAAATTGATTCACCTTCCAGAGGAGTCTTTATTCTCTGGCATTTCTGATCCCTCACCACATCTTCAGGATCCAGTGGGACTCCCAGCCCTGACCTTCCAACTCAGAACAAGCAGGGCCTTTAAATCAACGTGAGCCACACACTTTCCCCTGGAGGAGCTTTGCCCTTTGCTTACCCAGTCATCCTAAGAAGTGCTGTCATGATTACTATCACATTTAAAGGTCTCCTTTTTGATTCCAGTGCACTGCCTCCATCAGCTTCAGAGTCAAACTCAGACTCTGAACTCAGCCCTTGAAGAGCGGGAAGAGTCCCCAGAGCTATCCAAAGCTGTGCCTGATGAGTCCTGAAAATCAACTGAATTGCTGTCATCAACTGAATCAGCCAGCTACAGTCAGTTCAGGATGTTCCTACTTTAAAATGTCAGGGGCAGTACAAAGAGTACAAGATAGGTTATGCTGCTGCTGCCCATGTTTGATCTGTTGTGTACCACTTCCCTGATAACTTTGGCCTTCCTCATCCCATCTTGTCAATTAGTCAGACAACAAATATTTGTTAAATGCTTCTTATGTGTCAAGAAGTGTGCTAAATTCTGAGGATACAAAAGCAAAAACAGCCCCTGTTCTTAAGGGACTTATATTCTGTTGGGGAAAACAATACATAAATGACTAGATACTTACAAGCTATATTGAGAGTAAATGGGAGACAATCTGAGAGCGAGCATTAGCAGCTAAGGAGAGTAGGAAAGGACTTTTGAAAAAGGTGCCATTTGAGCTGAGTCTTGAAGGAAGCCAGAGAAAGTAAGAGGGGAGTGAAGATGGAGATCATTCCAGGCACTGGGATAGCTGAATGCAAAGACAAGAGATGGAAAGTTTCACGTTTGAGGAACTGAAAGTAGGATACTGTAACTGGAACATGGGAGTGAGAAAAAGGAAATAAAATGTAAGAAGTCTGAAAATGGAGGAAGGGGATAGATTATGAAGAGCTTTGAATTCCCAAATGAGCATTTTCTATTTGATCCTGGAGGTAATAAGGAGCCACTGGAATTTATTCAGCAAGGAAATAGGGAGGTGAAGGAAATAGGGATGGTCAGGCCTATGTATGACTGGAAGATGGGTGAGAGTGGAAAGAGATTTCAGACTGGGAGACCCAACCAGACTATTAAAATAGTTCAGGTAAGAAGTAATGAGGGTCTAAAGTAGGCTATATGAGTGGAGAGGAGACATAAAGGTAAAAACAAAACACAAAACAAAACAAGATTTGGCAACAGATTGGATTGTGGAGTAAATGAGAATGTGAAGTCAAGGAGAACACTGAGGTTGTAGGCCTGATTGGGAGGATGATGGTACCCTTGACTGTAAAAGAGAAGTTTGACAGAGAGAAGGGTTTGAGAAGAAAGAGAGTGAGTTCTGTTTTGACCGTGTTGAGTTTGAGATGCCTTTGGAAATTCAATCTGAGATGTAATCGGTGATAAGAAGCTATAACTCAGGAGAGAACAAGGGCTAGATTTATAAACCTCAGAAATATCTACACAGATATGAAAATTGAACCCATGAGAGCTGACGAAATCTCCAAAGGGGAGAGATAGAGTGGCACACAACAGGGAAGTTAGTCCTGCTGACGTAAATCTGATTGATGACAATGGCAAATGACAAAGTTAAAGACAACATATCACCAACCTCTTGGTACAAAGACAGTCTCTGCTGGGTGCTGTAAGATTTCTTTTTTTTTTTTTTTTGGTGCTGTAAGATTTCTAAAGGTTTGAGTTCAAGTGGCTGAGTTGAAAGCTGTGTCCAGCAATAAATGGTACTAAACTCTGTAATACCTTCATCTTACTAATGAAGGTGGCTGGACTATTTCTACTTCATTGTTCTTTCTCCAAGGGAATTGTAGGCTCAATTTATAGCTACTTACCACATATCATACATCTGTAGTCTAGGGGTACAATTAGAGTTCAGAATAAAAGCCACTTTCCCTAGTCATTCTTAACTCTTAGTCTCAGCAGTAGGCCCTTTCTATCAGAGATAGAGAACCAGTATCATCATCTTGAATAGCATCTGGAGAATGCATGGAGTGAGGACTATAGCTTCCAGCAATTCTTTAGATGACAGAGCTAATACTATGTTTTATAACAGTGTCTAGGGCAAAGAGGAAGGCTAATAGTGGAGCTTCCTGGGAGCACAGATGAGATGGGACCCTAGCTACCTACTAGTATGGGATATGAGAAGACAAGCCTATTGTTCATAGACACTCCTGAATTAGGAATGTGGCTAAAAATATAGCTTGTGGGACAGGGGTATGGTGGAGCCAATTCAATCCTGATTCCAGAGCTTGTTAAATTTGAGTTTGTTTAATTTAGGGCATTTATACTTCGGAAATCAACAAAGGCTACAAATTAGGGCCCCCCTCCCCAGAGCTAGTTGTTAAATATTTATGCTTTCTTCTCCCTCAATACTGTCTCAGGGCAAGAAGATTGAGACTTTAACTACCGGTAGCCCTCAGGTGGGGATAGAGCCAGGATTGAGGTTTATAGCAATTGCAGGAGGAGGGACTGAATTAGGATTACAGTTACTACCATCCTCCAATATGGAGAAAGAACCAGAACTATAGATTCCTAACCCCTACTTTTCTCACAAACCATCTCCAGTCACCTTGACTTTTGTCTTTCCACCAGACTTTGATGACTGAAAGAGAGAGTGAGGCTGATGACTTCTGTAACTCTGCCTCTCTTAAATCCAATTCACTCATGAGTCAAGACACCACCCTATGATATCATCAATCCTCTTAGAAAACAAAAAGAAACTTGAAACATATTTCACACAGAGTTAATATAAAGGACTGGAACTGAATTTATTACGTTTTAAATGAAATTTTAAAAAAGTGTCTCAGATAATCATGATCTCAGACAAAGCAGCAGTAAAAATAGACATGGCTAAAAAAGACAGAGAAACTCCATTATGCTTGAAGGCACAACAGACAATGAAACAATATCCACACTTAATATATTTGCACTGGATGGCATGAAAGTAAAAAAGACAACAAGTGCTTCTGAAAATGGTAGTTCTGGTTCTAATTCTGAGAGAGGCTGAAAGCTTTCTTTCATCCTCTTCTCTACCTGTGAGATAAATCCCAGACTACAGCTTCTAGCTGGCTTTTTGGCAAGGATAGCGACATTACTCCTTTAATGGAGGTATGCCCAGAACAAGCCCCTCAGGGTGCTTCCATGTTAAGCAATCTGAGCATGTTCCAAAGGCAAGCCCCTATTACACAAGGCAAACCCCCATTATATTCTTATTGGCTACAGCACAGGAACGCTGGCATGACTACTGGTTTTCAAAGCTCCCCACAGGAAATGGGGCAGAGTTAAATTAAAGACCTCCCCCTCCCAGTATCATCTGACCACGACTTCCAAGAGCCCTGGGGTACACATAAAGATATGACTAGAGCTCTCAGAGAAAATAAAGAACTAGGACTCTAGAATTCCAGGGGGAAGATCTAGATCTTCTAGTGAGATCTAGTCAGCCAGGTCCGGAGCTCCCAGGAACAGTTACTTAGCCCCCAACATAGACAAGGCAGAGGCCAGGCATAGAGTTAGTACTTACATGTCAACCAGGACCAGGAGCAGAGAGTGGGAACAGAGCTTGGACTACAGAGTCAGCATTTTTCAGGGCTGCTATGCCTTCCTTGTCCCCAGGGCAGCTAGGTGGCATAGTAGAGTACTGGGCCTGGAGTCAAGAAGTGCTGAGTTCAAATCCACCCTCATACATGTAACTGCTATGTGACCCTCTTTTGTCTCAGTTATAAAATGAGGATAATAATGCTACCTCTTGGGTTTGCTTTAAGGATCAAACAAGATATTTGTAAAGAGCTTCACACAAAGCCTGCCACACAATAGGTGCTCTATAAATGCTTATTTCTCCCCCTCCCCACCCCCCAGAGACAAGATTATAGCTCATCTATTTCTGAGATTGGAATAGAGCTCAAAGATCCCCTAGGCAAGGAAGCAAGCAGAACTAAAGATTCTCTTAAATATTCCAAGTAGGGATATGGTCAGGTTCTGGATTGTAGCTCCTAGTAACTGTGGTAGGAGGGATAGCTCTAGGTCAAAGGGAAAGGAAGGTCTATGGTTCCAAGCAGCCCCCTGGACAGGTGAGACTCAGGAACCTGGGGATACATTTGATGGGCAACATTTACCATGATGTCATGAGAGTGGTAATGCTGAAATAAGACTCTGGGAAAGAGCCAGGGAAAAAATCCATCTTGCTGAGCCATTCTGGAAGGGCTGGGTTGGGGGTATGAGAGTAAGGTGGATTTTAGTGTGTGCAAAGTGGATTTTTGTTGTTATTTCTTAGAGTTCATTTTCCCAGGATCTGTGGCCATAACAATCTCTGTTTCCCCTGTATCAGATATGAGTTCCCAGGCTCATGGTTCAAAACATCTCCACCACACTTGCGCAGCATTATATGAGAATAAATAATATAAACGTGTGCTGAAACTAAACATCCATTGCGACTGCGCAGTGAGATATAGGGATGAGGTGATGTAAACTTGTGAGGCTATTGCTGGCAATATGCCTTCTTTGTCTGATGCCCTATAAAACAGGTGGTCAGTGGTCAGTGAGTTGGGGAAACTCTATGGTTGAATGCACAAGCTGGGATGCTGTGCGCCTTGATTGGCCCCCATCAAGGATCAGGACGGGGGAACCTGTTTGCCTCAACTGGCCCCCGTTGAGGCTTGAGGGAATTTAGGGGAACACTTTAGGGTTGAGAGACGTCAGGGTAGTTGCCTCCTCACCTTCTTGCCTGCCCCTTCGAGAAGGGTGATTAGGGAATACTGTAGGAGTTTGTAGTGCTTCTATTATTAGCAATACTGTTTGAGAAAACTAGACTGGAATAAAGGTTATTATTAACCCCTTTGAAGCTGTCTTTCCAGTCTGACCCAATTAAGAGGGAACCTGTTAGAGGCTGGAGTCCAAACCTCCAGTGCCTCCTGTGTATTATCTAACAGGGTATTAGAGAAGTTCAACCTAATATGATATGCCTTTTACCCTATCCTGAGACCCCTACACCTAAGCTCTTACCATAGACCATGGTGATCGCAAGCTGAGGAGTCACTTTCCTCCTTCCCCTCCACTCTCACTCAGGGTCTATGGAAGCAGATAATAGCGTAACGGATAGGTTAGTCATGCACACACACTTGACACCTTCCTTTTCTTTACCTTCTATTATCTACCTCTTACCTTATCTTTTACCTTTATCTTTACCTTCTATTATCTATCTGACCATCTACTTTCTTTTTCTCCTCACTTGAAGTAAGACTGATTACCCAACTTTAAATTACTTAAATAATTACCTTTGTTAGGTAATAATACTTCTTTATTCAATCGGTCAATCAAAGCTGTGTGTGAACAAGTTTATACAGCTCCTTTAATTGATAAAAGCCACTGTGTGAGAGACTTGACTCTAAGGAATTGACCTGAAAGGAAGGACTATCTCAGAACTGGATAAAGATTTTGAGGAATGTCATTCAAGTACACCTCTGAGGAACAAAGGCAGGAATAAGCTGTGGACAGAGCAAGAGACCCAGGCTGGAGAAAATCCCAAGAAATTGGTCTGCCCTTTTCCCAAGTTCCCTGTCTCTCCACAGACACTATAATATAATCTGCTGTCTTGTTACCCAAACATTCAGCAAACTGAATTTCACCTCAATCATAAAGAAGCTGAAAGTTAACTAGAGGTAGATATAAATGTAGAGTTAGACAGAGAACCCAATTTCTGCCTAAATATTAGAAATTTTCCAAACTGGAGTCTTGAAGTGATTGTGACTTTATCTAAAATAAATTCCCTAAAGCTGAAAAGGAAAGAACCATGTGGATCTTATGGACCATTATTTTGCTTAATAGGCTTTAAACAAGCTAATTATTCTAACAAGGTGTTTCTGGCTACAACATCTCCCCCACCCCAAAGCAACTCTTGATCCAGATGAACCAGTCTCTCTATCCACAGCTTACTATCTTTGTGTGTGGCTATTAACTTATTTCCTTTTATGTGTATGAAGATGTCTACAAGGGTGCTATTAGGTAGAAATGGGGAAATGGAGTTCCTTTTGCTTTTAAAGAGACAGAACGTGGTTCTTCTTCCAAGGAAGGTAATGGGGTGGAGGAAGGGGGTAGAAGGATCCCATTTTGGATATTCACAAGAGAGAGCCACTATACAAATCTAAACAATTGTCCCTTAGACTAGACAGAGAAGGTAATGAAGCAAACACAAGTGCGTAAAGAAAAGGCCTCACTCACAGTGCTGAGAAATGTTAGCATTAAAACTGCTGGTGCTGCCTTCATCTATTACCCAGGTGCTGGATATTTTTCCTGCCTTTTTAGCCAGAGGCATTTGTGTTGTAATTGCTGAAAGCATTGAGGCAATTGGGGTGCTGTTTAGTGCACCTGTTCACTAGCTAAGCACTCTCTCTGTACCTACAAACGTGTATAATTTAGCCGTATTTTGTCTTTACGTAGATTCAAGTTCCTACAAGTAGAGACTCATCTCTCATGCTACATGTACATATAAGAGCTCATTTAATCATTTCAAAAGGAGTATTATAACCCAGAAATGGATAGATCTATAAACAGTTCCCAGCAGCTACCAGGTCAGAGTTAGGATCAGGAGGAATCATAGCTCTCATTTGCATCATTCCTGAGGGTAGAGGGTGAGGATAAAACTGGATGAATATTGTAAAGTCAAATAACTTTGAAAGACTTAGGAACTACTATGAGCAGTGTAATGACAAGCCACAACCCCAGAATACTATGAAATGTGCTACCTACTTCCTGATAGAGAGGTGAAGAATTCAGAGGGCAGAATTTTATATGTGTGTATGTATGTATGTATGTATGTATGTATATGTGTGTGTGTGTGCGTATTATATGTGTAAATGTATTGGCCATAACCAACATTTGTTTTGCTTCACTATACATGCTTTTAACAGGGGTTTCGTTTTTCTTTCTTTCTCAGTTGGAGGGAGGGAGTAAAAGGGAAAGAAGACAGATATTTGCTATTTTTTTAAAATAAAATCTAATTTAAAAAATCTATACATGTGAGTAACCAACCCATGAGGTAGGGATAAAGCAAGGACTCTAGCTATCAAAAGAACATGGAATGAAGATGTCCAGGAAATGTGGTAGAATCACAAAATTTGATAGTTGGAAAGGAACTCAGTGGCTCTCTAGACCAACCCATAAACCAAAGGAAATCCCACTATACCACACAAGACAAGTGATCATCTAGCTTCTGCTCAAAGATCTTTAAGGAAGGGAAACCCATAGTATCTTGAGGCAGGCCATTCCACTTTCTGGGCAGTTTTAATTGTTAGGAAGTTTTTCATGCCATAAGCCTAATTGTTCCCCTTTCAACTTCCTGGTCTTGCTCCTTGGAACCAAACAGAATAATTTCTTTTCTGTGTGAGAGAGCTTCAGATATTTGAAGATAGCTAACATGTCCTCACTGTCTTCTCTTCCCTAGGCCAACCCTGTTCTTTCAACTAATCTTCATCTGACATGCATTCATGGCCCTTCGACATCTTGGTTGCCCTCCAGACACTCTTTAGTTCATCAGTGTCATTTTAAAATTGTGATTCTCAGAACTGAAGGTCTGAAGAGAGGAGGGTACAGTGCATGATCACAATGACATTTCTGGAAGTTATGTTCCTCAATGTAGCCCTAAATCAGTTTTTTTGATAGCTATGTCATACTATTGACCCATATTGAGTGTATGGTCCATTAAAATTCCAGATATTTCTTTCAGAAAAACCACTGACTATTCCTTCCCCGCAAATGAGATAACATTTGAAAAATGCTTAACACAATGCTTGGCATATAATAAACACTGTGTAAATGCTTATCCTCTTCCCTAATTTTATGCTTGTGAAGTTGATTGTTTTTTACCCAATTATAAGAGTTTATACTTCTGCCTATTGATTTTCATCTTTCTAAATTTAAGGGTGTGGGTGTGTGGGTGCTGTTTTGTTTTTACCTATGTAAGTTATGTGTGCTCACATGGGTCTCTCCAGATATGGCTCCCAACGGAGGCAAGAATAAATATTTCTAACATCTCTTCTCACTTTTTGCTAAGGAAGAGGTTAGGGCCAGAGGCTGGACATTCAGCTTTCCTCAGATACGTGAGGTACCAGGCTAGAATTATATCTCTCTGCTCCTGTAAACATTGTTAGTCTAGGGAAAATAATTTTTAGATTCAAGCTTCATTCCTGATCACTTTTCCTTAATAGGTAAAGAAAGTCCCAAGCTATATGTCCAAAGGCTTGACTCCTTTCCCACCAAATCTCCATTCATGTAAGTCTTTCTGTGTTTCTCTGTATTCATCAAATTCATTTCCTGCAGGATTTATTGTCTTATTTTCCTGTTTCTTACAGGACAATAATATTGCATTACATTCATTTGCCACAATTTGTTTAGCCATTTTCATTTACCTATGTTGTTTCCAATTCTTTGTCATCACAAAAAAATACTTATATGAATATTTTCATGTGTATGGAGCATTTCTTCTTGTCAAATGACCTCCTTAGGTTACAGTCCTAGTAGTGGAATCTGTGAGTCAAAGGGCATGGACATTTTGGTGACTTTATTTACATAATTCCAAATTGCTGTTCTAAACAGTGCTACTAGTTCATGGTTCCATCAACAGTGAAGTAATATGCCTATCTTTTCACAATCTTTCCAACATTGACTCTTTTGTCACTTTTGACAATTTGCTGAGTGAAAGGTGCAATCTGAGGGTTATTTTGATTTGCATTCATCTTAATATTAGTGATTTGGATTACTCTTTCTTCTAGCTCTTAATACTTTGCAATTCTTCATTTGAGAACTATTTGCTCATATCCTTTGACCACATTTCTATTGGGGAATGGCTTTTGGTCTTGTATATTTCAGTCAGATCTGTTGTTTAGTTTCAGTTGTGTCTGACTCTTTCTGACCCAATTTGGAGTTTACTTGGAAAAGGTACTGGAGTGGTTTGCAATTTCCTTCTCCAGCTCATTTGACAGATGAGGAAACTGAAGCAAACAGGGTTATATGACTTGCCCGGGGTCACACAGCTGGTCAGAGGCTGAATTTGAACTCATGAAGATGAATCTCTCTGCTTCCAACTCCAATGCTCTATCCACAGCACCACCTAGCTGCCCATGTTTCTCAGATACTATATCCTCATTCCAGAAATTTGATTAAAAAAATCCACACATACCCACCCCTACTCAGCCCCATTCATGGCTTCCTTTCTTATCCTAGATGCATTAATTTAGTTTGCGCAAAAGTTTTTCGATTTCACATAATCAAAATGATTCGTTATATCTTTTTCTATTTCCTATATCCCTTTGGTTTAGAATGTATATGCTTATAGCTATGAAAGGTATATGTCCTGCTATTTTCTTAACTTTTTGGTATGATTTTTAATATTCAGGTTGTGTAGTCATTTTAAATGTATTGCAGAATATGGTTTAAGATGTTAAGCCTAATTTTTGCCGAACTATTTTCCAACTATCCCTGCAGTTCTTATCAGAAGGGAATTCTTTCCCTAAGTAATTTATGTTTGGAGCTTATTGAAAACTGGGTTATTGAGTTTGATTATTTATGATTCTTCCTTTCCCATTCTGTTAATTTAATTTACTTTTCCATTTTTTAACCAATACTAAATTATTTTGATGATTGCTGCCTTAGAATATAGTTTATGGTAGTGAATGTAGCCAGCTTTTCCCAGGAGTTTGACTGAAAAGTTGGGTTTTTTTGTACTCAAGTGCAAGACTTCACATTTTTCCCAATTGAATTTCATCTTTTTCCATTTCATTGGACTTAACCCAATGCTCTAGACTATAACAATTCTTTTGGATTTTCACTGTGTCCCCCATTGTGTTAGCTATTCCTCCCAGCTTTGTATCATCTTTAAATTTGATGAGGAAACTATCTATGTCTTTATTCAAGTCATTGATAAAAATGTTATATAGCCTGAGGTCAAGCACAGATCAAGCACTGGAAAGTTCTGGCTATGTTGATATTGAGCCCCTAACAATGACTCTTTGAGATCAGATGTGGAACCAGATTTAAATCCATCTGATTTCATTATCATGTAGTTTACATCTTTCTGTCTTTCCCCCAAGAATAGTATAAGATGTTTTATCAAAAACTTTGCTAAATTATAGGTAAATACATTCATAATGTTTTCTTCATTTACTAGTTTAGTAATCCTATTGAAAAAGGAAATGAAGTTAGTCTGTGATGACAATATTTGCCCTTGTCCAATCATATTGCACCTCTCAAATTTTCTGTGATCTTTCTATAATACTCTATTACAATAATTAGCTCATTTTAGGCAGGGACAATATAATGGACTTTAAGGTTCATTTGGTTCCTTTGCCTTCACCTTTAGGGAGTTTATTTTATATTAGGAATACAATCACAATTGCATTGGGACCACAGGAAGATTCCTAATTTTTTAATCATTTATTTTGAGTTAGCCTCTTTTCACTTTGTAGTTGAGACAAAATTTAGGTTGCTGGAAACATTTGGGTAGTAAAGTAGCATATTGTATTATAGTATCTGTGAATAGACAGGCTTAGGGATGGGAATTTGGGGAAAGAATAGACCTTTTTCTTGCAACTTTCCTCAGTCCTTGCGTAGGTAGGTATAGCTATTGATGTAAGCCCACGTCCCTTGCTCTGAGTTGCCTGTATATCTGATGGCCCACCTTGATTTCTCTATTCTCTGTTGCAACTCAGTCATACCCCATCTTTCTCCTTTCACTTGGGCTGCCAATTCTTAATAGCTGAACTCTGTATGAATTCTCTCCCCACTTTCTTCTTCCAAATCTTTGGAATTTCTATCCAGTTTTGAGGTAGCTCCTTTTTTTATACTAGTTTCTCAGAATGAGACCAAGTCACATATACTTGCTTTGATTGGTTCAAGATATATTGGTCCTGTTCACAGTCAATTCTGATTGATTGATTCTACCAAGAAATGCTTTTACCCAACAAGGGTAATTACTTTTAAGTTAGGTGAAATAATGAAGAATTCTCCCTGAAACATGTGCACATACACATATATACACACACAGAATTCATATGGAAATACATTACACTGAAAAGGGAACCAGTTGGGAACAAGGAAAGGGAAGAGAATAGTTAAGAGGGAAGATGTGGTTGGGGAAGGAATAATTAGAAGAAAAATAAATTTTACCTTTGGAGAGTGGATCATAAAGGAGGATTAAAAGAAAAGAAAAAAGTGTAAGAAGCAATGATTGAGACATATGTGAGGGAGAGAAAGGAGACAGTAGAGTAGAAGCAGAATGTTTCAATTACAGATGGCTGGTTGTTAGAGAAGGACCTAATGTGCTCTTCAATTTTGTGACAAAATGAAACATTCATGAGTCATTGTACAGTTAACAGAAAAGAAGCTTACTTTGCCCTAACAGAGCAAGTATAGGCAACAAGCATATAGTAGTATTTATATTCCACTTTGGTAGGTTTCCTGCTGGTCAGCAGGTTATGGATGACTTACATGGTCACAGAAGCCACTAAGTCTGAGAACTCTGACTTCGTGTGTGTGTGTGTGTGTGTGTGTGTGTGTGTGTGTGTGTGTGTGTGTGATGGTAATTAAGGTGTGACTTTTTTTTACTGTTTTCTCTTTCTGAGCACTGAGGTAATCAAGTGCCTTTTACGAGTGTGGCCTTTGTTTCTTTGATTAAATTGAGAGTCTTTGATGACCCTCTTACGAAACAAGAAAGCCTAGTTCACATGGTTTTGAGTTGCATGGTTATGACGCCCTTTGACCCTGAACAGGGTACATAAACTCAGAGGTTAGCGTTTTGTTTGGGGCTCTTACTCACTGGAAGAATGTTGTGTGATTTGACCAGACAAGACTCTGGGTAGCCGCTGGAGCCCCTGGCTTTGAAAACCCAGATGTTGGTGCCTCTCTCTCTGCTAACTATGTAATTCTTTGGTCAGACAGCTAGAGGCCTATCTGTTGATAACTGTGTGTGTTTGCTCTGTTTATATTGTCTCTGTTTGTAATTTTCTGTTTATATTTGCTCTGAGGTTCAGGGTGCTGGCTTTTCCCCCTGAACTAAGTGAATAGTATATATATATATATATACTTAATTAAACTGATATTGTTAACCCCTTAAAGTTGTTTTCCTTAGAAAAGTGGATCAAAGTACCTGTGCTGGCAGTCCTTCTGTGTGCTGGTGTTGTTGGTCTTACACAGCCACAGTAGTGGCAAGCAGCATTGTTGTTACAGTGTGGGGGACTTTTTAGTTGACCAGGAAGCTTGGTCAGGGAAGCAGAGGCTAATCAGGTCTCAAAGATAGGTTTGTCTCTGCTAGGGAAAGAATAGAGGGAGGGAAGGAAGTCTGGGCCTAACCTATGTTGGGAGGAGGGCAGAGTCATGGCCCTAACCCATGTGACAGGAAATACTGGTAGATATTAGCTTTAGCACACCAATATTTCTTATATTCCTTTTCCTCTGCCATCCTCTTCTTTTGGGTAAAGTATGGGGAGTCACAGTCAAAGAGAGAAAAAGGTATAAAAGTTTATGATGGAGAGGATTCAACAGTTCACACTCATATCAGTGAAGAACACACCAATAAAATGGAAGAATATAACAGAATAGGGCAGCTAGGTGGCTCAGTGGATAGAGTGCCAGGCGTAGAGTGAGGAAGACTCATCTTTCTGAGTAAAAATCTGGCCTCAGACACATACTAGTTGTGTGACCCTGGGCAGGTCACTTAAGCTTGTTTGACTCAGGTTCCTCAGATACAAAATGACCCGGAGAAGGAAATTGCAAACCCCTACAGTATCTTTGCCAAGAAAACTTCTCAAATAGGGTCATACAGAGTCAAACACAACTAAAAATGAGTTAACAACAACATAACAGAATAGATCAGAAAGAAGAATTCAACAATATGTTGCTTACAAGAAAGAAACTTGAAATATAATGTTTCACACAGAGTTAATATAAAGGACTGGAACTGAATTTATTATGTTTTAAATGAAATTTTAAAAAAGTATCTCAGATAATCATGATCTCAGACAAAGCAACAGTAAAAATAGACATGGCTGAAAAAGATAGAGAAACTACATTATGCTTGAAGGCACAACAGACAATGAAACAATATCAACACTTATTATATTTGTACTGGATGGCATGAAAATAAGTACTTGAAGGAAAAGTTAATTGAATTATAAGGAGAAATAGCAAAACTACAATAGTTGGGGACCTCAATGTACCTCTTGAGGCGGCTAGGAAGCACAGTAGATAGAGGGCTAGGCCTCAAGTCAGAAAGATGAAAGTTCAAATCTACCCTCATATACTTAAAACTGGGCAAGTCACTTAACCTCTGCCTCAGTTTCCTTAACTGTAAAGTGGGGATAATAATAGGACCTATCTCCCAGAGTTGTTATAGGATCAAAGGAAATAATATTTGAAAAGCATTTAGCACAGTGCCTGGCATATACAAGGTGCTATATAAATGCTTCTTCTCTCCCCTTCCCTCTTTCAGGCCTAGACAAATCTATTTAAAAATTAAAAAAAAACATTGAAGACCCAAATAGAATTTGAGAAAAGTTAGATATAATAAATCTCTGGAGATTACTGAATTGGAATAGAAAGGAATTTCCATGTTTTGAAGTTTTGCATACCCTCCCTTTTTTGTTTGTTTGTTTAGAGGAAGGGAGGGAGAGAGGAAGGCAAGGAAATTGGGGTTAAGTGACTTGCCCAAGGTCACACAGCTAGTAAGTATCAAGTGTCTGAGGCCAGATTTGAACTCAGGTCCTCCTGACTCCAGGGCCAGTATTCTATCCACCTGTGCATGGCCCTTTTCACAACACTTTATCATACACTAGAACATAAGAACTTCATAAACAAAGCCAGGAGGGGTAGCTTACATGCTGAAGATGGCATCAGGATCCAAAACTATATGAATAGGCTTAAACTTTGGGTTAAATCTAATAAGATAAAATATGATCAGGATAAATACAAAGTACTTCATTTTTTAAAAATCAAACTCAGAAGGATATAGTGGCGAAATTGTAACTAGATAATTTATCTGAAAATATGTTGTGCTTTTAATGGACTGCAATTTCAATATGAGTCAACATTGTGATATGGCAGTCAAGATGGCTGATTCAATCTTAGGCTTCCTTAAGAAAGGAGCAGAGCATAGAACAAGAGCTATGAAAGACCTATTGTGTTCTGCTCTGAGCAGTATGAATCTAGAGTATTGGGTTGAGTTCTGTGGTATGAGAATCTAGAACAAGAGATATGAAAGACCTATTGTGTTATGCTCTGAGCAGTATGAATCTAGAGTATTGGGTTGAGTTCTGTGGTATGAGAATCTAGAACAAGAGTGATGAAAGACCTGTTGTGTTCTGCTCTGAGCAGTATGAATCTAGAGTATTGGGTTGAGTTCTGTGGTATGAGAATCTAGAACAAGAGTGATGAAAGACCTGTTGTGTTCTGCTCTGAGCAGTATGTATCTAGAGTATTGGGTTGAGTTCTGTGGTATGAGAATCTAGAACAAGAGTGATGAAAGACCTGTTGTGTTCTGCTCTGAGCAGTATGTATCTAGAGTATTGGGTTGAGTTCTGTGGTATGAGAATCTAGAACAAGAGTGATGAAAGACCTGTTGTGTTCTGCTCTGAGCAGTATGAATCTAGAGTATTGGGTTGAGTTCTGTGGTATGAGAATCTAGAACAAGAGTGATGAAAGACCTAGTTGTGTTATGCTCTGAGCAGTATGAAGTCTAGAGAATTGGGTTGAGTTCTGTGGTATGAGAATCTAGAACAAGAGTGATGAAAGACCTGTTGTGTTCTGCTCTGAGCAGTATGAATCTAGAGTATTGGGTTGAGTTCTGTGGTATGAGAATCTAGAACAAGAGTGATGAAAGACCTGTTGTGTTCTGCTCTGAGCAGTATGAATCTAGAGTATTGGGTTGAGTTCTGTGGTATGAGAGTCTAGAACAAGAGTGATGAAAGACCTGTTGTGTTCTGCTCTGAGCAGTATGAATCTAGAGTATTGGGTTGAGTTCTGTGTTATGAATGCCACCACATTTTAGGAAGGCCACTGATTAGCTAATGAGTATGTAGAGGGGGACAACCAGGAAGATGATGGGCCTGGAAATCATGGGGTACAGCCCAAAAAGAAATAAAAAATTTTTACTCTAGGAAGATGAAAAGTTTGACCCTCAGAAGCTGATATGGGAGGTTTGAGTTATTAAGGTGAAGGGGAAAAGACGTTACTAGAATATACAAGTTTGGCATATGAATTCAAGGCTCAGATATCCTAGAATGAAAACAAGAGCCGTTGAGGTGGGTCTTAATGGGTTAGCTTACTTCCGTTTTTCAACCAATGGTGAGGCATTCTTGGCAGGCTAGGTTTGAAAGGAAGGCTTTCCCCCCTTCCCAATTCCTTCCTTCCCCCTCTCAGGAGAGCTGAAAGAAAAGAAAACCAACTGGAAAGAAAAGCCTGCTGGGGAAAGGGTCTTACTCCTCCTCCAATGTACTGGCTGTGTAGTCTGCCTTTTTCTATCAGCTCTCCACCCTAGGTAAACTATATCCATAACATTTCCCTGATCTACTAGTCTACTACCTCAGTCAAAAAATAATTGTAGCAACATTACTCCGGTCAGCTCAGTTCTAGATGAAGCCATTCTGGCTCTTAATGATTATCATTTCCTTTCATCTTTGTGTAGTGAAGGCCCATTGCCAAAGAAGTTTTGCAGGCCCCAATATACATATGAAAGGCCAGGAAAGCAGTTAGAGTGTGGAAAGACAATGTGATTTTTCAATCTTTTATCATTTTCACGAGAAAGCAAAAGGATTCTGGAATTAAGAAACTGGTTAATCTTAGACTCAAAGCTGTAAGAAGTTTGCTGCAAGAGTGGACTTTATAAGGATGTTGATTAGGGGTAGTTTATCCCATGGAAATTAAATTAGTCATTCCATTACTATTGACTCATAGTCAAACAGACTCTCTCTCAGGAAGGAATTAGAGGTGGGGAAAATTGGATTTAAATCTTAAGGTACACTTAAGAGCTGGGCACAACTCGGCTCTGTGTTCTAAAGAGTTTAGAACCTGGGGAGGGGAGTTTCCTGGAGACAAAACTCCCTTCTAACTAAGGGTCTTACAAACTGAACTCCTTATGAAAACAATCCAAGTAAGTTTTGCCCCCCAGCCTGATGACCGGGTGTATTAAGGCCTTGACTTTCTAGAAGAGCTGTGGCAAGGGGGGAAAAAAGCTCATGTGCATTTAGTTTTAGGCTAAAAGAGCAATGGCAGACACCAGACATCCTGTTATATCAGAGGACTCCAACTGAAGCAAAAACAAACAAACAAAAAGATTCCACAGCTTTCTGCCCAGTGGAGCCATGCCTGGCAGTGACTATAAGGAACTACCAGCAGCCACGTCAGACCAGCAAATACAGCAGGTCTCAAAGATGCTACACTGTGGACGGAGAATGAAGCTCACACAAGGCTAATAAGGATTCCACCTGGTGGTGGAAGGGGGATAATAGCACCAGACATTTGGTAGCGTAAGTATCCCTACTTTGCATGTGGACTGCCACCAACCAGCTGTAGTTAGTTTGGGTAAGTTGTTGATGCTTCTTTTTGCCTCAGTTTCCTTTTCTGTAAAGTGAGAATTTGATTAAATGATTCTCTCTGGTTCTTAAATTCTATGATTCAGTACTTTTAAGCAGCTGTTGGTCATGTGACTAACCAGATTATAACTTGAGTGAGCACAGATAACAGGAAGCTGGAAATCTGTATGACTATGAAAGGAAAAATCTCTGTTTGGTCACACCAGCTGCCCCTTCTTCTGTTCATATTACCCATCTCCTTTCTCCATATGTTGGAAGACAGAATGTCTTCCTCTACACTAAGTGGACCCAGCTGGAAGCGGTCAGAGACAATTAAATTTAATCATACTGGCATGACCAAAAAAATAAAGGCAGGAGGCAGAGTCTGCAAAAGGGCTCAGTTAAGCTGGCAGAAACCTTGTGGGTCATGGAGAAGGAACTCCTAAAGAATGAGATTTAGAAGGGTCATAGACTCACATAGACATAGAGGGATAAGCAGGGCCGAAGGTTGTAGACCCAGTCTAAAGGAAATTTTATGAACCTTTACAGCACTTACTCTTGGGACAATTTTCTGTGGTACTTGCTCATGTATTGTCTTAAAACATTGAATTTTTAAATGTCCTAGTTCCTGATTGGATTATGGGAAGATTTTTCTTTTTCTTTTGTCCAACACTTGGCACAGTATGCCTGTCCTAAGGAAGAAGACTAAGTATGGGCTAACCCAGTATAAACTTCATCTTATCACTCATCTCCAATGAACCCCTTTAAGCTCTCATTGCCACCATTGTCTATACCTACTTTCCAAACACCCTGGTTCCATGAATACCATACCTTGGCACTACTATATACCATCATCACACTTGTGTCTACACTGGCGTCTATGATGTTGTTCAGTCATTTCAGTCATGTCCAACTCTTTGTGGACCCCGTTTGAGGTTTTCTTTGCAAAGATACTGGAGTAGTTTGCCATTTCCTTCTCCAGCTCATTTTAAAGATGAGGAAACTGAGGTAAACATGGTTAGGTGACTTGCCTGGGGTCACACATTAAGGTTACATTTGAACTCAGGTCTTCCTGACCCTAAGCCTGGCACTCTATGGAGTGTTGCCCATCCATGGAGTTGGCAGCCTTAGTAACCTTTGCTCCCCCACCTTCACATGGCAAGGGGCTTGTAAGCACTCTATTTAAGAACCTCTCTTGAACTCAGGCCCTCAACTCTAAGGTCCTTTTTGTACCACCCCTCCCCCCAGACACTTGTGCCTCCCCTCAGAAACTATAGGGCATCTCAGAAACTGGCCCAAAACTTGCCAATTCAAATACGTAACACAATACCAAATGTGATCTATAGCCTGTCATCACTGCTCAGAATACTAATATTGTTGGATGAAAGAGGGGACCCCAGGACACAAAACACAACTGGGTCCACTAATAAATGTACTTTCCTCACCAGAATCCTAGGTACTCTGCATAATTCAGTGATTCTCTCACCAATGAAAATAATTTTTAGGATTCTTATGTTCACGCTGACTTTCATTCATGCTATATGGCTTTCTGTAATTCCCTCTTGTGTTCTCAGTAGAGACTTAGTCATTCTGACCACACAGTCACACTCCCTTATATATGCTGAAGGTTTGGTTTAGTAGACCATCAATGACTCTCAGAAATGGCCCTGGACAAGTCACTTAACCCTGTTTGCCTCAGTTTCCTCATCTGTAAAGTGAGCTGGAGGAGGAAGTGGCTCCATTTTTAAATGGGGGTAGGGAGCAGCAGGATCACACACCAGTAAGTGTCTAAGGCCAGATTTAAACTCAGGTTCCCCTGACACCAGGGCGAGTGCTCTATTCACTATACCAACTAGCTGCCCCCTTTTTCTTGGGTAAGGGTGGGGGAGGGCCTTTGGGACTTTGTCTGGGTGCATGTAAAATGAGCTTGAGAGCTAACTGGCAGCCTCCCTTCCATGCATAGGTGTTCTCTCTCAGCTGGCATTCTTAGGCAGCAGGGATGATAATCAGAGTGTTCAGCACTGATGGGAGTAGTAGTAGCATCTCTAGAACCTTTCCATATTGGCATCCCAGGACTCCCTAGAGTAGTGTCCAAAGTAATGAAATGACATTCCTCATTCATATGCCAATGACTGGATCTTTGTCCTGGTGTGGTCTCCAGCAGTCTTAAAAGGAGCTAGTATAATGGTTTTTTTAATCGTTGAAGGTACATCAAATCCTCTATTTCTCATCAGCAGTGGAGGGTGTCCTTACCACTTGACTCCCACACATTTGGATGCTTGCTCAAAACATCGGCTATTGGTTTATTATAGAAAAGGTCATGACATACAACCTTCCCTGTAGAAAAGGGCATACGGAACCTCTCACATACACAAACCTCTCCAAATTTCTTTCTCCTTTATATATTTGAAATTTCATATTCATAAAAGTTCAAAGTACAGAGGACAGAGCCATAGTGATTGTACAGGCAGAGAGCAAGGTATAACCAGGAGTGTCCTGGTAAATGTTTAACAACCAGCTCGTGGGGGGTGGGTGGTACAGGAGACACATTTTTAAGTTTAAATATGCCTTTATTTACATTTTTTCCAACACTTTCTTAAGTCTGAAACAGTGGTGTCAAACTCAGATAGAATCAGGGCCACTGATAGTATATGAGAATCCTTGGAACTTGGTTTTAAAATGTAATATTATCTATATTGCATTGTATTTTTATTTATTTTGTTAAACATTTCCTAATTACATTTTAATCTGGTTCTCTCATACTCATACTCAGGATTCTTTCTATTTGAATTTGACACCACTTCTCTGGACAACCAATAAAACAACACATCAAACCTTGATTTGTGGCATTTGCTGATTGAGGTGCAAATGTTCACAATGAAAATGTAACAATCAAAAAGCTGGTTAGAGCTGGCTCCAAGACAATGGTGGGCAGTAAAACTCACCAAACAGAACAGAATTCTCTTGAAGACAAAAAAAAATTTCCTAACAATTAATGTTAGATCAAAATGGAATGAGCTGTCAGATTCATGGGTTGCAACCCCTGATACAAATGCATCTAAGCCTTCAAGGTCTACTACGTATTTATGTTAGCTGATGTCAACTGGGGGCCACACACAGCAAGAAAATCCTTTTGTTTCTCTCTGTTACATTAGCATGCCAATGGTTATGTCTTTGTCCTGGCACCCCACCCCACCCCAACATTCCTGAAAGGAGCTAGCTAGTACTTAGAGCTCCTTAAGAGGAGAAAATGTTCGTTTTCCTTTCTTGTTGGCCTTCCTTTAACATAATGCCAACCTCAGATGGTGACATGAACAGTCAAATGTGACTATTCTTCGAGGCTGTTCCAAACCTTTCCTTCTTTAATCAAGCTTTCCATTCTATCCTTGCCCACTGTATCATATCATTCTCTTCTCTTTATAACGAAACTCCTAGAACAATCTACCTGCTCTTCCTAACATTAGGCCTCTCACTTGCTTCTCAACCCTTTGAAGTTGTCAGATTTCTGTCCTCATCACTCATCTCAAACTACCCTCTCCAAGGTTTTGTTATCTTTTAATTTCCAAACTTCAGAACCTTCCTCAGACTTTTTCCTTTCTGTGCCATCTATCTGCAGCATTTGACACTCGACCACCCCCTCCTCCTGGATTCCCCCTGTACTCCACTTTTTTGTTCTACTACTGTTTTGGTTCTCCTCTTCTTGATTTTCCAGCTAGGTGGCACAGTGGATAGAGCACTGGGCCTGGACTCAGGAAGACTGGAGTTCAAATCCAGCCATAGATACTAACTGTATGACCCTGGGGAAGTCACTTTTAACCTCAGTTTCCTCATCTTTAAAATGGGGATAAAAATAGCACCTACTTTTCAGGGTCATTTTGAGGATCAAATGGGTAGTTGTAAGATGCTTAGCAGTACCTGACATGTGGTAAGTGTAAAAGTTAACTATTATTATTAGCTATTATTACTATTCATTCTCAGCTACCCTTGCTGGTTCTCTCTCCTTCCGTCCCTCTCTCTGTCTCTGTCTCTGTCTCTGTCTCTCGCTCTCTCTCTCTCTCTCTCTCTCGCTCTCTCTCTCTCTCCCTCTCTCCCTCACCCCCTCTCTCTCCCTCTCCCCATCTCTCTCTTTCACGCATACACACACATACACACACATACACACACGCATGCATTCAATAAACTCCAGTGGCTCTTTATCACTCCTAGGATCAAATTTAAAATCTTTGTTTGGAATTCTTTTTTTTTTTTCACTCCTTGTTTGGAATTCAAAACCTCTTGTAACCTGCATCCCTCTTACCTTTCCAGTCTTCTTACATTCTACTTGCTCCCAAAGATTCTGTGATCCAGTGACACTGGTGTCCTCGTTATTCCTTCCACGTGACACTCCATCTGTGGACTCCAGGAATTTTCGTTGACCTTTCATCCCCATGCCTGTAATGATCTTCTTCCTCATATCTCCCCTGGGTTTCCCTGACTTCCATCAAGTCACAGCTAAACTCCCACTTTCCACAAGAAGCCTTTTCCTGATCCCCTTTAATGCTAGTATCTTCCCTGTATTGATTATCTCCTATTTATCATATCATATCATATCATATCATATCATATCATATCATGTCTACATATATAGATACACCGGTCTCTCTCTCTTTACACACGCATGTGTGTGGACACACACACGCACACATACACGTCTTGTTTGTATGTAATTTTTTGCAGGTTGTTGCCCCCATTAGTCAATGAGCTCCTAGAAAGCAGGGACTGTTTTCTGCTTCTTTTTGTAAGCCTACTACTTAGCACTGTGCCTGGCTTATAGTAAATGCTTGTTGTCTGAATCCATCATCCGTATCCCACTCCCTTACCAGGGACAAAACCTTAAGAGACCCTTAAGGTTTTGTCTCAAGGGTTTACCCTTGTTGTGTCCTGGACCCTCTTCTTTTCTTTCTCTACACAGCAACCTCCTAATTAGTCTCCTTGTCTCAAGTTTTTTCCCTCTCTCATCTATCCTTCACACAACTGCCAAACTGATTTGTAAGAATAAATCAACCTTTTGTTAGTATGGTAAATATTTAGCTAAATCCAAGACCAACACTATATGTAATGAAGAAACGCAAGGATGCCTGTTGTCACCACTACTATTTAGCATAGTTTAAGAAATGCTAGCTATAGGAATAGGAAGAAAAAGGAATCAAAGAAATAAACATAAGCAAAAAGGAAACAAAACAATCATTTCGAAAATGATATGATGTACTTGGAGAATCCTAGAGAGTCAACCAAAAAATTAATTGAAACAATCACTTCAGCAAAAATTGAAGGATACACAAATAATCAGAATTCATGTATATTACCAACAAAACCTAGCTAAGAGCTAAGAAGAAAAATTCCTTTCAAAATAACTACAGAAACTATAAAACATTTGGTAATGTTATCTACCAAGATTCATTCAGGAACTACATGAATCCAGATGCAAAACATTTTGCAGAATAAAGTCAGAACTAAGAAACTGGAAGAACATCATTTATGTTAATTATAATTAAGTAATTAACATGTAGTTTCTCTAGATTACTTTTCCTACTTGCTCTCATACTTCTAGGTTGGGTCCTGTGATAGAAGTAATATTTACCAACATTTGACCAGCTTCCTTCCTCCCATCCACAAATATGGGGAGGCCAGAGTCCCTCCTCTTTCCTTAAACCTTATGAATTTGTCTTCCATAAAAGAAGAAAAAGCTGAACCTGGGACCTGATTGGCCTTAGCTTCCTGGTCACTTAAAGGTATAAAAAGCTCCAACCGAATATTATATAAGTTCTTTGGGAAAAGAAGCCAAGGAGTCCTACCAAACTTCTTTACAACACAAATATGGTGCTGATCCTAAATCAGGAAGAAGAAAAAAAAGAGAAAGTTATAGACCAATTTTGCTAATGAATATTGATACAAAAATGATAAATAAAATACTAGCAACAAGATGACAGCAATATAATACGAAAGGTCATATACAATGACCAGATAGGATTTATACCACCAATGCAGGACTTGTTCAATATTAGGAATTCTATCAAGATAATTGACCATATCCTTTACAACTTGACTTGTGTAAATAAGTTTAATGCAAGGTTATATGTAGAAGATATATCAGATTCCATGCTGTCTTGGGGAGGGGGGCAGGGAGGAAGAAAATCTGGAACTCAAAATCATGTGGAACTGAGTGTTGTAAACTAAAAATAGAAAATCTTAATTAAAAAAAGATAATTGATCATATCAATAACAAAAGTCATATAGTTATCTCAATAGGTACAGAAAAAGCTTTTGACAAAATACACTTATTCTTTTAAAAACACTAGAAAGTATAGGGATAAATGGAACTTTCTTTAAAATGATAATAGTATTTATCTAAAACCATCAGCCAGCATTATCTGTAATGGGGATAAACTAGAAGCCTTTCCAACAAGATTAGGGGTGAAGAGAGGATGCCCATTATCACCACTACTATTCAATATTATTCTAGAAATGTTAGTTATAGCAGTAAGAGTAGGAAAAAAATAAGGTATTAGAATAGGCAATGAAGAAACAACAGATCATATGATGGTATACCTAGAGAACTCTAGAGAATCAACTAAAAATTGCTGGAATAATTAACAACTTTAATAAAGTTGCAGGATATAAAATATATCATCATATATTGTATAAATCATCAATATTTGTACATATTACTAACAAAGTCCAGAAGGAAGAGATAGAAAGAGAAATTCCTTTTAAAATAACTTGTGACAATATAAAATACTTGGGAGTTTACCTGCCCAGACAAACCCAGGAACTATATGACACAATTACAAAATGCTTTTCACATGAATAAAGTCAAATCTGAACAACTGTAAAAATATTAATTGCTCATGGGTAGGCTGAGCCAATGTAATAAAAATGACAATTCTACCTAAATTAATTTACTTATTCAGTGCCATACCAATCAAATTAACAATAAATTATTTTATAGAGCATGAAAAAATAGTAACAGAATTCATCTGGAAGAACAAAAGGTTAAGAATGAAAAAAAATGTGAAGGAAGATGGCTTAGTGATACCAAATTTCAAACTGTATTACAAAGTGGAAATCATTAAAACAATCTGGTACTAGCTAAAAAATAGAGTGGTGGATCAGTGGAATAGATTAGGTATACAATACATAGTAGCAAATGACCGTAGTAATCTAGTGTTTGAAAAACCCAAAGATCCAAGATTTTAGTACAAGAAATCATTCTTGATAAAAATTGCTGGGAAAACTGGAAAATAGTTTGATAGAAACTAGATATAGACCAATATCTCATACCATATATTGAAATAAGGTAAAAATGGGTACATGATTTAGACATAAAGGGTGACGTCATAAGCAAATCTGGTGAGCACGGAATGTTTTACATGTCAGATTTATGGATAAAAGAAGAATTTATGACCAAACAAGTGATAGAGAGCATAATGGGATGGAAAATGGAAAATTTTGATTATGTCAAGTTTAAAAAGTTTTGCACTAACAAAACCAATGCAACCAAAATTAGAAGGAAAGCAGGAAACCGGGGGGACATTTTACAGCAAATTTCTCCAGAAAAGGCCTCTTTTCTCAAATATATAGAGAATTGAGTCAAATTTATAAGAATATGAGTCATTCCCCAACTGATAAGTGGTCAAAGTATATGAACAAGCAATTTTCAGAAGAAGAAATCAAAGTTATCTATAGTCATGTGAAAAAATGCTCTAAATCACTATTGATTAGGGAAATGCAAATTAAAACAGCTCTAAGGTACCATCTTACACCTATCCGATTGGTTAATATGAAGAAAAGGAAAAGGACAAATGTTGGATGGGATATGGGAAAATCAGGACACTAATGCACTGTTGGTGGAGTTGTAAACTAATCCAACTATTCTGGAGAGCAATTTGGAATTATGCCCAAAGGGATATCAAACTGTGTATACCTTGACTCAGAAATACCACTACTAGGTCTGTACCCCAAAGATATCAGAGAAAACGAAAAAGGACCTATATATACAAAAAATATTTACAGCAGCTCTTTTTGTGGTGGCTAAGAATTAGAAATGAGGGGGAGGGGGGCAGAGCCAAGATGGCGGCTGGAAAGCAGGGACGAGCATGAGCTCCCCGCCAAGTCCCTCCAAAAACCTATTAAAAATGGCTCTGAACCAATTCTAGAACTGCAGAACCCACAAAACAGCAGAGGGAAGCAGGGCTCCAGCCCAGGACAGCCTGGATGGTCTCTGGGTGAGGTCTATCCTACACGGAGCTGGGAGCAGAGCAGAGTGGAGCAGAGCCCAGCGTGAGCAGCAAAGACCAACCAGACCAGGAGCCGGGTGGAGTGTGCCCTAGTGCCCTGAATCAGTGAGCTGCAGCAGTTACCAGACTTCTCAACCCACAAACACCAAAGACAATAGAGAAGGTTACTGGGAATAGCTGCGGGAGTGGAAGGAGTTCGTGGTTAAGCTACCACCCTGGGGGCAGCGGAGGTGGGCAGCTACAGAAGTACAGCTGCAGTTGCTTCTGGCCCCAGGCCCACCTGGTGGGAGGAATTAAGTGGCGGATCAGAGCAGGAATGCAGAGCCTGCTGAAGATCTAAGTCCAGTCTGGGTTGGGGATTCTTGGGGAAGGAGGAGTGCTGGTGTGGCAGAGCTGGCGCATCCCCCCAAGCATAGAACATAGAACTCTAAACTCTACAAGCCGTCATACCCCACTGAAAAACTCAAGGGTCAAGTTAGTTGGCTGGGAATATGGACAGGCAGCGAAAACGCACCCAAATTCAGTCTCAGACTTTGGAATCTTTCTTTGGTGACAAAGAAGACCAAAACATACAGACAGAAGAAGTCAACAAAGTCAAAGAGCCTACAACAAAAGCCTCCAAGAAAAACATGAACTGGTCCCAGGCCATGGAAGAGCTCAAAAAGGATTTGGAAAAGCAAGTTAGAGAAGTAGAGGAAAAATTGGGAAGAGAAATGAGAAGGATGACTTGCTAAAGGAGACCCAAAAACATACTGAAAAATATACTGAAGAAAACAACACCTTAAAAAATAGACTAACTCAAATGTCAAAAGAGCTCCAAAAAGCCAATGGGGAGAAGAATTCCTTGAAAGGCAGAATTAGCCAAATGGAAAAAGAGGTCCAAAAGACCACTGAAGAAAATACTACCTTAAAAATTAGATTGGAGCAAGTGGAGGCTAGTGACTTTATGAGAAATCAAGATATTATAAAACAGAACCAAAGGAATGAAAAAATGGAAGACAATGTGAAATATCTCATTGGAAAAACCACTGACCTGGAAAATAGATCCAGGAGAGATAATTTAAAACTTATTGGACTACCTGAAAACCATGATCAAAAGAAGAGCCTAGATATCATCTTTCAAGAAATTATCAAGGAGAACTGCCCTGATATTCTAGAGCCACAGGGCAAATTAGAAATTGAAAGAATCCATCGATCGCCTCCTCAAATACATCCCAGAAAGAAATCTCCTAGAAATATTGTCACCAAATTCCAGAGCTCCCAGATCAAGGAGAAAATATTACAAGCAGCCAGAAAGAAACAATTTGAGTATCATGGAAACATAATCAGAATAATCCAAGATCTAGCAGCTTCTACATTAAGACATCAAAGGGCTTGGAATACGATATTCCGGAGGTCAATGGAGCTAGGATTAAAACCAAGAATCACCTACCCAGCAAAACTGAGTGTCATGCTCCAAGGTAAAATATGGATTTTCAATAAAATAGAGGAGTTTCAAGCCTTCTCAGTGAAAAGACCAGAGCTAAATAGAAAATTTGACTTTCAAACACAAGAATCAAGAGAAGCATGAAAAGGTAATCAAGAAAAAGAAAAAGAAAAAGAAATTGCAATGGACTTACTAAAGTCGAACTGTTTTGTTTACATCCTACGTGGAAAGATGATGTGTATGATTCATGAGACCTCAGTATTAGGGTAGCTGAAAGAAATATGCATATATATATATTTATGTATATGTATGTATAAATGAATGTGTATGTATGTATATATGTATGTGTATATATATATATATAGAGAGAGAGAGCGGGCACAGGGTGAGTTGAAGATGAAGGGATGATATCTAAAAGGAATAAAATCAAATTAAGGGATGAGAGAGGAATATGTTGAGAGAGGGAGATAGGGAGAGATAGAATGGGGTAAATTATCTCGCATAAAAGTGGCAAGAAAAAACAGTTGTGTAGGAAGAGAAGAGAAGGCAGGTGAGGGGGAATGAGTGAATCTTGCTCTCATCAGATTTGACCTGAGGAGGGAATACCATACATACTCAATTGGGTATCTTACCCCACAGGAAAGAAGAAGGAAGAAGATAAAAAGGGGGGGATGATAGAAGGGAGGGCAGATGGGGGTGGAGGTAATCAAAAACAAACACCTTTGAAAGGGGTCAGGGTCACGGGAGAAAATTCAATAAAGGGGGATAGTTTAGGAAGGAGCAAAATATAGTTAGTCTCTCACAACATGAGTATTGTGGAAGGGTTATACATAATGATACACACGTGGTCTATGTTGAATTGCTTGACCTCTTAGGGAGGGTGGGTGGGAAGGAAAGAGGAGAAGAGAATTTGGAACTCAAAGTTTTAAAAACAGATGTTCAAAAACAAAAAAAAAGTTTTTCCATGCAACTAGAAAATAAGATACACAGGCAATGGGGCATAGAAATTTATCTTGCCCTACAAGAAAGGAAGGGAAAAGGGGATGGGAGGGGAGTGGGGTGACAGAAGGGAGGGCTGACTGGGGAATAGGGCAACCAGAATATATGCCATCTTGGAGTGGGGGGGAGGGTAGAAATGGGGAGAAAATTTGTAACTCAAACTCTTGTGAAAATCAGTGCTGAAAACCAAATATATTAAATAAATAAAAAAATTTAAAAAAAAGAAATGGGGGGATGCCCTTCAATTAGAGAATGTCTGAACAAGTTGTGGTGTATCATTGTGGTGGAATATGATCATGCTATAAGAAATCACAAGCAGGATACTTTCTTTTTTTTTACTTTATTTTCCCTAGTTTTTGTCTGTTCTCTTTTTTCTTTTTTTAATGTTTATTTATTTTTAGTTTTCAACATTCACTTCCATAAGTTTTAAATTTTCTCCCCCTCCCTTCCCAAGAGGACATGCAATCTGATATAGGTTCTACATATACATTCCTATAAACATATTTTCACATTCGTCATGTTGTATAGAAGAATTAGAATGAATAGGAGTAACCCTGAGAAAGAAAAACATAAAACAAAAAAAGAAAATAGTCTGCTTCGATCTACATTCAGATTCTATATTTCTTTTTCTGGATGTGGATGGCTGTCGGGGGCTGCACCCCGATCACCGCCTTCCACTTACCCTGCCCTCGGGTCTTCGGATGTCTCCGGCTCCTCCCGGGGGACGGGAGAGGAGTAATCACCAGACAGTACACCGGAATGGACAAGCAGCTTTATTGCATGGCGTACCAGAAATCCCAGAAATCCCACAGACCCTCTCTGGGGCGCGCCTTATATAACCTATCGGGAGTTCCGGGTTGGCTCCTCCCCAGTTCCTCCCCGAGGGTGGAGCTCCTCCAGTAAGAGCCGCCCCGGTACTGAGGTGGCGGAAGCCATACAGGCATTGCCACGTCAGCAGGTCCAGACTCCCTGGCGTCTCACTACCCTCTCGGGGGGCCTAGGTCCAGAGCGCCCCTAACAGATGGCATCCATGCCATGGATGGCATCATGAGTCTTTTGGAATTGTTTTAGGTCCTTGCATTACTGAGAAGAGCTAAGTCTATCAAAGTCAGTAATCACACACTAGGGCTGTTACCGTGTACAATGTTTTCCTAGTTCTGCTTACCTCACTCAGCATCAGTTCTTGTAAGTCTTTCCAGGTTTTTCTGAAGTCCACCTACTCATCATTTCTTATAGCACAGTGGTATTCCATTACATTCATATACCACAACTTGTTCATCCATTCCCCAATTGATTGGCATCCCCTCAATTTCCAGTTCTTGGCCACCACAAAAATTGCTGCTATATTTTTGTATATGTGGGTCCTTTTCCCATTTTTAGGATCTCTTTGGGATACAGCCCTAGAAGTGGTATTGCTGGGTCAAAGGGTATGCACATTTTTTTAGCCCTTTGGTCGTAGTTCCAAGTAGGATACTTTCAAAAGAATGTGGAAAGACTTAAATGAACTGATGCAAAGTGAAATGAGCAGAACCAGGAGAACTTTGAACACAATAACAGCAAAATTGTAGGATGATCCACTGTGAATGACTTAGCTATTCTTGGCAATAAAATGATCTAAGAAAATTCTGAAGAACTTATGATGAAAAATGCTATCCACCTCCAAAGAAAGAACTGATGGACTTTGTCTGCAGATTGAAGCATGCTTTTTATAAACTTTATTATTGATGTGTTTGGTTTTTTGGTCTGTGTTTTCTTTTGCAATGTGGCTAATATGGAAATATTTTGTATGACTGCACATATATAATCTATATCAAACTGTCAGTATTCTCAAGGAGAGGGGAGGGGAAAGAAGGAAGGAGAGAATTAGACCTCAAAACTTTAAAAAACAAATGTTAAAATTTTTGTTTACATATAATTGAGAAAAAAATAAAATAAATGTTAAATGTTAATCAGGATATTAAAAAAAACAACTGTGGGCACATAGGGCCTCTCAGATCTGGTGGATAGTCTGAAGGCCCGGTCATCAGGTCCTTTACTTTATCTTATAGGAAGTTAGATGGTGTAGTGAATAGAGTGCTGAGTTTGGACACAGGAAGTCCTGAGTTCAAATGTAGGCTCAGAAACTTACTAGCTCTGTGACTGAGTGTTTTTCATTAGAACAAACCCCAAAATATGATATATCTTTAGAGAGAAATTTATTAAGCCATTTGGTAGAGGAGAAGGAGCTGGAAAGGAGGTGTGGCTCCCGCTCCCCCAGCTTCTGGAAGGTATATATAGGATTTAGTCAAGGGTACCTGAACAGTTAAGCAATTTTGCTAGAGGGCCCAAAACAAGAATTCTTTTGGTGGATCCAGGACCTAAGGGAACCCACAGCCTTTTTAATCACATAAAGTTAGATTTAAATAGTATGATAATTTTTCCAAACAATATAATAAATCATTTTTCCTGCATTGACAAGTAATTTAACCTCTGTCTGCTTCACTGTCTTCCTCTGTAAAGTGGGGATAATAGTAGCACCTATCTTCACAGGGTTGTTGTAAGGATCAAAAGGGATAAATAGAGATGCTTAATCAATGCTTATTCCCTTCCCTTTCCTGATGATCAAACAAGTGTCTATAAGGAGACAAGGGGAGGCCATATCCAAAGGAGCTAAGTGCCATTGTATCTTTGTTGCATATTCTTGCTGTCAGGGCAAAGTAAGCATTCTCCATTTTTCAGGACTTGCAACTGACTCATTTCATCCCAAAGTCAAACTTGAACAAGGCTTCCATGTTTGCCTTCCATGCTGCTGTACCACCTCACTGGCCATCCTGACTCCAAGGTCACCATGGCTTGAACTTTCAGGCCCTGTTGGGATCACCTCAGGCACCTGAAACTTAGGACAAACAACATGGAACAGAAACACACCATTTCTTGGAGTTGGGATAAGAGACATAAACCGAGGAAGGCAAGTCCCTCCCCTCTCTCCAGTTCAGATCATGATGTCCACCCTGGGCAGCTGGGCACAGCATCCGGGAGCAATACACAACCGGGCAGAAAAGAGAGCTACCAGCTCGGTCTCACTAGCTTTAAAGATTAAGGCAGCCAGTCAAAGAAGCTACCCGTGGTAGGGGATTCAGAGATCTCCATTTTAGGCAAAGTGAGCGTACTCAAAAGCTGAGATAGATAGATAGATAGACAGGGAGAGAGAGAGATGGAGATAGATAAATAGATGATAGAGATAGATGATAGAGATAGATAGATAGATAGATGGAGGATAGATAGGTAGGTAGATGATAGGTAGATAGATGATAGATAGACAGATAATGTGTGTGTATCACACACATATGCATGTGCATTTATATGTAACATTCACTATACCAGACTTTCAGAGCCTAGAAAACCTTTCTTTCCTGTGGAGTCCTCACAATGCTCTCTGCTCTGGTCTCTGCCCAAAAGGTTGCTCAATTGTGCACTTAGGGGTCTGGCTCTTCTCCGTAGCTCAGCTCTTAATTGTTCTTTTGAGTCTATAGATGATTTTGTTTTCAGTTTCCAGGTTTTATCTCCTTGAAGTGCTTCCAGCCTTGAGTGACTGCACATCTGTATCCATGTCTGTCTGGAACATGCACCTCTGCTCCCTTAATTATGCCTCAAACTGACTCTCCAATTATTGACTGTAGTGTCTCCTTTTGGCTCAGTGTACTATGGCTGATGGGGAGGTGGGGGGCAGGATGGGGGCCGGGAGAAATTTCCCTCCTTCCTCTGGAGGAGTTTTCTCTGCAGTAATTTTCCAACACTCCAGGACTTAGCAATATATAAAGCCCTTCAAAGGTCGATTTTTTTGCTTGTCCAATAAATTGTTCCCTCTGACTGAGAGAGGTATTTGTATTTCATAAAGAAATAACAAGATATTAGCATCTTGTTACTATGGTAAAACCTCACCATCTGTGAGTATACCACAATACTACATCAACTGTGGTAAGGGGGAGCCCCCTTACAGTAGTATAACTATTAGATATGCATTTATAGGTATTTTAGATTGAATTTTTCTTCCTATTATCTTTCTCCTGGATTTTTTTTAGCAATATATTGAAAAGCTAATTATTTGTGTGGACTTCATTTGCACCCTATTATTATCTAAAGTAGATGCTATATAATCTTCCTCCTGGATTTTTTTTTAGCAATATATTGAAAAGCTAATTATTTGTGTGGACTTCATTTGTACCCTATTATTATCTAAAGTAGATGCTATATACCCCACCACCATTTATTATTTTTATATTTTATTTATTTAATTTTTAAGTTATTCACTGTTTTTATTTATTTATAATATAATGTATTTGTTATTTGTTTATTATTTATATTTATTATTATAAATAAATTATTAGTAATTGCCAAATAAACTATTAAATCATTTGCAAATAGGGATATATTTTGTCTCTACTTGTCTCTTCATTTTCTTGTCTTCTAGTTTTCTTTGTTTTATGAATGATCAGTCTATTAGGGATGAAGCCCTCTATACTTAGGCCAGTCCACAGAAAGCAGATCTTATCTGTTGCTAGGACCATAATCAAAGCTTTTCTCACAATGCAGAACTTGTCAGAAGTTCTTTCTTCTTGGCAGAGGTTGCTTTCAGCTATTGTAGACTTTGAGAGCCCAAGGTCAACTCCATGCCACAATGAGGTTAAGTCAGGAAGGCTTGACTTAGGCCAGTACCATGTTAATTCAAGTTTGATGCTGGAATGAAATGAGGCCCTTGTAGTTCATTCAAATGTTAGTAACAGGAGATTTACTTTGCCATGTCATAGAAATGATACTCAATAAGGATACTCAAACACTTATCCTAGGTGGATGTGACCTCCTGTCTTCATATGGAAACACAACTGGTCAGCAGGAAAAGGTATGATGACTTGCATGGCCTTGAGACATCTGCCAGTTCAGAAGGTTCCCAGTGCACATGGGTGGGGTTTGTTTTTTTTTTTTAAATCCTTTTAGGTGGCCAGAAAGCCATGTCAGTGTGGCCAGAGGCTATCAGGAAGGTGCAATTTGAGCCTTGGTCCCCTAGGCCAGTGTAGTAGCAATTTAGATTTGAAAATCTTTCCCACCTATCAATAGGCCATGTGACCTGCTTATTTCACAGGAAGCCTAAGTCACATGTGGTGGGGGGAGCTTCCTGACAGGAAAAGAAAGTTATGTCACAGGAAGTGCAGAGAGAGAGCGAGAGCGAGATAGAGTGAGAGTGAGAGTGAGATAGAGAGAGAGAGAGAGGGAGGGAGAGTGAGGGTGCGCTGTAATGGCTGCTAATGGCCGTCAGGATAGAGCTGAACAGACTGTGAGTTTGTTTTTGGGAAGACCCCAGCAGGGTGTCGGAGAGGTTTTGGGATGGCCGGGCTCCATGTTGTGATATTATATATGGAATGTTTCACTGCTGTGACAGACTGGATAAATGGCTTATGGGATCTGGTCCTCTGGTGTCTGAATAAAAGGTTTACTTCTTCTACCTTCTATGTGGAGAGTCTCATCTACTTTGTGATACAGAACCCCGTGGGCATTTTGACAATTCTCATCTACATTGTGATTACTGCCTTGCTGATACAGCCAGTTGCTAGCTTTGTTAAATTTTCAGGGAAAAACCAGGGGGGAAGGAGGGAATCCTGGTAGACAGTGGACCTACCACAATGAGTCATCAGAGTAGGACTGTGTAAATGGTATAAATGGGAAATTAGTTTAGTCCGAGATTAAATGGAAACAGAAAAGTGGACCACATTACGTACAGACCATTTCAAAGTTCTTAACTCCATTTCCAATCTGCTGCCAAGGCTTGTCAGTTTTACCTTAATATCATCTCTCCAACATGATCTCTTCTCTCCTTTGATGCTGCCGTTACCCTGGTCCAGGCCTTCATCATGTTACACCTGTACTGCTGGTACGTCTGCCTGCCTCAAGTGTTAACCAAGTCTCTCCAATCCATCCTTGATTCAGCTGCCAAAGAGATTCTCCTAAAAAATACAGGTCTGGCCATGCCACCTCCCCCCTGTTCAGTGAACTCTAGGGACTCCCTTTGGACTCGAGTATCAAATACAAAGTCCTCTATTTGGTGTTCAAAGGCCCTTAGAACTTCCATTCCTCCTACCTTTCCAAGTTTCTTACACCTTACACCCTGCCTTTGAACCAGTGACAGTGGCCTTCTGACTGTGCTCCTGATGAGATACTCCATCTCTTGACTCCAGGCATTTTCTCTAGCTGTTTCTCATACCTGGAATGCTCTCCTTTCCTTTTGGCTTCCTTGGGTTCTTTTAAGTTTCACATAAAATCCTATCTTCTACAGGAAGTTTTTCTCAAGTATTCTTATTCTCTTTTAACCCTCTTTTAATTTTTTTCCTATTTATCCTACATATAGCTTGTTTGTGCATATTTATTTACTTATTGTAAGATTTAAATTGTGAGCTCCTGGAAAGCAGGGACTAATTTTTGCTTCTTTTTGTATCCCTGGCATTTATCACAGTGCATGGCAGACAGTAAGTGCTTAATAAATGTTTATTGACTGATTGACTGACTTAAATGACCCTAAACTTTCTCCCAGAAACCAACATTCTGCCAGTGTTTTTGTATAACTGTGAGATTGAAATAACAGGTCTTTGAACAGTTACAATGGAGTTAACACATAGAGGTGATAAAGAGGTACATGTGAGTATGAGTAGGTTGCAACAAATAATCAACAAGAAATTTCAAAGACTATAGGAGTAAAAGGATGTTATGAGGGAAATGTATGATTGGAACAGAGGATGAGCTAGTTATGTGATGGTAAAGAATGATATAATTTGAAGAATAATTGTGAACAACCAAGTTATTCTGAGTACTAGAAATACTCAGATCAACTATTAAGGACCTACAAAGGAAGGTGCTATCCACTCCAGAGAACGAACTGAAAAAATAGAGTATGGGTTTACATATATTTATAAATCTATGTCAAATGGTGCCCTTCTCTGTTGCAAGGTGAGGAGGGAGGGGGAGACATAGTCTAGAACATAAAATGTAACAAAAATAATTTAATTTTGAAAGGTAAAGAATGGAAAGTGGACAGCCTGAGTTCTCACCCAGCATCTTTATCAAATAAGGGGAAACCAAGTAAAGTCTCCAACATATTGGGTTTATTCTGTCTGATGAAGTTATGAGAGTACATGGACAAGAGTTACACAGAATAAGTAGATATGGATGGATTATAAATTGCATTGTTGGAGAAATATTCAAATGGACAAGATTATAGATTCAGGACTATTTGAATTGCATTGCTTTAGATAGCATTTTTAGCCCTATATTAAATAATCATGCAATAAGAGAATCCCAAAATTGGAAAGGACCTCAAAGGCCATCTAGCCAACTGCTACCTTAAAAAGAATCCACTCAACAGCATTCTAAAAAGTGAAGAATTCTTTAGCTCCCAAAGCAGCCATTCTTAGTAATTGTTAAGAAGTTTTTCCTTAAATTCAGACAGCAGAGGGCATCCTTTCTTCATCCCTGAATGTATTGGGAGCATTTCCATGTTACTCTGTGAAAAATAATGCTGGCTCTTTTTTAAAAAAAAAAATGTTTTTTATTATATTAAGAAAAAGTCATTACATTCCTGTGTTTTTGATTGTTTTAGCATAAATACATACTGCTTTTTGCTGAAGACTCTGCATCCATTGACACGATCATGTATTTTGTTATTATTTTATGTGTTTTTAATAATTACTTATCCTCATTGCATTCTTGATGTTGAATCATTCTTCTTACACACCTGGTATTGTTCCAATTAGGTCATAATGAATAACCAACTTTTTGTCTATATGATTCTAGTCTCTTTTCTAATGATTTATTTAAAAATTTTGCACCACTGTTTAATGATACTGGTCTATAGTTCCCTATCTCATCTTCATCTCCTTTGGGTTCTAATAAAAAGAGTTTAATATCTTGCCTTATTCCACTTTTGAGAGATAGGGACTAAATGCTCTTTAAATAGTTGATAGAATTCAGATATAAATTTATTTGTTCTAAGTGGTTGTTGTTGTTGTTTTAACAGTTTATATGTGTCCTTTGATTCCCTTCTTGAGGAAAGTATTAATGTGATACAGATACAAGGCTTCTGTCTTTAGCCTAAAGCCTCTTTTGTTATATTTTTCTCATCCCCCTATATCCTCCTTTGTTTTAGAGTCACTGAGAATTAATGTTTATGTTGATTTAATTTAGAGAGTCCTATTTATTCATTAGATTTTCTTCCTACTTCCTCATCATCTACACATAAGTGAAAATTAACTGCATGGTTTGCTTCTTTTAATAATACCACAGTCAAGTTTTTTTTTCCTTTATAAAGTGATGTTTTTGTTATCTGGACTGAAGAAAGTATTTATTATGCAGAGTTATTTGCTTCAAAGAATCTATCAATCCAGTATTTGTTGAGTGTTTATTATGTAGGCAGCACTATGCAGGCTTTTTCCATTCATTTTAGCCCCAACAACCTAGTACAGTTGCTATGGGTCATCCACTATAACAGAAACAGCTTTGTTATACAGATTCTTTTGAGTAGTGGTGTCCACTATATGAATGAAGTTGCAAATGCTACATAGATAGTCATGGCTATCAAGTGTGGAGTAGAGGCAAGAGGAGAGGAGGGGAAGAGATAGGGAGACAGATATAGTAGATATAATCTCAAAGTCTTATTTTAGCATGATCTCTGTGACCTCTGGGGTCCCTTCTCAGCTTTACAATTCCTCAGTTATTTGGTTCAATAGATTTAATCTCTTCCCTACCTTCTAGCAAATGATATTAAATAGTGAAGAATAAAAAGAAAATGCTTCTTGCATTTAATCTTTTTGCAGTCCCCTAAACCACTCAGTGGGAGAACAGATAGAGTAACAAATATAGGTAGAAACCTAGAAATTTAGATAGAAAATCATTTGAAAGGTAAAAAACAGATACAGAATGAATACTATAATGAAAGCTAGAAATGTATGTAGAAAATGGTTGTAGCACATGGGGCACCCCTCCTTACAGTGAACTCCTCAGAAGTGGAATTGTTGGTCCCCTGATTCAAGGCATTCTAAGTATCACACCTCCTCAAAGCCATAGCTCCTGCGTTCCCACCAATATGTTCGACATAATTCAAACAAAAGCATTTTATCAAAGAGCATAGCGAACAAAGGGATAAGAAATTATCTTTCCACCTCCACCCTCACACACACTCTCCCAAAGGTCATCATACAACAATGAGGAGGTCACATATACACAAAACATGTGTGACCATGTGTGGCACAGACATAAGGAACACGTGAAAAGAGACCAAACACGAAGGACTCAAATATAACGTTACATGTGACCAGGGAACTTGGGCATGAGGCAAATGCCCTGATCCAGTGCAATCGGATCACACACATGGAAGCCATACACAGAGCCCATGGAGCCAGGGCAACTCACACTTCTGATCCTGCAGGGTTGCCGATAAACTCTGATGTTGTCATTCTGGTGTGCTTTGTGGGGCATTGCATCTTTATTCTCCTCTGATCCAATGGTAACTACTGGGAGTGTGGGTTTTGATGAGCATTGTTTTACTGATCTTGTGATTGCCACTGTTGGTAATCCCTGTCACTATTATTTAGGTTTTATCTCTTTGGAGCCAACAGCAAGCCATTTTAGCTTACATCTGATAGGGAGCAGGTGGAAGTCTGGTAAGTGTAACCTGGCTAGCCATCAGAATTTTTTTTTAAAAAGAGTCAAATTGAGTCCAAAATGGAGAGATACCTTTGAACCAGGAAGGAGAGGCCAGACTTCTCCCACCTCCTGTCTAGATATGATAAACCTCAGAGCTCAGTCTCTAAAGGAGTCAAAAGAGGAGAGGCTTCTGTCAATCCTAGGCTAAGGATTGTTGTCTTTGTTGAATGAGTTCTGAAACCTTCTAGTTAAAAAGAGTACTATAACATTCAGCAGAGCCAGAGGTTAAAGGTGATGGAGACTATAGCTGTCCATTGAAAAGGGAGTCTGGCTAATCAATTCTAGACAGTTACATCCCAGTGGCCAAGTGAGCTGCTTAATCCAGTCCAACAGCAGCTTCCCAGTGGCTAAGGGACCTATCTAGCCTAGACTAGCAACAGCCTAGCAGATAAGTAACCTACCTGACCCATCCTAGCAGCAAATGAACCATAGAAGTGGCCAGCTCAGCATCCAAACTACCTGCTTGATACAACCTAGCAGAGCATTGACCAGTCCAGTCAATGCAAGCAGCTAGCCCAGCTGAGCTACCTATCCATTAGAGGTGCTGAACCCAGTGAAAATCCCAGCTATTCCGTGACTAAAACCAATATACCACCCACAGGGAACTTCATGAAGATTCTCCAGAGAAAGAAAGGGCAATGAGGTGATGCCCTGATACTTTATGTAGCATTGTAGGTTGTATTGTTCATGTGTTTTCCTTATCCCTATGCCCATCATTATACTTAAAATTCATGCCCACTCCTTCCTTATATCCACTATTGCATTTGAGTGAATGCCTTTTCTAAAAATCTAATTAGGTCTATTGCCTGATTGTTAAGGGGCAGCACCTCAATGAGGGCTCATTAACTACATTGCTAGAAGAAAAGCCACCCAGAGAGTTGCTCCTAGATTCCAGAGTATAGTAGCAGCTGTCCCTTTTGGGACCCAACTGCTGGTGCCAGTTGGGGGAATAAGCACAGAGGGTCATTGTGAGCAACTCTTCATTGGTAATATGGTAAATGTGGTACAAACTACTCCTGACTATAATACAATCTTTATTACCTTTTAAGTGATCCACAATTCTAATTCTTCATATGCTTGCATACTCCATGTTTTTCAGGAGGAAAAAAGCATCAGTAAAAGATCTTGGTATTTAAAAGATGGGTTTTTCTTTCAGGGAGAAGCTTAGTGTCATTGAGATCCATGAACAATTTTTCAAAGTCCATTGACCTACTCATATTCAATTCTGGATCCAATTCATCGTCCCTCTGGATTGCCTATCCAAAATACACGTACTGGTGAACTAGCTGTTTTAACAATCTGGCTAGCAGCTGCTGTGGGGGTATAAGATCCACCAACAGCCAGCACCCAGAAAGCTGCCAGCACACTGCAAGAGCACAGGTTCTTTTGATCTGCTTTAATAAGGAAAGCAAGGTTAAAGGGGTTGACAAGCTTACTTTAATTCAGCATACAAATATCATTCACTTAGTTCAGGGGGAAAAGCCAGCACCCTGAACTTCAGAGCAAATTACAAACAAATTACAAACATCAACAGACAGACCAAATACAGATTCATAGTTACCAACATCTAGGTTCAGCCTGGGAGCTCGGAACAAGGGCTGGCCTAGAGTCACTTGTGCCACCATTGCTGTAGATAAGAGCTCCAAAGAAGAAAAGGTCAAGCCCTGGTTTTATATCTTTTTCAGCATCAGGGGTGAGTCACACATGCGACTCACCCACGTGACCTAAAATCGTCACAAAGAGGCGACTTAAACCCACATGGTCTAAGAGCCTCTGATGTCCCAAACCTATCACTCAAACTCATTTGTAAACTAGGCCCTCCCCTGAGTTAGCCCCACCTTGGGCCCTACCTTAGTTACCAATCCACACCCACATAGGTTTGGTTAACACCTAATAGGGGTTAGAGCCTGGGGCTTAGCACTTAGTAAGACTCAATGAAATACACTGAATTACTCAAAGCAAACAAAAGCCACACTCTTCAAGGGCACTTGTTGAACTAAGTGCTAAGGAGCCCATTTTGCTTACCAACACACTAGCTCAGAGGGCTATCCATCCAATTGCATAGTCTGGACAATAAATATTGTTCTTCCACTTGGTTTTTCCTTTGTTCATAAAAAGAACACATGTAATGATTATGGATCCTATTTAGGAGTCTTTTTTTTAATTGTCAAGCTTGATGTAATTAACAAAATGTCATCCATGAACATGAGTATCTTCAGTACCTTACCATTTTTAGAGAATTGCTCTTTCCATTTGGACTCTGTGCTGGGCATCATTTATGATAGTGGCAAATAACTTTGGTGAGCATACCTTTTCTGTTTTATGTCTCAATATTTATGGTCAGAGTTGAAAATAAAGTTAGCTTCATGGTAGTATCTTTCAATGAATGTTATATGAAGTTGACATATATATGGGACACACCTTGTTGGAAGAGAGCCTTTAATGTGAAATTTTGCTTTATTAAGTTGAATGCTGCTTTAGAATCAACATACAATAAACATAGTAGAATTCTGTATCCTTTGCATCTTTGAGTGAAATGTGTCTTTTGTTATAAAAGCATAACCATTCCTTTTATATCTTTTTCAAGGATGGCCTCAGCATGTATATACATTATTCCCATAAAGATTTTGCAGAGATGGCAAATGAAACATACAAATATATAGTTATTGATGCCTTAGTAGTAGTAACTTCCATATTATTTTCCAGGTACTTGGTATGCACCTCTATTTCATGTATCTTGAGAATCTATTCTCTAACATTTATTTGGGTTGATGATTACAATAATAAGAATAAAAAAAGATTGTCCTAATAACATGAATGATGATTTAACAAATAATGGGGGAAAACAATTTTAACAATTGTAATGCTAAATATAATTGGACTAAGACCCCCATGAAGAGGAAAAAAGTTAAAATGTATTTTAAAAGCAGAATACAATAATATATCATTTATAGGAAGACATTTAATCTCAAAAAATCTACATAGATTTAAACTCAGGAGATTAAATAAAGTTAGAGATCAACTTCAGAAAAGATTGGATCTCAAATTTATTGTGAGATAGCTAACTCATGAAAAGTGAGAGTGACACTGATATTAAATAAGTCAAATGTAAGACAGAGCCATTAAGAGATTAACAAGGAAATGACATTATGCTAAAAGATTCTATTCAAAATGAAAGTATGTCAACTTTAAAGATATGTATATCTAATAATTCTACAATACGATGTGTAAGGAAAAAGATTGTAGCCTTGAGAAAAGAAATAGATTTTAAAAATCAAACATGGTGGGATGTTTTAGCAACTCTCCAACAGAATATGATAAATTCAACAAGAAGATAAATTTAAAATAGCATTGAATAAAGTATTAAAATCAATCAACAAACAATTAATATTTAATTATATTAATTATTAAATTAAACTTAACACATGCCAGTCATTGCTCTGCTAGGGGTACAGAGACAGAAATAAAATTCAGTATCATTCTAGTCCACATTTTAGTAGAAGATGCAATATGAAAACAGCTAAATAAATACAAGATAATTTGAGTATGGACTGAGCACTAGAGCCCATAGGTATCAGAAAGAGGCAAAATATGTCTATGAGGCAAATATAGTTTGCTCCCTAAACTACACAAAAAGTGGGCTATTAAAATTGCTGATATCAATAATGAATACTGAGGTGAAGATATTAAATAAAATACTCTCCAATATTAAATAGGTCAGTTTTAAAAAAATGATCCATCATGACCAAGTAAAATTTATAACTAAAAGCAAGAACCAGAGAATAAAGCAATATGGTAAGTTATATATAACCATTGCCTCAAGCTAATTATACAGGACTCTCTCTCTTCATTGATGAAGAGCAATGCCTTGAGCCTGTGCAATGAGTGGGGCAGAGTTGGTGAGAATGGGAGAGAAGAGATATATAGTTCCAATAGTCTCTTCAGGCTCTTTTCACTTTCAGAATCAAGAATGAAGACATGAGGCCATGAATGAAGACTCTAGGAAGAATATGGCATGTGGAACTTCAGTCATGTCTTTATTCTCAGCTTGTTATACAAGAGACTTTGGGGAATTTCCTCTTGGATGAAATCTAGGATTCTTTCAGTTGAGCTGAGATGCCTTGCTTCAAATGGGAATGCTTCTTCAATCTGTATTGTCTAGTATAGTTTTATATGTATAATTTCTCTTATTTCTGCTTTCCTGTCTACTTGGATAAATGAGTTTCTTCATTATTTGTCATGTGTTTATTGTAGTACTGGTATTTGTTGGGAAAGAAGTCAAGCTTTGTATATATAGGTTGGGGCCATCCTTTTACCCATTAATGAATAGCAGTCAGGAGTTTAGCTTAAACCTAAAAATTACATCCCCTAGACTAATAATATTTAAGGGAGCAGATATTTAATTTAGCCTGGTACCCCATCGCTCTGAGGACAGCAGAGTGGCCAACCTCTGGCCTCAGCTCCTGCTTCCCCTCTTGGTAGGAATTAAAGTTTCCTTTGGAAGAAGAGCAGGAGGGAGGATGGGAGGAGGAGATGCTGGGAATGTCTATTCTTGCCTCTCTGAGCCACATCAGAACACATTACATATATTAACAAGAAAAAAATAACACTATATCATTTAATCATGATGATAAACCTTTGATAAAATATTGCATTTATCTATGATAAAAAATCTGATTTAAAAAATTTTCTTCAACATAATTTTAAAAAAGTATGTTTTGAACCATGAATTAATATGATTTACAATGGAGAAATATTAGAACCATTCTCACTTTAAAAAAATATTGTAAAGCAAAAATGTCCACTCTTGCCAACTCCTGTTTGGTGCAGTAAGGGAAGTTAGTAAAAGCAATATAATAAAATATATAATATAAAATATAATATAGAATAGATAAAATATGTAACATAAGATGATATTATAAAAGATAAAAGTAATATATCTAGTACTTGTGTATGTTGTGGATGGTATTCAGTTATTGAGGAGATGGTTAGTTACTTCTTCTTTTTGTCCCTCAACCCTCTCTCTCCCAGTGCCACTCTCTCCCACTTATTCCTTCATGCATAACTTTCCTCTCTAGTTACTTCCTGAGCTTTGTCCTTAAGGAGGAAGGGCTTTCCTTTTAAGACAGCCCTAGGAAAGAGACAATTGGTAGAGATAAATAGAGGTTGCCTCAGCAATACCAACTTCCTTCTTAAAACCCAACTCAGTTGCTATTAAACTAGTTTGTCTGGGATCCATCCAGATCTACAGAAATAAGATTTACATTTTGTGTATCTCACAGCCCATTGCCTCTGCCTCAGCTACCTTTTAAGAATTGAACAGTTTTTAACATTTAACAATAATGCTAGGGGCAGCTAGGTGGTGTAGTGAGTAGAGCACCAGCCCTGGAGTCAGGAGGACCTGAGTTCAAATGCAGCCTCAGACATTTGACACAGGTACTAGCTGTGTGACCTTGGGCAAGTCACTTAACCCCAATTGCCCTCCAAAGAAACCCAAACAATAATGCAATGGTTAGCCACAGTTTTACCTTACTATCACGTTAAGAGACTAAATGAATAAATAGTTTTAAAGAAACACAGATAAGCTTTGGAACAAACATGCTCTCCCAGAGAGGAATAAAGGAAAAAGGAAATGGAATGACCCTGGACCTCAGTGGGTGAGTTCAGCAATATGAAGATCTGCCCAGATGTACCTCTTGGCCCTGGAATCCATTACTGATGATGTCATTTCTGCAGCTTTGCTTCCACTTACATAGTAACTGCTTCTGCTGCTACTTCTCTCTCGGAGTCCTGTTCAGCTGGCCTTGGTTGTCTCTTGGTCCATGCCACAGTGGTGGCAGCTGTAGTAGTGGCTGTTGTGGAAGCTATGGCAGCCTTCCTATCTCTGTCTTTGCTTGTGTTGGTGGAGGCAGCAACTTTGACTTCACTCCAGGTTCCCCAGGATGCTCTCTCCTGTGTCCCATGCTCACTCCAGCTCTGTGCTCTTGGGTCTTATTTTTTCTCACTTCTGATGTCCCCTGTCCCTTGAGATGAGACAGAGGCTAGCTTTTCAGTCACAGTCTCTATGACTCTCCAGGGGTCCAATCAGCTAAACAATGGGAAATTTTCTACCTACCATCTGGTCTCCTATGTCTTGTTAGTAGCACTGGCAATGCCAAAATTAAAATGTCTATTCTCAAATAACATGATTTTATATCTTAAAGACTAAATATACTCAACAACAAAAAATTGAGGGAGTAAGATTTTTTGTAAGTATTGGGGAATAAGATAAATACACACCAATAATCTGCATTTCTATAGTCTTACCAACCAAAATCAATAGAAATGGATATTTAGAAAGAGAAATACAGTCTATAATAATGAAAAATTAATCAAGTATTTGGGCATTAATCTATCAAGACAAACGAGAGACCTGTAAAGATACTTCAAAGTAGTATTTTAAACAGAAATAAAGGAAAGATTGAATAAGGGGAAAGTTATTACAGTAATAATAATAAATCCTAAAATTTACATATTGCTTTAAGTTTTATAAAATGCTTTACATAAATTTTATGTCCTTCATTCCTTACAACAACCTTGTTAAATTGGTATTACTGGTATTATTATCCTCAGGAAAGAAGAGATTATTTTCAGTAAGCCAAGGCTCAGAGATGTTTGCTTAGTCATAGCATGAAAAGGAGATTCAGCATGGATGCTGGTTGAGGCAGATGTCATCCCATTTGTTTCTATGAAGAAACTCATGGCATCAGCAGGGTGTGTTAATTCACATGGTAGTGGAACATTCATCAACTCTGAAGAGCACTGACTCCTCAGTGGCTAGCCTTTTACAATCTCAGGTACCTAGGATGATCATGTCAGGGGCTTGAGCTATAGTTCCTTGGGATAATGAGGTCTCAGAGACAGCTTCCCTGCCTTTTAGGGGAAAATTAGCTCAGCTTTTGTGTCAGGGACCCTAGCAGATGTTACCTCTACCATACTTCTTGGTAGCAAGTTTCTAAAGGTCTTCTAACTAGTCTTCAAACTTCTTGAATAGCCTGAGGGTCATTACTGAACAACTCTAACCTTAAGGATGTAAGAAACACAGAATAGGCAATGCTGCAGGAGGATTTTCATGCAGGTAAAAGAAAGACTGTGCAAGAAAACAAAAGCAGAGGAAGAAAAGCAAGTAATATGATTGTCCCCTGAAGGAATACAGTACTAGGGTGACTGACTATAGAAGAAAGTGAAGATTAGAAAACCCAGTCTTCATGTACACTCTTTGGAAGCACCAAGTCCCAGATCTTTGATGAGATGGGGCAGACAACTGATCTACTGATGCAAACTGGTGATGAGGAGCCACAGCAGCACCAGGAACATCAGGGGTATCCCCATCAGCCATAGCATTTTTAGCAGAATGGGAGACACCCTATCCAGCAGTTTGAGTTCATTGATTCAAGAGAACTTGGGGCATAATTGAAGGAGCAGAGACATATATTCTAGATCAGGGGCTCTTAATGTAGAGTCACTTATATTTGTCTTATATTTGTTTCCTTGTTAATCTTATGTATTTAATTTTATGCATTTAAAAACACTATTCTGAGAAGAGAATTCCTTCTCTAGAGTCTAGATATGTGGATATGAAAAGGCAAAAAGAAATTAATTTTTAAAAAGGAAGAGCATTTATTATATGCACTTCTTGCAAAATACTGTTGATAGCAACAGAAAAGTAAGACAGTCCCTAGTCTCAAAGAGCTCATGTTCTAATGGGAGAGAAACACATAAGAAGGTTATAGCTGTAAGTCAAATGAAAAGTTCCATTGTGCTTGGGGTGTAGTGGCACCTTTGTCATTTTAATAGATATCATTTCTTGATATTGAACCATTTGCCAATGCCAGGGACTTTGGTGGCAAGAACCATCTTTTCTATGTCTTCAGTGCTTGTGGCTGCAGCACCTACTGGAAGCAGTTGCCAGATGGAATCTCCATGGGAGTTGCTTCCCAAGATGATGTAAGGGTGAGACTGGGGGATAAGTGCTGCATTTCTTAGGGCTCTCAGGCTTACCTGCCCATCAGTAGTAGTTGGTAAGTTAGTGTTAGTGGTGGTAAGGAAGGTGAGTCCCTTCTTCACAGTGATTTCTCCATTCAGATAAGGCTCTAGGTTTGGGATGGAAGTAGGATCAGTGATCTTGGGGGTACTACTCTTCCTGAGGCATTGAGGTTCAGAGTCTTGGGCTATTACTGTTGGAGTATGAGGGAGGTGGTAGTTAAGGTGGTGGTAGTGTTTTGCCCCATAGCAAAAACGTGTCTGTCTCCTTCTCAGCATGCCCTGCTGCTTCATCTAGACTGTTCTTTAGGTGGTGGTTGATGAAAGTAATCAGCTTCTTTTCTACAAGGAGGAAGCAACTTCAAGGCATGGTGCCTAGCAGCAGAGAAGAGTGCAGCCATGGTGAGGAGCAGAACCTAGAGCTGAATGTTCCCAGAAGAGATGTTCCACCTAAGGGACTATATGTGTAGGGACTATATGAAGAAAGGCCTTCTAGGTCCTGAGGCAGCTAGGTGGCACAGTGGATAGAGTGATGGGCTTGGCATCAGGAAAACCTGAGTTCAAATTCTTACTTGAGTTCAAATTCTTACTAGCCATGTGACCCTGGGCTGCTTTTGCCCCATGTGTATCCCAGGTATGTGCTTTGCATGAACGCTGAGTGGAAAAGTGTACCCTAGGTTTAAGTGGAGAAATTTTTTTGTAGCTATTCTTCTTACCATGCCTTTGCTGAGAGCTAATTGGGTCTACTGGTTGATTGTTAATGAGGCTTGTGAAATATAATTTTATAAGTGGGCATCCACAGAGTACCTACCTTGGAACCCAAAATAGCAGCCACTGTCTGGGAACCTAACTTGTTAAGTTGGGGGAGTTGTTTATACTTTCTTTTCTGTTAATAATTTTCAAGAAATGTATTTTATAGGAGGGTTTGTTTGCAATGTTATATTCACTGTAATAACATTTTTTTTAAAATTTCCAGTGTGCTGGATGGGGGAGGGATATTCCTCAAAGCATGCATGGCGGGTGGGCCTATGCATTGGCCTCTTCTGGTGGTTTACATGTGCTCTGGCACTTAATGTACTTAATAAAGTACATATGTGACTTGAGGTTCCTTGTTGGTTCCCATGGTTCCTGTTACTGAAGGCTGTGTTCAAGATGATTGTCATATGAGCAAACATACTTTGTATGCTTTAAAAGCAGAAATGTTTTTTTTTTTTTACTCTCTTCCTCTCTTTTGATGGTATGGTTTGAGACTCTTAAGCCTCTCTGATGAACTTCCTGCTGGAGAGAGGATTCCTGTCTGCTCCCCAGCACTATCTATGGTAGGCGCACTCACAATTGCAGTGAGTGTGTGTATTTATTCAGGTGAACCTAAAGCTGGATCTCAGTTCACTAGCATGGTTAGATGGCAAGAAGATATAGATCTTGGATTGTTGCTTAGACAGTACAGATCTGAGGTGAATGTGAATTATCTGTTTGGCAGATCCACAACTCTCCTGAGAGTTTTTTTTAATTTCCTGGAAATGATGAGTTATAGTTTATGGTTTTAGTTTGTGTGTGTGTGTGTGTGTGTGTGTGTGTGTGTGTTTATTTTTGGCATTTATTTTGTAGTAGAGAAAACATAAAGGGCAGCTACGTAGCATGGTGAATAGAGTGCCAGGTTTGAAGTCAGTAAGACTCATCTTCATGAGTTCAAATCTGGCCTCGGACACTTACTAGCTGTGTGACCCTAAGCAAGTCACTTCACCCCACTTGCCTCAGTTCCTCATCTGTAAAATGAGCTGGAGAAGGAAATGGCAAACCACTCCAGTATCTTTGCCAAGAAAGCCCCAAATGGAGTCATGAAGAGTCAGGCATGACTGAAATGACTGAACAACAAAGAGGAAATATATAGCTGTCCCATAAATGACATCTGCTACTTTGCATTGGGCTACTTTGGGCATATCCAGTGCCAGTACCATGTTGGTGCCCTTGAGAGGCCTTTTGGAGCATATCCCAATAGCATCTATGGGCCTCTGCATCTCCTACCACATGGATGGAGGTAACCTTCTTTGATTGTATTCATCTGGTGAGACAGGGACCAGTTACTCTTTTCTGCCTTCTTTTGGTTGTATTCTTTTCAGCAACTCCTATCTGCTGCACCCCATGGACACTGAACCTGTTGGGAGAAGAAGGGCTTGTCTTCCCTTGTTTCTTCTCTTTTACCCCACCTCTAAGAAATTAGTCTGGTGTTGTTTGTTTCTGTTCTATGTTGTTTGTCCTCAGTTTTAGGTATTGGATGTGACCCTCACAGGACAGGGAGTTGACCCCACATGGCTCCTTGGAGCCAGATTGCAAGAGGGATGGTACAATGAACTAGCCCAGGGGAGTTTTAGACTTGGAGCTGAGGCTCTATAGGAACTGAGCTCCATAGGGGTGAATCTAATTCCGTTTCCTCCACAGAGACTGAGCTTGTGTATGGAGGGAGAGGGAAGGATTGTGCCTTCTAGGTATTGGAGTAAGTTTGTATATTTGTGATTATACTTTTTGAAGTAAATCTTTTGGGTAAAAGCTCATCTAATTGCTAGTGGCTAATGGAACAACAGTGGCTACCCCTACCCAAGTTGAAGGAGATGCAGAGGGCTCCATGGTACCAAAGGCCCCACAGGGCCATCTCCATGTTACCCAAACTGGGCAGGGCTAGCCCATCCTGGCCAGACCAGGATTACATGGACGTTTAGTAATTTTGTAGAAGGAACACCCTAGGCTCTTGTTGTTCAGTCATGTCTAACTCTTTGAGACCCTATGGATCAGCATGCCAGGCCCCTCTGTCCCCCACTAGCTCTCAAAGTCTATCCAAGCTTATGTTTGTTGCTTCCTTGACACTCATCAATACTAAACTTTAAGAGAGTTCTTTGGGGTATGGAGTTAATGAATCAGAGAGTTCTAGAAAAAGTCTATCTTTGGAGGTCAGGCTTCCAAGACTGAACTGAGTCCCTTTGATTCCAGAACCAGGATCTCTTGTGGAGGGACCTCAATACTGCAAGATAGGGCCAGCTTCAAAATGTAAATTCATCCCGAAAGTCAAACCACAATGGTTTTGACCATAGCATACAGGTCAGTACAACAAAAGGGAATAATAAAACTATCACACTGCTCCTAGAGAAATTACAACAAAATAGTAATACCTTATATTTACACAATACTTTTACCACACATGGAGCCCTTTCCCATTCATGGGAAACAACCTATGAGGTATCAAGTAATATATTATTATTCTTATTTAATAGACAAGAAACTGAGGCTGATATAGGTTGTTACTTTGCCAAAGTTAACCCACATAGCTAGTATCTTTAGAATGTATTTTTCTTGACTCCTCATGATAACATGGGACTTGGTGGAGATTGTCACTTAATGAAAAGCAGGAAGAAATTTCAAAACTGAATTTTAAAAATAGGATTGTGAAAAAAGTAACCAGGCCGTTAAGTGAAAATGGTGTGCTTAATTAGTGCCATATTAATAATAGCCAATCAATTATAATCAGCAATTAATATGGGCAGAGATGAAATGGGTAGCATATTTAAAATTACAATATACCCATTTATACCCATTTTTAAGTCTGGGTTACCTTTCAGGTCAGGTAGCTTCTTGCAAAACTGGGTTAATTGATGATCATAATTATTTGGCACTGTGCTCATGTGATAGCAGTTTTAGAACTGGAAGGAACCTTAGAGACCATCTAGCCCGACTCATTTTACGTAGGAGGAAACTGAGGCTTGGAAGAGGTAAAGTGACTTGTCCAAGGCCACACACTGCTAGACTGTGGCAGAGCCATGAATCAAATCCAATTCTTTTGATTCCAAACCCAGGTTGGTTTGAACTGGAGCTTCACGTTTTCCTAGTGAAAAGAACAGAAAGACTCACACCTCCATTGTATATTTACATTCTGAATTTTGAGTAGACAAACAGAAACATAGACTACAACCACCTTTGCTTTTCCACTCTTCTTTCCAATCTTTCGGCTTCTTCCAGACCTATGAAACCCCAGAGTGTCCTTTGAGCACACTCAGCCAAATCCAGTGTCACCATTGCACGTTTTTCGAGGTTTTCCCCCTAAAGGGTTTGTGAGGCAAGCGAAGTATTCATAGGTAGTTAGGGTAAGAAAGAAGCTTTAAAAAGCAAAACAAAACAAAACAAAAACCCACTATCACGATCAAAGAATAAAAGAGGAAAATCAAATCCTTTGTAAAAAGCAATCACGCCGCGTCTCACGGCTTTGGAGATAAGAATGTGTAGCCTAATTATAGAGACGTCCACCACCTCTTCCTCTCAAGGCTTTTCTGTCCTGCGTGTTTGGGTTTGAATGTAAGGCACGAAGTGGAAGGAGGGGCTGGCTACATTTGAAAATGCTCAGGCTGCAGAGTTTAGATCACATTTGTTCCCGCCGACTGGGATCGGATTAAATTACTGCAAATTCAAACTGAATGGACCTTCTCTCCAAGCCCCCTCCCTCCCCCTTTTCCTTCTCTGAGAAAGCCTCAGTGAAGCAAACCTCGCACCTCCCCAGCCCAGCAGAGAGAGAGAGAGGGAAAAAAGGTGGACAGACAGAACCAGTGCCTAGAGTACCCGTGAGACTGAGGGAAACCCTGAATAGAAAAGACAGCAGCAACTCTGGCTTTACTCCGTGTCTGAAAGCAAACCCGGCTGGAGCTGGTTTCTCTGTTTTCTTCTGAATGAGATGCAATTCCTAGCTCGCTGGAGCCAGTGGATTATTGTCGTGACCCAGCCTGTAGGGAAGCCCGGAGGGGGAATCCTATTCCAGTGAAACAAAACCAGAAAAACCATCAGACCTTCGAAAGAGGAACTTAATTGGGGAAAGGGGTAAGGGAGGTGTAATTAAGGTTTGTGCCTTTTCCACCTTGGCCACCAGACTCTCCCTGGAGTAGAAGAGACAGGGATTTGGGGTGGGGCCAGCTAATCTTTTCATTACGCCCCTATTGTCTCTTTTACTGCTGGGGGGAGACAGAAAGGAGAGGGTCTTGAGGAGGGGAGGGTGCATACGTGCGTAGCAGGAGGCTTCCCGGGTGGATGAGTGGAACGCAGGAGGAGCTGGAGGAGCCAGCCCGGAACTGGACAGCTCTGCGACCAGGGGTTGGGGTGGGAGTCGAGGCCAATAGGAAAGTGTCAGAGGCTGCTGGGTCCCACCCGGGCAAGGGGGAGGAGAAGGGGGAGGAGAAGGAGGAGGGGCGGGGAAAGCCTCGGCGGGCGGCTGCTTCAGCAGCGGCGGCGGCGGCAGCTGGAGGAAGACAAGGCTCAGGATGCCGGCCGCGGCTGGGGACGGGCTCTTGAGCGAGCCGCCCGCGCCAGGCTCGGGTCTGGGAGGAGGAGACGGCGGCGGGGAAGACGCGAAGCCTCCTCTGGCCTCGGCGGGAAGTTTCCTCCCAGCTTGGGTGAGCGCGGTGTCCAGGGAGCAGCTCCGTGACTTCCAGCACAACAAACGGGTCGGCAACTACCTCATAGGCAGCAGGAAACTGGGGGAAGGCTCCTTCGCCAAAGTGAGAGAGGGATTGCATGTGCTGACCGGAGAAAAGGTGAGGAGGTCTGGATCCCCGAAAGTTGAAAGGAGGGGTACCCTACTCCCCAGCCGGCTCGCACTGTCCAGGGGCGGAGAGAGGCTGGAGGCATAGAGGTTGGGGCGGAAAGTTAGGGCCACTCACCCCTGTAAGGGGTGGGGGGGGGGGGCAGGCTCCCCTGTACTTTGAATCACAGAGCAGGGCGTCCTTGTATTATAGGTTAACCTGGTGGAGCACATAGGGTTAACGTAACCCTTGGCTTCCCTCTAATCTCCATACATTCCTGTCCTAGCTACAGATTTAGGGATCTGAACAGAAAGGGGGTGCAGAGGCCAGTGGCCTTAAATAATTTACTCCATCTTCCAGCCTTACTCCATTTACCCTAACCCTAACTCTACCTCCTGGCAGATTGCGCTGGCTTTTTGGGTTGGAGGATGGCTCTTTCCACCAAAGGAGTGGTGAAATTCTCTTTCCCATCCTGTCCCTTCCCCCTCTTCCCCCACTCCTTTGCTGAGAAGGCTGAGCGGAGGAGGTGGGTCTGGAGTTCTGGGTAGGGGTAGGGTCCTCTGCTGGACTGGCTAGGGGATTAAACAGATTATCTAGCCATTAAAGCTTTCAGAACCTGACACCTCTCTCGGGTACTAGGAGCTGGGGGGTGGGGCGACGTGGGGATGGGGGTGGAATTGGGGGAAAGCTCTTGGACAGGAAGGAACGATTTCCTTTCCCCGCCAGACCGTGTTCCTAGAGAGAGTTTGAAGATTGGTTCTGAGTGTAGTTGAGATAAAGTGCCCGAACGATGGTACTTTATCTCCTCTACCCTCTTCCCCAATCCTCTCAGCCTTGTCCTTACATTAGACTGCTTTTTAAGAGGTATTAAGGTTCTGTCTCAACTATTCACACACACACACACACACACACACACACACACACACACACACACACACACACACATTCAACATGTGGAAGGAACTCTCTCTCCTTTCTCCATCCTAAGCGGTTACAGAAGAATCCTACTCCAGACTCAGGCAAGGTCACTTGTCCCTCGCTTAGAAGCGAATTCCAAGCTAGGGGATCTGTTTGGCTCCCCTGTGGGTTTGCAGAAATCGGGCTCATTGGAAAAGAAAAGACTGAGAATCTCGGAAGACCCTATTCATTGCTTCCTGACAGCCAATATCCTGAGTATAAACATGTTTTAGTGATCAGATGTAATGCTGTGAGCAACTTGTTGAAGAAACTCCGAGACATACATCAGGGTTTCTGGACTTCTTGTTAGAGCGATATCCTATAGAAAGTTGAGCCACCCTTTTCTGTTAAAGCATAACAGGAATGATAATTTTTTAAAAGCACCCCAAGGACTCACCCATCCTTACCTTACTTCCTTCCCTCCTTCTCAAAACCGACCAGTTCTCTTTCCTTTGATCTTGCGCCCTCTCCATCTAAGTTAATAAAGGGATCTCTGTGATGCCTGTTGTCTTGCTGGATTCTTGTGAGGGATGCCCATTTCTTTTGTGCAGACAACCGCTGGAGTAAGTAATTATTTTAATAGTGGTTTTGTGTTCATTGTCCATGCCAAAAGGAAATGTTGGATGATGAGTAACTGAAAAGACTATTCCAACAAAAGCAAGAAAAAAAGACTCCGAATCTCATTCTAGTCCTTTCAAAAGTGTGCCAGTTTGTTTGTAGTGGCCTTTGGGCTTTATAAACTACAATCTATTTAGTTTAGCGTATACAAATGGATGCAAGTATGCTGTTTGCTCATTATAAGTGGGAATACTTTTGTTGCTCTGGCTAAGGATGCCATCATTTCTTTACAAACTCCATTTTCAGTCTAGTAGTAGGCATTTGTTCTCTAAATATGAAAAAAAGTAATGAGATTTTTCTGTTGATAACAATAGAAGTCACTACAAGTACACACCTTCTCTGCCGCCCACTCTAGTTTTTCTCCTGTGTTCTTTCTATTTTTACTTGTTTAGCTAGATCTCATTATGAAAACCATTAAATACTTGTTGCATATATAGTCTTTTGGCTTTTGCACAGCTATACAAGATCATAGCAAAAACATGGGCCATGCCCTCTAAATATTTGTGTTCTTGAAATTTGACACAAGAATCCAATGGAACACATAGTATGACAAAAGCAGTGTGTATCTGTTATTGCATCCCCCTCATCTCTCTTTCCATGCAAGTTAATCTTTTTTTAAAATGAAAAGCAATAGTTTTAAAATCTTAGGAATCAGAAGGCTTGGAGATTAATTAGGCTATTAAAAATGAAAAGTCATTTGGTTTCTCTAGAGACTACCATTCTAAATCTGAGATTTAATATCCTCATTTGTTGACTACAAAGGAACATCTGGTGCTATTCATAGGTATTGTCTTCTAAATCTAGCCCCTTAGAGGACATTGTCTAATCAATGTAGACTTTGTAGATTTCCCCAGGATCAAAAGACTAATTTTGCCACAAAGGTACCTAGGAAGAATATTCCAGAGGATCTTAATGAGATTCTCTCTCCACTCACACCTCACATTGTCAAGGTCCAAACTCAGGTAATCTGTATCTTCGTGACCCCTTTTGGGTTTTCTTGGCAAAGGTACTGGAGTGGTTTGCCATTTCCTTCTCCAGCTCATTTTACAGAAGAGGGACCAAGACAAACAGGGTTAAGTGACTTACCCAGGGTCATACAACTGGCACGTATCTGAGGTCGAATTTGAACTCAGGGCAATGAATCTTTCTGACTCCAGGCTCTGAGCTTGATCTACTTTTCCACCTATTTAGGTACTAAAGGCCCATGTTACCCAGTTCCTTAAGCACTGAAAGATGTTTTTAACTTTTTCTATTTGAGTACCTAAGTTAGGAGGAGAAAAAAAATGAAAAGGGACTTGGAAAAAGGATGAGTGGAAGGACTAGAGAGTTCATGTGTGTGTGGGGTTGGGGTGGTAAGCAGGGCTGGGGAGCATGAGGGCGAGGAAAGCCACCACTATGTATCTTCTCTGCCTGGCCACTTGAAATGACAAAATTGGGGATTCTTTTACTTGAACTCAGTATTACCATTTCTCTTTGTTCTTTTAAAATAAAAATACTTTATGGAGTGTAGGACATAACTTGAGAGAGATTAAGTCAGTAATGATGGGGGAGAATCCCTCTTTTCATATCTTTACCCTGAAAAGGGGGTACCTGGGGCATCCTGGGAGAGCTGGATACCCAGGAAGGAGCAAGAAAGAAGGAAATAAACATTTATTAAGCACCTACTGTATTCCAGGCATTTATAAGGAAACTGAGGTAGCAAATTTGCCCATGATTAAACAACTAGTGTATGAGTCCAGATTTGAACTCAAATGTTTTGGGTACCAAACCTAGTGCTTTGTCCACTTCACCACCTAACTGTCAAGAGCCACAAGAGGGTAAAGCAATTGTGAAAGAGAAAATGGGGGACTTGACATTTTGGTTTTTTGCATTGGGTTTTTTCTTAGGGAGATTTCAAGTAAAACCTTTACCATGGGATTTACGGAAAATTTGGTGATAATGAAGCGTGGATATGGTGGGCTTGGAGAAAGAAGACCTAGATTTAAGTTCGTTTCTGTCCCTTTCTAGCTAGCAGTGTGACCTGGGTCAAGGAACTTAACCTCTTTCACCCTCAGTTTTCTCATCTGTAAAATGGGAATAGAAAGCATTTTGTAAATTGTCAAGTGTTGTCTGGGGTTTCCAAAAATTCTTCGGGCAGTTTTAGGCTTTAATGGCTTACAACTGCAATAAGATTTTTAGGACACTCTGTACAACTCAAGTCTTTATAAGTAAAGAAAACCGGTAAGTATTTGTTTTTTAAGTGGTTTAATCTTGTTGTTATGTCAGAAAGTGGATTGTTGTGGATGTTTTTTGCTAATGTGTGTAGTGGAACCAGACCTGGATATTTATGAACATTCTATTTAGACCTTATTTATGAAAAATCTTCACGTAGATTCCCAGTGGTTTGAGTGGGAATCCAACAAGACTTTTTTGTTTCAGTCATGATTACAAAAGGGGGTCCTTTTTTGTTACTTTCAAGTTTCAATACTATCTTATCAAGAAGTTAACTTTCTCACTAGTTATATAGATTTGTATTGTTTTATTTGTATTGTATTGTATTATTTGTATTTGTATTGTATTATTCCTAGACAAACTATCCCCTGAAATTGTTTAAGTTCAGATTGGTCTTTTATTTCTTGAAAGAAAGTATGGGGAAAAGGAAAAATGGTTCTTTGGAAAACCTAAGTTTGTTCTCCATTATCTTTAAGGTGAATAAAGTCTGTTGATTAGGCTTGTGGTTATTCACTTAATCATATGAAGCTCTTACATGACTTGCTTTTAGCCTGTAGGCAATATTTTTAGACTGACATTGATAAAATACTAGGCAAAGAAAACTGGATGTAAACTGTGTGTGTGTGTGTGTGTGTGTGTGTGTGTGTGTGTGTGTGTATGGAGAGAGAGAGAAAGAAAGTGAGTTATCCCTTCCACATCATGACTTTCCCCTTTGAGGTTTTGATATATGTCAGGTTGGCATAAGAAATTAAATGTGTGTATATATATGTATACATATACATATACATATATATGTGTGTGTATATATACATATACATACATACATACATATACATACATACATATATATATATACACAGAGGGAGAGAGAGAGAGAGAGTGTTATCCTTTCCACATCATGACTTTTCCCTTTGAGGTTTTGATATATGTCAGGTTGGCATAAGAAATTAAATGGGAATTTGGGGGGAGTTTTGCAGAAGACACAGAGAACGCAAGAAGGTCAGTAGAAGACACAGAAAAAGTATGGAAACTCAGAAATGCCTAAGATATATGTATAGCATTGTATAGTATCAACATATCTTATCTTTTAATACCATAATAATTCAGATTTCCTTGGTGCAAGGGGAAAGCCAAAAAATTTGATGTGGATTTTCCAGGTCACCAGAGCAAAGCTTTGCCCCTAACCCCCCCCCCCCCACCACATGAAAGGGATAACTATATTTATACGTGTGTGTGTGTATATATATATTTGTGTACACATACATATTTGAAGCTATTTGTTACTTGAGTAATTAACTATTTGCTACCAAAGTCCTTGGCACCACCAGTTGGTTCAACATCAGAAACTGATATGATTTTATGAGTGGTAGTGACATTAAAGAGGAAACATTAATATTTGCTTTGCTGCTACACCCTAAGGACCATTGCCCCTTTCCATCTGTGTTGTGAGCCCTGTTAAAATGTAGCTTCTCTTCTTGTCTTATTTTTCTATTTGTATACTTGGTGCTTAGCATAGAACTTTGCACATAGTAAGTGTTTAATAAATGCTTCATTCATTCATTCATTCATTCAGGTAAGACACATCAGAGAAGAAACTTATTCAGAAAGAGCTTCCTTATTCCTTATTCAGAAGGAGCTTTTCTGAAAAATCTCTTTTTCCATGTATTAAAGAGTTTATTATGCTCCTTTGGCATTCAGAACCTACCCCCCCTCCTAGTCTTCTTTTACCTTAAATTTCCTCTCCTCCTTCCCCCACCCCCCTCCCCACTTCCTCTAAAATCCAGTGCCTGGTCTCTTTGCTGTTCCTTGAATAAGAAACTTCATCTTTGGAATCTGGGCTTTTTAACTGATTGTGCCTCTTACCTGTAATGTTCTCTTTATTCATCGTTGTCTCCTGGCTTCCCAGACTTCTTTTAAGTCCCAACTAAAATTCCACCTTCTACAGGGAACCTTTCCCTATCTCCCTTAGTGATAGTGCCTTCCCCTCTGTTGATTATTTCCAATTTATCTTGTTTATAGCTTGTTTGTACCTAGCTGTTTCCATGTTGTCTCCCCCATTAGACCCTGAACTCCTTGAGAATAAAGTCTGTCTTTTGCCTTTTTTGTATCCCTAGCACTTGGCACGGTGCCTGACACTTAGCAGGCGCTTGGTTGTTGCCCTTCATTCTCAAAGAGGACCAAAATGACATCACTATGCTTGAGTCAAGATTCAACGTGTCTGACTGTGGCTGATCAGGCCAACACGAGCTCAGAATGCTCTACCACAGGTCAGGCACAGATAGTCCAGGTGAACATTTGGGGTGGATACTCCAAACTTGTGCATCCTGTGTTTCCTTTGAGCTGTTTCAATTCTGCTTTGCTCATAGAGCACAGCACCTTCTCTGATGTGAGAACACCATGCTGAGCGGTCCTGTGACAATGTCTTCTATGTCACAGAATCAATTCCAAAGTTCTTGAGAGAGACCTTGAGAGTGTTCTTGTTTCAGTTCTTCTGACCACCATGTGAACACTTGCCCTGTATGAGTTCTCCATAAAATAGTCTTTTTGGCAAGCATTTGTTCTGCATTCCAACGACATGGCCAGCCCATCGGAGTTGCACTCTCTGAAGCAGAGTTTGAATGCTTGGCAGTTTAGTTCGAGTAAGGCCCTCAGAGTCTGGTACCTTATCCTGCCAGGTGATCTTCAGAATCTTCCTAAGACAATTGAAATGGAAGCAATTCAGTTTCCTGGCATGGTGCTGGTAGACTGTCCAGGTTAAGTAGGCACTTAATATTTATTGACTGACAAGTTCACCAACTATAAGAGCTTAATATCATTTTCCTAAATAACATGAAGGTGCTCAGGATCAAATAATGCTAAGGCTTTAGGAGTCATATGTAGTCCAGAAGGGTCAAGCAAGTGGCTGGCAACACTCCTTAATGTGGGTGGAATCAGATTAAAATGTAATTGGGAAATATTTAACAAAATAAATAAAAATACAATAGAACATAGATAATGTTAACATGTGGCTTTCTAAGTCAATATGTGGCCTTCAGGAAACCATATGTATGGTTTATGGCCCCTTTTCCTATCTGAGTGATGCTATGGATGTAATTCAACCTCTGTAATTTGCAGATGAATTACTTGCCTAATTGCACACCACCAATGAATGTCAGTGCCTCTACTCACACCTGAGTCTTTGCACTCTCAAGTCTAACTGATGTTCAGTCTCTTGTACCATTTTTCTTCACCTATGATCTGCTAATACTTCAGGAAGAATGCTGTCAAAAGAACCATGATTTAAAAATCACCCTTACCTCTACTTATGATTAAGCTACTCTAGGGGAAAAGGTTGGGATGCAGTGTGGTTTATTGGAACAAGCACTGGGATAGAAGGCAGAAAACCTGGGTTTGAGTCTGGGACCTGGCATTTTGACCAATCCACAAGCATGTATTAAGCACCAAGGACTGTGCTTGAATCTGGGAATACAAATAAAAAGAATGAAATAATTCCTATTCTGCTGGCTGGTTTGACCTCCTGGCCTCAGCTAGGTGGTGCCGTAGTGCTTAGAGTGCTGGAACTGGAGTCAGGAAGACTCATGTTCCAGAGTTCAAATCTGGCCTCAGATACTTACTAGTTGTGTGCCCCTGGGCAAGTGACTTAACCCTGTGTGCCTCAGTTTCTTCATCTGCAAAATGAGCTGGAGAAGGAAATGGCAAACCACTTCATTAACTTTGCTGAGAAAACTATAAAGTGGGGTCACAAAGAGTCAGACATGTCTGAGCAACAAAAAAATAAGAAGATTGGACTAGATGATCTTAAAAGTCCCTTTCAGTTCTATATCCCCTGAAGTATTGATGAAGAAGTTGCTTAAAAACTGGTCTTTGTTTAAAAATAAATCTGTTTTCACTTTCTTTACTGCTATTGTTGAACTAAAAAAAGGGTTTCCTGGCTTAGTAAATTGCTGGTAATCATAGATTTGACAGGATAGTGCCAAATACCTGGTGTGGAGCACTTTCTAAAAATACAATTTACTATGCTTTGTAATGAAGGAAAGTGACTAATTTTAGAAGTGGCCTTTTGAAAGATCTCTTTTTAGAAAGTATTTCTGGAACAAACAGGTGCTAAATTCTGTATTTGAAAATGCTAGAAATCCAGGGGTATGATTGCTATGGCAAACAAGTAATCTTTGGAGAACTGGAAATTCCTATTAATCCTCAGCAGGAACTTCTCATGTGTCTTCAAAAGTATTTTGAAAAAGCACCTTCCCAGTCTACATGTGTAATCTGTCAATGCATATATTTCCCGAGATTACATGCTGTCTTGGTGGTTGGCAAATTCCTTCCTTTTAACTTCCTGCCCTGCCTCACCTTTTGACGTACTTGTGAATGATTCAAATAGCACATGGGGCTGTCTTCTGCAGTTTTCATTGACACAGCTCTCATTGACTTAAAAGAGCTCTTGGAGAGCTGTGCCTTCATAGAGGAGTATAACCTTAAATCTCTGCAGGTATTGAATGACAGGAACTAGGCTTAGCATCTATGTAGACTAACTGAATATGGAGTTTCCCACATTGCTAGACTATTCCAGGGGAGCCTAACTGATCAGCTGTCGCAGCAATTTTCAAAATGGAAAGCTTTTTGAGTTGGCAGCCGTAGATTGGGGCTGTAACAGAGCTCTCTGAAGACTGTGAGTTGGGGCAGTCTCATTTCATTTGCTATGTAGCTTATTTGGGATTATAAAATCCAACAAGCATTTATTAAGCATTTACTAAATTTGAGGTACTGGGCTAAGTGCTGGCAGTACATAAAAGACAAAGAAAAATGGTTCAAGGAATTTACTACTAGGGTGATAGGACATATAAAAAAGAAAGTACAAAAGGTTGTACTTGTACACCCTTCGGAGGTGGGTGACAGGTGATGCATGGATTGAGATTTGAAGGAAACTAAGAGTTTTAAAAGGTGAGGTGATAGGAGCAGCTAGGTGGTGCAGCGGATAGAGCACTGGCCTGGAGTCCAGACCTGAGTTCAAATCCAGACTCAGACACTTGACACTTAGCTGTGTGACCTTAGGCAAGTCAATTAAACTCGATTGCCTCGACAAAAAAAAAGTGAGGTGAGAAGGTGATGCATTCCTTTGTGCAGAAGGACAAGTTTGTACAAGAGCACTGGTGAAAGACTTGGAATGATAACTTAGGGCAACAGGTAGTGGAATAGTTAGGCTAGAACACAGAGTGATGTATCTGCAATAAGCCTGGAAAGATAGAATGAAGCCAAACTGTGTAGGGCTTTAAATTCCAAGCTGACACATTTTTATTTTATCATAGAGGCAATAGGGAACCACTGAAGCTGCTTGAGGAAGGGAAAAACAAGGTCAGACTTTCATTTAGGAATATCCATTTCATAGCCATGTGGAGGATGGAGGAGTAGATTTGACTCAGTTCTCTATAGGTTTGAGAAATGAGGCCCTTATAGAAACGCTTGCTGTACATATTGTCTCCCAGCTTTCTGCTTTCCTTCTCATCTTGGTGCTATTGAGATGATGATAAGGAGGGAGAGGATTCCAGGCATGGGGACAGCCGGTGAAAATGCTCAGGGTTGAGGAATGGAATGTCACGTGGAAGAACAGCAAAGAGACCAATGTCACTGGGTCTCAGGGTATGGAGATGAGTAAGGTATAAGATTGAAAAGGCACGCGCGCGTGTGCATGTGCGTGTGTGTGTAGGGTCATAGAGGGCTTTGAATGCTAAACAGGATTTTATTTTTGATCTTGCAAGTGATAGGGAGCCACTGGAGTTTATGGAGTAGGAAGGATGACATGTTCAGACTTATGCTTTAGAAAGACGCTTCGATAGTTTAGTGGAGGTTGGAATATAATGGGGAGAGATTTATGGCAGAGGAACCAAACAGCAGCTATTAAAATAGTCCTGGCATAATGTAATGAGTGTCTTTACCAGAGTGTTGGAAGTGCCAGAGAAGAGGAGAATATGAGAGAAGATACAAAGGTAAAATTCACAGGGCTTGACAAGACAGTGGAAATGGGGGAGAAGTGAGAGTTGAGTAAGGAATCAAATATTTTTTTTTCTTTTTTTAAATTTATTTATATATTTTTAGTTTACCACACACGGTTCTACATATTTTTGAGTTCCAGATTTTCTCCCCTCCCTCCCCAAGACGGCATGGAATCTCATATAACTATCACGTATAACTTCGCATTGAATTAATTTATACACTAGTCAAGTTGTGGAGAAGAATTATGACCAATGGAATGAATCATGAGAAAGAAGAAACAGAACCAAAAAAAAAACAACCCAAAAACAAAAACAAAAGAGAAGCAAAAAAGGCGAGCATGTAGTGCGCCTCAATCTGTATTCAAACTTCACAGTTCTTTCTCTGGATGAAGATAACATTCTCCATCGTGAGTCCCCTGGAGTTGTCCTTGCACCTTAGGTTGCTGAGAAGAGCGAAGTATGTCAGGGTTGGTCCTCACAGAATCCATATATCTGTGGCTATGCACAACGTTCTCCTGGCTCTGCTCCGCTCACTCAGCATTATGTCGTGTAGGTTTTTCCAGGTTGTAACAAAGTCTGCGTCATCCCCATTTCTTATGGCACAATAGTATTCCATCACCTTTATATACCACAGCTTGTTCAGCCATTCCCCAATTGATGGGCATCCCTTTGATTTCCAATTCTTGGCTACCACAAAAAGAGCCGCTATAAATATCCTTGTACATAGGAATCAAATATTACACTTAAGTTATGAGCCAGAATGACTGGGAGGATGGTCGTACCCTCAACAATATAAAGATGTTAGGAAGAGGGAAAGGTTTGGTGTGAAAGGTGATGAACTCAGTTGGACATCTTGAGTTTAAAATATCTATGGGACATCCAGTTTGAGAGGTCCACCAGGCAGATGGCAATGTGAGTTTTTTTTAAATTTGTTTTGGGATTTTTTTGTGATGGGGGAGACATAGGCATGTTTGTAGGCAGTGGGGAAGCAGCCCATAGAGAGGGAGACATTGAAGATAAGTGAGAGAGTGGGGAATCTGCTGGAGAAGAGAGGATGAAATGGGATTATTTGTACATGTAGAGGAATTGGCCTTGGCCAGCTAAAGACCTACCTCTTCATCTTAGACAGGGGTTAAGGAGGAGATAGTGGTGGAAGACATCTGGGTGACTAGATGAGGAAGAGGGGAGAAAAGGGAGCTCTTTGCAAATGGTCTCAGTTTTTTTTTTTTTTAGTAAAATATGAGTCACAGTTCTTAGCTCAGAGTATGGAAAAAGGAGAGGTTTGAGGAAGGATGAAAAGGTTTGGAAAAGCCACTGTGGAAACTGGGATAGTTAGTCAAGTAGGAAAATGTAAAAGGATTGTCTTGCTGGAACATGGGCATAATTGATATTACATGAAATAAATTTGCAGTGGATCCAGGCAGCATAGTTTTGTGATTTTTTTTTTTCTCAAGCTTCACTTGGCTGCACATGAATAGGAGTGGAGATGAGTGATAGGATAAGGGAGTAAAAGACTCAAGAGAAGGAGACAGTTCACCAAGATGGGGAAGGGAGGAGAGTGTAGCAAGTCCAAGGGTAATGGATGATTGCAGGATAGAGGTCTCAGTGGAGATGATAAACAAGGTTTGTTGCAAGGCAGAAGGAAAGGTGGGATGACAACAGATTGTGATCAGATAAGGCCATTTTAGAGTTTATGAAGATGTAAGTGGTGCATTTGTGAGTGCTGGTGGCAAGATCTAGGGTGTGACCATCTGGGTAGCTTAGGGGAATGAAAAAGTAGCTCCTGGGAAAAGAGTGAGTTGAGGAATTGGGAGGTTAGGGTAATTGGGAGAGTATGGAGATATAGATCTGGGAATCATCTACATAGAAATGGTAATTGGTTTTGCCCTAATGTTGGGTATTTAGAAGATATTGATATCCATTGTCTTTGGTGTCCTCTTTCTTTGCCTGGGCTGCCTCCGTGGCGGAGGTTGCAGTTTCATCCCAGGATGCTTCTTTCCTTTTACCCAAAGGAATATATCCCTCCTACCCTGTGGTAACATCAGATGCAAAAACACCTCATTACTTCTGTGAATTCAGGACATAGGCCTTAACTGCGGAAGCCTAGCAGCAGCATCACTGTATTGGTAAGAAAACCTATTTCCTGGCTGAGAGTTGGCACTGGGAAACAACTGTGTGTGATCACTGTGATCTGAGCTTTCTTGGTCATGAAGAGACTCTCCTGGGCTCAAGAGTGTAGCTAGCTTTTTCTTCCTCTATAAACTGTTTTCATCTCTCCACGCGATGCCCATGTTTCTGCTCGTATACCTGATATGCTTCTAGGTATCAGAATGTGATAAGTGACTAACCTAGACTTTTGAAAAATATTTTATATCATTATAGGAATTTTAAAAGGCTTTTGGCTCTTCGGAAAGTGTATCAACAATGCAACAGATGGGAGAAGTTTGTTATTTGCAAACACAGTGCTTTCTTTTTTTTTTTTTTGCCGTTTCCCATAGCGATAGTAAGGTTTGGTTTTTGGTGCTTTGAAGATTGTCTCCATAAAATTGTCTCCATCAGTATTTGAAGCCAAATCACTGTCAAGGTTTTCCATAATTGTTCTTATTTTCTCTCTTCTCTTGCTTGAAATTTTGATTCTTTCTGTAATTCTTCCTTGTTTGCCTTTATCCTTTTTATACCCCAACTTTTGAGTAATTTGCCAGGCTCTCTTCCTGCTTCCTTCAAGACACTCCTGCTACTAAACTCTTTCAAGTGGGTTTCTTCTTGCCCTTTTGGAGAGACCTGTATATAGAATGTGTTTCTACAGAGTTGCATCACATTGATTGGGCATTCACTGTGTACAGATCACTAGACTAAGTACTGAGGAGAGATAAAGAGAAGTAGAAAATGTGGCATCTCTTTCTGAGGAAGGGAATTTTTTCTGTTTTACAGATGACTAAGAACAAAGCCCTTGGCAGGCTTGGAGGCAGCAGGCTAATCTCATGAATTGGTGGCAGAATTAGCAAATGCGTACTGTTATGGTATTAACTTTCTTTCCTTCTTTTCTATGTTAGTCTCCTGAAAAAAGCCTCTGCTAAATTTTATCCTGAGACTTCATTATGGCATGGAACCAACCAGACCTGGGTTCTTTAAGACTCTATTAGCCTAGTGTCTATTCTGGCCAATCTAACAAATGAGAAAGTTAGGGATTGCTTCGTTCTTTGTACCTGCATCCCTAGCACCAACACCTGGTGCCTGACACATAGTAGGCACTTAATAAACACTCTTTAAACTATTGTGCTTTAAGGAATGATGAAAGGGATGTTTTCAGGAAAACCTGGGAGCACTTACATGAACTGCTGCAAAGTGAAATAAGCAGAACCAGGAGAACACTGCACACGGTAACAGCAATGTTGTTACAATGATCAACTGAGAATTACTTAGCTATTCTCCAAAATACAATGGTCTAAGAAAATTCTCAAGGACTTATGATGAAAAATGGTATCCACCTCCAGAGAAAGAGCTGATGGTGTGTGATTGTGGATTGAAGCATACTTTATTATTATTGTTGTTGTTGTTGGGGGTGGGGTCTATTTTCTTTTGCAACATAGCTAATATGGAAATGTTTTACATGACTGCACATGTATAATCCATATCAAATTGCTTGCCTTCTCAAGGAGGCGGGAAGGGAAGAAGAGAACTTGGAACTCAAAATTTTAAAAGACAAATGTTAAAAATTTTCGTTTATATGTAATTGAGAAAAAACAAATATTAAATAGAAAAGAAAAAAAATATTCATTAACTGATTGTGTACGGGCTCCAGTGACAGATTGTGTGTCTGGCATGAGGAATATGTTAACAGCCTCCACTCCAGAAGCTTCGGTGTCTCCCTATTACCTCCAGAATAAAATAAAAATTCCATTGTTTGGCACTGTAAAACTTGTATAATCTGTCTCCAAATGATCTTTCCTAGCTATTTCACATTATTCCTCCTCATCCACTTGCTCTTCCTCAATCTTTACCACTGTCTTGGCTCTTTACCACTGTTCTTGGAATCTCTTCCAAGGCTTAGCTCAGGCACTACTTCTTACCCCATCTTCACTCCACCCTGCCCCCAACTTTGTAATTACAGTTTGTAAAGCTCAGATTTACTTCTCTGTATACAGGTGGTATCCCTCAAAGTAGAATGTTTGCTCCTTGACAGCAAGGTCAGTCTTATCTTTTGTATCTCCATTGCCTACACAGTGCCTTGCATATAGTAGGTGCTTAATAAATATTTATTGAGTGGAATTGGAGAGGCTCATTACCTAGAAGGTTTCCTACCAGATATGAATTGTTTGCTTAATTTGTTGTTTATTTGTTTAGTCATTTTTCAGTGGACTCCTCTGGCCCCTTTTGGGATTTTCTTGGCAAAGATGCTGAAGTGGTTTGCCATTTCTTTCTCCAGCTCATTTTTCATATGAGGAAACTGAGGCAAGCATGAGTAAGTGACTTGCCCAGGGTCACACAGCTAGTAACCATCTAAGGCCAAATTTATTCCTGACTCCAGGCCTGGCACTCTACCCATCGCACCACCTAGCTGCCTGTTTCAGCAATCCAGCTAGCAGCTTCTGTGGGGGTGTAAGATCCACCCACAGCCAGCACCCGGAAAACTGCCAACAGCACAGGTTCTTTTGATCTGCTTAACTAAGGAAAGCAAGGTGAAGGGGTTGACAAGTTTACTTTAATCTAGCATACAGACAGCATTCACTTAGTTCAGAGGAAAAAGCCAGCACCCTGAACTTCAGAACAAAATACAAACAAATTACAAATATCAACAGACAGACCCAATACAATTCATAGTTACCAACATCTAGGTTCAGCCCGGGAACTCAGAACAAGGGCTGGCCCAGAGTCATGTGCCACCACTGCTGCGGCAAAGAGCTCCAAAGAAGAGACAGCCAACCCCTGGTTTTTATATCTTTTTCAGCGTCAGGGGTGAGTCACACATGCGACTCACCCACATGACCTAGAATCGTCACAAAGAGGTGGACTTAATCCCATGTAGTCTAAAAGCCTCTGCTCTCCCAGACATGTAAACTAGGCCCTCCCTGGAGTTAGCCCCACCTTGGGCCCCACCTTAGTTGCCAATCCACACCCACTAAACTTTTACACCTAATAGGGGTTTGGGCCTGGGGCTTAGCACCTGGTAAGGCTCAATGAATTACTCAAAGGGAACAAAAGCCAAACTATTCAAGGGCACTTGTTAAACTAAGTGCTAAGGAGCCCATTTTGCTTACCAACACACTGTTGTTTATAAAAATCCTTTTTGAAAAATGAGCAGGGACTGCCTTGTGGGGGGCATAGAGTATCCACATTGACCAGTCAAAAATATAGAAGTATTATAAGTAAACATAATACAAAAAAGAACTAATTAACATTAAGTCAATTAACATCTTTCTCATTTCTCTTTCAGCCTTTGTTAAATTATATATGTATAATTAAAGTTCTTGTAGTCAATATCCCTTACTCTTCATGGATAACTTGTTGAACAAATATTGAATTCTATTTTTTACATTCAGGTTTTTTCATTTAATAAGTAAGGCATTAGTTTTTAATAGTAAAATCAATCATATTCAACACAATGGGATCATAGGATTTTAGGATCATAGATTCAGAGTTGGTAGGGTCTAGGAGTCCAGATCTTGGAGTCTAACTCCCTCATTTTAAACTTGCCCGGGGTCACACAATATCTGAGGCAAGATTCAAACCTAGGGCTTCACAACTCTGTTTCATCCAAGTGTTTAATGTGTTCTACAGAGTAATTTCTAAATGACATGGTTAACCTGACCAAGACATTGCCTATTTTTGTGCTCTAATTATTTAATAGTCCTAAAATATATAACATTAAAATGAGATTGGATAAATAATAAGCTCAAATTTAGTTTCTGTCCTACCTGCTTTCCCTCTTGGTCTTCCCTCTTCTTTCAAGTAAGATTAGCCTTCCTCCTGAGCTTTTTGTTAGCCTTTCTTTGCTCAGGAAGAGTAAGAAAGTGTGGATAAGATGTTTTGGATCAGATCATAATATTGGAAATGCTTGTCCAACTGAATTGTGTTGCTTGTATCCTCTGTGATCCAGTTGAACCAGGTTTCCTGAAAGTGTTAACCTATATTATTTATGAAAATAATAGAGTACCTTTGGTTTTGTCCATTGTCCTTCATTATTCAACTAGACAAGCTTGAGAAAACATTCCGTATGCATTTGCTTACTAGCCCATGAGAACAGCCTCCCCTGGAGTATGGAATGAGGAAGTGAGTGACCCAGGGTACAAGAATCAAGGTTTTGGGGAAAGTTTCTTACTTTTTACTTAATCTCTTAGAGCTTCAGTTTCCTTATTTGTAAAAACACGGGCAATAACATTTGCATTTGCAAAGGGGTGTTGGGAAGAGGTTTCGGGGAAAGTCTTGTATAATTTGGCCTGGACATCAAAACACACTATGATTCCTGATGTAGCTCAACCAAATGGACAAAGGTTATTGTGTGGTCATTTACAGAGCTTGATCTCTAATTTGGAATTACTGATTATACTATGAAAGAAATCTAGTTTTCAAAATGTGCTTTTTGTGCTATAATTAAAAAAAATTAATTAGAGGAACTAGTTATGACTCAGTTCTCGGTTGAACATTTAAATTTCACTTAAAAATAAAGCTTCTTTCCAAAACACTTCTCTAAATTTGTACTGTCTGTCCCCCAGGATGACATCTTATTCTACATTAAAAAAAGACTATTTGTGAGAAATGTTGCTATTCCAAGTCTTATTTGCTGTAATGAAACTTGAATTGTACCCTAATGGGATTTTACCATATCCTTAATGTACTCTTCTCCAGGATGACTTTTCCTAGACATCGTGAAAAATATTTTTAATTACAGCTACTGAAACTGTTGAACAAGTACCTAGGAGAATGTGTGATAAGAAATAATTTCTGCCCAATAATTAGGCATAGAATAATGATTTCCAGATTTGAAGTTGGTTATGAGTAGACCCTCCTGGGCTCCAGAGTGCAGCAGGCATTCTCTATGAATTACTAGTAATACTATCTTTTCTTTGGCAGGGGAAAGCAGGGTGGGGGGAAGAGAAATGCAGAACAAATACATTATTGGCAGAATTTAATGTTATGCATATAAATAAAGCACACAAACATATGTCAAAGTTTTTCACAATTATAATTACAGCATGGTGTGATGGAAAGAGCCTTGGACTTGGGAGTCAAAGAATCTAAATTTCAGTGTGACTCTGACATTTATTAGCTATGTATGTGGCTGTCTCCAAAATATCAAGTTCAATTTCTTTATCTGTAAAATGAGGGCAATAATACTTGCATTGTAGATCTCACAAAGTTGTTTTGAAGAAAATATTTTGTAAATTAAGAAACGCTACGTAAATAAGCCCCAGGGAGCCTTTTTAGGGTTATCAGCCACAGAGCAGGTGATAATCAATAATCGATCAATAAGCATTTATGTGCCAGGCACTGAGGATACAATACTAAGAATGAAAAAATCTGCATCATTAAGGGAGTTTCCTCATCACAGTTCCTTATGTTAATGAAATATTAATTCTGATTGATTTCCAGTGTAAATGTGAGATATTGCATATGTAATATATAAAGAGTTTTGTCAACTTTAAAGCACCATATATCACTGTTGTTGTTCAGTTGTTCAGTAGTGTTCAACTCCTCCTGACCCGGTGGACTGTAGCATGCCAGGCCCTTCTGTCCTTCACTATCTCTCAAAGTCTGTCCAGGTTCCTGTTTGTTGTTTCCATGACACGATCTATTCATCTCATCTTCTGCCATCCCCTTTTCTTTTTGCCTTCAATCTTGCGGGCAGGAGGGTCTTTTCCAAATATATATGTATACACACATACATGTATAACTTTAGTGCTATCAGCTATTTGCTATAAATATATGATATACGTGTATAAATCGCTCTAAAAATGTGTTATATGTTGGGGCAGCTAGGTGGCACAGTGAGTAGAGCACCAGCCCTGGAGTCAGGAGGACCTGAGTTCAAATCCGTCCTCAGACACTTGACACATGTACTAGCTGTGTGACCTTGGGCAAGTCACTTAAACCCGATTGCCCTGCGAAAAAAAAAAGCAAAAAAAAATGTGTTATATGTTTATATGTAAAGTGATACAGAAATAGATTTGAATTCTTGCTCTGCTACTTAGAGCTACGTGACCCTAGAGAAGTCATTTGGCTTTTTTGCGCTTTAATTTTATCATTTGTAAGATAAAGGAATTGGACTTCTTGCTCTAAAATCCTATGTAAATAGATAAAGTTATCATGACCAGTAAGCAAATTTTCAAAAGAATGTTTCTACGCTATTCTCAAGTTGGTATGGTGGAAAAAGCACTGGATTTAGGGTTGGATGACCTAGGTTTGAATCTTGATTTTATTACCTCCTAGCTGTGTGATCTTGGAGAAATATGTTTAAGCATTCTGGGTCTCAATTCCCTCATCTGTAAAATGAGGGTGTTAGGCTATGAGGCCCTTTCTAGCTCTAAGTTCTATGATCTATGTGAGTTTAAAAGTTCCGTAAGCTAGTTTAGTCATGGAGCACTTAAGGTCTGTTTAATTGTTTTGAACCTCAATCAACAAGTATTTATTACGTATCCACTACATGCCAGGCACTGTGCTAAGGAATACATAAATACAAAGAATGGAAGAATCTTTATATTGTAATGGAAAAGACAGCAAATGCATATGGAAAGTATAAATATAGAGGGAGTAAATATAAAAATATTCGAAGTAGTTAAATATAAGGTAATTGAGAGGGAGAACATGAGCAATTTGGTGAGCACCAGGAAAGGCCTTGGGGAGAAGATAGTGCCCTAGATGCATCTTAGAGGAAGAGACGCAGTATGACCCAGAGGAAAGGGAGGGGTGGTATATTCTGGCCAGGTGGAATGGCTTAAACAATATAAATCATGATAAACTCAGCAGTATTGATGTGTAGTTTTCCCTGTATCATTTCTGACAGGATTATTTCTTCCCTCATTATCTTTTTTTAAAACTTTAAAAGAATAGCAAATAGCAAAAGAAAAGTTTCAATGAAGCATATATGAAGTTCTGTTATTCAATAGATATCCTTTATAATTGTGTTAAATATATTCATACAGGAAATCAGCTAAAATAGAATAAAATAAAGGCAAAATGACTCCTTGCATTAAAAATCTTTGGTAAGGCTGCCATAATTCATTATATTAACTTGTTACTGTATGCACTAGATTTTTTTTAAAAAATCAAACATATTTCATTATTGTCTTAAACTCAAATATGCCCTAAGTTAGATTAGACCTCTGAATTTACTACCTTCAGATGCAATACATATTATCTTTAATAGGAAAAAAAAGAAATTGCAGTCTTTAAAAACATCTGCAAAGGAATACCCAATTACATCAATCATGTCTTTTTACTTTGTAACTCAGGACCCTCAAAGCTTCTTAATGAAGTGTTTGTCACACCATTTTTGTGCATTCAAGGGCACCAAACAATTTCTTTGGCCTATACATTCAAGAAAGGTATGTCATATATATTATATGGGAAGTACAATTTATAAAGGAAAACTATGGAAAAGCAAGAATTTACTACTAAAGGATTATTCATTCTAACAACAACTGCTAAAATTAAATAAGTTTTTTTGGGGGGGCATAATTTTAGGAACGTGATAATTTTGGTTCATCATTTACTGATATAAGCATAAAGTATATATTTTCTGTACTTCCATATGCGATTATATTTCAGATGTTATGGTAGATTCCAACTTGTGGTTTTTCTGCAATTTAAAAGGCTGCAAGTCTTCCATATGTGGCATAGTTTATTTACTTTTTCGAAGTACTCTTTGGAAACACTTGGGATTGACTGATCATAGGCAAATCTGGCATCCAATTTAATGAACAGAATTCACCACCCTCCTCCACAAAATGGAATACCTTCCTCTGTGATTTGGTCCAGGGGGAGATAACTAATATTCTTGCTTGGTGACTCCATTTAGGTGGATTTTGAAGATACATGCAAGACCAGTTCCTTCTAGATGTGTTAGTCTCAGGAAATTTGGTTATTAAATCTGCTAAGAGTGTAATATTCATATAATCATAGTCAACAGCTGCAGTCATAATTATAATCAACTAGCATTTATTAAGTGCCTACCATGGCCTAAACCACCATTGTTTTTTGCGTATTTATCCAAGTAAGAGGACTCTATGAAGAGTATCATATCACCGAAAAGAAGTGATAATTTTGTTTCCTCTTTATCTATGCTTATTCTCTCAATTTCCTTTTTTTGTCTTATTGCTATAGCTAGTATTTCAAGCACTTTGTTAAATAGTATTAGTGACAATGGACATCATTGCTTTACGTCATAATGTACAATGTCTTTGATGTGTTGTTGTAGCCTCTACTAATATTTTACTTAAATGTTTCAATTGATATTCATTAAGGATATTGGTCTATACTTTTCTTTCTCTTGTTTGCCTTTCCCTACTTTAGGTGTCAAACCAATATTTGTGTCATTAAAAATTTTGGTAGGATCTGTTTTCTAATTGTAGTCAACAATTTATATACAGTTTGAATTGATTCTTCTTTGAAGGTTTTATAGGATTCACTTGTAAATCCTAGAGTTTTTTTTTTATTTGGGAGTTAATTTATGATTTGTTCAATGTCTTTTTCTGGGATTTTTATTTAAACTTTTAAAATATTTTAAATTTTATTCAAATTTCTATTCTATTTTCTGTTACAGAAAATTCTGCATTTTATATTTTGTTGATGTTTGTTTTGTTTAAATTGTCATATTTGTTGCTATATAGAAGGGCAAAATAGTTACTGATAATTTCTTTATTTTTTTCATCACTTGTGGTTAATTCTTTTCTCACTTTTGGACACTGATAAGTTGGTTTTCTTTTTTTTCCCCACCACCCCCTTCCCAAAACAAGACCTTGGCTGATCTTTATGGATTTTGAATTTCTCTCCACTTGTTACTTTGGCCAAACTTGGACTGCTACATTGCTTTGTGGAGTCCTGGTCTCCTTTTTTGACCTAATTGTGTCAGTTTTTTCAGTGAGGTCCTTTGTGCTCTATTTTTAGATTTAGGATCTCGAAGTCTGGTGTTTTGTTCACTCATTCCAAGTTATTTCCTTGTTTTCTGTTTCCTAGGAGGCTAGCTGGGCTTTCTCCCCTCTGTTTTCTTCTGTCTGGTTGTTCTCTTTTTCAGTCTTCCAGCTTTTTGCCTCCCCTGTGACTTTGTAGATTACATCATCACCTGCAGAAATTTGTAATAAATTTCCGGGATTCAATTTTTCCAAAGAGAACATGAGGTCATCCCTAGTCAGAGACATAGTACCAAACCTTGTATCATTTAAAAATTTAGCATCAGTTGCTTGTTTTAACATAAAGTTGAAGTGTTTGCTGCATGGAAGAGAGATTTCCAGATGAATTCAAAGAGCCATAGCCTTGCTAGGCCCGTGGGAGGGAGTTCAGTGTGAGTAAAACCTGCAGAATCTGGCTTACATTCCTGATGGAATACTGAAACTTCATTCTGCACAGGAGAACAGGCATGATGAAGAACTTTTACAAAGAGCACATTCAGTTGTCTTTGTGTAATTACTGAAGAGATAGAAGACAGGCATACTCATATGTAAAAATTACAGTCTTGGGAAAACACCCTTTCCCTAGGGCCTCAGGAACGGTAAACGTTCTGTCTCCTAAGTCGTAATTCAATGGGGCTGAAAGTACCAGGACTCAGATGTCCTGTGTGTCAAGAATAGCCGTTGCCTTGATATGTTAACCGTATGGTCCTAATGGGACTATGGAATTACAAACCCAGAAAGGCAATTCACACCCCAGACACTGATTTTTCTGTATATCATTCTATACATTTTGTCGCCGAAATGGGTAAACTGCGTGACAATTTAATAATTAGCATGTAAGTGGAGGGAAGAAAAAGGAAAAGATTTGTTAGAAAAGGGACTTGGTTGTTTGGGCTATCGGCTATCTGTTTTAGGTATCTTCTCTTATGTAATCTGAGATCCTCATCCATCTTGGTGTGACAGAAGAAAATTTTAGCATTAGAAAAGCAATTTTTGCTTTATCAGAAACAGCTGGGTGAGATGTGGCTCCTTTGGATCCAGGAATAAGTCATAGTTTGTAGTGGTTTAACTCTTACTTTCTCTATGAGGTACTTGGATCTGAAAGAAGCTGTAAGTTGCTATCTTCTGTTTTGTGATCATTGCTGCTGCGTTCTCATCAGTCGTGTGCCAACATGCCAACCTGGGGGGCTTGCGGGGAGAGCTATGCTTGTCCCACTCGGCCTGAACTTTGTCAAGGGCACAACTTAGTGGCATGAGCTAGAATCTCATTCTTAGCTAGAGTGAGAACCTTGGAGTTGTGCTATGGAACCTCTGGTAGATTAACCCAAATCCAGCCTCAGACACTTACTAGCTGTGTGATGCTAGGCAAGTCACTTAACCCTGTTTGCCTCAGGGGTTTTTTTTGGTTATTGTTGTTTGTGAGGCAGTAGGGGTTAAGACACTTGCCCAGGGTCACACAACTAGTAAGTGTTAAGTGTCTGAAGCTGGATTAGAACTCAGGTCCTTCTGACTCTAGGGCCAGTGCTCTATCCAATGTGCCACCTAACTGGCCTCTCCCCCATCCCCACCACCTCTTTTTCCATTTTTGGCTTATTTTTATTGTTCCTCTCCATGAGTAGCTATTAAAGTGAATACTTTTCCCTGGATAAGTCTTGTTCTCCAAAGCTACAACTTATGATTGGAGCATGATGGCAAATGAAAGACTCTGTTGAACTACTGTAATTATCTGTGATTTAGAAGTAAAACCTTTATCCATTGTTAACTCATGCCATAGTCTGTACACAATAGGATAATATTTAGAAATAGACAAGGCCTTATTTTATAATGAGATCCTCTTGCTACTTCAGTAACTAAAATCAGTAGATTATTTTGTTCATTTTCTGTCCCTTAATCCTTTTGTGTAACAAACAGTATTATATTGAGATTATAACACACATGAACAAATCCTCCTCTTAGAAAATTGAAGTTTATAATGGAGATAGGTTGGGTTTCAGATTGGGTTGACTGGCCGATTGGTCGTTGGATCATGGATGTATCACCAAACCAATAAAGGTGTCAAATTCATGGAATACACTAGCTCCAAAGCTCCCAAATTCCTGAGTTTAGCCCAAACCATACTGGAATTGTTTCACCAAGTAAACAAAAATATAACACAATAGAGATTAATATGTGGCCTGCAGGGATTTATTTGAGTTTGGCACCTCTGAGGCCTACTCATTTTACCAGTTAGGACCTTCCTGCACATGGAGATTGAGAGACTGGCCCAAGGTCACCCAGATGGTCTATCAGTTAATTCATTAGCACTCATTTTTAAGTACTTGCTATCTCCATATCCTGGGCAATGAAGTGGGCCAGGGATACAAAGACAAGAGTAAAAACATTCCCCACTGTCAAGGAGCTTTCAGTCTGGCTGGGAGAGAAAATGTGTGCTTAAGTATGTATATGTATATAGAGTTAGAAAATAGATATAAGATGATTGGGGGCGGGGGAAGAACACATTGACAAAGAAGAGGAGACACCTCAAGTAGAACCTTGAATTAGAGGTTCTGAGAGACAATAATAAATATATGTTGCTACTTACACAAAGAGTCAGGAAAAAAATGTATAATAGGATCATAGATTCAGAAGAGATCTCTAAAGCCTTTCAGTCCAACCTCTTCCATCTTACAGATAAGGAAACCTGACACAAGGAGGTTAGTGATTTGCCCTAGGTAACCCCTCTCCCCATTACACAATAGAATCTTTGTGACAAGTAAGTTAGCTTACACCAAACAAATCAACACCTAGGTTACATCTGAGAAAACACAGGCCTCTGAAGTTCTGATTTAGTCACTGCATTAATGCTATCAAATGATACAATACTTTTCAAAGCACTTTGCACAATGCCTGGCACATATTAGACACTTTATAAATGCTTGTTATTTCCTTCCTATCAAAGTTCTGAGATCTTTTTTTTCCCCAAGGAATAAAAGATTGTGTTTGCACACATTGAAAAATATGAAAAACATCTTTCTTCACATAAACATGTCAGGTAATACCCATCGGTGTCACTAGAAAAACTTGTGGCTCTTTAAAGAGTCTGGCAATGGTCCCTCGCATTCAGGCTGTCCCTTCCCCTTGCTATTTCAGAGTCTGTTAGTGCCAATTATTAATGGAAATTGACAAAGTTCAAAGATTAGAGAAGAAATATTTCTTTTCGTACTCTGAGGCCATCAGGCAAAGACTGGCCTTTCAATCCTTTAGTTAATTTTTTAAAATTCCAGCCTTTTACTGCATTTCTCCCCTTATCTACACTCTCTATAACACTCACACACATAGCACAGCACTCATAACAAATAAAAATTTAAAATTTACTTTATCTTTGCCTGGAGACAAATCTCATCATTAAGGTATAAACAGCAAGTAAACAAGGCTTAAAAGAATAGGAAAATTCCAAAAAGTTCTCCAGGCCTCAATAAGAAAAGGGTGGAATAGGGAAGAGGTAGAAGAATGGAGAATGGATAAATTTATCAGGTCCCAGAATCATCCTTGGGTAGGCAGAGTCTGTCTAGCAAGTCCTATCCAACCTGACCATTTCATATGCAGAACAAGGAACATGCTCATGCTTATGGTCAGTCCGGGGTAACAACATTCTTTACTTGTCAGTGCAGGTTCACCTCTACAACCTGAGCCCTCTGTCTAGTACACCAATTCTAGGTTTCCATGCTCCCTGTGTTCCCTTCCTTCTTTCACCTTTTGTTCTTGCTCTCTTGTGTGTGGACCCATACCTTTAAGGGAAAATGAATGCATGTTTTAGCTGCAAATCATTTGGAGAAGGCTAGTACTACTTGGGGCACAGCATCCAAGCAGACAGTAATGCATCTTTAATGTCATTTCCATTGATAAAACCGTATCCGTTTCTGATGTCTAACCATTTGACAATGCCAAAAACTTGGTAGTAAGAATTTTCTTTTCCTGGCCTTCAGTAGCTACATACCTGTATAGGTTTTTACAAATTGTGTGACCTGAGGGCATGAGCAGTGCAAAGTGCACATGCTGGCTGTTCAGAACCAAGGCTACATTGAAGTTGCACAATGCAACACGGGCAAGCCCTGGTGGAAACACCTTGGGTTAATTATGCGTTTGATTTTGAATTAATTTTCGGTTGGTTCAGAAACCTTTTACTGTTGCCAAATTTGTTGCTACCCCATGGGGTCCCGACCCACAATTTAAGAAACGCTGGCCTAGAGGTAGGGAATGCTACTATTTCCAGGATTTCTGGCCTTCCCTGCTCCTTAGGGGCAGCCAGTCAGTGGCTGGTATTGGTAGAGGTGAGAATGATGGGCCCCTTCTCCATAGGCGTTATTCCCTTGGGCAGTGAGTGGTATGCTTCCTTATATATAAATAAATGTTTAAAACCAGCCTCTGGGAAATTTAATCTTCATAATTAAAATTTTCTCCATCACTTTCTAAAGTCTAGACCGGTGGTGTCAAATTTGATATCCCTACTGGCCACATAGTGACTTAGAAAGCCACAGATTGACATTATCTATGTTGTGTTGTGTTTTTATTTATTTTTAAACATTTCCCAGTTATATTTTCATCAGGTTCAGTTTCCCTGCTTGGCCTTCCATGAGTTTGACATCTCTGGGTCTGAACAACCAAAACAATAAATCAAGTGTCTGGAGGAGGGGGGTAGACCAGGGTTGTAGTATTTGTTGATTTCCAAGGTGTAAATAGGGTAAACTTTTTTTTTATTTAATATATTTAGTTTTCAGCATTGATTTTCACAAGAGTGTGAATTACAAATTTTCTCCCCATTTCTACCCTCCCCCCCACTCCAAGATGGCATATATTCTGGTTGCCCTGTTCCCCAGTCAGCCCTCCCTTCTGTCACCCCACTTCCCTCCCATCCCCTTTTCCCTTCCTTTCTTGTAGGGCAAGATAAATTTCTGCGCCCCATTACCTGTGTATCTTATTTTCTAGTTGCATACAAAAACTTTTTTTTGTTTGTTTCTGAACATCTGTTTTTAAAACGTTGAGTTCCAAATTATCTCCCCTCTTCCCTTCCCACCCACCCTCCCTAAGAAGTCAAGCAATTCAACATAGGCCACATGCGTATCATTATGTATAACTCTTCCACAATACTCATGTTGTGAAAGACTCACTATATTTTGCTCCTTCCTAACCTATCCCCCTTTATTGAATTTTCTCCCTTGACCCTGTCGCCTTTCAAAAGTGTTTGTTTTTGATTACCTCCACCCCATCTGCCCTCCCTTCTATCATCCCCCCTTTTTTTATCTTCTTCATCTTTCTTTCTTGTGGGGTAAGATACCCAAATGAGTATGTATGGTATTCCCTTCTCAGGTCAAATCTGATGAGAGCACGATTCACTCATTCCCCCTCACCTGCCTTCTCTCCTCTTCCTACAGAACTGCTTTTTCTTGCCACTTTTATGCGAGATAATTTACCCCATTCTATCTCTCCCTTTCTCCCTCTCTCAATACATTCCTCTCTCATCCCTTAATTTGATTTTATTTCTTTTAGATATCTTCCCTTCATCTTCAACTCACCCTGTGCCCGCTCGCTCTCTCTCTCTCTCTCTTGATCTCTCTCTCTATGTATATATGTATATATATATATATATATATATACACACACACACATACATATATACATACATACACACATATACACATATATACATAAACATATATATATGCATATTCCCTTCAACTACCCTAATACTGAGGTCTCATGAATCATACACATCATCTTTCCATGTAGGAATGTGAACAAAACAGTTCAATTTTATTAAGTCCCTTGCAATTTCTTTTTCTTGTTCTTTTTCTTTTTTTTTGACTTTGAAACTGATGCAATTTGTTTAATGAATATACATCCTGCCAATATCACTTTATTTCACACCATATTCATGTACATGAGGGGAACTACGTGGGAAATTAAATTTTCATTTCCCCTCCACCTCTCAAATTTTTGCCTCCCAAAAACTTTATCTGCAAGTCATCAAAAAAAAATTTTTCCCTTAGAAGGAAGAGGTATTTCTTTTTTTTCTTGTCCTAAGGTTTGTTTTTTTTTTTTATTTAGCTTTCAGCATTGATTTTCACAAGAGTGTGAATTAGAAATTTTCTCCCCATTTCTACCCTCCCCCCCACTCCAAGATGGCGTATATTCTGGTTGCCCTGTTCCCCAGTCAGCCCTCCCTTCTATCACCCCACTCCCCTCCCATCCCCTTTTCCCTTCCTTTCTTGTAGGGCAAGATAAATTTCTGCGCCCCATTGCCTGTGTATCTTATTTCCCAGTTGCATGCAAAAACTTTTTTTTGTTGTTTTTGAACATCTGTTTTTAAAACTTTGAGTTCCAAATTCTCTCCCCTCTTCCCTTCCCACCCACCCTCCCTAAGAAGTCAAGCAATTCAACATAGGCCACATGCATATCATTATGTATAACCCTTCCACAGTACTCATGTTGTGAAAGACTATCTATATTTTGGTCCTTCCAAATCTATCCCACTTTATTGGATTTTCTCCCTTAGCCCTGTCCCCTTTCGAAAGTGTTTGTTTTTGATTACCTCCACCCCCATCTGCCCTCCCTTCTATCATCCCCTCTTTTTTTATCTTCTTCCTCCTTTTTTCCTGTGGGGTAAGATACCCAAATGAGTATGTATGGTATTCCCTCCTCAGGTCAAATTTGATGAGAGCAATGTTCACTCGTTCCCCCTCACCTGCCTTCTCTTCTCTTCCTACAGAACTGCTTTTCCTTGCCACTTTTATGTGAGATAATTTACCCCATTCTATCTCTCCCTATCTCCCTCTCTTAATATATTCCTCTCTCATCCCTTAATTTGATTTTATTTCTTTTAGATATCTTCCCTTCATCTTCAACTCACCCTGTGCCCTCTCTCTCTCTCTCTCTCTCTCTCTCTCTCTCTCTCTCTCTCTCTCCTTCTCTGTATACACACACACACACACACACACACACACACACACATATATACACACACACATATACATATGTATATACATAAACATATATATATATATATACATATATATATATATATATATGCATATTCCCTTCAGCTACCCTAATACTGAGGTCTCATGAATCATACACATGTGAACAAAACAGTTCAACTTTAGTAAGTCCCTTGCAATTTCTTTTTCGTGTTCTTTTTCTTGATTACCTTTTCATGCTTCTCTTGATTCTTGTGTTTGAAAGTCAAATTTTCTATCCAGCTCTGGTTTTTTCACTGAGAAAGCTTGAAACTCATCTATTTTATTGAAAATCCATATTTTGCCTTGGAGCATGATACTCAGTTTTGCTGGGTAGGTGATTCTTGATTTTAATCCTAGCTCCATTGACCTCTGGAATATCGTATTCCAAGCCCTTCGATCTCTTAATGTAGAAACTGCCAGATCTTGGGTTATTCTGATTGGGTTTCCACAATACTCAAATTGTTTCTTTCTGGCTGCTTGCAGTATTTTCTCCTTGATCTGGGAGCTCTGGAATTTGGCGACAATATTCCTAGGAGATTTCTTTTTGGGATCTATTTGAGGAGGAAATCTGTGGATTCTTTCAATTTCTATTTTGCCCTGTGGCTCTAGAATATCAGGGCAGTTCTCCTTGATAATTTCTTGAAAGATGATATCTAGGCTCTTTTTTTGATCATGGCTTTCAGGTAGTCCAATAATTTTTAAATTATCTCTCCTGGATCTATTTTCCAGGTCAGTGGTTTTTCTAATGAGATATTTGACATTGTCTTCCACTTTTTCATTCCTTTGGTTCTGTTTTATAATATCTTGATTTCTCATAAAGTCACTAGCCTCCACTTGCTCCAGTCCAATTTTTAGGGTAGTATTTTCTTCAGTGGTCTTTTGGACCTCCTTTTCTATTTGGCTAATTCTGCCTTTCAAGGCATTCTTCTCCTCATTGGCTTTTTGGAGCTCTTTTGACATTTGAGTTAGTCTATTTTTTAAGGTGTTATTTTCTTCAGTATATTTTTCAGTATGTTTTTGGTTCTCCTTTAGCAAGTCATTGACTTGTTTTTCATGGTTTTCTCGCATCCTTCTCATTTCTCTTCCTAATTTTTCCTCTACTTCTCCAACTTGCTTTTCCAAATCCTTTTTGAGCTCTTCCATGGCCTGGGACTAGTTCATGTTTTTCTTGGAGGCTTTTGTTGTAGGCTCTTTGACTTTGTTGACTTCTTCTGTCTGTATGTTTTGGTCTTCTTTGTCACCAAAGAAGGATTCCAAAGTCTGAGACTGAATCTGGGTGCGTTTTCGCTGCCTGTCCATGTTCCCAGCCAACTTACTTGACTCTTGAGTTTTTCCTGGGGGTATGACTGCTTGTAGAGTAAAGAGAACTATGTTCCAAGCTTGGGGGGATGTACCAGTTCTGCCACACCAGCACTCCTCCTTCCCCAAGAACCCCCAAGCTGGACTGGACTTAGACCTTCAGCAGGCTCTGCACTCCTGCTCTAATCTGCCACTTAATTCCTCCCGCCAGGTGGGCCTGGGGCCAGAAGGAACTGCCATCTCTGTTGCCCCCGGGGTGGTGGCTGAACCATGAACTTTTTTCACTCTGTCCCCAGCAGCTTTTCTCACTAGCCTTCTCTGTTGTCTTTGGTGTTTGTGGGTTGAGAAGTCTGGCAACTGCCACAGCTCACTGATTCAGGGTGCTAGGGCCCGCTCCGCCCAGCTCCTGGTCTGGTTGGTCCACGCTGCCCACGCTGGGCTCTGCTCCGCTCTGCTTTGCTCCCAGCTCCTTGGGCGAAAGACCTCGCCTAGCAACTATCCAGGCTGTCCTGGGCTGGAGCCCTGCTTCCCTCTGCTATTTTATGGATTCTGCAGTTCTAGAATTGGTTCAGAGCCATTTTTTATAGGTTTTTGGTGGGACTTGGCAGGGAGCTCATGCTAGTTCCTGCTTTCCAGCAGCCATCTTGGCTCCGCCCCCTAGCTCCAAGGTGTAACTAAACAATTGAACTGCAAATTGAACAATCAGCTGAGTTGGTCTGAGCTGGCTCTTTGTAGTAGCAACCACACTAGCACACAGGGTGGGCTGCTAACACAAGTTCTTTATCTGCTTTTCTAAAGGAACGACAGCTTCAAACAGGTTAATAGTCTTACTTTAATTAATGCAGAGAAACATGGAGAAATTAGAAACAAGGTATCCAATAGACAGGGCTCCAACTGTCTGGTAATCTTGTTATACACTTTACCATTTACACAGATCACCAGATAGGGAGAGCACTGACATCTGAGTTGGGCGGCACCTGATTGGCTTAACGCAGAAAGGCATGAAAACCCACATGCGCAGTGCCAAACATTGTGAGAACCTACATGCCTAACTGGCTCTATGTGACTCAGCGCCTGATTGGATCAGCGCAGAAAAGCATGAACTCAGTGCCTAATTAGCTCATCTTTGCCATCTGGTGCTAAAACCTAGGTAACTCAGCACCTGGGAACAGGAGTTTGTTATGGCCATGGATGCTGGAAAACTAAACTCTAAAAAAACATAACCAAAATCCACTTTGCTTATGCTTACATTCTTCTACCAACTTGGCTAGAGGGTAGTGTATTAGCAAGGCAATAATCACGATATAGAAAATAATTGTAAATATGCCTATGTAGTTCTATATCACAAAATATAAGAGACTCTATGTATAGAAGGTAGAAGGTAACCATTTATTCAGACACCAAAGAACCAGAGCCCAAAACCAACAAGTCTGACCCATCCAATCAGCGAGCAAATTCCAGAACCAGTAAGCCCACTTTATAATAACAGCAAAGAACCTAAAACACAATACCACAGCAGGGAGCCGAGCCATCCCATAATCTTCTCACCCGCTGCTGGGACCTTGCCACCAATAATCACTCACAGCACAGCTAGCACACATTTGCTCTCTCCCTCAGCTCTAACTGCTCTGAGCATTTCCTGCTCCACCATTCTAGTTCCTCTGGTTCAGCAAGCTCCTCTTGCCACATGTGACTTAGGCTTCCTGTTGACATAAGCAGGTCACATGGGCCTATTAATGGGTGGGGAAGATCTTCACATTTAAATTACCATTACAGGTAGTTGTCTGGGGGTACTACTATTCCTGGATCTTATGCTCAGGGTCATTGGCTAGCTCTATCAGGGTTTGAGGGGAGATGCGGACCCTCCTGGAGCTAGAAAAGGAACCCTCCTTTCTTACTTTCAGTATGAGTTGTTGCTTCAGCATGGGAGAAAGAGTTGTAAACATTAGTTGGCATTGTTCTCCAACTTTATTTATTGATTTCCAAGACTTTTATCAGAAAAAAAACCCAAAGATTTTTACGACTTGCCATTGTTACATTATTGGGAATTTTACTACATTTTAATGCATTAGATGGGAAAGAATGGTGTTGGAGAAAGCCTATTGCATTTGGATTGAGGAGACTTGGATAAGCTTCTACCTCTACTTCATATCCATGTGTGTCACCTTGGTGAAGTTATTTCACCTTCTTGGACTCAAATTCCTTATCTGGAAAATAAGGTAGTAGGACTAGATGATCTCTAAGGTCACTTCCTACCCTAGTATTCTAGGATTCTATTGAATTATTAATATACTCTATTATTTTTTCTGGTTGATTAGCTTCTTATATATCCTAAGATACATAAAGAACTGGCAGATGTTATTGCCCGCTAATACAAGTAAATTTTGAAAAATGGTGGAAAATGAGAGTTACTGGAAGATTGGGGAAGGGCAAATTTTGTTCTAATTTTCAGAAAAGGGAAGAGGCTGAAATTTGTAAACCCAATGAGCTTGAATTTATTCTTGGCATAATTCTAAAAAGTAAAGCAATGATTAGGGCACATCTGGAAAAGGAATTGATAATCACCAAGAGCCAGCATGAATTTATCATGTGACACTAACATCATTTCCTTTTTAAACATAGTTATTGGTAGACCGGGGGAATACTATAGCTATTATTTACCCAGATTTTGGCAAAGCATTTGGGAAAGTCTCTTAATGCTATTCTTGTGGACAAGATGGTGAGATGTAGGCTAGAATAGCAATATAAATCTAAGTATGCTTGGGTGGCTTATTTCTCAATAATAAATTTGCAATCTATCGTATTAGTTAAAACGTTGAGTAACTGTCCTACTTTATTATTAAATTAGTTAATGAACTAGAAAAACCTTTTCCAATAGTAATTAGTCTTATTTTTCTGTATCTAAATGCTATTTAAATCTGAAATATTTAATTTACTAACAAAGAGAATCTGTTAGAAACCTAAAGATACATATATAATTATTTACGGCTATGACCAATGTTAACAACCCAAGTCACCTCAGTCCCTCACTTTATCAGTAGATGGCTTCACTTGATTGGTAAGTCAGGTTCACATCATTCAATTTATTCCAGATAATGGTAAAAGTTTCTTAAGCATCTCCTTATTATTTCTCCTCAAGATTAGTCCTTTATCATTGTTGTTTTCACAAATCACAGGAAATAGTTTTTCTTCTCTCAAGTTCTTAACAGAATTCTCTTTACAAACTTCCCTTTATAAGATTTCTCAATAAACACACACATATACAGCATTGCCCCCCCCAAAAAGTCCATCTTCACCTTTCTTTCTGTTGCATAGATTCTTTATAGATCCTCATGGATCTCAGGTAGAACATGCATCTTTTTCCTGACTTCATAGGGAAAGGCACTATTTTCCCACCTGACTTGAGACGTTTCTCACCTTACTTTTCAAACTGCCAACACAAAATTGCTTTTTCCTCCCAGCTTTCAATTTGCGCTCTTAAAGTTACAGTAATGGTTTTTAATACCCTCTGTAGAATATGCATTTAAAACAAGGGCTAACTTATATATAAAAGTGAGTATCTTTAATTTGTTTTCCTACTGAACCAAGTGAAAGGACTATTCGTTACTTTGATTTCAACAGTTGAGAACAGTTCATTGCATATAGTAGCAATGTAATAGATGTTTATTGAATTGCATTTGTTGAACTGACCCCCAAAAGGCTAACTCAGTTTGGATTTGTTTAAATTAATCAGAAAATTGCCAGTGTTCTATTTCATTTTAGTGCTGTGGTAGTAGATCCAGCTATCATGTTGCATTACTGTAAAGCTTTGTATTATGAATTTCCTGTTTTTTCTTTCTTGTTTATATGTTCAATATAATTAGACTGACATCACTGACCTACTTTAAAATAAAACACAAGATCCAATATTTTAATTTTTTGTGTTTCAAGTTTTTTCTTGCAATAAATGATGTCCTCAGAGCAAGACATCATGAAAAGCACTATTAAATTTTTGGCCACCTGCATATAGTATAACAAGGCTCCATTAATTTTCATGAAAGAAAAGAGATAACTGAACATGACCCAGATTCATTGGAGGTGACTTAATAGGATGGGAAATTTTAAACTGACCATAGTAACTCCAGTAAAATTGCTGCCTCCTCTCTCTTTCAGCCCTATACTGACCACCTCCATTTCAAATAAAAAAAAATCCTTTATAGTTAGAGATCATTTGCTTTCAGCAAGGAAATAAACTGCTAATATCTATAATCAAAGCCTGCTCCCTTTAAACATTTTTTTCCTAGTGTTGGGAGCTGACTGTATCTGACTATATTCTCATCCATTCATACATCTCATACTACATGGCTAGTTACTTTTCTTCTACCTATAATAGTTGAAAAGAAAATGCTTTATAAGTATAAAAAGTCTCTAAATGGTGCTAAATTGAAGGGGTTTTTTCCCCCTTGACTAAATCAAATAGGTCATGGTTTTACTATTTAAAAATTGTGCCATTGGCACAATTCATCTCTTTTTCTTGAAACTAAGAAGGATAAAAAAAATCACTGTGCGTAATTGAATATTAGTATCTTAACTAAAAGATCATCTTTCCAAATGTCACGTTATTTTCCCAGCTTTCACATTATATTAAGGAAAATAAACTGCTATGAAGTCAAGAAATGTCCTAGGAAAAACAGGTGAAAAAAATTTTATATGTATCTTTACAGAAACATACAGTTGGCCTATATGATGAAAAACATTAGAAGGAAAAGGTTAATTTGGGCATTTTCATTTTCTTAGCTGATTTTATACTTTCTGTAATTCCTTATGCATTTTGTTTTCTTTTAAAATTTTCCTTATTTTATTTTTTTAATTATCAAGCATTTTTTTCTCCTTCTGACCTCCCCCCCACTGACTGAAAATGAGGAAATAAATACAGATCCCCTCCCCCCCGTATGGCATAAGAATAGTCAAGCTAAAAATTTCCACATAGGTCATATCCAAAATTGGATTTATTTTTCTGCTTATTAGTTCATCATCTGTTTTGGGGTGAGTATCAGTCCTCTGGAATCATGACTGATCATTTAATTGATCAGAGTCCTTAAGTCTTTCAAAATTGTTCATTTTTATAATACTGATGTTATAGTATAATTTTTTTTGCTTCTGCTCACTCAATTCTGCTCCAGTTTACAAAAGTCTTTCCATGTCCCATTGAAATGGTCTTTTCCCTCATTTCTTAAAGCACAATGGTATTCCAATACATTAATATACTACAATTTGTTCAATCATTACTCAATTGATGGGCACCAACTTAGATTCCAGTCTTTTTCTATTTGAAAATATCTTTTTAGAATGACTATGAAAATCAAATCTAATGAAAAATGATCAGACCTCTCTGGCTTCTTTCTTTCTCATCTAAAATTCCACCTTCTAAAAGAAGCCTTTCCCAATCCTCCTTAATCTCAGTAACCTGAGGAAAGTTACAGTAGCATGGTGAGGACAAAAACAAGATTGAAAGAGGTTGAGGAGAGAGTGAAGAATGGCAGCATCAAATGTAGACAATTTTTTTGAATTAAGATTATCAGTGAAGGGAAGGAGAAAATTGAAATGGTAGTTGGATAGTGATAGGACGGTCAAAGAAAGGATAGTTTACTTTTAGACCTGAGAATATTTTTAGGCATATAGTAAGGAGCCAGTGAAAAGGAAGAGACTGAAGATGGATGAGAGAGGAAATAGTTTTTTTAGAAGAGAAAAAAAGGATTATATATGAAACCATGAATCTCTAATACATATAGGTTGCTTCAGCAAAAAAAGTTTATATTTCAATGTTACTTTCAAAACATCTGGGTTGTTTATTTCCTTCAGAATTTCCTTCTGTTCCCTCCTATGCATTTTAAAAGATGCTTTAATAATCTTTTCATTTAAAAAATTTTAAGATTCTTTTTTAAATTTTCAGTTCCACATTCTCTCCTTTCAACCCTCTTCTTTACCCATTGAGAAGGCAAGAAACGCTATACCCATTATTCATATTTAGTCATTCAAAACATTTCTACATTAGCCATGTTCCAAAAAAATGAAAAGAAAACCAACAAAACGAAAAAATATGCTTCCATCTGTACTCTGAGACCATCAGTTTTGTACCTGGAGGTGGATAGCATTTTACATTGTAATTCCTTTGGAGTTGTGGTGGATCATTGTATCAATCAGTTACTAATTCTTTTACAGATTGATTATCTTTACTGTATTGCTGTTACTGAGTAGATTGTTCTGCTGGTTCTGATCACTCCACTTTGCATCAGTTTCTTTTTTTCCTGAAACCATCCTCTTCATTATTTCTTACAGTACAATTTTATTCCCTCACAGTCATGTACCATAACTTGTTCAGTCATCCCCTTCAGCATTTGTCATTTTCCTTTTCTGTCATCTTAGCCAGTCTGATAAGTGTGAGGTGATATCTCAGAGCTGTTTTAATTTGAATTTCTCTAATTACTAGTTATTTAGAGTATTTTTCATATGACTAACATATAGCTCATATTTCTTCCTCTGAAAACTGCCTGTTTATATCCTTTGACCATTTACTAATTGGGGAATGGCTTCTGTTTTTATAATTAGGGCTTAGTTTTCTCTCTCTCTCTCCCTCTCTCTCCATATGTGTGTATATATATATATATATATATGTATATATATATATATATATATACACATACACACTATATATGTAATATATATATAGAAAACATATATGTATTTATATTTGAGAAATGAGACCTTTATCAGAGAAACTTGCTGTAAAATTTTTTTCCCAGCTGTTTTTTCTTCTGATTTTGTCTGTATTGGTTTTGTTTGTGTAAAGCATTTTTAATTTTATGTAATCAAAATTATCTATTTTACATCCTGTGAACCTTTATTCATTGTTTGGTCATGAATTCTTCCCTTATCCATAGATTTGACAGGTAATTTCTTCCATGCTCACCTAATTTATTTATGATATCACCCTTTATATCTAAACTATATATCCATTTTGAGCTTATCTTAACATATGGTACAAGATGTTGGTCTGTGCTTAGTTTCTATCAGACTACTTTACAGTTTTCCCAACAGTTTTTGTAATATAATGCCTTCTTGCCCCAGTAGTTGGAATCTTTGGATTTAACAAACATGAGGCTACTATATTCATTTGCTTCTCTACTTAATCTATTCTACTGATCTACCAGTCTGTTTCTTATCCAGTATCAAATTGTATTGGTGATTATCATTTTGTAATATGGTTTGAGATCTGGTACAGCTAGGCCTCTTTCCTTCACATTTTTTTTCATTGATTTCTTGACCTTTCATTCTTCCAGATGAATTTTGTTGTTATTTTTTCTAGTTCTATAAGACTATTCTTTCATAGTTCAATTGATATGGCACTGAACAAGTAAATTAATTTATATATTGTCATTTTAATTATATTGACTTGGTCTACCCATGAGCAATTAGTATTTCTCCAGTTATTTAGCTTTGTTTTTATTTGTGTGAAGTGTTTTATTATTGTAGTCATATAGTTCCTGTGTATGCCTTAGCAAGCAGACTCCTAAATATTTTATACTGTCTGCAGTTGTTTTATTTTATTTTCCACTTAATGGTTTTTTAAAATTTTTTTCCAATTATTTGTAAAGATAGTTTTAAACATTCACTTTTGTAAAATTCTGAGTTCCAAATTTCTTCTCTCTCCCCTACCCCTTCCCATAGTTTATACATGTACAATCATATTAAACATATTTCCATAGTCATGTTGTGAAAGAAGAATATGAGCAAAAGAGAAAACCACAAGAAAGAAAAAAACCCCAAAGAAAAAATAGTATGCTTCAATCTGCATTTAGACTCCAAAGTTCTTTCTCTGTATGTGGATAGCATTTTCCATCATGAGTCTTTTGGAATTGTCTTAGATCATTGTATTGCTGAGAAGAGGTAAGTCTATTATAGTTGATCATTGTACAATGTTGCTGTTACTATGTACAACGTTCTCCTGCTTACTACACTCAGCATCAGTTCATATAAGTCTTTCCAGGTTTTTCTGAAATTTGTTCATCATTTCTTAAAGCACAATAGTATTCCATTACATTCATATACCACAACTTGTTCAGCTATTCCCCAATTGATGAACATCCCATCAATTTCCAATTCTTGGCAACCACAAAAAGAGTGCAGTTATTTTATATGGAATTTCTCTATTTCTTCCTGCTAGGTTTTATTGGTAATTTATAGAATGCTAATGATTTGTTTGAGTTTATTTTATATTCTGTGATTTTACTTAAGATCTTAATTGTTTTGACTAGTTTTTTAGTTGACTTTCTAGGTTCTCTAAGTATACTATGATATTAGCTGTAAAAAGTGATATTGTGTTTCTTTATTGCCTATGCTATTTCTTTAATTTCTTTTTCTTGTTCTAATGCTATAGGTGGCATTTCTAACATATTATTAAATAATAATATTCACTCATGAGCTTATTGGAAAAACTTCCAATTTATCCTTATCATAAATCATTCTTGTTCTTGGTTTTAGATAGATAATACGTATCATTTTAAGAAAAAGCTCCATTTATTCCTATGCTTTCTATGTCTGTAATAGGAATGGGCATTATATTTTGTCAAAAACTTTTTCCACATCTGTTAATTTAAACATATTTTTGTTGTTTTCCTTATCGATATGGTCAATTATAGTTTCCCTAATATTTAACCAGGCTGATATTAATCCAGCCTGTTCATAGTGCATGATCTTTGTGATATATTGCTCCTTGCTCATATTTTATTTAAAATTTGTGTATCAATATTCACTAGTGAAACTGGTCTAGAGTTTTTTTCCTTTACTTTTGCTTTCTGTGCTTTAGATTTTGAAACCATACAAAGAATTTGGTAGGACTCTTCTACCTTTTTTAGTTTATAAATATAGAGATTAATTGTTCCTTAAATGTTTGGTAGAATTTGCTTGTAAATCCATCTCCTGGGTTTTTTTTTTTAGAAATTATTTTATAACTGGTTCAATGTCTTTTTTGAAGTTAAGATTATTTAAGTATTATATTTTATTTTCTGTTAATCTGGGTAACTTATATTTTTGTAAGTATTCATTCATTTCATTTAGATTGTCCATTTTATTGACATATAGTTTGACAAAATAGCTACTAACAATTGCTTTAATTTCATCTTCATTGGTTTTGATACTGGTAATTTGGTTTTCTTCTTTCTTTTTTAAAATCAAATAAGCCAGTGGTATATTATTTGTTGTTGTTTCATAAAACTAGCTCCCAATTTTGTTTGTTAGTTCAGTGTTTTGTTTTTTACTTTCAACTTTATTAATCTCACCTTAGATTTTTTGGATTTCTATTTTGGTATTTAATTGGGGATTTTTAATTTGTTGTTTTTCTAGTTTTTTGTAGTTGCACGCCCAATTCATTATTTAGTTCTTTCTAACTTTTGTTGATGTTAGTGTTTAGAGATATCAAATTTCCCCTAAGTAATGCTTTGGCTGCATCCCACAAATTTTGGTATTGTTGTCATTGTCTTTAATGAAATTATTAATAGTTTCTATGATTTGTTCTTTGACTCACTCATTCTTTAAGATTAGATTATTTAGTTTCCAATTAGTTTTTAATTTGTGCTTTAAAGATCTTTTATTGAATGTAATTTTTATTGTATTGTGGTCTAAAAAGTATGCATTTAATATGTCTGCATTTCTGCATTTGTTTGGGAAGTTATTATGCCCTATTATATATTCTATTTTGTGAATATGGCATACACAGCTGAGAAATAAGTATACTTCTTTCTATTCCCATTCAATATTCTCCAGAGATCTAGCATACCAAACTGTGCTAAAATTCTATTTGGGTCCTTAATTTTTTTCTTGTTAATTTTTGGTTTGATTTGTCTAAGTCTGAGAGGAGTAAGTTAAAGTCCCCCACTATTATTACTTTCCTACTTACTTCTTTCTGTTTCTTATTTAACTTTTTCTTTAAGAATTTAGACACTAATTTGGTGTAGATCTGTTTAGTATTGATATATTAATTCATTGACTGTGATACCTTTTAGCAAAAGTGTACCTTCCCTCATTATCCCTTTTAATTAGGTCTGATTTTGCTTTTACTTTGTGATCATGGTTGCTACCCTTACCATTTTTAACTTCAGTGATATAGATTCTGTTCCAACCCCTTATTTTCACTCTTTGTGTATCTCTGTTTCAAGTATGTCTTTGTAGCCAGCATATCTGGATTCTGGTTTCCAGTCCTTTCTGCTATCTTCTTCCATTTTATGAATGAGTTCATCCTATTCACATTCACAGATATGATTGCTAACTGCGTATATCCCTTCTTCCTGTTCTCTTTTTTTTGTCTGTTCCTCCTCAGAAGTCTATTTTGCTTCTGACCACTTCCTTTTTTAATCTATCCTCCTCATCACCCCCTTTCTCTTAGCCACCTTTTGCAATGAAGTAACATTTTGTTATAACCATATACAACAGTTTCTTCAACCATTTCCTCAATTGATGAGCATAGTTTTTGTTTACAGCTTTTACATGAAAAAGTACTACTATGTAGATATTTTTGTGTATTATATGTGTTCTTTCTCTCTTTAAAAAAACATTCCTTGGGGTATATATCTAGTACTGGTATAGCTAGGTCTAGGGGTATTTACAGTTTAATGGCTTTGGGGGTATTGTTATAAATTTCCAGAATGTTTTGATTAATTCACAGCTCCACCAACAGTATATTAGTGTGCCTACTTTTCCACAAACCTTTTAACAATTGTCATTTTCCAGTTTTTTAACTTTTTAAACAACTTTTAAAAGTTGTTTAATTTGCATTTCTCTTATTAGTGATTTATAGCATTTTTATATTACATTTCAATTGCTGAGAACTGCCTGTTCATATCTTTTGACAATTCTCTATTGGGAAATGGCTCTTCTTCCTACATATTTGTATTATTTCCATATGCAGACAATTCTCATTTTATGCAAGTGCACCATTCTGCAGACCTCTAGGTAAAGTGAATTTTAGGTAATGTGAATTTAGCCAAGGATGTTGGGAAAGGAAGAAGACATGAAGGGGATCAAATCCCCATGGAAGGAGGGGGCTAGCACATGGTTCTAGGACATGTGGAGGTTAGGGACAGAGAATTGAGAACAGGAGAAGAGGAGGAACATGCATGGCAGAGGCCAGCCACCAGGGATTAGATGCCCCAGAGGAAGAACTCAGTGAGGTGGGGAGGGGAAAAGGGGCACAGACATGTTGGGGCCTGACAGGGACAAAGACAGGAGAGGACAAGTGGGGACGTGGGGCAGGTGGGTGGAGCCAGGCACTTTTTTTCTGGATGCTAGAGGTCTCAAGCCAAGCCCCTGACCCATCATCAGTTCTTCTGCTTTCACTTGGGTTTGTGTTTTTTTGGTGGGGAAGTAAAGAGGGAGACCAAGGCGCTGAGGGGCAGGAGTGGAGAGAGCAAAAGGGTGCAGTGCTGTACAGCTGTTTTTTTGGAATGCAAATTTCTCTCAGAATTCTTTATGTAAAGTCTAATTTGCATAATACGAATTTATGTAAAGGAAGAACTGTCTCTATAGCTTAGATAGCGGATCTTTATCAGGGAAGTTTGCTACAAATTTTTTTCCCAGTGAACTATTTCCCTTCTACTTGTAAAACTTCCCAACTGATAGTTTACTTCCCAAATATGACTTTGTCTTCTGAAACCCTCTCTTCATGGTTCAGTAGCAGTAAAATAACTAGTAAAATCACCTCAGGTGGCTCTAAGGTCTTCAGTCTCTTATCTAGAAGAGCGTAACGCTTAACTGAACTTTTTTTTCTTTCATTCTGATAATTTAATTTGTCCCAATATTGAGTCATTAGAAGTGGGTTGCAGACATTGCATTTGACAGATCTCTGGAGATTCTCCTTTAAGTCCTGGAAATATGCCCAGGGAAGAAAGCATATCTTCCTATTTTTCATGTCAGGTAGAGATATACCTACTAGTACCACCATGATCACAACAGCACAGCCCACATTTGTATAGCAATTTTAGGGTTTACAAAACACTTTCCTTACAGCAACACTATGAAGGTAGGTAATGCCTTCATACCTCTTAGTAGGGAGTTTTCATTCTCCCAAGGGTCTGCCTGTAGTGGCTGGATTCTGACTATCTATGCTGAATGATAGCTTCTCTCTCAGGTTTCAAAAGTTGACACATGCAACATGCCAGCAGGGAACACTTACTTGCTAATAGAAGTTTTATTGAGGTAAAAGATGCATACAGAAACAAATGTGTCATCTGTGCCTGGGGCACACTGGGGCACTGCTGGTGTCTCAGCAGTCCCCAAATATGAGATATAAGGATATATAGAGGTTATGGGTGTCTTTTCCATGATGGAAGTTATCTAGGCAACTCCCTAAACTCAGATCCCCAGGATGGCAAATCTTAAGGGTGCTGGATTTGCCATCAGGAAGATGGCTACATATTTTACTACCAAAACTTTGTACTTGGGAGAACATAGATGTCAGTATCAGTTGCTTTATTTGTAAAACAGGGATAATAATATCTGTAGTGTCTACTTGGCAATTTTGTTGTGATGCTCAAATATTATAGTGAAGACAAAATGCCTTGCAAATTTTGAATTTATATATAAAAATCAGTTGTTGTTATTATTATTTTAAAATGATCATGTCCTGGGATAGCTCACTAGGAAAAGAACACTACACTTTAGGTGAGTGTCCTGTTCCTACAGTTCCACTTGCATTATGGAAGCAATCCCAGGGACACAGATTAAGACGAAGCATACAACAATTTGGAATCCTAAAAACAGGACCTGTCTGTCATATAGATGATAACAACAACCACAACAACAGCTAACATTTATCAAGCACTGACTATCCTATTTTTGCGTTTCTTTGTATCTCCAGTGCTTAGCACAGAGCACATAGTAGGTGTTCGATTAATGCTTGTTCACTTGATTTTTTCTTGCTCATCTAAAGCTATCACCAAGGGATTCAACTCTGGCGGATGATATTGGTATGCTTTACTCTTGGGATTTACTGTTGGAATTCCTTTTTTTTTTACATAACTCCTCACCTCGAAATCTGTCTGAGTAAATACTATTTTGACTTCATTGCATTTCTGTTCACCTTTTGTTAAACTTTAACCGGTTGAACAAATATTAAAGCTAGAAAGCAAATGGATCTGACATTTTCTAATCCCTGGAAGTATTCCAGTAGATGATTAAAAGAAATTTTTTATGAAAAAGCAGGATAAAGAAAAGTATCCAGATGCAAAGATAGTTGGTCTTTTTTTATTTCACAAATTCTTACTTGAAATGCAGGCTCATGAAGTAGAAAGCTCTAATTAATTACATAAACAAACATGGTATATAAATAGTATATTCATTTTTATAGGCAGGAAAAGCTTGAAGATCAGATAATATATTTTAATTAATGGCGTATCAATTGGTAAAATCGAACTCACTTGAATTCATGTCATCTCTTATTAAGAGGTGCCATTAAGTTTCTTCTTCTCATTGCTTCCTCATTGCTTCCTTTGTAATTATTTTGCTGTGAGGAATTAGGTGAAACATAGTTTAGAAAAGACTTAAAATTAAGTCTAGATTTGAAGGCAGAGGACTTGAGTTTGAATGATTGCTCTGCCACATGCTACCTGTGTGAGCTTGCGAAAGTCACAAACTCTCTGAGCCTCAGACTATTATTAGTATAAAATGATGAGGGACTTGGTTGTACTTGGGGCAGCTAGGTGGTGCCACAAGGTACAGAGTGCCAGGCCTGGAGTCAAGGAAGACTCACCTTCCTGGGTTCAAATATGGCCTTCGACACGAGCTGTGTAATCCTGGGCAAGTCACTTCATGCTGCCTCAGTTTCCTCATCTGTAAAATAGGCTAGAGAAGGAAATGGCAAACCGCTCCAGTATCTTTGCCAAGAAAACCCCAAATAGGGTCAGGAGGAGTTGGACGTAACAAAAAAACTACTAAATGACAAAAGTCTGATCTGGGTGACTTTCTACAATTCCTTCTAGTTCTAAACCTACGATCTTAAAATTTTAGTATGACTTCTACTCTTTCTCTTCCCCTCCTCCACCCCCAACCTCACTCAAAAGTTCCCCTATTACTTGCTTTTGCATTCTGTGTCATTCTGGTATCATTTGTATCAATGATACATATCTATATCATTCATGGTATCATTTTTCCAATCAGGTTACTGGAGTACTGATAATTACCAATCCAGTGCTAGGAGAGACTGAAAACCCTACGTGCAGACCACTATCAGTGATAAAGATGCATAAACTGGGGGCAGAATGTAAAATGCCTCACTATCTGAAGCAGCAGCTGTATGGTGCAGTGGATGGAGTTCAGATCTTGCCTCAGACACTTATTAGCAGGGTGACCCTAGACCAGTCACTTGACCTCAGTCTATGTCAATTTTCTCAACTATAAAATGGAGGTAGTAATACCATTTACCTCCTAGGTTTTTGAGAGAATCAAATGAGATATTTGTAAAGTACTTAGCACAGTGCATTGCACATAGTAAATGCTATATAAATACTTATTCCCTCCCTTCCTCAGTGAGTCACCTCTAGAGAGTGAAGGTGACCTGATAGCATCTGGAATGCATTAGTCAGTATGTCGTACACTATGGCTTTACTGGAAAAGCTTCATTTGGGAAGATTAGATTGAATTGGGACCACAGTGGCATTTTGTTTTAGCAAGTGGTGAGGATTTTTTTTTTGAGAATAGCCATATATAGGCCATTAATGGATTGTGTGATTTGAGAACTCTTGGACAACCATCCCAGGTCATCCTAGGTCGTCAGCGAGGAAGGTTGAGTTAGAAGAAGAAGCAGGGTGTCAACTGAGGAGCGGTTGGGAAGCTGAGCTGAAAAGCACTTGAGTGTGTATATATTTGTGCCTTTCACAAGCATTTACTATGTGCCAACTAGATGCAAGGTATTGTGTTGTCTCCTTGTAGAGAATAGACACAGTATCTGCTCCTCAAGGACAGTCTTGTAACAATATGTAATGTCTTTCCCCTCTCAACAAAACAAAAACTATTCCTCTTTTCCCCTGCACCCCATCCCCACCATACACTTATTATTTTTTCATATTTAAATGTTTCTCTTGGTTTCTTTTCTGGTTGTTTAAAGGTTAATCTTTATTAAGGTACAAAGACTGTATGCCAAAGCCAGATAGAAATGGTTTTAGAATTGTCAATGATTTGGGATTCCCAGTATTGCTTCTGTTCAGATAATTGAATGTTGACAATGGAGAATTGTGACCTCCCAACGGGTTGGGAACTTGGAAAGGTTCTAGTATAACACGTATGCTACTGTGAGTATTCAATACATATTGGTAATGAAGGAGAGATTGATGATTTAAATAAACAAAATTTGAGTAGAGCTTTCAATTTGCTAAATAGTTATTGCCCTGTTGTGTATACTGGAAAACCAAAATAACAATGAGTATACTTTAATTTCTCAAAGATATTTCTTTTACATTCAGTGCTGTGAGAAAACTAGCTTCTGGTTTCCCAACAGCAAAATGTTTCTTAGGATGCCATGGTAAAATGTGCTCATTGAAGCAGTGCTAAAATTAGGTGCAAAGGATCCATGTAATGTGGCTTCCTACCATGGGCTATTAGTATAGGCTACATTAAGAAAAGAGCTTTTCAAAAACACAGAACTTTTCCTTAATCTGTACTATTTTCTGTAATCCTAAAAAAGATCACTGAAGCAGGTCATGTGAGCTTTGTTCTTCAAACTGGTTTCTACTTCAATTTTTAGAGTGTAGCAGCAGCAGGAGTATTGTAGTGGGCAGACTGAAGGTCATAAGCAATTTAGCTCTACTATAAAAAGAACAGCAATTAATAGGCCCTTGTAGGAGACAGAGATGTGTATTTGGTGTTCGGGACCAGACCTCTGTGGATTTGAGCAAAAATGTAAAAGCAAAAGTGACCTACTTTTAATTATGTCACAAAATGGCTACTTGGCTACTTCTGCTTTTTTCATTAAAAATAGATGACTAGTGCTGTCAGAATCAAATGGAAACCTTGGGGGCTGCATATTGACTTAGAAAACCTGCAAATTAATGTTATCTTTCTTTTATTATATTTCATCTATTCTGTTAATCATTTCCCAATTATATTTTAATCTGGTTGCTGTACTCTGGTCTACATAGGCATCCTTTCCTCCCCTTTCCCCTATAACACATTTACAAACATGTACGTGTTGAAAGAGAAAGTGGAACTTATGTTTTTAAGGAAATAGCCTTTGATTTTCCTTCTTTGAAATGTGTATTACCACAGCTTCTTTTAAATTAAGTTTCATTTTTAAAATAAACAAAATCCACCTTCTCTCCCTTTACCTCCTTTCCTCTCAATTGAGAAAAAAATACTGTTATAAACAGGTATAGTCAAGCAAAACAAATTTCCACATTAGTCACATCCAAAAAAAATGTCTCATTCTGTACTCGAGTGCATCACTTCTCCATCAGGAAGTAGGAAGAAGGTTTCATTATGAATCCTGTGGGATTATGGTTGGTCATTACACCGATCATGGTTCCCACATCTTTCAAAGTGGTTTTTCTTTACAGTATTGTTGCTATGGTATAAATTGTTCTTTAGGTTCTGCTCACTGCAAGCTGCATCAGTTCATACAAGTCTTCCCAGATTTCTTTGAAATTGTCTCTTTATAATTTCTAATGGCACATTAGTATTCCATCGCTTACATGCAGCTTGTACAGTTATTCCCCAATTGATGGGAGATGTTGTTCAATGACATCCCACTCTTTGTGACCCCCCCTTTGGGCTTTTATTGACAAAGATACTGAAGTGGTTTGCCGTTTCCTTCTCCAGCTCATTTTACAGATAAGGAAAGTGAAGCAAATGGGGATAAGTGACTTGCCTGGGGTCCCACACCTAGTAAGTATCTGAGTCTGGATTTGAACTCGGGTCTTCCTGACTCCAGAGCTCTATTCACTGCCCCACCTAGCTGCCCCGGTTGATAGATGCCCTTGCTGTTTTCAATTCTTTGCCACCACAAAAGAACTATGAACATTTTTATACATCCTTAGAGGTTTGTTTGTTTTTTTTTTTGTTTGTTTGTTTTTTTGCCGATTGGGATTAAGTAACTTGCCCAAGGTCACACAGCTAGTACATGTGTCAAGCGTCTGAGGTCAAATTTGAACTCAGGTCCTCCTGACTCCAGGGCTGGTGCTCTACTCACTGCGCCACCTAGCTGCACCCCCATGCTTAGAGGTTTTTGTTGTTATTTTTTTGCTTAGGTCTAATTCCTGCCTTAATTTACTCTCTTACCTTACCTTAACTCTTACTTTAACTTACTCTCCTCTTTCCCCTCCGTCTTCTCCATCCCTGTTGAATTAAATGTATTTCTGTATCCAACTGTGTGTGTGTATGTGAATTCTTCCCTTCTCTACCAGTTCCCATGAGAATGAGATTCAAATGTTAACTACTTCCCTCACCCATTCCTCCTTGTTTGTATAAGCTTCTACTCATTCACCCCAATTACTTGAGATAATTTTACCTAACTTTGCTCTCCTTTTCCCTCTCTTCCCCCCAATGTATTCTTCTTCCCTTTCCTTCCTATCCTTTTATGATCTTTAAGGCATAACAGAACCACTCACAGGCCTCCTGTCTAATTAGACTCCCTCTCTGATTCCTGATGATAAAAGGGTTCAGAGGGGACAAACGTTCCATTTCCCCATAATTAGAATGTAAGCAGTTCATCCTTGTTTAATCTCTCCTACAATTGTTCATGTTTACCTGTGCATACTGGGCAAAATGGCCAGTTACTACTAGCGTGAGACTCATGTTTTCACTGCCTCCTTTCAACAGAACTTTTCTTTGGCTACATTGAGCACAAGTAAAAGCTATCTTTCAATAGTTTGAGGGTTCTCTCTTGGCCCCAATGAAAAGAATGAGGCAGCTCGAACTGCTTTTTAGTACCATGTTTAGGATCAGGTGTAGTTGGAGACAAATGTCCATCACATAGTTGTCAGGTTGCATCTAATTTTTTCATACATATAACCTCAGAACTTTTCTTTCTTTCTTAAAAATTCTCTAAACTGTTCACTGATAAACCATTTCAAACCTGAGAAGTGAAACTTGCATATTGAATACTGAAATTTTACTGCTATTAAAATCCTCTATTAGCAAATGTGATAGGTTTGTTGTTATTTTTTTTAATGACCACCACTTTCTTAATATAAAACTGGCTCCAAACCTTCCAAGATAGTCATATCAGTAGCTAATGTAAATGATTTGTTTGGATCTCTATAGGTGAACAAATCTTTAAAAGCTTATTCACATTTTTCATCCCATGTTCTTCAAAGAATTTCTGGGGGCTTAAAAGAATTTTATCATTCTTATCTTTATGTTTTTGGTTGGATTTTTTGGGTAATCATTTATCTTTAAGTAAGATTGTCAAGAGGTTTAGCAATAGCAACATAATTCTTCACACACTTATGATAGTCACCACTGAATTTTAGAAAAATCCTTAATTCATGTAGATTCTTTGGATGTGACCAGCTGAGAAGTGCTTCTACGTTTTCAGGATGAGTGCTCACTCCTTGCTGAGATATACTATATGCCCCATATACTTGACAGAGGCTCCACAAAACTGATTTTTATCAGGTGCCAACCTAAGACTAGCTTTCTCAAGCTGGTCCAACACTTTCATCAGTCTGTCCTTATCTTGTTGTAAAATATTTCTAAAAAATATTGACAGTCATCCAAGAATGCCAATACTTCCATGAAGTTCATGTTATCAACTACTTCTCTGTAAGCTGTTGAAAAGCAGTGGGTGCTCCTGGGGTGCCTTGAGGCATATGCTCAAACTGGTAAAATTGTACCAGTCTTCTCTCTGTCTTCCTCTGCCATATCTATATTTGGTCACTTTCATTGTGTAGCTCTGAAACAGAAAATCACCGGCCACCTAAGAAGATGCTTGAGTCATCTTGAACTCTTGCCATGTTCTACTGGGCCACTTCATTCTTTTTGTTTGAAGTCTGCTAGTCCATGCACTTCTGGACTTTTCCAAATTAGTATGATGGATGATGTATTCTGTGATGATACTGCTAATGAACAGTTCTTTTTGATAGTTTCTGAGATCTTCCATTATAGACAGGAAAATTCCATGAGTACTCTTGAAAAGAGTACTACTCTTGAAAAGGTTCTTAACCTTTTTTTGGGTGTCATGGACCCCTTTGGCAGTCTGATGAAACCTATGGAGCACTTTTCACAATAATAATTTTGAATGCATAAAATAAAATGCATAGGATTACAAAGGAAACCAAAGGTTTACTTACCAAAGGTTAGTAAAAATATTTAGGTTTTTTATTCATATCCAAGTTCATGGACTCCCTGAAATCTAGCTGTGGACCCCTGGATGCCAAGTAAGAACCCATTTTAGAGACTATGGAGTGAATTTGGTGTCACTTTTTCTGGTACATCCATGTCTCATTTTTGCATGGAAATAATCCTTTATACTGGAGTAGCATAGCTCAGAGCATAGAAACAGCTTGGCATTGAACATTTCAACCACTACAAGGAGAAAGGCCATAAAAAAGAGATCAGTTTTGTCTGTTTTATTGACCAACGTGCAGTCCAAAGGTGATATGTGAAATAGCTAACTGGCAGAGCTGCCAAGCTATGTTGTGCCTCAATGAAACTTATCTAACAGCTTCCTAGCAGATTTTAATAGTAGTTTGTAAGTAAGCTACTAAATTCTGTTCTAATCATTCTGTGTTATATTCCATGATTCTTTTATGTTTAGCATTCCTTCTTCTTTATTGGAATAAACTATCTATTTCATATCTGATTCATGTTTGGACATTAGGTAACTTGAAGATTAAAGTCTTCAAGGTGGGGTTGATGAACCAATGAATCTGGGAATTGAGGAGCCTATTTTCCCTGTTGAGAAGTTAGGCTCCCCCAGTAATGAATTTGAAACATGACTATACCCTGAACTCTTCTGAGCCCCAGCAATAGTTGTGTCTCACCCTAGACTCTAATGGGATTTGGAAATTGGTTATTTGAGATGAGAAACAGTGAAAGTGAGGACTCAAAGATGACACTAAGATTTCAAATCAGAGTGATAGGTGGAATGGTGGTGTCCTTGACAGAAATAAGGATGGGTTTTATGAGGGAAATAATGAATTCACTTTTTGAAACATTCAATTCGAGATACCAGTAGAACATCTAGGAGGAAATCTTCTATTGGCAGTGGTTTAAGTGATTTAAGATTTGAGCTCAGGTGAGAGACTAGGGCTGAATGTGTAGGTATGCATAGAGATAAGAACTGAACTGATGAGAGCTGACCAAATAAAGGGGGATAGAGTGAAAATAAGGCTGCCCAGGGAAGCCTTCAGGCATACCCATAGCTTATGAGTATGCCAAGAATCTAGCAAAGGAGACTGAGAAGGGCAGAGGGATAAGGAGGAGGAGAACAAAGAGAGCAGTTTCACAAAAAACAGAGGAGAGAAAATAACCAGGATGAGAAGATGGCCAACAGCATCACATGTTACTGAGAGGCCAAGTAAAAGGATTAACAAAAGGACATCAGATCACCTTGGTGAGAGGGGTTTTAGTTGAATCAAAAGATCAGAAGCCAGATTCCAAAGGGTTGAAAAATGACTGGGAGGTGAGAAACTGGAGGAGACGAGTACAGATAACTTTTTTCTAGACTTTTGGTTTTATGAGAAAGAAAAGATTACTTGAGAGGATGGCAAGATCAAGTGAGGACTTTTAAAGAATGGTTGAATTCTGAGCATTTTTGTAAATGGTCGGGAAGGAGCCAATAGATAAGGAGAGATAGAATTTTTTTTTTTCCGTTTGCTCACTGGAAAGTGCTGTTTTTTTAAAATTTAATTTATTTAATATATTTAGTTTTCAGCATTGATTTTCACAAGAGTTTGAATTACAAATTTTCTCCCCATTTCTACCCTCCCCCCCACGAGAAGGCATATATTCTGGTTGCCCTGTTCCCCAGTCAGCCCTCCCTTCTGTCACCCCACTCCCCTCCCATCCCCTTTTCCCTTCCTTTCTTGTAGGGCAAGATAAATTTCTATGCCCCCTTGCCTATGTATCCTATTTTCTAGCTGCATGCAAAAACTTTTTTCTTTTGTTTTTGAACATCTGTTTTTAAAACTGAGATCCAAATCCCACCCCCCTTCCCTTCCCACCCACCCTCCCTAAAAAGTCAAGCAATTCAACATAGGCCACATGCGTATCATTATGTATAACTCTTCCACAATACTCATGTTGTGAAAAACTAACTATATTTTGCTGCTTCCTAACCTATCCCCCTTTATTGAATTTTCTCCCTTGATCCTGTCCCTTTGTTTTTGATTACCTCCCCCCCCCATCTGCCTTCCCTTCTATCATCCTCCCTTTTTTATCTTCTTCCTCCTTCTTTCCTGTGGGGTAAGATACCCAATTGAGTTTGTATGGTATTCCCTCCTCAGGTCAAATCTGATGAGAGGAAGATTCACTCATTCCCCCTCACCTGCCTTCTCTTCTCTTCCTACAAAACTGCTTTTTCTTGCCACTTTTATGTGAGATAATTTACCCCATTCTATCTCTCCCTTTCTCCCTCTCTCAATATATTCCTCTCTCATCCCTTAATTTGATTTTATTTCTTTTCTATATCATCCCTTCATCTTCAACTCACCTTGTGCCCTCTCTCTCTCTCTCTCTCTCTCTCTCTCTCTCTCCATATATGTATATATATATATACATACATACACACACATACATATATACACACACACACACACACACACACACACACACACACACACATATATATATATATATATGCATATTCCCTTCAGCTACCCTAATACTGAGGTCTCATGAATCATACACATCATCTTTCCAAACAAAACAGTTCAACTTTAGTAAGTCCCTTGTGATTTCTTTTTCTTGTTCTTTTTCTTGATTACCTTTTCATGCTTCTCTTGATTCTTGTGTTTGAAAGTCAAATTTTCTATTCAGCTCTGGTCTTTTCACTGAGAAAGCTTGAAACTCATCTATTTTATTGAAAATCCGTATTTTGCCTTGGAGCATGATACTCAGTTTTGCTGCGTAGGTGATTCTTGGTTTTAATCCTAGCTCCATTGACCTCCGGAATATCGTATTCCAAGCCCTTCCATCTCTTAATGTAGAAGCTGCCAGATCTTGCATTATTCTGATTGTGTTTCCACAATACTCAAATTGTTTCTTTCTGGCTGCTTGAAGTATTTTCTCCTTGATCTGGGAGCTCTGGAATTTGGCGACAATATTCCTAGGAGATTTCTTTTGGGGATCTATTTGAGGAGGAAATCTGTGGATTCTTTCAATTTCTATTTTGCCCTGTGGCTCTAGAATATCAGGGCAGTTCTCCTTGATAATTTCTTGAAAGATGATATCTAGGCTCTTTTTTTGATCATGGCTTTCAGGTAGTCCAATAATTTTTAAATTATCTCTCCTGGATCTATTTTCCAGGTCAGTGGTTTTTCTAATGAGATATTTGACATTGTCTTCCACTTTTTCATTCCTTTGGTTCTGTTTTATAATATCTTGATTTCTCATAAAGTCACTAGCTTCCACTTGCTCCAATCTAATTTTTAAAGTAGTATTTTCTTCAGTGGTCTTTTGGACCTCCTTTTCCATTTGGCTAATTCTGCCTTTCAAGGCATTCTTCTCCTCATTGGCTTTTTGGAGCTCTTTTGGCATTTGAGTTAGTCTATTTTTTAAGGTGTTATTTTCTTCAGTATATTTTTCAGTATGTTTCTGGTTCTCCTTTAGCAAGTCATTGACTTGTTTTTCGTGGTTTTCTCACATCCTTCTCATTTCTTTTCCCAATTTTTCCTCTACTTCTCTAAACTTGCTTTTCCAAATCCTTTTTGAGCTCTTCCATGGCCTGGGACTAGTTCATGTTTTTCTTGGAGGCTTTTGTTGTAGGCTCTTTGACTTTGTTGACTTCTTCTGGCTGTATGTTTTAGTCTTCTTTGTCACCAAAGAAAGATTCCAAAGTCTGAGACTGAATCTGAGTGCATTTTCACTGCCTGTCCATGTTCCCAGCCAACTTACTTGACCCTTGATTTTTTCAGCAGGGTATGACTGCTTGTAGAGTAAAGTGTACTATGTTCCAAGCTTAAGGGGCTGCGCTGTTGATTTCAGAGCTATTACAACCAGCTCTGCCACACCAGCACTCCTCCTTCCCCAAGAACCGCCAACCCAGACTGGACTTAGATCTTTAGCAGGCTCTGCACTCCTGCTCTGATCTGCCACTTAATTCCTCCCACCAGATGGGCCTCGGGCCAGAAGCAACTGCAGCTGTAGTTCTGTAGCTGCCCCACCTCTGCTGCCCCTGGGGCGATGGCCCAACCGGGAACTCCTTTTTTCACTCTGTCCCCAGCAGCTTTTCCCACTAACCTTCTCTGTTGTCTTTGGTGTTTGTGGGTTGAGAAGTCTGGTAACTGCTCCAGCTCACTGATTCTGGGCGCTAGGGCACGCTCCACCCGTCTCCTGGTCTGGTTGGTCCACGTGGGCCACGCTGGGCTCCGCTCCACTCCGCTCCCAGCTCTGTGCGGGATAGACCTTACCCAGAGACCATCCAGGCTGTCCTGGGTTATAGCCCTGCTTCCCTCCACTGTTTTGTGGGTTCTGCAGTTCTTCTCTGTTGGCTTTGTTGTTTGTGGGTTGAGAAGTCCAGCAACTGCCACGGTTCACTGATTCAGGGCGCTTTGGTCCATGCGGCCTATGCTGGGTTCTGCTCCGCTCTGTTCCTCTCCCAGCTCCATGGGTGAAAAACCTCGCCCAGCAACCATCCAGGCTGTCCTGGGCTGGAGCCCTGCTTCCCTCTGCTATTTTGTGGGTTCTGCAGTTCTAGAATTGGTTCAGAGCCATTTTTTTATAGGTTTTTGGAGGGACTTGGCGTGGAGCTCACGCTAGTCCCTGCTTTCCAGCCACCATCTTGGCTCTGCCCCTCAGATAGAATTTAAAAAAAAAATTTACTTACTTATTTTTAGTTTACAACATTCAGGTCCATAAACTTTTGAGTTCCAAATTTTCTCCCCTTCCCTCCACCTCCCCCTTCCAGGAGAGATGGAAAATGAGAGAAAGAAAGGGATGATCAAAGGGACAATCTGCTGGAAGAACTGGGAGGTTATAGGTTCAAGAACACAAGTAGAAGTGTTGGCATTTGCAAGAAGAAGGGCCATCACCCCTTCCTCAGAGATGGGAATAAAGGAGGAGAAAATGTGGCCTTATGTTGAGGTGATTTGAGAAAAGATGATGAATGGTCCATGATAGATAGCCTCCTTGTTTTTTCATAGAAATATTTGTCAGAATGTTCACTGAGCCAGATGGGGTAGTGTAGGTGACATGAGGAGAGAAATGAAAGTTTGGAATGGATAAAGAAGGGTATAGGACAGTCAGAAAAGAATAAAATTATTATCATGCAGCTGCGAGGACCTGATTGAGAGTACCTAATGTAAATTGGGTGTAGACTCAGTTAGTCTGATTGATTTCCTCCACTAATGTTCAGCAGCATGCATGTAGGAATGGAGAAGATTAAAGTAATCCACTACTTGGGCTTGGAAATGAATGAGTATTGAAGTGACACAGTGTATAGAGCATCAAGGCAGGGTGACGAGGGACTCAAGGATAGAAGACCATAAGAAGACCATAGAAGACCATGTATATATACATATGCATGTATAGGCATATGTAGAATATCTTACTATCTATACTTCTATTTGTCAGTTCTTTCTCTGTAGATGGATAGCATCTTCCTTCATAGGTCCTTAGTAGTTGATTTGAATATTTATAATACTCAGAATAGCATAGTCATTCACACTTACTCTTTGAACAATATTGCTGTTAATGTATACAACATTCTCTTGGTTCTGCTCATTTCACTCTTCATAATTGTATGTGAATCTTTCCATGCTTTTCTAAAATCAACCTATTCATCATTTCTTACAGTACAGTAGTATTCCATTGCAATCATATGCTCAGCCATTCCCCAATTGATGGGCATCCCTTCAGTTTCCAGTTCTTTGCCACCACAAAGAGAACTGCTATAAATATTTTAGAACATAAAAGTTGTTTTCCTTTTTCCCTAATCACCTTAGAAAACAGACCTGGATCAAAGGGTATATGCAGTTTTATAATTCTTTGGGCATAATTCCAGATTGCTCTCCAAAATGGTTGGATCAGTTCATATTTCTACCAATAGTATATTACTGTCCCAGTTTTTCCACATCGCCTCCAACATTTGTCATTTTCCCCTTCTATCATTTTAGCCATTCTGATAGGTATGCAAAGATATCTCAAAGTTATTTTAATTTGCATTTCTCTAGTCTGTGATTTAGAAAATTTTTTTATAAAACTACATATAGCTTTCATTTCTTCATCCAAAAAGTGCCCATTCATGTCCTTTGACTATTTACCAATTGGGGAATGACTAATTCTTATAAATTTGACAAAGTTTTCTATATATTTGAGATATGATACCTCTATCCAAGAAACTGTCTATAAAATTCCCCCCTCCCTCAGCTTTCTGCTTTTCTTTTAATCTAGGCTACATGGGTTTTATTTGTACTAATCCTTTGTAATTTAACATAATCAAAATTATCCATTTTACATCTCACAATGTTCTCTGTTTATTCATAAATTCTTTTCCTATCCATAAGTCCAGCAATAGTTTTTCAAGATCTTTATGAAAGCATTTCTTTCCATTCTATGGACAGAGAACATACTCTGCTTTTTAAAGAAGGGATCCTATAATAATGGTATCACCATCATCTTGAATTTTTCTATCAATTTTATTGCAGAGAGCTGTATCTTATATTCTTTTCATATGGTTTTCCCATTAGTTATGACTATGAGTTGAGTAAATGGGCATTTTCTTTTGTTAGAAGTCTTCTTTTCCTTTAAGGCCTAAGCTTCTGAGGTTCTGCCTCCTTCATAAATCTACTCCCCTCCCTCCCCACCAAAAGTATCTCTCCATTCCCTTAGAACACTTAGCCTATATCTTGCCTTTGTTCTATCACATTCTACCTTGTATTTTACTTTCTGTATCCATGTCACATATCTCCTAGGAAGTTGTAAGATCCCTAAGGGTAATGTCTAACTGTGTCACTTTGATGTTCAGCTAGGTGGTGCAGTGGATAGAGCTCTAGGCCTTGAGTCAGGAAGACCTGAGTTCAAATTCAGTCTGAGATACTTCCTAGCTGTGTGACCCTGGGCAAGTGTTTCAACAATCTGGCTAGCAGCTGCTGTGAGGGTGTAAAACCAACAACAACCAGCTCACAGAACACTGCAAGCCCAGGTCCTTTTGATCAGCTTTATTAAGGAAAGCGACGTTAAAGGGTTAACAATCTTACTTTAATCCAGCATACAAATATCATTTACTTAGTTCAGGGTTAAAAACCAGCACCCTGACTTAAAGACTCGTAGTTATCAATATCTGGGTGTTCAGCTGGGAAGCTCACTACAATGGCTGTCCCAGAGTCACGCGTCACTCCTGCTGTGGCTTAGAGCTTGGAGAGAGAACCCTAACCTCTGCTCTTATATATCCTGTTCAGGGCCCCGAGGGCCCCAACCTCACCTAGGCTGGGTGTGGAAAAGTTCCCCACCCCCAATATCACATCAGATACAAATCAATGACTCCCAATTGTCTCAGTGCTGAGAAATACAAAAACATCCCACTTTATCTGCCCCATTCAAAGGCCAGAATCGTTAAAGGTCAACAGCAAAAAATTCTACCTTAATTACTATTACAGCAAGTCACTTAACCTCTGTCTGTCTCAATTTCCTCACTACCCAGGCTTGTTATGAGGATCAAATGAGATAATATTTGTAAAGATCTTAGCACATAATAGGCACTTAATAAATGCTTATTCCTTCTCCCTTTATATTTCTGACACCTAGTAAAACATTTTGCACATAGCCACTTAATAAATATTAGCTAAATTTTATTAAGATCAGATGAACTGGATTTGACTGACTTTGATTCTGATGATTTGGGGTACAATTCTTACCAATCAAGTTCAGAAAAGAAGTTGATGAAACACACTCCATTGAGTTTGTGTGCCTCTTATACTCTGAACCCAGGTGGTAAAGTGGATACAGGGCCAGGCCTTGAATCAGGAAGACCTGAGTTTAAATCCAGCCGCAAAGACTTACTAGCTTGAGCAAGTCATTTAACCTCTGCATGACTCAGTTTCTTTAACTGTAAAATGGAGATTATAACAGCACCTACCTCCCAGGATAGTTTTGAGGAGCAAAGATTATATTTTTAAGGCACTTAGGAAAGTGCCTGGTATCTGGTTGCTTGCTATTTGTCCTTCATTCTCAAAGAGGACTACAATATCAGGGAGATGATGCTGTGAGTAGGTACTAAATAAATACTGGGCATTAGTAGTTGTGACAGACTAAAATGTTACTCTTGAAGTGTCCTGTGTAAAACAGGTTATCCCTACAGAGAGAGATTCATTATCACCTTGGGTATCTCATCAATACAATCAGTGATGGATCTATTTTGCCTGCAGATCTCTGTATCTTGTCAAATTAAGGTGGATAATTCAAGACGTAGATCACTGATTGCCTTTCCCATCAGTTTCTGCCCCTCTCGTTAGAACTAACGCTGATTAAGTGGTTTTCTATGATTAAGAGTAACAGTCCATGTTTAGTGTTACTAACAATTCATAGAGCTTCAATAGGGAGAGTCTCCTAATAAATATAGCTGATGGAGATAATTGCTGGGTTTCAATCTCTTTGTCAGTTTGTATTTTAAGAATTTCATTGCCAGAGGATGAAGCTTTTAAAAAAATCATAACCAATAGAATCAATTCAAGTTTTGTTGTTTAGTCATTTTTCAGTCATGTCTGACTCTTCATGATCCTATTTGGGGTTTTCTTGGCAAAATACTGGAATGGTTTGCAAAACCATTTTCCTTCTCCAGCTCATTTTACAAATGAGGAAATTGAGGCAAACAGGGTTAAGTGACTTGCCCAGGGTCACACAAGGAATACATGTGTGAGGCCAGATTTGAACTCAGGAAGATGAGTCTTCCTGACTCCAGGCCCAGCATTCTCTCCACTACACCATCTAGCTGCCCTTGAATCCAGTTTAGATCACAATAAATCTTCCATTATCCCTCCTTGTCCCTACCCCTAGTAATTCCTATTTCATGATTTATGTACTCTCTTTGGTGGGGTTCCAGATGATAGTCCAAGGGGTTTGCACTAAAGGAACCTTAGGCAACAAATAATTACGGAGTATTCTGAATAGCATATAAATTACTCTGGGGATTCAAATACTTTTGTTTTGTGATTGAAAGTTCTTAGAACAAAAACAAACTCAAAAAATGATGGGAATTACCACCCTAACTTATCCATGAGAGAATATTATTTTTGAACTAAAAAAGTTGCTGTTTCTGTTACAATTAAGGACTATAATTTTAAAAAAAAAACTGAACACAACTTCCTCTTATACATGTTTTGAGTCAACTTAGTGTGGGGCCAGAAAAACATTTTGAAACAAAATTGAAGTGGTCAAATGGCATCAATGGGTTGATGTGTGCAGAAAAAGTAGTGGGATATATTCTTTTTAAAAAAAATATAGTATTTTATTTTTTCCAATTACTTGTAAAGATAAATTTAACATTGATTTTTAAAAATTTTTGAGTTCCAAATTTTCTCCCTCCCTTAGTTCCCTCTCCCTAAGATGGTAAACAATTTGATATAGGTTATATATGTACAATCATGTAAAATATATTTCCACATTAGTCATGTTGTGAAAGAAGAAACAGACCAAAAGAAGAAATCTACAAAAAATTTAAAGAAATAAAGTGAGAATAGTATGCTTTGATCTGCATTCAGATTCCATCTGTTCTTTCTCCGGATATAGATAACATTTTCCTTCCTGAGTCCTTTGGAATTATCTTGGATCATTGTATTGCCGAGAATAGCTAAGTCATTCATGATTGATCATTATACAATATTGCTATTACTGTGTACAGTGTTCTGGTTCTGCTCACTTTACTTTGCATCTGTTCATGTAAGTCTTCCCAGGTTTTTCTGAAATCCACCTACTCATTCTTTCTTTTTTAAAAGAAGATTTATTTTCAATTCACAGAACAAAACAAGCATTTCCATAACACAGTACAATAAAAAAGATGATTGCTCATGAAATTGCAAATGTACCAGGTACAACTTGCTATTCCCTCCAAATATACAAGAAAATTATCATGTAAATTTTTTCCTCTTTTTTTCTCTCCCCTCCCTCACCCTAGAGATGACTGCCATAGACACACACACACATGCATACGCACATATATATATGTAAAATTATTACATACATATTTCTGTTTATCTGAATGAAGATAGTATCTTTCTTCATATGCCCTTTATTTATAATTTGTGTATTTACAATAGTTAAAGTGACTTAGTTGCTCAAAGTCATTCTTTTTTTTTTGCAGGGGGAAAGGCAGGGCAATTGGATTTAAGTGACTTGCTCAAGGTCACAGAGCTAGTAAGTGTGTCAAGTGTCTGAGGCCAGATTTGCACTCAGGTCCTCCTGACTCCAGGGCTGGTGCTCCACTCACTGTTCCACCTAGCTGCCCCCAAATTCATTCTATTGCTTTTGCTGTATACAGTGGTATACTGTATACAATAGGTCCTGCTCACTTCACTCTTCATCACATTGTGCAAGTCTTTCCATACCTTTCTCAGATCACTGAGCTCAGCATTTCCTACAGTACAGTAGTATTCCAGCATAATCATACACCACAACTTGTTCAGTTATTTCTTATAGCACAGTAGTATTCCATTACTTTCACATACCACCACTTGGTCAGCAATTCCTCAAGTTATGGGCATCAGTGAGATCTATTCTTGCAGAGCTCTGTACTTTCTTCTCTGCCTCTCTTAACTCTCACAGGCCATAACTTCCATCCCCCACCCCAAATCTTTTGGATTAAGGCATTATGTATGATCCACTTAAAATGTGTTTTTGAAAGGGATATTAACAGTTATTAACAACTGAGCATCAATCATTTAACAAGAATGAAGGTATTGATCACCTCCAACTAAGAATAGCTAGCATTTATGTAATATTAATAACCTATTAGATTAGTTATAAGAAGGATGGAGATGACCTGGACCCTGAAGGACTAAGTTATTTGATTTGGATAGATGTATGGCAAGGGAGCAGCATTCTAGGTGAGGGGACCTATTCTGAGTGCATCATATTCAGGGGACCATGAAACTACCATCCTGGCTGGGGTGGAGAACTGAGGGGAAATGGGACATGAGATTAGAGAAGTTAGGATGAAACCAGATTGTAGAGGCTAGGGGAGCTTAGAAAGTGTAGAAACTATGCCATGAGAAATGGTAAGAAGGTTTGGGAATGTTTAGTCTGGAAAAGTAAAAGCTTAGGCTGGGATTGAGGGGGCTATGACTGTTATCTTCAAATATGTGAAAAGCTGTCACATGAAAAATGAAATTCACATATTTTGTGGAACTGCCAGATGGCAGGAACAGGACCAGTAGGTGGAAGCTATAGGGAGATACATTTGGGCTTGAGAAAATGAAAGACTTTTCAAAAATAAGAGCCTTTCCAAAATTAGAGTGGCTCACCATTGAGGGGGTGTGCTCCATGTCACTGCAGAGGTGGGTGAAGTTGTAGAAGGCTGTTTCAAGATTAAAGGTAGCTTTATATAGTTAAATGGCAAAGGAGGAGTCAATGGAAAAGAAAAGACTGAAGATTCCAGAGAGAGGGAAGGAAGGACAGGGGATATGCAGGAGAGCAATATCCCTCAGGAGTGATGGGAAATGAGGCTAGATAGATAAAAAAATTAATGAGGTCTGGAGAACAGAAGTAGAGTTTAGCTTTAAAAAGAAGTCTTTTGGGACTTGTGATAAGGAGAAAAGGATGGGCAGAGTTTGCTTGGATTAATTCTAGGAGAGAGATAGAGCCTTTAAAGAAAAAAAATTTAGAAATAGGACATAGGATAGTTAAATTTTGGTGGTGTGGGAGGCATGACCAGTAGAAATAGGTAGAGGAAGCCTGGATAGGGACATACAACAGAGGGCTCTGGGCCATCTCCCACAAAGAGGAGGAAACACCAGCCTTAGAGAGTGGAAAACAAAGGGTCATGGAAAAGTGATGAGAACCAATTTGGCCTATTCTATCATTTTATCTAGAACTGACTGGCCCTTGATGACATGATAACTTTTTTTATTATTCAATTATTCTAGAAGAACAGTGTGATAAAATAATGGTAATTATTATTATTGTAGCTCCACCAAAAATTACATTAAGCAGTTCCTTTATTTTTTATAATATTTCTCCAGTGAAATAATGATGTCCTTTGGACCTCAACTGGAACACATAGAGGGGATGTGATATGCTCAAAGTCACACAGATAGTAAAGTTTCAAACCAGGTCCTCTGATTCCAAGTGAAGCAAGCTTTCTACTATACCTCAATGCCTGTCTACTCTTACTCTCTTGCTAAGTCTTAGAATGGAAAAAGAGCAGGAAATTAATTGACCATATAGCACTGTAATTCCTGAGCCACAAACATCCAGTTTCCTCAGCCAACCAAGCAGTTCTTTAGCGAAAGTGACCTCAGTACCCTATTGCCTCATAGGGAATGTAGGAGTGGAAAAGGGAAAAATTCTTTTCTCCTTTGCAATCTAGAACAATATATTCTTTCACCTTTCTGAACCCCTGGGAGAGAATCAAGTTAATTATCAATCACCTGAGACCAAATGAGAGTTTATATATTTCCACAAAAAAAGGATTCAGAGTCATCAAGACAGATTACTCAAGTAAATTTCATTATCTACTTTGATTACTGTCCCTTAAGAGTTGTTTTCTCCTCGAACTAGATAAATAAAAGTTAGATCTCAGAGAAAAATAGCAGATATTCTCCTGTTGGTAAGTTGATCATGTCAATAGCTATTTATTTTCTGTGTTTGGTGTATGTAGTTAGCATTTATATAACACTTGAGGATTTACAAAGTGCTTTCCACATGTTATCTCATTTAATCTTTACAACAACCCACGGGGATAGGTCCTATGGTGTTCAACCTCCATTTTACAGATAAGGAAACTGAGGCAGAGAAAGGTTAAGTGACTTAGTCATACAGCTACTAAGCGGAATTTGAGCTCGGGTCTCTTTGATTCCAAGTCTCATGTCTCCCAGTTGCCACCCTTTATGACCCTAGAATTACCTATGGTTGTACCATATGATAGCAGCCTTATCCATGATTTCTCTTCAGGTGGCAGTGAAGATTATTGACAAGAAGAGAGCCAAAAAGGACACTTATGTCACAAAAAATCTAAGGCGAGAGGGGCAGATCCAGCAAATGATCCGGCACCCCAACATCACTCAACTACTTGATATCTTGGAGACAGAAAATAGCTATTACCTGGTCATGGAGCTGTGTCCTGGTGGCAACCTGATGCACAAAATATATGAGAAAAAAAGACTGGAGGAGCACGAAACCCGCAGATACATCAGGCAACTTATCTTAGCAGTAGAGCATCTTCATCGGGCAGGAGTGGTCCACAGGTAAGTGCCATCATTGCTATAATTGTTAGATATAATTGACCAAATTAAATAGGTTACATTATTTTTTAAAAGACTTTTGCACTTTAATATTTTTTGTAAGTTCATTATAATTCCTTTTTTCAAAGTTTTGTTTTTATATCACAGTCATTTCTTCTCATAGTAGACCTCTATATTATAAAAAGCATGAACAGTTAAACAAAACTGACCAACACATGATTGTGCCTGATAGTGCATGCAAAATTCCATACCCATTATCCACAACCTCTCTACTAAGATTAGCAGAGTATTTACTGGCTTCTCAACTCTGCTGCTTTTAAACACATCTATGTCTCCCCCGTTCTGAAAAAACCCTTACTTGATCCAGTCATCCCAGCTGGCTATCATTGTATAGCTCTCCTTCCTTTTTCTGGTAAATGCTTTGAATAAATCATCTTCCATTTTCTCCTTATTTTCTTTTAAGCCATATACATTCTGCTTTCTAACCTCTTTTAACTGAAATTACTGCCTCTAAAGTTGCCAATAATCTCTATTTTTTAATTATTTTTTTCAAATAAAGACCTGCTTTTCTCTTCCTTCCATCTCTTGCCTTTCCTCCTCCCTCAACATCAAGAATCAAAGAAAACCCAAATCTCCCATGACGAACTTGTGTAATCAAGCAAAACAAATTCCTGCATTGTCTATGTCCCAAAAACTTGTGTCTCAGTCTCCACTCTGATTCTATTACTTCTCCTTCAGGAAGTGGGTGGCATGTTTTATCATGAGTCCAGTGGAATTGTTGGTCATTGTGTTGATCAGCCTAAATTTTTCAAAGTTGTTTATCTTTGAAATATTGTTGTTATGTATAAATTATTCTGTCTTTGCTCACTTCACTCTGCATCAGTTCATAAGTCTTCCCAGATTTTTTAAAACTGTCCCCTTCATTGTTTCTTTTTTTCTTTTAAAAAATATTTATTTTAAGCATTCATTAAAAATTTTTTTGAGTTCCAAATTTTCTCTCTCCGTCCTACATTCCTCCCACCCACTGAGAAGGCAAACAATGCCCATTATTTCTTAAAGCACAACCCTATTCTATCACATTTGTGTACTTTAACTTGTTCAGTCATTTCCTAACTGATGGGCATTTGCATTCAGTGATCTCTTAATTGCCAAGTCAAATGACTGAGTAATTCTCAGTCTTCATCCTTTTTGATCTTTCTGTAGCATTTGACACTTGATTATTTTCTACTTCTGGATACTCTCTCCTTGGGTTTTTGTGACACTATTCCCTCTTGGTTCTCCTCCTGTCTGTCTGACTGGTTCATCCTAGTCTCTTGTGAACCAATTCAAAATAAAAAAGCAGACATTTTCATATAATACAGTAGTAAAATCATGGTGTCACCTAAGTCTCTGTCCTGAGCTTTCTTCTTTTATCTCTCTGTACTATCTCATTTGATGATCCCATGGAGTTATCGTCTCAATGTAGATGATTCCCCATGTCTGTGTCCAGACCTAGTCTTTCTTCTGAACTCCATTCCCTACATTTCCAACGTCTCCTTCTAACCGGATGTTCCATAGGCATCTCAAGCTCAACATATCTAAAGTTACTTCTTCCCCCACTTCCCTATTACTGTTGTGGGCACTACTATACTCAGTATACAATTGTGGTGTCATTCTCAGTTCTTCACACAAGAGACTTCCTGAAAGTACTGGTCAGAAATCAATGTGAAACAGGAAATGAGGGTGGCTGTGTCCACTCTTGATTCCAAGGTTTGAGAATTTGTGCAGTGCCCAACAAGTGCACCCATCTCATTAGTATGTTGTTCAGTTGTTTCAATTGCATCCAACGCTTTGTGACCCCATTGGGGGTTTTCTTGGCAAAAATACTGGAGTGGTTTGCCATTTCCTTCTCCAGCTCATTTTATAGATGAAGAACTGAGTCAAACAGGGTTAAGTGACTTGCTGGGGGTCACATAGCTATTAAGTGTCTGAGGCCAGATTTGAATTCAGGAAGATGAGTCTTTCTGACTCTAGGTCTAACACTCTATCCACTGTGCTACCTAACTGCCCTTCATTAGAAAATAATTGTGATTATTTAATAATAAAATAAAACTTATTTTTCTTTCAATTTATGTGTATTTTTTCAGCTACTAAGTTGTTGAGACTTAGTTTTTTGGACCTAACCACTGAATAAATAGAATTGTTAGGTATTTCTTTTGTCCTAGGAATGCTGTGAAAAAATTACTGAGACACTAAGGGAGCCATGAACTGAAAGAGTTTGGGAACCTTTTTTCCAATCTATTCCCCACCTCCCTCAGTTTACTTGGGCTAGTTTCAAGACTATGTTAAAAAACAACAGAACAGACACCTACATACCACTCCATCCCACCCCCCAAATAAAACAAAGCAAAGCAAAATTGCATAACTACGTGCAAAAGATAATCCTTCTTGAAGATTACAAATATCAGTTGTTCTGCATGTTTAAAAAAATCAGTGTTTTGCCATTGATGTGGGTTCTTGCCTTTATTTTTCTTTTAATTTAACAACCTATGGTTTTTTACATTTGCTTAAGGATCCAGTGTGTCTTTCCGTACTGTCTGTCATGAATAGGTCTTGAGTAGCAGTGACTTTGAAGGGTAAAGAATGAAATGTTCTTGACTTAAACTCTCTTAAAAATGTTTGGCAACAATTATCTTTCCACCAAGTCTTACTCAAAGACATAAGACAAGAGTGAAATATCATGTCCCTGAGATAACTTTCCAGAATACTATAAAGCTTGGACTCATAAATCTTTAGGAAGGATTATTTTCATCTAGACTTATGAAAATCCCTTTTTATGGTTTGGAGTGTGTGTGTGTGTGTGTGTGTGTGTGTGTGTTTAACCACAGATGTCATGAAACCATTATTTGCTAGAACTTTTTGAGCCCAGGATATATATGGAAGGGAACGTTCAACAACATTAAGTGATTTATATACTATATTTGATCGTGCCAACAATAAATACCTTCATGTGTAGATAGACTAAACACTCATAGCTCTGCCATTATTTAGGAAATGATACACTCTGGGATGTGTGGCTTGTTTTTTTTTTAATTAAAATGAGAAAACCAGAAACTTCAACTATGAATCAGAGCAAAATTACTAACTTCACTGGTGTTAGAGGAAAATAGTACCAATAGTGTTTACACAGGCCTTCTTATTGTCAGAAATGAGACAAACATTTAAAAAAAATACTAGTGAAAACTTTGGTGTTCAAATTGGAACCACTCACATGAAATTCTCAACAATCTTTTTAGAGTAATTTAAGCACCATTTTATCTGTCTCAAAGCAATTACTGTCAGAATGTCAAAAGAATAGATTTAATAATGTATTGATAGTGAAAAGAATACTGTCTTTTTCTTTGATTCTTAGTTTTCTACTTCCCTCTCTCCACTTTCTCCTTAAATATATATGCACACATGCACATATACATACACATCTACATACACATATTCTGTAATACTGCTAAGTAGATTTTTTTTTAAGTGAAAAACATCAGAAATATTTTTGCAGGTTAGCAGGGAACTTTTACGCTTTCCTACCTATTTTGAAAAAAATTGGATAGCACCTTGTCCCAGCTGTTTAGACATCTCTTTCCAAAACCCAGGTTAGAATTGATTATTGGTAGCCTTTGACTTCGTTTCTTAGCTTTAATGAGCATATTCCATCATTTTAAGCGTAAGTAGCCTCACAATGGGTCTAATATTTACAACATTTCTTTCCTGAAGAAGACAAACCTCTCCTTTAAATGACTTAAGGTTAGGTATTTCTATCCAGGAGAAGAAAATGACATACAAAAAATGGTCTTAATATCTTCAGTGTGATTTGTAAACAAAGTAATTGTATAACCAAAATGTACTTAGGCATCATACTTGTAAATATGTGGATAAAAGGATTTTGAGAGTTTTTTAATTGCATTGTGTTTTGGGGAAGGAATGCTGGATTTGGAGCCCAGGGAGTAAGTCCTAGCTTTGGTCCTCACTGATGTGGGACATTGGGCACATCACATCAGTTTTGTGGCCTCTGCTTCCTTATCTCTAAGATGAAAATGATCATATGTGCATTACTTGTCATAAAAGGTTATTGTGAAGCTCAAATAAGATCATTTATAGAGAGCTTAAAGGTATCTCACTGGAGCCTTTGAGAGGTCTAACATGTCTAACACAATAGTCTACTACCATTTGGAACTGGTTTTTAAGTAAATGGATGCATCTTGCTTTTGAAGCATTTTGTAAATCGTAAAATACTTACACAAATGTGAACTTTTATTATTATAGGACTTATTATTACTATTTTATCACTAAATATTGAACTTACCCAAGGTTATCCTAACATTTAGTTTTTCATTATGTCTGAGTGTTAATCCCTAAACTATTTAAATATTATATAAACTTTGATAGTTATTATATACACATTAAAAATCTTATTTATACCATTTTTAATGTAGCTACATTTGTATAGTGCTTTCAAGTTTGTAAAGCACTTTACAAATGTTATCTCATTTGATTCTCACAACTGCCCTGGGTGTAGGTGGTATCATTATTCCCATTTAACAGTTCAGGAAATTGAGACATTGCAGAGGTTAAGTGACCTCCCCAGGGTCACATAGCTAGCAAGTATCTGAGGTTGGATTTGAACTCAACTCTACCTGACTCCAGTTCCAGGGCTCTATCCCTTGTGCCATCTTGTTGCTTCATATAGATGTAAATTAAGCTAACACAGTTCTTGATTTAATGGGATATTGCATTTAGACTTGAAGGAAAAAGGTTTTCATTTGAATTTCACTTTTGCAGCCTCCTAGCTATGTGATGATGTGTGACCTCTTTCAGCTTCTGGCGTCTCATTTTTAAAAGGAGTATATATAGCTATTGCTTGTATTGCATACCTTACAGGGTTACTGTAAGGAAAGTGTTTTGTAAACTGGAAAGCACTACATAAGTGGGGATAATAATTAATATATAAATGTGAGCTATTATTATTATATCCATCACATTTTGTTACCATAGAGCTGAAACTGCTCTGTATATCTTTGATATATGGCACTTAGGTGTTGTTTGTTCTCACCATTTCATTACTGGATTTAACACAGACTAAGACGTATAGCTTGTTTAAATGTAGCATCTTTTCCCCCAAGCATAACTTATGTGGCAGGATGCCAGAGTCTGGTCTTTTCCCTCACTGAATCAGAGCTTCTGCCCTTAACATGCATTAAAAAAAACACTAATTCTGCAGAGAGGATAATTTGAGATTCATTTGTTCACTTAAAAATAACCAAATAGACTCAATCGGTATGGAACAAAGATAGCACAGCAGCTTCTGTGTAAGAAGAAACTAGTCCTACAGCCGTGGGATGGAGGAAAGACAGGAGGAAGATGATCCAAGGGAGCCAAACCTTAGGCTTCAATGTGAATCAACACCACCACACCCAGGGCAGTAACTCTGTTCTAATATTTTGAAAGGGCTCTCCTTGCTTAAGAACAAATGTAAAAGCAAATAAAGAGGATTGACCTCCTGAAGTTATACAGTTATAGAGTGTTAGGCTTAGCATAAATTGGTGGATTGTTTAGAAGATTTTTTTGGTTAGGAGGAGAATAGGTGCCTTTTCAGAAGACAGTAAGATATGCCCTGTGTTCACATTCAGGTGCTAATTAGAAATGTGTGACCTCTCATGAGAAGAAATATGTACACAGGGGGTAATGATTTAACTATCAAATAATATTAATAATATATTCTGTTTTGGGCACAAGCCTACCAGAAACAATTTTTATTGATTTGTCATTATTCTGAATTCAAGCATTGTCTACTTGAGAGAGAAATGTCCAAATTGGCAGTATGCCCTCATGCCACCTTAAGCGTGTTTCTAACAAGACATTTGGAAATAATATTTATGAGAATTTTGAACCAGGACCCAAAAAATGGTCTAGAAAGGACTTTAGCCTGGAGAAATATTTATTTCTTAATATTTTTATTTGAACTAAGAATTAGATTTTGATACGCTTCCATAATAGTGAATATTTTCTGTGGGTCTGTTTTTTTATCTAAAATGTTAGAAAAGGTAAAACTTGGGGGATTTTTTTTCAATGACAGTGACTGACTGAATTTGTAGAGGTTCGTCATTTTCAACATCAATTTGATTTTGAAAACAACTCAGTAAGGCAAATTGTTTTTATTGTGACCCTTGTTAGTTTTTACCATAAACACAGATCCCCAAAATAAAGATTAAAATCATTTGTATTTTTTGGTATAATAGATTTGACATGTAGACATCTTTAAAAAGAAGCTAGTGATTTTAAACTTTTTCTCCCTTTGTTTTTCCCATTCAAGTACCATTAATAAAATTCATCTTTTCTCTGTTGCCCCAGGAAATTTTTTCTAGTTTCCTAATTAAGCATTATAGCAAAATCTATTGCACCTGAGATCTTTTTTTTTCTAGTTTATTTAAAATGCTGTGTCTCCAAACACTGGTTGTTGTTTTTTTTTTTAACCACTCATCAAATCATTTTTTTTTTATGATTTTCTACCACTCCTTTACTGGTCTTATATTCTTTAACTCTTCAGTTTGACTTTTGACCCCCTTAGTAGGTTTCTTTGAAATTCCTAAAGTGTTACTTTATCTCTTTACTCTGTGCAATAGCTTTCTGTCTTCCTCTTCTCATCCTTTTTCCCACTGTTATCTTCTCTATTATTTCATATTACTTAAATAATAGCCTTTGCTTGCTATGCTAATTAGTGTCCTTTTGCGTTTTTTCTCTCAACACTGACTTCCTCCATTAGGTATCGTGAGTTTAATGATTAGATAAGTAGATATTGCCACAGATTGGGAAAAGAAAACAAGAAAAAAATCTTAAAGCTAACAAAAGTTATTGATGCACTGTATTTCCTTCTTCTCTCTATCCATAGTCTTTCAGGGTGTAGGAATGAAAGAAGATAAAACCCTCCCTCAAACATCTTTCCTTCTCCCTCCCCATCCCCATCATTCTCATATCCCTGTTCTGTGAGTCAATCACCTAGGCTTAAAATGAAACAAGATTTGTCATTGTCACCTTCCCATGCTTTATAATGTCTGAGGAGAGGCTTTCCAGAAGAGTAAAGTTCCCCATTAAGAAAAAAAAATTGTTTATTTTGGAGGACTATGGAGGGGAGAGAAAAAAAATAAAGAAAATCCAGGTGCAGAGTTAACAGAAGCTGTGAGAAGCAGAAGAGACCTTCAAGATTTCTGGTTCATCCTTTCTTCTTTTATAGATGAGGAAATCCTGAGAGGTGATGTTTGGGCTGAGTTTAGTCTTGAACCCAGGTCTTCAGACTCCCAGTCCAGTGCTGTCGATAGTACATAGAACGCTTGTTATCTCTGCTTGTCCCTCCTAATCCTCATTATTGAGCTCCAAGGAAGATTATTTGGACCCTGACTAAGGCCATAGAACAGCTGCCGGACCCATCTACACTCCTTTTACCACATAAACCCCTCTGGCACTTGAGCGCGGGTATGGGTGAAGTGAAGGAGTAGGATTAACTGTATCCAGTCTCCCCCTGGTAGTATGTCACCAGGGATGAGGGATAGAAAGAGCAGAAACAAGTAAGTTTGAAGGCCCTTGGGTGAAGCTTTTGTTCGTAATTGCTGACCTGATTAAGCATTATTACAAACTCTATTGCACCTGAGATCTTTTTTTTCTAGTTTATTTAAAATGCTGTGTCTCCAAACACTGGTTGTTTTTTTTGAAATATTTGTCCCAAATGCATCTTCTTTCCCATAAATTCACTTTAATTCAGTTCAACAAATTTGAATAATAGCTAATATTTATAAAGCACCTCAAAGCTTTGAAAAGTACTTTATAAATATCTCACTTTATCCGCACAAAATCATGGAAAGGTGAGTGCTATTACCCATTTTACAGATGAGGGAACTGAAGCAAACAGTGGTTAATTGACTTGCCCAGCATCACTCGTCTACTAAGTCTGAAGATGGATTTGAACTCTTGGTCTTACTGATTCCAGGTCTAGAACACTACCCACTGCACTGCTTAGCTGCCTAGAACACTTAAGCTAGGTGCTTGGAATATGAAGATAAAAAAATGACAAAGTTCCCGCCCTTAAAGAAAGCTTACATTCTACTGGGGACATTGCTACATGTGGATGATACGTGTAGAACAAAGTCCGGTGTGACTGAGGCAAAGGAAAGAACCAGATAGTGTGGTCCGAGAAATTGGAGTAAGAAGGCACTGTTTTTAGCTGGGGTGATGAGAGACATCTTCATGAGGCAGTGGCCTCTGAGTCGACCCTTGAAGACAGAGAAAGATTCTGAAAAGTAGAGATTAGGTGGGAGTGCATTCCAGGAATGGGGGACAGTCTTTCTGCATTCACCAGGGTAAGAGACATCATGTTGAATTAGGGGGAAAGTCCAGATAGGCTGTAACATAGAGTGCTTGAAGTAATGTGAAATGATCCTGGAAAGGTAGAGTGAATCTCGATTGTGTAGGACTTCTTAGAGTTTGTATTTCGTCATATAAGCAAGAGAGAGCTAGCTAAAGGGCAGCTAGGTGGCACAGCGGATAGTGCACGGAGCTTGGAATCAGGAAGACTCATCTTAACCCTGTTTGCGTCAGTTTCCTCATCTGTAAAATGAGCTAGAGAAGGAAATGGCAAACCACTTCAGTATATTTTCCAAGAAAACCTCAAATGGGGTCACAAAGAGTCAGACACAACTGAAACAACTCAGCAACAAATAAATTATAAAACAATGCAATAATAAAATAAATAATAATAAAGCAACACAATAAGAAAACAAACAATAAAATAGAAAAAGATTTTGCAACCAGAAAATGACACGGTCAGACTTGTGGACTAGGAAGTGGCTATTATGGTAGCTGTATAAAAGTCAGGTTGGAGATGGGAAAAGTTTGGAGGCAGAAAGTTCAGGTAGGAGATCGTCACTATAGTCTAGGCAAGTTGTTATAAGAAGGCCTGGAGGCCAAATATCTAGAAAAGGGGGCAGTTGTGAACAGTGTTGTAGAGGTAGAATTGATAGGACCTGACAATTGATTGGATATGAGTGGTGAAAGAAAAGAAAGAAGCTAATGACTCCCCAACTGATAACTGGTCAAAGGTCATGAACAGATAGTTTTTAGAGGAAGCAATATAAGCTATTGTTAACCATATGAAAAATGCTCTAAATCACTAATAATAATTAGATAAATGCAAATTAAAGCAACTCTTTGGTACTACCTCACACCCATCAGGCTACCAAAGTGCACATAAAAGGAAACCAACAAATGCAGGAGGAGTTTTGGGGGTGGGGGTGGGGAAGGTACATTAATGCACTGTTGCTAGAACTGTAAATTACCCCCCAAATTACTAAATTGCACATTTTTTGACTCAGTGATAACACTATTAGGACTTGTACCTGAAAGAGATCAAAACAAGAGAAAAGGACCTATTTCTGCAAAAATATTTATAGCATCTTTTTTGTGTGGTGACAAAGAATTAGAAACCAAGGGGGTACCCATTTATTGAAGAATGGCTGAACAAGTCATGGTATATGTTTGTGATGAAATACCATTGTGCTGTTGGAAATGATGAAGGGAATAGTTTCAGAGAAACCTGGGAAGACTTGTATGACCTGAAGCAAAGTGAAGTGAGGAGAACCAGAATAATAACTTATGCAATGAGAGCAATATTATAAAGACAAACTACTTTTAAAAACTTAGAAACTCTGTTCAACACAATGATCAACCACAGTTCCCAACTACTCAGGGTGAAACTACCCATCTCTTGATGAAGAGGCAATGAATTCAGAGTACAGATTCAGATGTTCCCCTCCTCCCTCACTTTGGATATGGCCAATGTGAGAATTTGTTTTGCTTGACTGCACATGTTTGTAATGGTTTTTGTTTTTCTCACTTTCTCAAAGTGGTACTGGGGGAGGTAAAAGAGAAAGAATGCAGATCTGAAAATAAAATAGAATTTAATTTTTAAAAAAGAGTCTAATTATTCTGAGGTTTCAAGCCTGGGTGGCCTAGAGGTTAGTGTCACCTACAAGAAAAATAGGGAAGTTTTAGAGGAGGTACAGGTTTAGAGTGAAAGATAAACCATAAAAAAATGATCCTTAAAATAGAAACAAAACTTTTGCCCAGTAACATGCTGATATGGTAAACTATCAGGTATAAGTATCAGAGAAACACAAGGTATTTTGATCAGTCAGTCAAGAAACATTTTAAGCTCCTACTATGCGTCAAGCAAGTCAACACTTTAGTTAATTGTCATTTTTAGTAATTAGAAAACAATACAATGCACAACACAATTTAATCTTTCTCTTATTTTCCAGAAAGTATTTTAAGACCTCAGGATCATAATTCTGAACCTCAGCGATCATTGTATCACAGATGGGTAGGAGGGTCAATTTGTCTGCTGAACTAAATTTGCATTTGGTTGGACTCTGGGTAGAGTCCAAAAAGATTCATTGGAATTAAACATTTGGCTATAATGAAGCATTCATCTTCAAGGAGAGGAAAAAATAATCTTAAAATCAACTTTTAAAACCTATTCATCAAGAAGTCTGGTTTGGGGGAAGTAGTAATCAATCACAATAGTTTATAGGATTGACCGTACATTTGTAGGTAACCCTTCAACCTGCTGGTTGATTCTTTCTCATATTTAATCTTCTTATCATGAGCTTTAGATTAATCCAGAGACATTCTTGGGTATTTTCTTTCTAATAAAATACAACTTTTCTCATTAAATAATTAGCATAGATCCCCACCCTGAACAAATTAAATATTACTTAGTAAACTAAAGAGAAACATCCTTTCCCAATAATACTCACCTTTTTGTATTTTAAATCCTTTACTCTCCTATGATTAAAAAAAAGTAAAAAACTGAATACATTTAGATCAATACCTTATGAAATGAAGTAAATAACAAAGACAGATAATTATTTACAATATTTTGGCTACAAGAAAGATTATAACAACTATCGTCTCAAGTCTTCACTACAATGACAAATAACCTCTTCACTTACACACAGTTCCATATCATTTAGTTTCTCTCAAATACCAAGTTAAGTCTCTTCTTTAAAATCTTCTTTGTTAAGATAAATTGAAAACAGTTTCATCCAAAAAGCTCCCCACTTTTTTTCTGTCTTCTCTAGTTTCTCTCCAGCCATGACAAGAAAACAGTCTCTTTATAACAGACTTCGTTCTCACAGAATTATCTTTTTAAAGTCTCTTCGGAATGTAACAGTTGACAATTTTAGCAAGAACTTTCTTCTCACCTTTCTTCTCTCTCTCCTCATACTTCATCTCATAGATCCTCATAGATAAAGATAAACATATACACTGTTTGATTCCATAGGGAAAAGACCTCATTCAGTGACAGCTAGAACTGTGATTCCAAACAGATAGCATAAATTGCTTTAAAAATATTTGTTGAACTGAACTGAATCTGGCAAAGCTTTTGGCTTTAACCTACAACATGTACTGCATTCCATTTGGCTTTTAAAGATACTGTGGTCTCTGTGGGAGAGCCTTTTGAAACAGGTGGTACGTAGGGAAATTAGAAAAAGTAAAATTGAAGGGAAATAGAGAAAGCCAAAAGCTATCACATTTTACTTTCATGAGACCAGTACATTGACCTGGCTGATTGGGATCAAGTTAACATAGCTTTGAGTCAGCAAATCACTAGCACTAGCACACTAGGACAGTTTAAGATTGGTTATTTCTTGAGTCTTTGAAGAACATTAATGCGTGGGTACCAAATTGCTAAATGACCTATATTAACCAGGTCTGTTTGTGCTGTCCATAAAGGCATCTATGACATTATTTTCAGTGGGCTTATTTTTACATTTATATTTAATTCTGATAATGTGATTCCATTGGTCTTTGACATTTTTTCTTTCTTTTAAAAAATGTTACACTTTTTAAAAAATATTTTTCTTCTTTTAGTCTAGCAGGTATAGAAGACTTAAGATGATAAATCTTTTGTCCATCCCATCATTTTGTCTTGATGCTTCTATTTGATCCTTTCTGTAGGCCTGCTGTCACCAAATTTCCTCTTTATTGAATTTAATAATCTTGTTCTCTTTTATCGTATTCCACTTACCATCTCTCTCCTCTCGCATGTATTAAATATTTCCTTAAGTTTTTCAACATTGCAGTCATTCTTCTCAAAGCTTTCAGCCTGAATACATTTGGAGAAGGCAACTCATACAAAGTATGTTTCCTTCCTTTGCATCATATAGCACTCCTACTTTATAACTGGTTTTCATAGAATTCTGTTTTTACTAGTGTTTAACTTATTTTTTTAACTTAAATTTTTTGGTTTTGGAGGGGAAATTAAAATTGCCCTTTAAAAGGGAAGGCACATAATTCTCCTTCCTCCCCCATAAAGAAATATGTACATAGAGTGGGTAGGGGTGCAGTGATTCTTTCCTATTCACTAGATGCAGATGTAAGCACAGATGTCTCTACCCATCCAAGTGGCCAATTAGCATATTTGTTCTATGCTGAAAGGAATTTGTTAATCACCCATGGGATTCTAAATTTGAATGTATAATTCTAGGAGGACCACATGAAAGCAGGGCCACCTGCCATTTGGTGGACCACCTTTGGCCTCTGCACAAATAACATTGGGAGGATGATTGGATTAAGTGATGTATTTCTAACTTTCTTAACCCTTTGTTCTCATTCTTACCCTTCAGGCAGATCTCCCACAAACATAAAGTTCTCATCTCTACTTCTTTGCTTTTGTTCAGTTTCCCTTTCCTAGAATGCCCATTTCTTCCTCTTTTGCTTATTCAAATCCAGCTATCCTTCAGGGCCCCCCTAAGTTCTACCTCTTCCAGAAAGCCCTTTCCTTCTTTCTTGGTCCTCTTGTTTCATAGAACTCCTAGACAGCATATGTATAATTTAGCATAGAATATGCTAATATGCATAATATTGTGTATAATATGTGTAATATAGTATGTATAATTTAGCATAGAATTTTATACTACTTTATGTGTTTGGTGATTGAGTAAACTTCAGAAGAAAAATCTAGCAATAACTAAAGATATTACTGAAGCAGCTTATTTGTTTTGGGACAATGATAATATGTGACTAGATATACTTATCCAAAATACTCTTCCATTTTGTTTATTTCAGAGACTTGAAGATAGAAAATTTACTGCTGGATGAAGACAACAATATCAAGTTGATTGGTATGAATTTTTTAAAACATTTTCATTTATTTCATTAATTACTTCCCAATTACATGTTAAAAGAATCTTAACATTTATTTTTAAAAATTTGGAGTTCCAGATTCTTTCTCCTGACTCTCCCCCATCCTGTGAAAAGGCAAGCAATGTATCAATTACACATGTAAAATCATGCAAAACGTATTTTTTACTTTCTTTATTTTTCTTGCGTGTGTTATCTTTTGCAAATGGCTGAGATGGAAATATATTTTGTGTGAAATTTTAAAGCAATACTGTAGTAACAGTATTGTAAATCAGCTGTCAATTATTTGTGCATGGATGATGGGATAATTTGTGAATTACCCATTGCATATTGTTAATTTCCAGCCAGTTATCTCTCATTACTAAGACACACTCCAGGGCCACTTTTCATTGCCTAAATAATAAGGCCTAAGGGAATTTAAGGCAATTTTAATATTGGTTGTTCTTCCTGCATATTAGACAGAAGCAGAGTGATTTGTTATAACTATAATATCAAATCGTAACTAAAAAAAATACTATAAAACATTCATATCAAGTACTCTGTATTTTTTTCTTCTGCATTATTGGATTATCAACGCCATATCTCTCTTTCAGAAATATAGATACTTGAGAGTAGAAATTTATAGGGACTATTTTTAAGCTGTATATAGCACAGCCTAAAAACCATAGAAAATTAATTGGGCCAGAGAGTCTATAAACTTAATCACTTCATTTCCCTCTACTCAGTGGTGATAATAGAGGAGAGATGAAGGAGAATACATGGCACTATCTATTTTTAATAGAATCTTATTTCTAGATAATGTGGTTATAGTTTCGAAAGGTAAGGAAATGTGTAAAAATCTAGAACAATAGGTTAATTATTGAATAAGACAATTGTTATAAAGTTCTCTACCAGAAAAAAATTTTTCCCTTTTACTCAGATTTGGTAAAAAAAAAAAATTTTTTTTGTAGCTTAATCTTTTATAAGAAGCCAGCATGAGATTCAGTTTTGTACCTGTACTTAGAATTACTCACAATATAATTTCTGGGGAGTACTTTCTGACTCCATAGTTATCTAATTCCTTTCTTTAAAAAAAGTTACATTCCTTCCCCCATTTCCAACACAATATAAAGACTTTATATTTGGGGACACCTCAGAGGCGAATCAGTAGGCTTTTGTAAACCAACTTTTTTATATCTGGGTAAAAAATATTGGATTAAAAAATTCCTATAGGAATATAATGGAGGTATTTGCCCTTTTTGGGGGCGGTGTGTGCAGAATTCCTTGGCCAGATTGACCCTTAGGTTTTCTTTGTGTCCATGAAAAAATGATAGCGATTAGCCAGTCTTAATAGTGGTGTAGATGGTTGCTAGCAAAGAATGGACAGGTAAATGACAATGTATAAATATGTAGGCTGAGGTGGTTAATTCAAAAAAAGTCTCTTACCTGTGTGGAACTAAATTGCAGAAAAGGCAATTCACTGATGACTAGTTTTAAAACCCTAAAATCAATATTTGTCTATATTAATTTGTTATTTAGCTTCCATCTTTCTTCTCTACTCTCTAGCTCTTCTTTGTAGTCTCCCATTTGTTTTTAATAGGTTTTATTGGCATATTTTGCTTTTATATAACTTTCATTTCCTCCTGTGTCTTTCTCTTCTTCTCTCCCAGAAAGTTATCTGTTAGAATGATTTTTTTTTAAATTGGAATAAGAGAAAAATTTTCAGTAATTTTCAAAAATTTTCAGTAAAACCAATCAACACATCCACATCCTACATCCGTAGACCACCCCCCGCCCCCACTTCTGCAAAGAAGCAGGGGAAAGTGTCTTCTTAGATTTCTTCCCTAGAGCCAAACTGAGTCTTTATAATTTTGCAGCATTTGTTTTGTGGTTGCTGTTTTTCGAAGCCATGGGCATGTATGGTTTTTCTGGCTTTTGTAAATGTGCCATAACATATGAGGGACTGGGAAGTATTATTTTGTGCTACTTCTTGCTTTAGTATTGTTCAGAATGTACATAATGGAAACATTGGCCTCCTTAATAGGGTTGCTTTTACTTAAAAGTAATTTGTTAATTGCTGGAACCTCTTGCAAATAAAAGCAAAGACATTTTATGTAGCTGGTACTTGGACATTTGGCCTTTTTCCCTCTTTCTCATTTTGGATCTTAAAAGCTTCAATGGATAAGTGATACCATTAATACGGGAACAGAATGCAACTGATCCACACTTTCTCTGCCACTCTTGTATGTGTTCTCCCATAAATCCTCTACATTATTCTAGAAGCTTTCTTCTAGATTTATTGGCATTGTGAGGACATACCAGGAGAGTATGGAGGCTGTCCATTCCTCACTCTCCTTGAATGAGTGGCAGCTAGGAACCTGAGTTCAAATCCCTTTCTAGTTGTGTGACGATGGCAAGGTCATTTTACTTCTTTGAACCCCAATTTCTTCATCTGTAAAACTGGGATTAATAATTGTACCCGTCTCACAGTGTTGTTGTAAAGATCAAATGAGATGACAATGTAAAGTGGTTGCCTATCCTTAAAGTATATCAATGCTAGCTATCATCATCATCATCATCTTTGTTCCCAGGCATACACATATTTGTTGATATCCTTTATGCTGCTTCAACTCTGAAATAATATTCAGATGTGTGCTGGAGCCAAGTCCAGTTGTTAAATTTTTTAAATTTTATATTTAAATGTAAAATTTTAAATTAAAATGTTAAATTATTAAATTTTCATTGTGAGCTTTTATACCTCAGAAATCTTGTTCATACAGCCAGTAGGGAGGTGTTTGAGGTCAAATTTGAATTCAGGTCTTCCTGAGTCCAGGCCTAGTGCCCTATCCACTGCGCCACCTAGCCGTCGCCTCAGAAATCAGCAATCAGTAAAAATCAGGGCTTGATTTATTTTTTTGGTGATTGTCTAGAATTAGGAAAGTGATAATAATGTCAATTAGATATTAGAATGTGTGCATACATCTCCTTCCCCGCCCAACCAAGAGCCTGGTTGTTAAATGTTTACTAGCTCACCCTTGGAAATATTCCACATGTCCACCACATGCTTTTCCATTGCCGTTTTAGTGACCTGTACCTTTAATTCTTTGGATAGTGTGGTATCTTTTGGGGACTCTTAGATATATAGCATTCCTGGAAGAATATCAATGTCAAAAAGAGAAGGAAGGAAAAAATAATTTATTAAGAGGTTACTGTGCATCAGGTGCCGTGACAGGCTGAACTCATTAAATGCCCTGAACAATTTTCCACATGGAATTGATCCCATTATCCTCCTCCTATTCAATTTTTGCTCACAGTTACTGTTCCAGATATATGTAATCCTGAACCAAAACTGTGGGTCGTCCATACGAAATCAGAGTCTGGACCAAAGACAGTCTCCATCTACTCGGTCTTCCCTGTGTGGATAGTTAGGCCAAACTCTTTTGAGAGAATTATCTGAAAGGTGTTTGAAAGATCCTACTGTGCTTCTATTTTCTGATCATCAAAAGTATTCAGTTCTTAGTGAGCTAAGATTCTGCCTTAAAGTTTCTCCTCCAAGGTGTCTCCTATGCAAATGTTAAAATCACCTCTCCCAGAAGGATGTAAAGTTTGTTCCCATTTGAGTAAGTAGGGAAAATAAAGTGTCTTCCTCAAGGGATATGCAAAGTGATGGATTGGCCTTATCTAAGCAGGGAAGAAGGACCATTGGAGACTGAGTGCTATCAATTAAAAGACTAGAGGAAGATAGAGGTGTGGCATTTTTTCTTTTCACTCCTTCTATAACAGGCATATGACATTAACAGATTCCAGAACTCAAAAAATAGCTGCTAACGTTGACTTTGAGCTACACAGCCCTGAAGAAGGGCAGGAAGTTCAGGCCTAGGGAGTAGCCAGAGGGCTATGGGCCAAGACCGTAACCGCAACTGGCGGAAAGAGCTCACTCAAATAATCAGGAAATGCATCTTTGTTACTCATGGTGATTCATTCCAAGGTTTGTCTTTAGTCTTCCTCATTTTAATAAACTTTCCCTCTCTATTATTAATTAATAATTGTGATTAGTTAATAATTTTACATGGTGAATGCCGTGCTGATAAGAGGGGCATCAGTTTCAGTGTACTGGACTGTTGTTTGTGTTTGCATGTGTTTCCCTAGGTTTTTTTGAGCTGGGGCTGTAAACCAAGAGAGTAGTAAAAAAGATATTTGGTAGGGGAAGAGCACTGTATTTGGAGTCAGAGTACTTGGGCTCACTCCCCAGGACTTAATAATACTTGTGTGCCATCAGACAGATCACTTCACCTCTTGAGGGCCTCAGTTTCCTCATCGGTAAAAGGAAGGTGTTAGATTATCTCTATGATCCCTTCTAACTGTAAGTGGATAGACTGCTGGGCCTGGAGTCAGGAAGACTCATTTTCCTAAATTCAAATCTGGCCTCAGACACTTACTATCTGTGTGACCTTGGGCAAGTCACTTAACCCTGCTTGCCTCATTTTCTGCATCTGTAGTATGAGCTGGAGAAGGAAATGGCAAATCACTCTGATATCTGCCAAGAGCACGACCTGGTCCTAAATGTCCCCAAAGAATCTCTGACTCCAAGGTTGCTCTTTTTGGGTGGGGGGAGAAATGAGGGTTCTCACTCAAGCATGTAACATCTGTAATAGTTGATCCTTAATAGAACTATGTAGTGGTATTAGCTGGTCCCTTAGTAGTTTAATCCCAATATTGGAACAAAAGGAGATGGATCCTTGGAGGTAGTTCAACATTTAACAAAAGGAGTTAATTTAGCCATAGCATAAAAAGGAGAAGAAAGGAAGGGAGGGAAAAAAGAGGGAGGAAGAGAAAAGAAATATTTACTGAACACCTGCAGCATACTAGGCACTTTACAAATATTAGCTCATTTGATCCTCACAACAACCCTGGAGGTAGGTGCTGTTTTTATTTTCATTTTATGGTTGTGGAAATGGAGGTCAGATGACTTTTCCAGGGTCCCATAGCTAGCCAATGTCTGAGGCTGAATTAGAACTCAGATCTTTCTAACTCCAGGCCCAATGCTATCTACTGTACCACCTACGCAATAATACCACACTGAGCTTTGCTAAATGTGGCCTTTGTCATTTCCATATAGAAATGTATCTGATCATCAGGGCAGGGTGTGGTGACTTACGAGGTTTTGTGACACTCACCATGTCCCATGAGCCCCGACTCTCCATGGTGGGGGTGGGAGGGAGACTTTTGTATGATCTTAAGAAGAGACTCGTGAACAGCTTGTTGGCTTGAGACTAAGCCCTCAGGTGAATCAGGTCTTGGCAACAGATTCCTCAGCTTTTAGGAGAACTAGCTTAACCTACGTTGAGAGAATGGTGTTAAACCTTGGCCTTTCACAGAAGGTGAACTATGGAACAGGATTGGAGCACAGAATACCAAGTAACCACAAAAAGGGTGCCCTTGAAAGGGTCCTAGAGATTGTTTCGGAATCTCCACAAAAGTGTTTAGATTATTGGGTAAATTGTTCTTGGAGAAAAATAAGGCACTTACTGCCCTGTGTGGGTCCTCTGAATCAGTAACCCCTTCTGAATTTCCTAGAGAGAAACATGGAGAGGAAGTTGCACAGACAGTCATCAGAACATGTATCAGCTTAGTGATGAAGGCAGTGAAGTAGAAAGAGCACTGGATTTGGATCGGAGGACCTGATTTCACATCCCAAAACTGTCACTTACACTTGGTGTTACAAATGACTTGGAGAAGTCATTTCATCACTATCTAATGGAAGTTTCTTTTTCTGTAAAACAAAGGACTTTGACTAGACAACTATTAAGACTCCATTCAGCTCTAAATCTATGATGCTGTAACCTTATCCTTGAAGGGTCTGTTTTACTTCTTGGGAAAGGATGAAAAAACTGTGTAAGATATGGCAAAACTATTGGAGTGGTAAAAGTTTCCCACTAACCCTCAACATGGTGATATCACCAAAAGTGGACAGAGGTTTTTGGCCAGTCACTAAAACAGATATTCCTACACTCAGAATCTCTAATAAAAAGTTGCATTATTCTCAGGAGACATTGTTTCTCTGTGGACAGTGAGTTAGAATACTAGGTATACACAGTGAGGTGGATAGAGTTAAAATTTGGCCTCAGATACTTACTAGCTATGTCACCCTGGGCAAGTCGCTCAACCCTGTTTGCCTCAGTTTCTTCATCTGTAAAATGAGCTGGAGAAGGAAATGGCGAACCACTGCAGCGTTTTTGCCAAGAAAACCCCAATTGGGATCAATGAAGAGTCAGACGTGATTGAAAAACTGACCAACAAGTGTTTCCCTAGGAGAAGAAAAATTTGATATTGACTGGCCTGTGCTATTGGCACGCTGTAAAGAGAGGCAGATGTCAAATACAGCATGACATTTACTACTGCTAGAGAGCCCCAGAGGGCCTGGGCGTGATATGTTGTACATGGGGAAAATGGAAAATACTGCTTATTGTGGTGTTTGAATGCTTGAGATCATGAGAGGATCTCTTTGACTAGAGAGCTTGCCTTCCTGTTTAGTTTCTAACTACAGCCCAAAAAGAGGGGGGAATTCCTCCTGTTAATGTATAGAGGTTAGGAAACGTACTGCACAAAGTAGTGACTAAAATACAGTAATTGTATTAGACTTGTTCAAGAGCCTTAGTTGATGAATAATTATTATCATAACTATGGTTATCCGAAAAGCTGGAATAATAGACCAGTTCCTCGTAGTGTATAAAGGTGATGAGAAAAGAAAGAAAGACATGTTAGTAAAGGGAGTTACTGGAAGAAATTTATTAGCCAAATAAGTCCCTGTGTTACCATCTCATATATTGACCATTACCATGAGAGGGCAACTTCTGGGCAGCAGAAACTCCTCTCCGCTGCATTCCACCCCTTTCCCAAGATGCTGTTTGAGCTCAAGGGTCATGAATCTAAGCCACTGGAATTGTATAGTAGCCAGGAAACCCATTGTGTGAAGGAGTCTACTAGTTTTATGTTCAACGTAAGTGAATCAGACAGCCACATACTAATAGAAGCCAAGAAAAACCACAGAATTTCAGAATTGGAGGGCACCATGTCAACTATCATCAACTATCTCTGCTCCCCCAAAGAATCCTTTCTGTCATGTATCTGACAAATGGTTATCCAGCCATTTTTTGATGACTCTGATGAAGGGAAATTGAGGCAGCTCATTCCACTTCTGGATAGTTCTAATGTTGGGAAGTTTTTCCTTAAATCAAGTCTAAAATTACTTCTTTGCAGCTACTGTCTATTCCATGTATTCCACCTGCTCTGTTTTCTGCCTTTTCAGGCCAAATAGATCAAGTCTAATCTCTCTTTTAGATGTCAGCCTTTCAAGTATTTGAAGATAGTGTCACAGCCCCTGGAATTTTCTCTAGGCTGAACACCCCCAATTCCTTCATTATAGGGCATTGACAAACCTCACAGTTTGAATTCAGCCAAAGGGGCACACTTGAGGACCTAGAGAACTGCAGGTTCTCCACCCCTGGACTAGAGACTCCGTCATTCTGGTCACCTTCCTTTAAACATTTTCCTGCTTATCAATAGTTGTTTAATACTCTTAATTTTTTTTTATAATGTGATCTTTTAAATCTAGGTCATGTATCTATTTGGAGTTTATTGTGTTTTATGGAATGAGATGTTGGCCTAAACCTAATATCCATCAAATTGCTTTCCAATTTCCTAAGCAGTTTTTGTTGAATAATGAGCCCTTCCCCTAGTAGTTGATTCATGATTAATTTTTGAGTTTATCAAACTCTTTATTACTATATTACTTTACTTCTCTATGTTTTTATTTTTATTTTGTTTGGATTTACAAACTAAAAACATTTTTACATGCATTTATTGTACCTCTCCTGTGCTTCACAACTGAACAACTTTAAAATAAAAAGAACACCCTCATAACAAATGTGCATAGTTGAGCAAAACCCATTCCTACATTGACCATGTCCAAAAATACCTGTTTCATTCTGCATTTTAAGTCCTCTCATCTCAAAGTCTGACAATCACAGCTGCCAAAATGGTTTTTCCTAAATCTCAGATCTTACTATGTCACTCCTCTACTCCATAAACTCTAATGCTCCCTATCACCTCCAGAAACAAATATAGACTTTCTGGCATTTTAAGGTCTTTGAGGCCTGACCCCTTCCTATCTTTCCAGTTTTCTTACACATTTCTCCCCTTTCTGCAGTCTGGCCTACTTGGCTTTTCTTCACACTCAACATATCATCTTCATGTGTTTGTACTGGCTTTTCCCTGTGCCTGGAATATTTTGAAGTCACTCCCCAGCTATCTTAGCAAACATCATGCTTCCCACAGAAACCAGGCCCTGGAGGACTTAACTTTTTTAATTCCTGGAACTCTAGTCCTGGGATGCGATTGCTGATTGGTAGCTGCTTCAGTTTCCCATTGCATCTAGGATTGACTCTGATCATGCTTGACTTTATTCCCCAGCCACCATACCCCTGAACCACCCTCTTTCGCTCGTTTCTATTTCTGAAATAATAGTCAAATCAGCTCTTTTCTTGCTGCTCACCTCTGGCTCTAATAACCTTGCTCCAACCAATTCCAAAACAAAATATCTCACTCTGGCCACCATTCTTTTTTTTTTTTTCATTTTTTAATTTAATTTATTTAATATATTTAGTTTTCAGAATTGATTTTCACAAGAGTTTGAATTATGAATTTTCTCCCCATTTCTACCCTCCCGCCCACTCCAAGATGGCATATATTCTGGTTGCCCCGTTCCCTAGTCAGCCTGACGTTCTGTGACCCCACTCCCCTCCCATCCCCTTTTCCTTTCCTTTCTTCTAGGGCAAGATAAATTTCTATGCCCCATTTGACTGTCTATCTTATTTCCTAGTCACATGCAAAAACTTTTTTTTTTTGTTTTGAACATCTGTTTTTAAAACTTTGAGTTCCAGATTCTCTCCCCTCTTCCCTTCCCACCCACCCTCCCTAAGAAGGCAAGCAATTCAACATAGGCCACATGCATATCGTTATGTAAAACCCTTCCACAATACTCATGTTGTGAAAGACTCACTATATTTTGCTCCTTCCTATCCTATTCCCCTTTATCCAGTTTTCTCCCTTGACCCTGTCCCTTTTTGAAAGTGTTTGCTTTTGATTACCTCCTCCCCCTATCTGCCCTCCCTTCTATCATCCCCCCGTTTTAATCTCCTTCCTCCTTCTTTCCTGTGGGGTAAGATACCCAATGGAGTATGTATGGTATTCCCTCCTCAGGTCAAATCTGATGAGAACAAAATTCAGTCATTCCCCCTCACCTGCCTTCTCTTCTCCTCCTACAGAACTGCTTTTTCTTGCCACTTTTATGTGAGATAATTTACCCCATTCTATCTCTCCCTTTCTCCCTCTCTCAATATATTCCTCTCTCATCCCTTAATTTGATTTTACATTTTTAGATATCATCCCTTCATATTCAACTCACCCTGTGCCCTCTGTGTGTATGTATATATATATATATATATATATATATATATATATATATATACATACATACATACATACATACACACACACAAACACCCACACATATATATATATATGTATACATATAAGTCCTTTCTGATTTCTTTTTCTTGTTTACCTTTTCATGCTTCTCTTGATTCTTGTGTTTGAAAGTCAAATTTTCTATTCAGCTCTGGTCTTTTCACTGAGAAAGCTTGAAAGTCCTCTATTTTATTGAAAATCCATATTTTGCCTTGGAGTGTGATATTCAGTTTTGCTGGGTAGGTGATTCTTGGTTTTAATCCTAGCTCCATTGACCTCCGGAATATCATATTCCAAGCCCTTTGATCCCTTAATGTAGAAGCTGCTAGATCTTGTGTTGTCCTGATTGTGTTTCCACAATACTCAAATTGTTTCTTTCTGGCTGCTTGCGGTATTTTCTCCTTGACCTGGGAGCTCTGGAATTTGGCAACAATATTCCTAGGACTTTTCTTTTTGGGATCTTTTTCAGGAGGCAATCTGTGGATTCTTTCAATTTCTATTTTACCTTCTGGCTCTAGAATATCAGGACAGTTCTCCTTGATAATTTCTTGAAAGATGATATCTAGGCTCTTTTTTTGATCATGGCTTTCAGGTAGTCCAATAATTTTTAAATTCTCTCTCCTGGATCTATTTTCCAGGTCAGTGATTTTTCCAATGAGATATTTCACATTGTCTTCCACTTTTTCATTCCTTTGGTTCTGTTTTATAATATCTTGATTTCTCATAAGTTCACTAGCTTCCATTTGCTCCAATGTAATTTTTAAGGTGGTATTTTCTTCAGTGGTCTTTTGGACCTCCTTTTCCATTTGGCTAATTCTGCCTTTCAAGGCATTCTTCTCCTCATTGGCTTTTTGGAGCTCTTTTGACATTTGAGTTAAGTCTATTTTTTAAGGTTTTGTTTTCTTCAGTATTTTTTTCTGTATTTTTTGGGGTCTCCTTTAGCATGTCATTGACTTGTTTTTCATGGTTTTCTTGCATCATTCTCCTTTTTCTTCCCAATTTTTCCTCTACTTCTCTAACTTGCTTTTCCAAATCGTTTTTGAGCTCTTCCATGGCCTGAGACCAGTTCATGTTTTTCTTGGAGGCTTTTGATGTAGGCTCTTTGACTTTGTTGATTTCCTCTGGCTGTATGTTTTAGTCTTTTTTGTCACCAAAGAAAGATTCCAAAGTCTGAGACTGAATCTGAGTGCATTTTCACTGCCTGGCTATGTTCCCAGCCAACTTACTTGATCCTTGAGTTTTTCAGCGGGGTATGACTGCTTGTAGAGTATAGAGTACTTTGTTCCAAGCTTGAGGGGTTGTGCTGTTGTTTTCAGAGCTATTTCTTTGCAGCCAGCTCTGCCGCACCAGCATTCCTCCTTCCCCAAGAACCGCCAACCCAGACCTGACTCAGATCGTAAGCAGGCTCTGCACTCCTGCTCTGATCTGCCTCTTAATTCCTCCCACCAGGTGGGCCTGGGGCCGGAAGCAACTGCAGCTGTAGCTCTGTAGCTGCCCCACCTCTGCTGCCCCCGGGGTGGTGGCTGAACTGCGAACTCCTTTCACTCCCCGCAGCTTTTCCCACTAACCTTCTCCGTTGTCTTTGGCGTTTGTGGGTTGAGAAGTCTGGTAACTACCACAGCTCACTGACTGAGGGCACTAGGGCCTGTTCCACCCAGCTCCCAGTCTGGTCGGTCCTGCTGCCTCCCACACTGGGCTCTGCTCTGCTCCGCTCCCAGCTCCGTGCGCGATAGACCTCACCCAGCAACCATCCAGGCTGTCCTGGGCTGGAGCCCTGCTTCCCTCTGCTGTTTTGTGGGTTCTGAAGTTTTAGAATTTGTTCAGAGCCATTTTTTATAGGTTTTTGGAGGGACTTGGCAGGGAGCTCACACAAGTCCCTGCTTTCCAGCCACCATCTTGGCTCTGCCCCGCTCTGGCCACCATTCTTAAGGCGCACTGTTTTTCCCTATTAGATTGTAAGCTCTTTAGGGCAAGTAGGTGGGTCCTGAAGTCAGAAAGATCTGAGTTCAAATCCATCCTCAGACATATAATTATCTATGTGACCTTGGGCAAGTCACTTAACCCTCAGTCTGCCTCAGTTTCTTCAACTATAAAATGTGGAAAATGATAGCACCTACTTCCCAGGGTTGTGGTAAGGATCAAATGAGATAACATTCATAAAGTGCTTAGCCCAGTGCCTGGTACATAGTAGGTGTTTAATAAGTGCTTATTTCCTTCCCTTCTCTCTTTGAAGGTGAGCGTTGTTTTTGCTTTTGTATTTGTATCCTCACTATTAGCATACAGTAAACAATTATTAAATGTTTTTTGTTCATTCATTTACCTCTGTCTCTTAGAATCCCTGAAATCCTTCAAGACTCAATTCAAATGCCATCTTCTATAGGAAGCTTTTCCTTATCTCCCAGCCTCTCATGCCTTCTCCTCTAAAATTACGTAGTTTCTACATACATAATACACGCATACTACATACCTACACATGGATATATATTGTTTCTCCATTAGAATGTAAATTCCTCTGAGATGGGGATTTTTTTTTTGTATCCTCAGTTAGCAGAATGCCTAGCCCAGATTCATCAATACTCATTGATTGGCTGATATAACCTATAATTTGTATATACTTTTAAAACTTTTAAAAATTAATCTTTTAGATTTTTGAAAAAAAATACCCTTTATTTCCCAGTGTATCCCCCTCCTCACTCAGAGAAACAAAGAATAAAGGAAAGTAAAAACAGGTCAGGAAAGCTCAGCAACACATCAGTCAAATGTGAGAGAGTGTACTCCACCTGCACAGTCTCCCAAGTGAATTCTCATGTCTCTCTTTGGGTGCCAAGCTTGGTCATTATGATAATATAACATTTGCTTTTTGTGGGTGTTTGCTCTTTTCAGTTGCATTGTTGTAATCATTCAACTAATCAGCAAAACATTCATTGAGCACTTACTGTGTGCTACACCCTGGGGCTACAAAGAGAAAAACCAAAGAGTTTACATTCCATCGAGGTAGACAACATGCACCTAAAATAAGCGTATACAAAATATGAAATATATATATGTATATATATATTATAGGATCAAGGCATTCATAGTTGATAGGCGCATGGAGAATCCTGGAATTGGGTAAGGTTCACAAGTCTGATTTTGAAATAACTGAGGGATTCTTTTAGAAAGAAACAAATAATTCCTTTTTATTACTGTATCTAGTACTCTGGGCTTAGTCTCCCAGAGCCCGGCCAGTTAGTCACATATCCTCCTTAAGGTTCTAGGGGTCCCCCTGAGGATTTGGGATGTCTTTTCTAACGCCATTTGCTAAAAGCCCCCATTCCTCTCCAAATGTTTAGCTACAAGTGATTATCACCCCAGTTTCATTTAGCCAATTAATATTAATAACTTTTAAAAGGGTTATTAACTTTGAAAATGCAGCAAGGATAGGAATACAAATATTTCCTCCCTCACTACCCCTATACTGCCTTGGTCTTTTGGAAGAGTGGGCTCACACTTACATAGCATTAGTCCAGACAAGTTCATGTCCAAAAGTAGGACTGATCCTTGTCTAAGCTACTGCTGGGCTGGGTCACTCCTTGGGGCCTCAAAGCTGTACTGACTGGTTGCAAACCCCAGCATAGCATACACTCATGGATCTATTGATAGCTTGTTCTCCTGAGCTTTTGAAGCTCTACAGTTTATAACATTCAACTTAAATGAAAGAATGTTGTTTGTCCTTCATTTTCAAAGAGGACTGATGACATCATGGGTGATGTCTTGACTTGCATGTGAATTGGATTGAAGTGAGCCAGAGTTACACAAGTCATCAGCCTCACTTTTTCTTCCTGAGTCAGCAAAGTCCAGTGGTAAGACAAAAGTCAAGATGACTGGCAATGGCCAGGGATGCAGTGGATGACCTTGGTGTCTTCCATGTCTGACCAAGTTTTAAGCACTCCACAGTGCCTGCTTCAGGCACTTCCATGGGCACTGGAACAAATTGTGCTCATCCACCCATTCCATCAGGGAACATCTTTAGATGCTTGGGGTAGACATTCACCTAACTCATCAACAAGTTTGAGGCCTGTCAGTTACGCTCACACTGGTTTAGCCCATCTACCGTAATGGTTTTATTGGGATGTGGCCTCTGCATATGCAACAGCTTCTTAGAGCCACAGGTGAGAGAATGAGGTAAGGGACTTACCAAGGTAAGGAACCTAGGTACATAGTCAGCATCACAGTATTGTTTCTCTTCTTTCGTTGGAAGACCAACAGAGAGGAAGAAGTCAGCTGGTGGCTAACGAGGTAGTGTCTTTTGAATGCATCTTCAGATCTGGCTCTGCAGCCAGTGAAGGAGGCTGCTTCTTGTCATGGTTAGACCAAGACCAGTTAGAGAACATTTGCACATGTTCCATCACCACTGTCCTGATGGGAGGTGCCACCCCCAACATTTTCCACAGGGAGAATTGCATCAGCTAAGCATTCTGATACCTACTCGTAAGGGTTGGGCTGGTTGGCCAGTACTATGTTTCATTATTATAAACTTTACAAACACGATCATTTCCCCATAAAAAGACGGAGAGAAGAGTGAATTTTAAACTGTCATTCTCCTCTTATTTGTACATACAGCTAGGTAGAAGGATTCAATAAGCATTTATTAAGCACCTACTATGTGCCAGGCACTGTGTTGATACTCAACAACAAACCTGGGAAGAGGAGCTATTATAGTCCCCATTTTACAGTTGAGGAAACAGGCAGAGGTTAAATGACTTACCCAGGGTCCTATAGCCAGTAAGTGTGTGAGGAGGATTTGGTGGCAGAATGGATACAGTGTTGGACTTCGAGTCAAGAAGAACTGAGATGAAATCCTGCCTCAGACACTTACTAGCTAAGTCATTGCACCTTTCTGCCTCAGTTTACCTCATCTGTAAAGTGGTAAGAACGACAGTGCTTACTTCTCAGAGTTTGTTTTGAGGACTAATGAAATATTGTGAAGCGCTTCGCAAGCCTCAAAGTGCTGTGCAAATGGTAGTTATTATTGTAAAGCACATTTTGAATTTAATATGCTCGTTCCAACACCGTCTTGCTAATCCGTGTCCCCTTCTGAACTTCTTTCTGCTCAGTGTATATTTTTAAAATATGTAATTGATGTTCTTTTCTTCTCCTTTTTTTAAATATTCCCCTAGAGTGCAGGAAGGGGAGTAGTGTATAATAAGTTTGGAAAGATAGACTGGAGCCAGACTGGGAAGACCTTTGAAAGCCAAACAGAGGAACCGTTATATTTGATCCCAGGCCCAAAAGGGAGCCCTTGGAGTTTATTAAGTAGGGGATGGTGTGGTCAGACCAGCAGTTAAAGAAAATCTTGTTGGCATCTGGGAGTGAAACCAAGTAGGAGGTTATTGCTGTAGTCTAGGCCGGAGGTGATTAAGGGCTGAATTAGGGTGATTACATTTAGATTGTTTATACTTCTGGAGCTTATCGTAGTATATGGTGTAAGATGATAGTCTAAATCTATCTGTTAGGAACATATGTACACATGCATGTATACATACACACAAATACACATGTACACACATATATGTATAAACATAAATGTATGTTTTTGGCTGCTCTCTGGTCATCTTCATGCTGTGTCTCATCACTTCCAGCCCAGCTCTCCAGCTTCCACCCTGGGGTCTCGGCCCCTGATTAATGAGAGTTTGCCATAATCAGCCTAACATCGGGATTAAAACCTACCATGTTGCTGTCTCCTATGATCCTGGATGGCTCATTTAGAAATGAAAAAAGTATTTGATGAAAAAGTCTTTGGTTTACAACATATTTTTAGCTTTCAGTGGATTTTATAATGAGGTCTGATTTTTTAAAAAGTTATACAATTTTGAAAGAAAATTATAAATTCTGGCAATCTTATGTCACCAGTAGTTGGTTATTGTTCACACGTACAGTTTAGGGTTGCTTAAAATTGAATGTTACTGATGGAGAATAAGTCTGATTTTATTGTTGATTTCGGCATATTTTTCACATTCTCTAATGTTGTATCTCTTCTCCCCTCCCCCTCCCATTTTTACAGACTTTGGCTTGAGCAACTATGCAGGCATCTTGGGTTACTCAGATCCTTTCAGTACCCAGTGTGGCAGCCCAGCTTATGCAGCTCCAGAACTTCTTGCCAGGAAAAAATATGGTTCCAAAATAGATGTCTGGTCCATGTGAGTTATTCAACTTACAAAAATGATTTTTTCCCACTTCCCCCCTTCCCCCTACTTGTTTAATATAAGCATAAGGTTAGCATGTTAAATGAAGAGATATCATGTTCTTGAAGGGTATAATATGGTACAATTATATATATATATATGTATAATAAATGCAGGGTATAATAAGTGATTTTCTACTGTTTAGGGTCCAGAGAGAAATATGCCACCATCAGAATCTTTCACCTTAACTCAGAGATGAGACCTTATGCCAAAACCATTTAGTCAGTAAATCTGATTTCCCAAGTGTTTGTGTTGATATTATTATCATTATTATGTGTATATGATAGATACATAAATGTACCTTGCTTATAGTTGCCCCTTCTTTACCACATCTACCCCGGCAAAGCACTCAGCCATTCAGCCTATAACTCTCTCCTATATTGCCTCTGGATCCTTATCGCTTTCTTTTGTGCTGCTGCTGCAGCCTCAGAATCTCATTTGTATTTGCTATACCCCATTCAATATTTGGAATTTGTGAGAGCTGGGAGATTGGGCAGGGGGATACCTTCATGTTTTGCATTTTTTTTTTTTTTTTGCATTTCGTTGAGAGGCTCCATGCTCCAGTGATGTGAATGGAAATTCAGAATATGTTTTCCCATACAAACAACTGTGGTTAAGTTCTATGGTACTATAGTACTACTGGCCCTCTATATTATGACTGTCCTACAGTTTCACTGCACTGTGGGTCAAAGGGACTTTTGTGGGGTATCCTGGGAACTGAACTACATTGTTTTTATGATAAAACGCATTCCAATTTCCTGTCCACCAACTTACAAACGAACTTTGGAAACATGACCTATTTGTAAGGCACAAACTGACTATAATTGTTTCCCTTCCTGACAATGGACAAAAAAGTTATTATGCACATTACTGTAAATGTGAGTGATGATTTTATAATGGGCCAAGAGTTGATTGATGGAAACAGGACAGGGAGGATACAAACACTGGCAAAGGGAAATGGGCTTTAGGAGAAAATTGATTGGGGGTGAGTAAGAGATGTGATTTTTGATTCAGAAGAAGTTCTTCAGGTGAGAAGGACTGATATGAAACAAGAGTAGAAGCTTGAGTAAGCAACCAGAAGTGTGGCAATTTTTAGAAACCAGAGTCAAGGCTAGAGATCAAAGAGAGCAGCATCTTAGAAAATTTAATAAGGGAACGGAACTCCAAAAGAAAAAAAAAAGGTCAAGGAATACAGAGGAACCAGCAATTAGCTTGGGGTTCAAGTGACAGCAGAAAATCATTTTCAACCTCATTAGAAAGGATGTAGAATTCCCATGGATTGAAGCTATGAGGCATTGCCTAACCAATCTAGGATTTTTTTAAAAAGGCTGAATTTATGTATAAGATGTGCCAAGTGGAATCTGTGACTATGCTGAGCACCTGTAATTTACCAGTCTGCATAGTTTGCTCCCTGGAAATTTTTTATGCCATAGCAATGGCATATTCCTTAATGTGAAAAGATGATTTGTTAATGCAAGTGAAAATTTCCAAACCTTACGTTAAAAAAGAGTCAAATCCTGGCAGGCTTTGTAATTTGCAAAACAAGTGTCAAATATAACAGTAGCAGGTAAATAATATTGTAAAGCAACAAATTTAAAAACTATGGCTCATATTTTTCATATACCAAGGAAAAGAAAGACTGTTGCCTCTTTGAAGTATCACTTTATGATAGGAATATTGAGGAGTCATAGCTAGGAATTGAGTCAAAAAGGCAGCAGGCATTTGTTAAACACTTACTATGTGCTTACTATAAATACTTACTATACACTAACACTTACTATAAACACTTCTACTTAGCTAGGTGGAAAAGGGGAAAACTCCATGGAAGTTAAAATGAAAAAAGTGGGCAATCTTGAGGAAGAAGATCTTGAGGGTGAGAGGATAAGGAGGGAATTTTCATCCATTGGATTTGGGCCCTATAGATAAAGAACAATCTAGCTAGGAAGTGTGGACATAGGGAAATGATAATTCCCAAACCAGATATCTACCTGGAAACAAAAGAAAGGCAACGAAATTTTTTTAAAGATTAGTTCCCTTTTTGTCTAAGAAAGGGTGGAGTGTTTGTTTATGTTTTTGTGCAACATCTGGGATTGAATTGAAATGACTAAAACAAGTTGCAATGTACTTTGTGCTGGTAAAAACAAGCAACATGACAGGAAGTGATTGCAGGGGGAAATGCAGTTTAATAATTATAACTTTAGATATAAATTGATTGAACTGACATAAAAAGGGTTGTAGACTGGATCTCTGATACTCTTTAATAATATGTTATCTTAAAAACATACCTAAAACATAGGGATACATATAAACTTAAAGTGAAAGGCTAGAATAAAAATTTTTATGCTTTAGCTGAACCCTCAAAAAAGGAAAACCAAACTCCAGAAACTGCAGTCATGATTTTGGGTAAGGCAGAAATCAAAATAGAAAGAATCATGGTGGGGGGGGGGGGCGTGATGAAAAATAAGTTTTGGGGTTTAAATAGTCCCTATAAAATGAAATTGAATAGAAATTGTGTGTGTCACACACACACACACACACACACTCACAATATGTCTTGGCACCTAAGTAAGCCCTTTAGGAAAAATCAACTGAAATGCAAAAAAGAAAAAATAACCCTATATAATAAGGGAATAAAGTAAGAGACTTTAATATTCTTCTATCAAAACTTGACAAATCTAACAGAAAGAAAAATAAGAAAGAAATTGCAACCAAACAGAAATTTTGGGGAGAAATGGATTGACAGACATATGGAAATAATTCTATGTGAGCCTAGGGTTTTCTTTTTTTTTGGTACAATAGTACTTCTATAAAAGTTATTTTTAATATAGGGCATAAGGAATTCAAATAAATGAAGAAAAGCAGAAATATCAACCAAATATTTTATAGCATTTCAGAAACTGTGGTTTTTTTGTCTTTTTTTGTAGCCACAGAGTTTAGCACTGTTTCTGCATCATATTAGGCACTCAGTAAATGTTTATTGACTTGTCTGTGCTAGACCATCACAAAATAAAACAACAAATAACCAAGGATGTATTTAAATTCAACAGGCAATTAAGCACCTACTATGGGTGAAGCACTTTGCTAGGGTCTGGAAATAAAAATACAAACATCAAAACATTTTATGCCATCAAGGAGATATTATTTAGAAGAATGAAACCTAAAACACAAAATAAAAGAAAATTTGGGGAGAAGGGGAAAGAAAAACTTCCCATTGGAAGAGGTACCTGAGCTGAGTCTTGGAGGTAGCTAAGGCTTTTAAGAGGTGTAGATGAAGGGGGGGGTTAATTCTATGCATGGTGAAACCTGTTCAAAGGTGCATATGATAGAAAGTCAGGTTCAGGAAATAGTAAGTAGTCCACTTTGGCTGGAATATAGAATACGTGAATGGGAATAATGGGAAATAGGCTTAAAAAGATAGACTTATTGTGAAGTCTTTAAACACTAAGCTGAACGGTCTGTATTTTATCCTAGAGGCAATAGAGCACCACTGAAGATTCTCTAGCAGGAGAATAACATGGGCAGAACTGTGTTTTGGGAAAATTATTTTGTAAGGAATATGGAGTATGGATGATTAGAGAAGAGAGGTTAAAAATCAGGAGATCAATTATTACCATAGTCTAGTTGAGAAGTAATGATGACCTGAGCTAGGGTGGTAACCATGTGAGTATTAAGAAAGGAATGTATACAAGAGATATTGTGGAGGTAGAATAGATAAGACTTACCAACTAATTTGCTGGGGTGGGTGAAGTTTAGGAGTTGGAGACAGTTGAGGATATCTCAGAAGTTGTGATTTTGGAAGTAGGTAACTGGAAGGATGATGTTTCCCTCAACAAAAATGAGAAAATTTGAAGGAGGAGTAGGTGTAAGTGAGAACATAATAAGCTAGATTCTGGATATATTGAATTTGGAATGCCTGAAGGTGTCACCTGGTTATAGCTATTAGAGCCCATGATGAATGTAAAATGTAAAGTATTAAAAATATTGCTTCTTAGTCCCTCTATGACCATGGGCAAATTGCTTGGCCTTTCTAGTCCTCAGTTTCCTCACCATAAAAATGAGAGGTTTGAACATGATGACCTCTGAAATCCCTTCTAACCCTAAATCCGTGATCCTATAATCCTATATACATTGATTTGTGATTCATATACTTAGAGATGACCAATCACTGAATCTATGGAAGTTGTGAAAATCAATAAGAGAGGGTATAGAAAGGGCCAAGGAAAGAGAGAAGACTGATAACTTTGTAGAAAAGTTTTAATTAGGGTGGAGCCAAGATGGCAGCTGGAAAGCAGGAACTTGCCCAGGGCTCTCCCCCAGGACCCTCCAAACACCTATGAAAATGGCTCTGAACAAATTCTAGAACTGCAGAACCCACAAAATAGCAGAGGGAAGCAGGGCCGCAGCCCAGGACAGCCTGGATGGTCACTGGGTAAGGTCTATCACAGGGAGCTGGGAACGGGACATGGGAACTGGGAACAGAGTGGAGCAGAACCCAGCGTGAGCCACACCTGGACCACCCAGACTGGGAGCTGGGCTGAACAGGCCCTAGAGCCCTGAATCAGTGAGCTGTGGCAGTTACCAGACTTCTCAATCCACAAACACCAAAAAAACGGAGAAGGTTGGTGGGAAGAGCTGCTGGGACAGAGTAAAAGGAGTTCCCAGTTAGGCCACCACCCCAGGGGCAGCAGAGGTGATGCAGCTCTGAGGCTACTTACAGAGCTACAGCTGCAGTTGCTTCCGGCCCCAGGCCCACCTGGTGGGAGGAACTAAGTGGCAGATCTGAGCGGGAGTGCAGAGCTAGCTTAGATCTGAGTCAGGTCCTGGTTGGCGGTTCTTGGGGGAGGAGTAGTGCTGCTGTGGCAGAGCTTGCTGTGTAGAAATAGCTCTGAAAACAAGAGCGCAGACCCTTAAGCTTGGCACAAAGTACTCTATACTCTACAAGCTGTCATACCCTGCTGAAAAACTCAAGGGTCAAGTAAGTTGGCTGGGAACATGGACAGGCAGTGAAAATGCACTCAGATTCAGTCTCAAACTTTGGAATCTTTCTTTGGTGACAAAGACAACCAAAACATACAGCCAGAAGAAGTCAGCAAAGGCAAAGAGCCTACATCAAAAGCCTCCAAGAAAAACATGAACTGGTCTCAGGCCATGGAAGAGCTCAAAAACGATTTTGAAAAGCAAGTTAGAGAAGCAGAGGAAAAATTGGGAAGAAAAATGAGAGTGATGCAAGAAAACCATTAAAAACAAGTCAATGACTTGCTAAAGGAGACCCCAAAAAATACTGAAGAAAATAACACCTTAAAAAATAGACTAACTCAAATGTCAAAAGAGCTCCAAAAGGCCAATGAGGAGAAGAATGCCTTGAAAGGCAGAATTAGCCAAATGGAAAAGGAGGTCCAAAAGACCACTGAAGAAAATGCTACCTTAAAAATTACATTGGAGCAAATGGAAGCTAGTGACTTTATGAGAAATCAAGATATTATAAAACAGAACCAAAGGAATGAAAAAATGGAAGACACTGTGAAATATCTCATTGAAAAAACCATTGACCTGGAAAATAGATCCAGGAGAGATAATTTAAAAATTATTGGACTACCTGAAAGCCATAATCAAAAAAGAACCTAGATATCATCTTTCAAGAAATTATCAAGAAGAACTTCCCTAACATTCTAGAGCCAGAGGGCAGAATAGAAGTTGAAAGAATCCATCGATCACCTCCTGAAAAAAGATCCCAAAAAGAAAAGTCCTAGGAATATTGTTGTCAAATTCCAGAGCTCCCAGATCAAGGAGAAAATACTGCAAGCAGCCAGAAAGAAACAATTTGAGTATTGTGGAAACATGATCAGGATAATACAAGATCTAGCAGCTTCTACATTAAGGGATCAAAGGGCTTGGAATATGATATTCTGGAGGTCAATGGAGCTAGGATTAAAACCAAGAATCCCCTACCCAGCAAAACTGAGTATCATGCTCTAAGGCAAAATATGGATTTTCAATAAAATAGAGGACTTTCAAGCTTTCTCAGTGAAAAGACCAGAGCTGAATAGAAAATTTGACTTTCAAACACAAGAATCAAGAGAAGCATGAAAAGGTAAACAAGAAAGAGAAATCATAAGGAACTTACTAAAGTTGAACTGTTTTGTTTACATTCCTACATGGAAAGATGAAGTGTACAATTCATAAGACCTCAGTATTAGGGTAGCTGAAGGGAATATACATACATACATACATACATACATACATACATACATACATACATATATATATATATATATATGTAGACAGAGGGCACAGGGTGAGTTGAATATGAAGGGATGATATCTAAAAAAATAAAATCAAATTAAGGGATGAGAGAGGAATATATTGAGAGAGGGAGAAAGGGAGAGATAGAATGGGGTAAATTATCTCGCATAAAAGTGGTAAGAAAAAGCAGTTCTGTTAGGAGGGAAGAGGGGGCAGGTGAGGGGGAATAAGTGAATCTTGCTCTCATCAGATTTGACCTGAGGAGGGAATAACATACACATTCAATTGGGTATCTTATCCCACAGGAAAGGAGGAAGGAGATTAAAATGGGGGGATGATAGAAGGGAGGGCAGATAGGGGGAGGAGGTAATCAAAAGCAAACACTTTCAAAAAGGGACAGGGTCAAGGGAGAAAATTGGATAAAGGGGGATAGGATAGGAAGGAGCAAAATGTAGTTAGTCTTTCACAACATGACTATTATGGAAGGGTTTTACATAATGATATGCATGTGGCCTATGTTGAATTGCTTGCCTTCTTGGGGAGGGCGGGTGGGGAGGGAAGAGGGGAGAGAATTTGGAACTCAAAGTTTTAAAAACAGATGTTCAAAAAAAAAGTTTTTGCATGCAACTACGAAATAAGACACACAGACAATGGGGCATAGAAAGCTATCTTCCCCTACAAGAAAGTAAGGGGAAAGGGGATGGGGGGAGAGTGGGTTGACAGAAGGGAGGGCTGACTGGGGAATGGGACAATCAGAATATATGCTATCTTGGAGTGCGGGGGAGGGTAGAAATGGGGAGAAAATTTGTAATTCAAACTCTTGTGATAATCAATGCTGAAAACTGAAAATGTTAAATGAAATAAATTAATTTTTTTAAAAAAGAAAAGTTTCAATTAAATAAAGGTGTCCAAAGCCAAAATACCATTAAAAGTGGAGATAATGAGAATGAACAGCTCTGGGGTTATGTAACTAAAGATATGAAGAAAAGATACAATCCTAAATAGATACTTTAGAAAAATAATCTAAGTGATGAGTAATTTACCCTAAGTAAATCATAAAAATAATTGGTAGTTATACTAATGTAATGATAAGAGTTTTACAACATGCCAAAATGTGGGAAATTCAGGAAAATCAGTCTTCAGAGGCAACAATATTTAAAAATATAAAAAGTTAATGACTTTATAAATCTCAGAAAAGCATGCGAAGAAAATAAGAAAATTAAAAATGGAATAGTTTCAATTGTTGTAAAATCACATTACGAAACAAAATAAAGAGCATTTTAAAATGCCAACAAAACTGAAAAGCAATTACCTAATTTAATGATAATTTTAGAAGGCAAATTAACAATAAAATGAGAAAAGATAAAATCAGAAGAGGAAATAATTTTTTTTCAGAAGCTATTACATATCCAGCCATATGGAAACAAAATCAGGTGATTTCTATGAAATGGAGGCTATCTGCTAAAATACAAACTAGTCATATAAAGAGTAATTGAACAAGCCATAAATGAAGTGCCATGGAGGGGAAAATAACCTAGAACCAATTGTATCAATAAATGAATTTTACTGAGTATTTAAAGAATAATTCCCATGCCACATAAACTTTTAATATTAATGTCACTCAGTTATGAGCCAAATGTGATAATGAAACTAGGGAAGAGTTATGTCATAGAAAGAGAATTATAGACTAAGATCTCTAATATTGATGCAAATAATCAAATGCTGGCAAAGGGATTATAGGAACATATCCAAAAATTATAACCAAGTGGTATTTAGTATAAGAATATAAAGATGATGCAAAACTACCAAAAGAATTCATACACTAAATGATACTTAAAACAAAATGATTTGTAAAAAAAAAAAGACACAAAATATGGTTGTAATTTGTGTTTTTAAAAAAACCTGAAGTATAGGAATCAAAGGGTGTTTCATTAATTTGCTTAATATTTAAAAAAACAACTTTCTACAACTAAGAGCTTTTTTATTGTGGAGAAATATTGGAAGCTTTCCCACTAAGACCAGGGCTGATGCAAGAATTTTCAGTAAAATCAATATTATTTGACTTAGAAATAGAAGCAAACATTGACAATGAGGAGACAAGAATAGAATATCTTTGCAAATAAGATTGTGGTTTACTTAGGGAACTTAAAAGAATCAACAAAACTTAAAGAGAATCAACAAAAATTAGTGGGTAAATAACCTCTCAGAAGGTAGAGTACAAAATGAATCTACAAAAATTACCAGCATTTCTATATTTTAGTAACAAAGAAAGAGGAAAGAGACAAAGACAGATGCTGTTTTTAAAAGATTTATTGATTCATTCTTTTTACAAAGCTCTCACTTCCTAATACCAACCACCCAACTAGAATGCTCTCTTGTTTTAAAAAAAAAAGTTAAGCAAAACTAAACTGACATACCAACCGTGTCTGACAGTATATACCTTAAATGAGAAAATGTAAAAATGTACAATTGCATATGTTGAAAAAGCCCAGCAGCAATTATATAATATGCTATTTATTTAGCCTTTAAATCCCTTCACAATTTGGATCCAACTGATCTTTCTAGACTCCTTAGACAACATTTCCCCTTCAACATGCTTTGATCTAGCCCAAATGGCCTTCTCTTTGTTCCTTCCACATGACAACATTCCATCTCCCATCCGCACTGGTTGGCATCCCACATGCCTAGAATATACTTCTTTACCTCTACTTCAGAGTCCCTGTCCTCCTGCATGAGTTCAAGTTCCATCTTTTATGTGAAGCCTTTCCTGATCTGACACCCTTAACTGCTTTAGTGCTTTCCCTCCCAAACTATCTTGTATTTAACTACTTTGCATTTATTTTGTTTCTTTTTGACCTATGGTTATATATGTATTTCTTGTCTTCCCCTATTAAGAGTACAAGCTCCTTTAGAGTAGATAATGTGTCATTCTTTGTATTCCCAGTGCCTGACACATAGTGAGTGTTTAATAAATGCTTGTTAAGGCTTATGAAGGCTTATAAAGGCTTATGAAAAAAACTTTGGTTATGGAATAAAGGTGTATGGATGGTCTTTAGTTTCCAAAAAGAAATATTGCTCTTATTCATCTCTCCAGGTGCTCCTGGAAGAAAATACTAATAGTTAATGCAAAGAACAGTTTGATTTTTAAGATGTACTTGGTGGTTTTATGACAGTCTGTTTGACAAAGCATAACCCTTTGTTTCCCCAGGCTTCTGAAAACTCAAGTAGCATTGGTGCATAATGAAAGAATTTATGCATCAAAGGTTATGGAGTGGGTGGATCAGTAGAATCTAAAACTCTTAGGATTAAAATATTGCATATTACTAGGGAGATCTAGAAATGGGGAAAGAAAAAGAGATCTGGGGAATGCAAGAGAAAACACTAGAATTTTGACTTTTTTTTCCTTCTGGGATCTTTTGGTGAGTAAAGCTAAGCCCTAATGAAAAGAGCATTGGATTTGGAGTCAGATTGCCTTTGTAATCTTTGGCTAGTTTTGCCTCTTAGGACCTCAGTTTCCTCATAAGTAAAATGAAAAGGATCAGGATAAATGATGCACATCTGTAATCCTAGATAATTCACTTGAGATGGATAAAAGACTGATCATTGTCTCAAGCAGTTTACAGTCTAAGAGAGAGGGGGCAACCTTAGGGAGAACCAAATAAGTAACAAGGAGGTCAAGGCAAAATTTTTGTTGTTTGAGGAAGGGCAGGAAGTTTCAGATGCTCCTCCTCCACCCTCCCAAAAGAAAGCCCCCTTATAGATCTGAATTATTGAATTACTATACCAGTTTTATCTTCAGAATTCAGTGGAATTTCAGTGGAACTGGTCTTCAGTAATCTTAATTTAAATCTTTTTATGGTTTCCTTTTTTTCCCGAAAATCCTCTTATTTATTCTAAACCCATCTTTCTTTGGGCATTCCAAAGTTCTTTGAGCATTCTGGCAGTGAAAATTTTCCTTCCCATCAGGAAAATCTTCAGAACTATATTTAGTGTGCACTTTAGGGGAAAAAAATCCTCCAAAGACACATCAGCTTTTAATCTAAACAGCCAGGTTCATTCTGATGGCCTTTCAGCTACATCTAGAAAATCCGACTGGGCATTACTGGCCAACAGCCATCTAATTATATTATGTAGGGTAGAGCTATTAAAGAGATAGTATGGCATAGTAAATAGAGTTTTGGCTGGGAATCAGGAAGACACATTCAAATACTGACTAACTTATTAACTATGTGATCCTGGTTAAGTCACTTAAACACTAAACACTTAAAGCAAATCCCTAGGATTTAGCTACCAGTTTATAATATAAGGGGACTATGGGGGATATACTCAGCATTTTCAGAAAGAGTTTCCATATGAGGAGTTCCTCCTCACCAATGTAGTTACTGATCCTTTTTTTTTCTTTTGCACACTTTATTTTGTATGTCTTTTTTAATTTATTAACCAACAAGTTATTAAATGCCTACTATGTGCTAGGAATTATATTATAAATTACAAGTTGATAAAAGAACACCAAAAAGAAATGTCTTTGATTAGAAGCCAAATTTTAATTCAAAGGAATAGCAAAGTACTAGGCATTAGTAATCACCAGGTACACTGAGTCTGTGGTTACATGCTACATTATGAAGCATTGTGGTGTAAGATGGCTCTGGAGTCAGAGTATCTGGGTTTTAATTCTAGCTCTACTATTTAATACCTATATGATCTTGGGCAAATCATTTAACATGGCCTCAGTTTCTTCTTCTGTAAAATGAGGGACCCAAACTAGATAAAGTCTTAATATCTCTTCCAGCTCAAACTTTAGGATTCTATGATTGTTATAGTTATAAACTATAACTATCTCAAGTTCTATTTGAAAATAGACATTTAGAAATAAATTCTTATATTTAATGTTCCCCAAAGTCTTTCAAATAATCCTCTCTGTACTTTGTGGCTAAGGCCATTGTCATGAGTTTATCAATCTGAAGAAAGAAAAGGAAAATTTATTTACTTTTTCATCATTATCGTTGTAGACCTAACCTGTTCCAATGTCTTATTGCCCAAGGCTCCACTTCTGTGATGCCGTTGAGACTTTCATTTTTGCTTCTCTCGGCTAATGCAGACCATGTTTCAAAAAGATGAATGAGTGAAGTTACTGTTTCTTTCCTAGTGGGAAATAAGGTGACCTTAAGTTTCCACATTATGTTTCTACCCCTCCCCAAATAGAATCATTCTGCTCTAATACTGTCATCCTTTCTCTTTTCTCTTTTGTAGAGGTGTGAATATGTTTGCTATGTTGACTGGAACACTGCCTTTCACGGTGGAGCCCTTCAGTCTGAGAGCTTTATACCAAAAGATGGTGGACAAAGAAATGAACCCTCTCCCTACACAACTCTCTACTGGTAATCCCCATATCTGTTCAAATCCAGCGCATATTATTCTACCTCTGACTAGATTTGTGTGTGTGTGTATGTGTGTGTGTGTGTGTGTGTGAGAGAGAGAGAGAGAGAGAGAGAGAGAGAGAGATTTTTAATTAAAATTTTTAACATTATTTTGAGTTCCAAATTCCCTCTCTCCCTTCAGTCGCACCCCACACCTTATTGACAAGGCAAGCAATATGATACTCATTATACATGTGAAGTCGAGCAAAACATATAACATGATTTTAAAAGTCACAATCTGAATATTCATAGAATTTTAGAGTCAGAAGGGACCTCAGATATTACCCATTTCAACCACTACTCAACACATAAATCTACATCTTCAAGTGGTCATCTAGTATCTAGATGACTTAGTGGCAGAAACTTACTACTCCTTGAAACATAGGTTTTCATTTTTACACCAATTTAATCATAAAAAAAAGTTTTCCTTAATGTTGAGCTAAAATCTGTTTCCTTTTAATTCCTCTCAGCTCTTAGTTCTCTCCTCCTGCCCCACCCTAGGTCAACCAATATAAATCTAATCTCTCTTCCCCCGTAACAGCCCTTTGAACTTAAAAATTATCAAATTTACATATCCCGATTGGTATTCAAGTGTAACAAACAGTTATTTAGCAGGCTTCAAGGTGAGCTCTCTATCCACTGTACCATGACGTAGCTCCTTTTTTGTTTTTTATAATATCAATCTAATTGAAATTACATCACATTTTTACTAGCTTTACAAACTTCTTAATTAAGCTGGTAATAATTCAAGTGATGTAATTTGTTCTTGTTTTAGAAACAAGTAATGTGCCAGCACTTTTTCTCCACTACTCTTTAAGGGGAGTTTTTTCCCAGGAAAATTTTCAATACACTTTACCATCACTTCATGTAAAAATGTAGAATTATTTAATTGTCAGAGCTATAATGTTCCCATAATATTAGAACTCCCTTATTGTGTAGAATAATCAATTTAGCTTGTCTGAATCACTTTTCTACTAGGTACTTTCTTCTCTGCTTGCTAGAGCTGTTGCATCATGGAATAACAAATGTCTTTCATGGCTGATGAATTTCTCTGAGAGCGCATCTTTTAATTGCTACAGCCCAGCAATAGCATTTGTAACACGTTCTAAGCAATGGCTTGAGGTTACTTGAAGGTTTCATTAAGCTCACTGAAATGAAGCAGAAAATGAGATGTTTGTGTTTACGAGGGTCAAACAAATGCTAATTAAAATTTCAGAAAATACTGGACTATCTAATAATGTACTGATGCTTCAGTCTAGGAGTCAAGAAGGGGAGTCCTGTTGAGTCTGGACAGGACCTGGCTTGTTCTGTCCAGCTTTCAGTGCTATAGTGAAATGATAGTCCTCATATATTTTCTGAAGTCATTTCTCTTGGCACACTTTCAGCATACTCCAGACAAGCCAGGACAAATATTGGAAAGCTGATGAAACACTGAGACAGCCATAGGAATTAGGGGCAAGTGCCTTCAGGATAGAAAATGTGGGTTGTGCACAGCAGGTATGCCTGCCCTGTGTTGAGCTGGGTGTAGTGTGAGAATAAACACAATGCTTCTCCTTTTTATAGGTTTCATCTTAAAATTCAGGACCTGTAAGAGTGGGGAAAAGCAATACAATGAAAAAGAGATTGAGGCTCAATCATAACCAACTGTTCCCATTGCTTTTTTGGAGTGGAGAAGATGTTAAATTCTAAGAAAGCAGCTCATGATTTGCAAGGGACTTGGAATAACTAATAATAATAATGATAAAAATACTCAAAATTTCTCCTATGATGTAGATCAGAACCCATCCATGCCTGTGCATCCTATGTGTCTTTTGTCTACAAGTTCACCAGAAGGGACCATCCAACATGATGGAAACCTTCCTCAATTTCTCCTGACATTACAAAGGTGCCAGTGGAGTACTCCGGCTGTCCACTTCTCATCGCTCACTCTTGCCACGAGACATACTATTCCTTGGTGCCATTCTTTACACTTATTCTTTGGAGTTTCTCAGTGTGTATGTGTTGCACCCTCCTCATACTTCTCCCCACTGCCCTCATCTTTAGTTCTTTGGAGGCAGTTGGTGATCTATGTCTCACTGCCACATGGCAACACTGCTAAAATGTTAATGAAGAAAAGATCAGCCTTTGCTTTCACAGGACTCTTGATATGTTCTCCATCTATGCTTGGTCTTTCCAGGGTGAATGGACAGGCCAAATTCCTTTGCATGATTACAGATCTCTTCCAGGAAACTCTCCATTGTCCTGGGGCTTGATGGAATTAGCACAATATTTTCAAACAGGAGTGTCTGGAAGATCTCACCATCCATAGGGATTGTTCCTTTGATCTGTATTCTTTGCTGGATCCTCTCTATCACACTGACAAATGCCTTTTGCCAGCATATGTCTTGTTTTTTATGCTTTGACTGAAATAAGAAAGTTATTGAACAGGGTGATTTGTATTGTCTCATTTTCCTCATCTGTAAAATTAACTGGAGAAGAAAATGGAAACCACTCCAATATCTTTGCCAAGAAAATGCTAAGGGGTCACAAGGAGTCAGACACAACTGAAAAATGACTGAACAACAAACAAACAACATTTATGTGGTTACATCTTCCAAAGAGCCCTTGATGATCTTGTTGCCAAATAGCCTGTAAGGTAGCATTTGGTTAATGGGATCTTACATTCTCTACATAGTTCAGTTAATCATGAGATGATAAAAGTTTTGTCTATTTTTAAATATTGCTTTGAAAGTCTGCTTCTTCCTGTTGAGAACAGCTACATGGTACAATGGATAGAGTGCTGAGCCTGGAGACAGGAAGACCTGAATTCAAATCCAGCCTCAAACACTTACTTGCCCAGTGACCTGGGCAAGTCACTTATCCCTGCTTGTCTCAGTTTCCTCATCTGTAAAATGATCTGGAGAAGAAAATGGCAAACCACTCCATATCTTTGCCAAGAAAACCCCAAATGGGGTCATGAAGAGTTGGACACGACTGAACAACAAATATCCATAAACTTTGGTCAGACTCTACCACTAATGCACATAGTGTTCATGGGAGAGAGCGGATGCAAACTTACAGAAACCTAGTAAGGAAACACATTACTATGAGAGACCCACATCTTTGGGAAACTCAAGACTCTAGTTGTTATTCAGTCATTTTTCAATCTTGTTCAATTCTTTACAACCCCATTTGGGGTTTTCTTGGCAAAGATACTGGAATGGTTTGCCATTTTCTTCTCCAGATCATTTTACAGATGAGGAACCTGAGGCAAACAGAGTTAAGTGACTTGCCCAGGGTCACACAGCTAGTAAGCATCTGAAGCTAGATTTAAATTCAGGCAGATGAGTATTCTTGACTCCAGGCCTGTCAATCTATCCACTTTGCCATCTAGTAGGTGCTTAATAAATGTTTAGTGAGGGACTGACTGGAATGCAGACCTTGATGTCTTTGGTCTCCTTTAGGAAGTGTATACCAAAAGTTACCAGATGGGCTTCTGACCATTCCACTCAAACTACGGAGGGTCTAAGGCACTCTCTTAGCAAAAGCAGTTCCCCTAAGCCTATATTCTGGTATATTCTTTCTTGGGCTCTTGGGTGCTTTTTTTTTCTTTGATACATGATCATGTATCACCCTTCTTTTGTGGCACACCTCTTTCCTTGGGGAAAGCATAAAGAAACAGAGACCCATCATTTTCAAAAGGGCAAGCTTCCTGCTCATTCTGCAATCAAATGACAAGTGCTTCTGTTGTATAGATGGACTCTCCCCAATTTTTTTCCTTTCCATGCTAAATCTCCTTGCAAATTTCAAAAAATATACTAGTAGATGGGTTTTCAAAAATTATTTGTTCAAGTAAATTTCTGTTATTATTTTGAAGATGAATATATGATGCCTTTAGGTGAATTTCTTTGTGCACTTCTCCAGGCCAGGTACAATAGCATTTTATCATGCAGGAAATTGTGTCTATTTTATAACTGAATAAAGACGATGGTAGATAAAGCCCTTGTAGAGAAACAGCATTCAGTTGGAGCACCTTCAAAATGTGGTATTAGGGGCTAAAATAAATACCTCTATTGTAGATTAACCACATTATTTTAGGTTTTTGCTGCATGGTGCTATTGCAATTTTGTTTTCTGTTGTCCAAATCTGTATGAATGATGAATTATACCATAATATAACATAATTAAAGGATACATGATTGAGAATACACACTTTAATATTTCTTCCCTTTTAAATTCTTTGGAGACTTATATATGTATATTTATATGGTTAGGACTTAAAAGTTCAATAATTATTGCAATAACTAGTTCTATTACTATGGAATTCTTTCTTTGTTAATATAATGGCATCGCTGTTTTTACAAATGCTCCTTGGAGGCAGGTGAGTGGCACACTAGAAAGAGCTAGGCCTAGAGTCAGGAAAATATGAGTTCAAATCTGACCTCAGACCTATTTGTGTGACCACCATAGCAAGTCAATGTCTCTCTGCCTCAGTTTCCTCAATTGTAAAACAGAGATTATAACAACACCCTACCTCACAGGGCTGTTGTGAGGATCAAATTAGATATTATTTCTAAAGCACTTAGCACAGTGCCTGGCACACAGTAGGTGCTTAATAAATGCTTATTCGCCTCCTTGTTAAAAGATATTTAAAGTAAAAGTGACTCCTTAAATTTAGGGAAATTTCCCAAAGTTTTTCAGTCTTCATGCTCCTTTGCCTTTCAATAAACCTTTCCATACCCCTATTCATTATGAAATAAAATAAATTCTGGAGTTCAACCATGTGTATATGCATAAAGAATAAAATAGATTAATTTTTCCTAAAACTTTATTTAGCATATAACATTTTTAGTATCATAAAGTTGTTAAATGTTTTTCAGAACCCAGTCAAACAAATTAATGAGACTCTTGATTCTGTTTCTTGCCAACCAACCATTTTATTTTATTTTTTGAAATAGATACCTGAACATTTTGCTGAGTATTGGTTATCTCTTGCTTTGGATTTGGTTGAGAACAGAGCTGAGAGTCTTGGTTCACAAAAATAAGTTGCAGCAAATGGCATAATGCTTTGTGAGCATATTGAATAAGAATGACATATGCTTTTCCCAGGAAACACTTAACAATTTTTTAAATTTCATTGATTGGAAATCAATTTAGAGTTTCTGGTTATCATGAAACTCCATTAGCTTCATTGTGTCATCACTGATTTTTTCCAGCCTGGGATAAAAAGGATTTCATATTTAAATCTCACCATTTGATTTTGGTCAGCAGGACTTATTCTTCAAACTATTCTCTTTAAAAATTTTCACATGTACTATAAAGCTTCCTCCATTTCCCACTCCATTCCCACCTCCTCACTGTTGTCTCTCCAATCCATTGAGTTTTTTTCCCATTAATACTACTACTTTTAGACCATTTCAATAGGATAGTATAGTTCTTTACCAAATTTCCCCATTCCTCCTTGACAATCTTCTTGTACCACGTGAAGGTACACATATTCCAGTTTGGGAGCCACTGATTTAGAAGGTTTAAGAAACAAATTTTTTTAGATAGCTAGCTTCTTAAGATACATTTTAGTTGCAAGGTTTGTTTGGCAAGGAAAACATAAAAGGACCTTTCCAGACCTTTTTCTTAGGCACCCAGATTTTAAATTTATTCTGTGGAGCTTGATATAATGTTCTGAATCACACTTTAAAATTTTACTAATATGTCCTATAATATATATACATATATATATGTATATAAAATTCATATACGAAAATGTCCTCATAAAGACAGTATCTTTCAGAACTGGCCTTTATCTTCCATGACTCAGCTTAAATAATTTGTTCAAATATTGTAAAATCACTTTTTTTCAATTTAGTGAAAATTTGTGCTACTGAATGGGACTTTATCAACCAAAAAAAAAACCCAAAAAACAAAAAACCCAACCTTAGGAAACAGATTTTAACTATCCTCTACAATTCTTGAGTTAAACAGTATTATGTAGTATGAATTATTATGTGGTGGTACATCATAGACCTGCTTTTTGCCCTATTGATATCTTTTTATGGGTTTGAAAGGCTACATTGAGAACAAGTCCCCTACTCTGCTTGTTTCTCTTAATTCTTTTGTAATTATGTTGGATATTTTCTATTATGCTAATGGATAGAAAGAAGAAGTGCTGCATAATGGAGAGAAGCATAGCCCTGAGGGTTGTCGGTTCTGGTTTCCATTGCTGTCTCTATGACCTTGGATAGATCTATTCCCAATCTAGGTTTCAAATGCCTAACATGAAAACAGGACTATAAATTTGCACTACTCAGCAAGAGAGAGGGAATGGGAACAAATGAAGTTTTCAGGACCTTGCTAGCTCTTGAATCAGTGGTTCTGTGAATACTTCCCAAATATATAGACTAGTAATGGTTTTGGGGGGAGGGGGTTGTTTGGTTTTTTGCTCTGTGTGGAGTGGGTTAGAGGAGATTTGAAAGAAGGTAGAAAGGAGGGACAAAGAAATGGTTAAATAATTGCTCAGTAATTACTTATTTTTCTATCACCCGGTGGGAGAGGGACTATTAGGAATTTTACCAAAGTGATACTTTGAGTAGAGCAGCGGACATTTCTCATTCCTCATAAACTGATGGGCCCATCAAACCTGTATAAAAATTAGATCAACAAGGTAATCAATAAATAAAGTAAGGCATTTATTCAGGGTCAAAGAATTCCAGTTTGGAACAATGCACTTAGTCAGACAAGGAACTTCAGTGAGGCTAGTTACAAACAGAGGTTATATACACTCAGAAGGGGGCCAGCTAGGTAGATAGATGGAACAGCTGTTCACAAGCTATTTATTGCAGGATAATAGCACTTTCTTAGAAGAACCCCAAAATTAATTTAAGCCACTTCTAGCCAAGAGAGGTAGGCCACTGCCTGCACCCCAAGCTGGGGTCACTTGTCGGGTCATCAAAATAGCTTAATTGCATGAAGTGAGGGGTTGCAGAAGTGTCTTTAGAGCTATCTCTGTCCCTACATGGGAGCAGTTAGAAACTGCTAGTCTCCACAGAGATTCCCAGGAGTTTACATTGGAGGTAGGTAGAGCATGATTATAAATTGCTAGTCAGAACAGGGTAGGGGTCCCAGAGCTTTTCAGGGATTGACAAGCCAATGATATTGATATTTCCTTTTTCTGGTGTCTTCACAGCAGCCACAAACTTCCTGCGATCTCTACTAGAACCAGATCCTGCAAAGAGGCCAAACATTCAGCAAGCACTGGCAAATCGTTGGCTTAATGAGAACTGTCCTGGGAAAGCTCCATATAACATCACATATCCAAACAGGTACTTCAGTAAATGCTGATCTCTAATGAGATAGAGACTTGATGTGTGAGATCACTTTAGAACATGATATAAGATTGAATTCAGTTAAATAAACACTTAATAAACACCTACTATGTTCCAGGCATTGTGCTAAGTGCTAGGGATACAGATAAGAAAAAGAGGTAGTCCCTGCCCTCAAGGAGCTTACAATCTAATGGGAGAAAACATACACTGAAAAATTGGGGGTGGGGGTGGGGGGCAGAAATCAGCCTAGGGACATGTTGTTCCTTAGAGTCAAAGCCAAACAGAGTAGCTGAAAGAAAATGGACTTACCAGGAAAGTTTTGAGATAAGAAAGTCATAGGATCATGAGTGAATGCAGGGGGGAAAAGAATCTCCATTTCTATTTGGTTCACAGGAATGAGTAGCTTATTATGCTATCACCCAGTGGGAGAGGGACTATTGGGAATTTTACCAAAGCGATACTTTGAGTAGAGCAGTGGACATTCCTCATTCCTCATAAATACTTTCCATCAAAGTTCAACTTAAATACTCCCTCCTGCATAAGGCCTTTTTTGATACCCCCTTCCTCCCATCCCTCCTTGCTACTAGTGCTTTTGTCCCACAAATTACATCATTTATCTTGTATGTACTTAAATTTATGTGTATTGTGTATGTGTATTTATGTGTATTATGTTCCCTCAATAGAATCCAAGTCCTTGAAGGCAGGGACTACTTCATCTTTGTCTTTGTATCTCTAGCATTTAGATCATAGAATCAGAGATTTAGAGCTGAAAGGGACTTTCGAGATCATCAAGTCCAACCACCTCATTTTCCAGTTGAAGAAACTGAGGCTTAGAGACATTACATGACTTGCCTCAGCGTCACACAGCTAGAGTCTAGGGCAGAATTTGAACAGAATTCAGGCTTTTTGGATCTGTCCAACATTCCATCTATTACACCACCTATCTGCCTTCTTGATTATTGGTGGCGTGAGATCAGAGTCCTCTTGCATAAAGTAAGTGGAGCCCAGTCCTTTGGGAAGTCCTATGCTGTTGGTCATTGGACAGTGACTTGGGGAAACAGCCAGCAGGGCTCCTGATGTTATAAAAAAATGATTAAGGCTCTTATACTTACAATCAGCCCCAAAATTCTCCTGTCTTCAACAAGTATACAGACTCACCTAGTCGGCCCTTTTGTGACCTTTCTTCTTCTGGGTTGTTCTCAGATCTTAGATCTTCATTTTAGATTGCTTTTACCAATACAAAAATGTTTGAGTAGGCAGATGGGTAGGATGAGGGAAGCAGTGGTAATATTTGCTTCCAGAGGGATAAGAAGCATTACTCTCTCAGTCTCCTAACAGGGAGGAGTCTTTCATTCAATCTTGCAAGTAAATATTAAAGACTCACTGGTCCTTAAATGCAATATATTAATTCATTCCCCTTGGGAAAAGTACTGAGGGTAAAGTGAGTGCAAATCCACATTCTTTTCTTCTCAGCTGACTCAGATTTTTGCTTTTCCTATGTAAACAGCAACTAGACATAGCCAACGTTACCCTAAAGCTGAGATAAAAGCAATTACAAAGATAGTCCTGCCAAGACTAGAACTCATCTTAAATACTCCCATGCCTGACATGACAGCAGGCTGGGCAATTGACCAAGATTAGATGATTGAGATGGAAATGTTGCTTAAATAGGAAAAATATGAGGAGGGAAATGTAGAGGAAAGTAGGAATAGAGAGAAAATAGATACAGAGTGAAAAGGAAGATGTATGGACACTCCACATTGGAGAGATCCAGAATTACAAGAGCAGCCTTTCGAAGTTCTCAAAATGAGAGGTGACAAAATAGTTATTGGCAAGGGTTGGAAGATTCTTCACTGTAGAGAAGTTTCAATGGAAAGTAACAGATACAGACCATGATTATTCAGATCTACACTGATATGGCTCAGAGAACCTTATGTATAGCGTTGGTGCTATTTACATTTCAGGTAAACATGTGGTTGGCTCCATTCAAGTCATTGCCCAAAATTCTAGCATGTGAGAAGTAATTTAGACAAGGACAGAAATATTACAGAGGAAATCTTGAAATAGATTGTTTACTGCTTTCTGACATCAGTCCTAGTCAGGTACCAAAAGAACCAAACTGAAACAGATTCTGAAAGCAAAAGTAAAAGCCTATGGCTCATTACACTTTGCTAATAATGTACAGCACATAGGTATGTTTTCTGTTAAAGGAAGGGAAAATTAGTGGAAATGGAATGGGTCATTAAGTTAATGTAATCACTGTCTAAATGAGTCTAATCAATCTACTAAATGTGACATCTGTTAAGTAAATAGGGCTGAAATTAAGAAGCAGTTCTCTCCCTGTGTTGGCCTGATTTCCATGAAAAAAAATGATTTGGCATCTAATTCTGTTACTGTTTGTAGGTAAACTCTCATAAATCAAGAACAAGTTCCAGATCCTTTATGCTATTAGGTCAGATTTTGCGTAATTGCCTAGACATCTAACTAGTTGGGCAGATTAGAGAGTACACTAGGAACTTGTATATTAAAGAAAATAGCAGTGTTATGTCTTTTGTAATGAGGGACCTGTTACTTAGTATATGCTGAAGGGAAACATTTTAATATAGGATGAAAACAATACTTCTAGCTAATATGGCAACATGAAATATCAGAGAGAATCTCAATATACTCCAGAAAATACCTAACAAGGGTAACGGACCAAATAATGATCAAGAAAATAAAGAGAGAAACAGTATCAAGCTCCTTCGCTCCAGAATTTAACAAAAGGACAGTCAGAAACCTGAAGGCTTTCTGAGGACGGTACCACTAGAGAAGCTGGCATGAATTGAGATATGATTACAATATAATCACCAGATAATAATGAGGTATTAAACTAACTATAAAAGATACACCTTGATATTTTTTTTTGAAATAACTTTGATTGAGTTAAGAAAGGAACAGTGTAATTGGCTGAGCAGACAAATGAACCAGACTTCTAGGGGCTTTAAATGGCTAAGCCTCTGGACAAATTTCAGCAGTTCAGGAGCTAAAGAGTTGAAGACATTGCAAGCCTGTGGAGGAGTCAATTTCTCTCCTTCTCCTACCTTCCATTGACCATGTAGCTTTGAAAGGGAGTTACTGGACCAGTTTGGGACACTGTATACAGCAAGAACATGCTCAAGAAACATGTATACAGAAAGATAGGCACTCAAGGGAGGAAACAGCTTCAAGGAACATAGCCCTTAACAATAAAGAAGAGAGTCAGGCTATGAAGAGGAAAACACCTGGGAATTCAACTAGGTGAGTTGCCCAATGAGGATGCTGAATTCAAGGAGAACTCTGACAATTCTATAAAAAGAGAAAGAATGTCCAGGCTACTAAGAGTAGTCAGTTGCCTTTCCCCATTATGTATATACATATCTCACTACCATTTTGTTTAATCTGACCATGTGTACTGTGTGTGTTCGTGGGAGTACACCCCCGGGGGAAAATGCTTTATAACTACTCTGCCTTGTTATGTTGAATAAATGTCTTTGCTGAGAGCTAATTGAATCTGCTGGCTGTTTGTTAGTAGGAAATACACTGGTAGGAGCTCCTATATTAGTAGTACAGCCCTACAGGATTACCTGTAGTTTGACCTCCTTGGAGTACATACTTAATAGTAATATCACCAAATCATTGTACATTTTAGTGGTTGGGGGAGTTCAAATTGTTTTCCAGAATGGTTTAACTAGTTTACTGCTATACCAGCAGTTCATTAATGTGCCTATTGTTTCAGAGCCCCTCCAACATTTGTCATTTTCTTTTTTAAACATGTGATAGTTGTAAGATAGAAATGCAAAAAATAGTTTTAATTTGCATTTTTATGTATTAATAGTGATTTGGAGCATTTTTATATGTTTTTGGTAGTTTGCATTAATTAACTTGAGAACTGCCTTTTCATATGAATCCTTTGACCATTTATCTTTTTTCAAAAATATTTTATTTTTCCCAATTACATATAAAAACTGATTTTTAACATTCATTTTTAAAAATTTTGAGTTCCATATTCTTGCCCTCCATCTCTCCCCTCCCCCTCATTTACAAGGCAAGCAATTTTATATAGGTTACACATGTGCAGTCATGCAAACCATTTCTATATCAGCTTTGATCATTTATCTATTGGGGAATTACTCATTCTTATTTTTCTTATCATCAATTACCAATCACCAATCAATCACCAACATAGCTATACCAGAGGTACTCTGCTCTGAAGATTTTTCCTGTCTGATCTCAAGTGCATTTATTCTACTTGTGCAAAATCTTTTCAGTTTATATAGTCAAAATTGCAAAAATTCTTCCACTACTCTTAGTTATAAATGGTATCTTCTTCCTTTGTCTTCTGACTTTTATATAATATGATCTTTTGTATTTAAGTATCATATATCTATTTGGAGTCTATTGTGGTATATGAAATAAAATAGTGGTCTAAACTGATTTCTGTTAAGCTGCTTTCCAGTTTTTCTAGCAGTTTTTTGGGAAACAGAGAGTCATTTCCTGTTAGTTGGTACCCTTGATTTTATTGAACTCTATATTACTATGTACAATTGTTTCTGGGTCTTGTTTACCCAATCTGTTTCAATGATTTTTTTTCTTTTTTTATATATTTAATTTATATAATACATTTAGTTTTCAGCATTGATTTTCACAAGAGTTTGAACTACAAATTTTCTCCCCATTTCTACCCTCCTGCCCACTCCAAGACGGCATATATTCTGGTTGCCCCGTTCCCCAGTCAGCCCTCCCATCTGTCACCCCACTCCCCTCCCATCCCCCTTTCCCTTCTTCTCTTGTAGGGCAGGATAAATTTCTACGCCCCATTGCCTGTGTATCTTATTTCTTAATTGCATGCAAAAACTTTTTTGTTGTTGTTTTTGAACATCTGTTTTTAAAACTTTGAGTTCCAAATTCTCTCCCCTCTTCAATGATTTTTTTAACCAGTACCAAATTGCTTTGTTCATTACAATTTGAAATCTGATGCTGCTAGCTTTCCTTTTTATTCCTACTTTTCCCCCCATTGAAATCTTTATCTTATTTCTCTGGGCAAATTTAATTATTTTGTTTAGATCTAGAAAAATAAACTTTGTTTGACACTAACTTTGTAATGCTAAATTTATTAATATTTTTATGTTGGCAGGGCCCTACCATGAGCAATTAATATCTCTTCAATTATTTATCTTCCATTACATCTGCTTTCTGTATTCATATAAATTCTGAGAACGTCTTGGTAGATGGACTCCCTGATATCTCTTACATTCTATAGTTATTGTGAATGGGGTTTGTTTTCTTTCTCTTCCTATTGGGTTTAGTAATACTATATAGAAAGTTTGATAATTTTTGTGATCTTTTTTTATACTATGCTACTTTAGTAAAATTATTAATTGTCTAGTGTGATTTCTGATAGCATCCACATTATAGTAGTGACAATCATCTAGTTACTGATTTTTAATAATAACTAATATTGACCTAATATGTAGGTTTGCAAGGAGCTTCATATAGATTTTCTTTATTTTAGGATCATGAGCTACAAGTATTATTACTCACATTTTGGATGTGAGAAAACTGAAGCTTAGAGATGTTAGGTCTTGTCTAATAATCAGTGTAATGTCTATTAAAGGTGGAATTCAGATCCAGATTTTCCCTATTCCAAGTCCAGCATTTGATACCCTTCTTTACTGTAATACATGTTTACAACACACAGGACTATATCTGTGGGCTTTATTGCTTATAATTTAATAACAGTAAGCATTTATTTGATCCTATCTATGTGCAGATCACTATGGTCAGCAGTGTGAGAGATACAGAGATCTTGGTCCCAGCCATCATGCAGTTTATAGTCTGCCAAAGAAATAGGGCTCACACACAGATAATTACAATACACAATATTCATTACTGAAATGGATATGGGATTTCATTGATTTGGAATTTCCTTCCAGCAATGTGTGCAAATCACAACCCATCAGTGCCTGCCCATCCCATGCCACTCATCATCATCACCATTGATAGCGTTTATATAGTGCCTGCTCTCTGCCAGATGCTGTACTAAGTGCCTTATAAATACTCTTCATTTAATACTTATAACAACCCTGGGAAGAAGGTACTATATTATCCTCATTTTATAGCTGAGAAAACTGAGGCAAACCAAAATTAGGTGACTTGCCCAGGGTCACACAGCTAGTAAGTGTCCAAGGCCAGATTTGAACTTACATCTTTCTGACTCTAGGTCCCACAATCTATCCACCTCCCCACCCAGTTTGGCTATGTCCTCTCATTAAGTTCACAATATTACATCAAAAGTGTATTTTATAAGTGCATATAAAATATTATGGCATATTTTATTGTTATTCAGTTGTTTCAGTCATGTCTGACTTTTCATGACCCTATTTGGGGTTTTCTTGGCAAAGATACTGGAGTGATTTGCCGTTTCCTTCTCCAGCTCATTTTTACAGATGAGGAAACTGAGGCAAACAGGGTTAAGTGACTTACTCAGGATCACATAGCTAGTAGGTGTCTGAGGCTGGATTTGATTTCAAGAGGATGAATCTTTCTGACTCCAGGTCCAGCACTCTATCCACCATGCCACCTAACTGCCTATATTACATGTTACATATTATACTATATATAATATACATGTTATTTTACATGTAGTATATTGTGCTATAATCCTTTATACATATGAGGGAAGGTTTTCTAGAAGAGGTAGCATTCAAATTCCATAGGCAAAGGGAAGGAAGGAGGATATTCCAGGCTTATAGGAGGAAGCAAAAATAATTTAGCATAAGTTCTATGCTGACTCAGGAACACTCTCAGTCTATAAGATAACAATCAGTCATTCAACAAGTATTTATTGCTACTAAATGCTATGCTTGGCATTGATGATACAAATACAGCAAAATTTACATTCTGAAGAGGAAGTAAACAAGTACAACTATATATGGAAAAAAGAAAGAAAGAAAGAATAAACACAAATATAAAGTAGTTTGAGAAGGAGGGCAATGGCAATTGAGGGGACCAGGATGGACTTCATGAGGAAGGTGATGTTTGAACTGCATCTTGAAGGAAGGAGAAGGAATAATAAGTATTTTATTGAGAGCCTACCAGGTGGCAGATCCTGTGCTAAGAAGTTTGCAAATATTATCTCATTTGATCTTCCAACAACTCTGTGGAGTGGGTGTTATTATGATCCTTATTTTATCGCTAGTAAGTATCCGAGGCCAGATTTGAACTGAGATCTTCCCGGGTCCAGGCCTAGAACGCCATTCAGTGTGTCACCTAGCCACATGTCCTGGCTAAAATTGTATGTGCAAATAGCTTTTAGTCATAGTAAATATTTCATTTGTACAGCAGTGCTATTTGAATATGTATGGATCTATTTGCTTTTATTACTAGCGGACTTTCTAAGGATCCTTTTGGAAGATTTCAAAAATCACCATAGAGTGTCCTTTTTTCTCTTTTGGTACAGGATTCACCTAGAAGACTTGAGCCAAAGTGTGGTGCTTCACATGACTGAAAAGCTCGGGTACAAAAACAGTGACGTGATCAACACCGTCTTGTCCAACAGGGCTTGCCACATCCTTGCCATCTACTTCCTGCTGAACAAGAAACTTGAACGCTATTTGTCAGGCCTTAGAGTGAGTTTGGCACATTACTTCGCTCTTGGTGTGTGGCGAGGCGAAAAACTCTTTTTCTCATCCATAGATGTTTTCCAATTGCTGACACTTGATCTTCAGCTGTTAAGTTAATCTGATGTGTTGCTGAGTCTCTGGAATGTGAGATAAAATAGTATCCAAACCTGGGTCACATATCATACTTTTAGTACAAGGAAAGTCAAGATGTTTTAAAAATAATCTCTCACAAAGTTAGGCCCTAGGCAGAATATTCAAACTTCTTGGCTTTTTTACTTCTCCTTTAACATTTCTCCTTTTTCTTCTATTCCTTCCACCCTGGGCTTGCGACCTGTTATCTCCCTAGGTCTCTATGCTGGAATATGTCATCTAGACTTTCCCGCTGAAAAGGAAATCTGTCAGTGTTGATTTAGTTTGATTGTAGGATTAAGTTCCCTTCTTTAGGAAGAGCTAGCTCTAAAAGCTAAGCCAGACTAAAGTCTCTTAAGTCTAGGTTACCTAGAGATTTAATGAATAGTAGATTGAGAAGACTTTATCATTTAGTAGCAGATGATTTAGAGTTAGACATATATCTTTGTAGGAATAAAATAATCATAGCATTATAAGACATTTTTTAAAGGCCAAATTCCCCTTTCTAGCAGCTGGAGAAAGGGGATTTCCCTAAGGATTAAAAGTCCCTCTTTCCAGTCTTGGTGGATAAGCTCCCTTTTTTCTTGAGCTAGAGTCTAAGTTGAATAACCGAATCTCTAAGGTTGGCAGCTGGAAGAAGGGGGGTGGGGCGGGGTGGTGACTGCTAACTCCAAACCTCATGTACTTCTTTCCCAGTAAGCTTTTTGGTTACAAACAGCCTCACCTGGAGGGCAAGGACTCCGGGGGTGATCTCACTTTGACAGCTAGATGTTACTGTTGGGTTAAGAAAGCCTGGGAGAAGCACACTAGTCAGATGACCTGTCTTGTCCAACTGAATTATGTTCAAAGCAAGTTTCTATAATTTTTTTTATTCCTCTCTTCTGTTATAAAAATTACCACTGTAAATCACTCCTTGTCTCTGACATCTGTCAGATGACCTGGTTTAATAAGCAAATGCTAGCTTTGCAAATGAAATCATATTCAGGAACCTCAGTTTCTTTTTATTTCGGATAATTTTAACACTGCCTTCTTCAGCAGGACTACATACTGTCCCTGTTTAAATTTACTCATGTCTAGAGCCCTCATATTGTCCACTAGAAAACTGATAAACAAATTCATAATTATGTGTTAATAGGTGTGTTTTTTAAAAATCATAACAGAAGATATTTTCCTTCTAACTGTTCTTTTTTATGGATCATTTGATTTCTTAATCTTTGGGGGGGGGGCAGGACAATTGGGGTTAAGTGACTTGCCCAAGGTCACACAGCTTTAGACACTTTACCTGTGTAAAGTGTCCAAGGCTGGATTTGAACTCAGGTCCTCCTGACTCCAGGGCCAGCACTCTACTCACTGCGCCACTTAGCTGCCCCCACTTAATCTTGATAGCATCACTGGAAAATAAGCATTATAAACTCCCTTTAGCAGATGCTAAGCCTTGTGGAGTTGAGGCTGGAGTAGTGGCCAGCCTGTTCCTCCCAGCACAGCACTAAGCAAGAAATGTTGCAAGGCTCTGGGCATATTTTGTGTTCTTGTCCTACTCCTAAAACATTTTTTAGAGGTGAACTCCGTTTTAAGTGAATAGGGGAGACATCTCTGAAAAAAGGGGGAAAATCACACAAAATAGAGCTTGAAGAGTACGGGTGATGGTGAAGATGAGTTCCACCCACTTGGTCCTTTGTAGTAGTTAGAAGGGTAGAAGGCTAACTGTAAGTATATGATCCTCAAGTCTTTTTTTTTAAGAGACAGCTAGAGGAGATTTATCCTTTTTGCCTACCGGCTGTCTCTGAGTTGTTGTTAACTCCCAAAGCCTAGGGATTCATCAAACGACTCTGCTCACAGATGAATGTGGGGAACAAACCTGTGATCTCTGCATGGGAACCTGCCAAGGGTCATGTAGCTAGTGTCTTCCTGACTCCAGGTCCAGCCCTCTATCTATTGCACCATCTAGAAGAAAAAGGAAGGTCATTAAGGCGAAAGGAAGAAGGACTTGAGAAGATGAGAGTTCTTGAAAGGCATTTTTGCCATGTTTATTACAGGCACTGAACTTAGTTTGTCATGACTTTTCTATATAATCTCCTAATGGGTTTAAATTTATTTCAAAGTGGGAAACAAAACTTTTTGATTTCGGTCAAGTGACACACCTTGGACCGATATGTTGGCCTTAGTTGCCTCAAATGAAATGAAATGCTTTGATCTAAATGACCTCTTAGGTTCCTTCCAACTTTAAATCCTATAATGCTAATCAGTTGTGAAGGCTCCTATACTAATTTGCACAAACTATGTGGAGTCCCAGTATATCATGAACCAGGATGGATATAGTTCCAAATAAGCAATTTTTAATTTCTTGAAGCTGCATTAAAGAATAGTGTTGCTGATTCAATCTTTAGTCCTGTTCTGCGCAACAGTTTAATCAATGTCTTAGATGAATGCATAGACAGATATTTATCAAATTTCCAGATAACACAAAGCTAATAGAGATGGCTAGATTGGATGATAGAACCTGAAAAGTTCCCTAAAGGTGAAAACAATGGAGTAGGGAGAATGAGCTGAAATTTAATAGGAATAAGTTGATTTTTAAAAAAAACAACTTCACAAGTTCAAGATGGAGAGGCATTCATAGATAAGCATTCATTTGAAAAACTCTTAAGTTTGTTAGTGAATACACAGGACATGTAAAATGACTCAACAATGTGCTATGATAGCCAGAAAAACTATTACTATCTTAGGCAGCATAAAGGGAAAATTATAGATTGAAGAACAAAGGGAAAGATACACCTATTGGTATTTAGTTCCATTTAGACCACAACAGGAGGATGATATTCAACTTGGGGCCCCATATTTTAGAAATAACATCTATAAATTAGAGCTCTGTTTAGAGGACAATAATAGGGAAGGTTAAGGGCCTCAAATATGAAAAAATAAATCTGCCATACAGGGATCAGCAGGATGAATTGAGGATGTTTAGCCTGGAGCAGAAGAAATTTAAAGGGGACTTAATAACTGCCTTCAAGTAGTTAAAGGATTAACATGTTGAAGTGGGGATCAGGATTTTTCTACTTGATGACAGGAGGCAAAACTTGAAGAAATGCGTGGAAGCTACAGAATTTGTCTCATAAGAAAAAACTTGCTATCACAGTGGTCAAAAGAATGGGTTAAAGGAGTCAGAGATAGAAGCAAAATTTTAATCTATACCAAAATACCCTCAGCAGTCTTTGTGGTAGCCAATAACTAGAAACAGACTGGGTGACCACAATGGGGGAAAGGCTGATAAAGCTAGGCCATGAATTTCATAGAATATTGTTATGCAATAAGAACTGCAAGATATGTAGAATTTAGAGAAACATGGGAAGATTTGTAAAAAATGTCAATACAGAACAAAATAAAGAGAACCAAGAAAATGGTAGCAATAACTAGAACATTATAAACAAAAAGATTCCTAAAAAGACATTGAATAACTTAAGTCACTTCAGGGCCTAGAGACACAATAATGAAATGTACCTCCCTGTTCTCAGAAGAAGGGCAGGGACAATCAAATACGTGGTATAGTAGTGTCACATATATCACCATATAGGATGTTGTTGTCTAATTGTTTGTCAGTGTTACAAAGGAGGGTTCCATCTGGAGGAGGGGTGAGGTGGGGGTTAGAGTGATGGATCTGCAGACTAAAGGCATGACAAAAATATATTTACAATAAATATACAATTCAAATATTCTCAGGAGGTAGGGGATTGATGCCAACATAATCAAAACCGCTAGTTCCTAATGGTTAAGGTATATTTATTTTTCCCCTGGCAGAAATCAAACATTCAAGACAACATTTTCTACAAGAACCAGCTCTATCAGATAGAAAAATACAACGTGAATAAAGAATCTTATGAGGTAAGGCCATCAGCAATATTTGGGATACTCTAAGACTAAGGAACCTTTGGGTAGTCATTTCCATTCTTACGTGTAGTAAAGGAAGGGAAAATAAAATTTTTCCAGGCCCCAAAGCAACAAAGCACAATTATGGGAGTAAAAGTTACCAAATGACTCCTTGTTGAATTATGGCCATGAAAAATGGAATATGTGGGATCCATTGGTACAGAGTTTGAGGGGATTTATTAAAAGCAAAAATTATACTCACATAAATGAATAGAAGACTTGGCATCAAGAAAGGAAAACATGACAAAGGAGTCCAGAAAGGTTTTAGAATAACCAAAATAATTTTTATTGTCAACTACCCTTGCAGGAAAAGTTAAGGATTGACCATCTTGTGTCAGAAGTTCCCGAAAGGAAACTCACAGTTTTACAAGAACAGAGACAAGTAGTCACATAAGTAGGTGCAGAAAATGTTAACTCCTTTGGAGATTTTTCAGGAGTGTCCCTTAATTTCAAACGTTCAGCAGAGAGCTGGATGTAGCTATTCTTACTTCCAAGTCACCTCTCCTTACTGGATGCTCTCGTATCTCCACTCCATCCCTAGAGTGGCTTCTTCCTTTCTTTCTCACAGCATGCTTCAAAGAAGCATGCTCTCTGCTTTGCTTATCTTTCTCTGGGGTGGAGGGGGAGTCACTAAAAATCCCTTCTTTTGAAGACAGTGCAAGAATTGACCCTTCTTTTCCCCATGTGAGGTGGAAGGGCCTATTCAATTCTTCCTTCATTTTTTAATCTCAAGATTCCCTCAATTTGTATAATAATAGTATGATAATAACTGGCATTTACATAGCATTTTAAGGTTTGCTTCACATTTTGTGAATAGTTTTAAAGTATTAAAGCTTACTAGTTTAGTTTACCAGTTTAGAATTGTGGGAGATTCCCTGTCTCATTTCATTTGATCGTCACATTAGCCTTATAAGATAGATACTCCAGGTGTTATTATCCCTATTTTACGATAAGATTTACTGACAAGTCTCAGAGATGTTGAAAGACTTACCTATAGTCACAAAGCTAATAGATGTTGGAGCCCTCCAAGTCCATTGATCTTAGCCCTTTACTTTTCTGCCTCTAGTTTGACTAATCCATGGAATATTGTTTCTGTGCTTTTCTGTTAGGTGAGAGTTTAAAACCAAATATTTGTATTGGAAAGACTGCCAAAAAACACGTGCCTACCTAGACACTTTCTAGCTGTGTAAACACAAGCATGTCGTTTAACCATTCTTAGCCTCATTTTCTATTTTTAAATATTTTATTGCTTCTTTTTGTTTACATTTTTGTCACTTCCCATTAATAGTCCCTTCCACTTCTAGATACCTCCCTTTTAACATAAAAGTTGTAAAGCAAAACAAAAAAACATGTTGATCATTTCAAAGAGCATATAATTCATTTGTACCTCTTCTCCCCTGAGGGGAGGGAGGTATGTTTCATCTTCAGTCCTCTTCAATCAAAAGTGGTCATCAAAATTTAGATTAATGGAAGAAGAATACTTATCTAGATTGACATGCAGTTGAATGGGCAGCTCACTGAGTTAATCCCTCATGACATCTGTCTTGAACAGTCACTACAGATGGACAGTGAGCTATACCCAGAATTGAACAAGAGAAAAAAAGTAGGCTGAATTACATTTGGAAGACACAGAACACTTTCAACATGTTAATTCTTTAACTATTTGAAGACAGTTATTAAATCCTTAATGAGTGGATCTGATATAGCATGAGAATAGAATTTTTGATGGGAAAATATCACTTAAATTTATTTATCTTAATTAAATTACAGGCTATTTTTAGATTAATAAATTTAGCTCAGTTGTAATGTAGGAGACTAAATAAAAAGAGCCAAAAATGACCACAATAAAGTAATTGGAAAGCCAGACTCTACAGGTAAAAGCCTCTAAAAGCCTTTCTGGTTTTAGCTTGAACTGCATTGCTAGCCCAAGAAAGGAATCTGTGTTCTTGGTAGGATAGGATGGGGGAAGGGTTGTCTCAATGATTAATAAAAGACCATTCCTAGCTCATATTCCTCTGGGTGCTCATAAAAATGCTTTCTATTCATCAAATATGGTCAGTTGCCATTTTGTTCTTCATGGTCTCATTCTTTTTTTTCCCCTTTTGAAGCGCTGAGATGAAGAAAAAGAAAATTAAACCCAGAGATCAGAGCCCTATGATTTTAAGGCTTTATTATCTTCCCTCTCCCTACCCAATCCCCACCCCCACCCCTTTTTGGATTAAAAGCCAAAGACTGAACCAATGGAGGTGGATTACAAATTTCAAATAACTGCACCTATATTAAATTAGTCTGAGCCTAATGACTTTTGTTTACTCTCAGAAAGTATCTTCTGAACAGTAGTGACCCTTGGAGAGGCAATGCTCATTTTAAAACTTTCCTCAAGTCAGAAAGCTCAAACTGATTCTGATTTTATCTTTTATAATAAAGGCCATATTAATTGGATTTTTTAAAAGTAAAATATAGCTAAGAGGTGAGGGTCCTGTATACAGGGCAAAGTAATGCTGATGCTTTTTAAGAGGACATTTAAAGGTAAAACATTAGAAGATTGATTTCTTTGCTGCTTTTGATTCTGTCAATCAGCTCCCCCTCCTAGATACTCTTACTTATCTCACATGGCTTTTATGATGGTGTACTTTCATGATTTCCTTTCTTTCCTCCTTGGCCATTTCTCAGTCTCTTTTGAAAGTTCAACACCTGTCACTTAAGCATGAATATTTCCCAAGACTATATCCTGGGGCATTTTCTCTTCTCTGTCTATACTTTCCCCTTGGTGATCTTATCTACTTCCATTATAGCAAGTATCTTCTCTTTGCAGATGGACCACATATGTACATATACAGCCCTAAACTTGGTCTCATAATACCGATCACCAATGTGTCTACTTAGATGTTCCATCCTTGGCACATGCTAAGCACTTTACAAATGCATTTTCACCCATTCATTAGTATCTCAAACTCAACAGATCTAAGTGGAAGTGAGGATCTTTCCCATTGTACCTTCCCAAATGCATCCATCCTCAAAACCTTCCTGTTTCTGTTGGGGATACTATCATCTTCCTAATCCCCCAGGTTCATGACCTTATATAGACATCCTTGGCTCTTTCCCAGCTTCATTCAGTTAATGACTATTGTTGATTCTAACCTCTCCATCTCTCCATCTCTTTCTGACCCACTCATGCAATCACCACCATACTACAAGCCCTCATTGATCCTCTGTTAGACTATGATAATAACCTCCTAATTGCTTTCCCTGACTCCAGTCTCTATTCTCTCCAATTATTCATACTCCACATGACTGCCAAAATAACTTTCCTAGCACACAGGTCTAGCTGTGTCATCCCTTTGCTTAAAAACTTTTGCCTCTAAAATAAAACTGCTGCCCCTAGAACAAAATCAGAGCCCTCCACATCTGGCTCCACCTGACATTTGAATGTTCCAGGAAAACTGAACAGCTGGGTATTGTTCCCTAAACTTCCTGTTCCATCTGCATTTGCACAAACTTCCCCCATGTCTGGAATGCACTCCCACTTAATCTTTCAGAATTCTAAATTTCCTTTAAGACTCAGGTATTACCTCCTCCATGCAGCCTTCCCTGATCTCCCCAACTGGTTGTTCTCTTTCCCTTTTCAAATTACCTTGTATTCATGTATCAGTGTGTGGGTTATTAATTCCCAGTAAAATATAAACTCCTTGATGTCAGAGAATTTTTTTTACTTTTTTTTTTTTTGCATCTCTAATACCTAGCATTTGGTACCTAAGTTTAATTGGAAATGTCATTTCAAACATTAGTCAAAAAAATGGAGCTAGGTGGCACAAAGGATAGTGTGTTGGATCTGGAATCAGGAAGACCAGAGGTCAAATACTGCCCCAGACACTTATAGCTGTGTGAGCCCAGGCCAGTTAACCGTTGCCTGCCTCAGCTTCCTCATCTATAAAATGGAGATAAGCCCACAGAGTTGTGAGAATCAAATGAGGTGACATATGTAAAACATTTTGTAAACCTTAAAATACTATTTAAATGCAAACAACTATTATTATAAACTTAAACTCCAAATGAATTTTTATGAATCATTTGTTAGGAGTTGACAGTTTGTTTATTTGTTCTCAGCATCAGAGGTAGGTTTGCAACAAGCATTTATTAAGACAATAGACTACATGTGAAACAGAGGCGTAAAGAAAGATACAAAGAGAGTTTGTATCCGTTTGTACCGATCCATTCTCTCGTGGAACTTGTAAAGTCCAGTAAGAAGTTAAGACAGAAACACAGAGAATGCTAACACATGGTACTATAGAAGCACATCAGATAGATGCAGAACAAAGCACTATATGAAGCCAACGTGGAAAGTCTGAATAGCTCTCTTTGATTGATAGGGAATGACTTTATAGCTATTTAGTGGCATAGCAGATACCGCTGTATTGTTGTTCTTGTTTGTCCTTCATTCTTGAGGAAGACCATGACATCAGGAAGGCAATGCTATGACATGCAGGTGAATTGGAGTTAAGTGAAGGAATTTAAGTAAGAGATTTAAGTGAGAGAGGGCTGTGCAAGGTCACTAGCTTCACTTTTTCCTCTGGAGCCATCTGGGTCCAGTGGCAAGATATAGATCAGGAGGACTGGAGATAGCCCCAGTGCAATGAGAGACATTGGGGTTTTTAAGTTAAGGTTTGTCCCAGGTCTCAGTTTGACGGAGGCAACGCCCATTTAGTGAAGCACCAAAGATTAGGCAGATGGTGTTTGGTAATACCATGAGGCAGGTATAGAGCTTGAGCCTCCCAGTTGCCAACCTTGAACTCTGCAGAATCCATTAATAGATCATTCTCCCACCCCTCACCCCAACCTCTTAGGGTGAAGGATCTCTTTGGACCCTATAAATCCAAACTACAGTGATAATATCTCTTCACTGCTATCCTGGAATTCACCTGAAATATCTAAGATTCGAAATTTTAGGATGGAAATCACCACAATTATGAAGGAAAAATAAAAACTGGAGACTGTCAAATTTTCTAATAGTGACTAGATCTGAATATTCTCTGAATCCTACACTCAGAGCAAGAGGATGATTTCTTAATGAAAGCTTCAGAGGGAGGAAATTCTCAGCCTTTTTGTGTCATGGATCTCTTCTCAAGATAATGTTTTTAAGTATTTAAAATAAAAATATACAGACTTACAAAGGAATTTATTTTACATTATATTGACACAGTTATTTATCTATATATACACATACATATGCGTGTGTATACACGCACGCACACACACACACACCCACGCACGCACACAAATAATTTCATGGGAGAAGAGAAGGGAATAAACATTTATTAAGTACATACTAACCCCAAGTTAAGAACCTCTATTCTAAGAAAAGTGGGCAAGAAACAGGGCTTTGGATCAAGAGTAGCAAAAGCTTCTTAAGTAAATACTACAGCAGCTAAAAATGCTTATTTCTGAAAGATTACTCTGGACCCCTGAACAAAAGACCTTTAATCATGTACTGTTCAGTTGAGAACCAGTCCATTCCTTCATGGAGCTTATAAAGTCTAGTAAGGAAATGAGATACAAACATAGATGAACTAATATGAAATACTACATAAGTGCATCAGATGAGTTAGATAGCTGGGCTAGAATTCTTTTGGTAAACTCATTCAATTTCTGCACACTTCTGAGCCCACCAATGTTTGTAATCCCCAGTGTCTTAAGGTCTACATCCCATTTTTTTGCCAAAGTTTATTCAGTATTACTCCTCTACTTAATTTAAGGTTTTCCCACAGCTAACATTCTAACACTTCAGTCTGTTGGAAAGTGATATAAAGCCATCTCATATTTTATTGCTTTTGTTTCTTAGTCTTTGTTGATGATTATCATGTTTATAATACAATTTACATAAAGCCATCTCATTATAGTGGTTAAACATAAGGTATTTCTGTCCGAGTAAAAAGGGTAGTTTGCCAGGTGTTCCCAAGTTAGATTTACAGTCACAACTCGATTTTTTCTGCAAGACTCTGCCTGTTAAATCACCTCTGACTGTGTTTATTGGCTATTTTGTTATGAAAATCAGCCTGTAAAAGGAAGAGAGAAGAAAATCCCCCATTGACTTTTCTTTATGAAATTGGTAGCCAGGGATTAAAAAAAAAACCCACCACAACAACAAAAAACAAAAACCCAGCAGTCAGAAAATAACCTCTGCAGCCTGGAAGAAATCTCAGAAATCTGATTAGTTCCTTCTCTCCTTCCCATCATGGTTGTCACTATCTTCAGTATTTTACCATTGTCAAATATGCATGGACTAAGCTAAGCTAGGGTACAGAGGAAACAGATTTTCCCCTCTCCAAGCCCCTGGGCCCATCTAAGGCAGGGAATGCCTAAGATGGGCTATTCAGTGCATTAGAAGAAAATAAAATGGGGAGCAAGTTTTCATAGACAGCACTTTGCACATTTTGTCCTGCAAAATGAAATGACACTGGAAGGATTGAAGGAGGAAATTAGGTATTTGTTAACTATCATAAGGAAGAAAAAGCTTAAATGAAGCAATTGAGATATATAGATTTGGAAATACAGTAAACTTAGGAAACAACCTAGGCATCATGTGGATTTGAGAAGTATAAATAGGAATCATCATGGTATTTCACAGGGAGAATTAGAGACTAACCCGAGATTTTATTGCATTAGGTAGAGGATTAGAAGGTGACTGTAAATGCTAAAGGAAGTCAAAGAACCTGGGTTTGAATCCTGGCTTTGTCATTTACTACCTATGTGATCCAAGTCAAGCCATTTAACTTTTGTAAGTCCCAGTTTTCCTTACATCTAAAATGAAGGTGTGGGACTAGATGTCCCCTGCAGTTCCATTCAGCTCTAAATCCTTCAATACTAAATCAAGGGTAAATATTCTTTCTTTCTTTTTTTTTGAAAACAATGTGTAGTATTATATGTATGTATATATATATATATATATACATATAATATTCTTTTTTCCCAACAATTATTTTGTTATTTAATATTTTAGTTTTCAACATTGATTTCCACAAGATTTTGAGTTACAAATTTTCTCCCCATTTCTACCTTCCCCCCACTCCAAGATGGCATATATTCTGATTGCCCCTTTCCCCAGTCATCCTTCCCTCCTGTCACCCCACTCCCCACCCCATCCCCTTTCCCCTTACTTTCTTGTAGGGCAGGATATGCCCCATTCCCTATATATCTTATTTCTCAGTTGCATGCAAAAACAACCTTTTTTTGAGCATCTGCTTTTAAAAATTTGAGTTCCAAATTCCCTCCCTTTTTCCCTTCCCACCCACCCTCCCTAAGAAGGCAAGCAACTCAACATAGGTCACACATGTATCATTGTGTAAAACACTTCCATAATACTCATGTTGTGAAAGACTAACTATATTTCCCTCAATCCTATCCTGTCCCCCTTTATTCAATTTTCTCCTTTGACCCTGTCCCTTTTCAAAAGTGTTTGCTTTTGATTAAGGGATAAATATTTCTACATTAAGATGAACACCTTTGCTAGCCTAAGCTTATCCTATGCCATGATTGATATGGTTCCAAGCAAGCAGCTGTATATTACTGTTCTCCAATCAATGGCCACTCACTTTGTTTCCAGGTCTTTGCTACAATGAAAGTGTGTCTAAAATATTTTTCTACATATATAACAAGATTATTCCTAGGCAAATCATTTTCGTCTCCCTTTAGTCTTGGGTCTTCCTGTAATATTTCCTTTATACATTACTATTCTAATAGCATTAATGTCCAACTTAAAATTCTTCTTTTGTGTATTTATTTCCAAGTCTTTTTTGCTTCAGAATGTGATACTATTTTATGAATGTCCTGTTCACACCTTGAGTTCTATATAACATCATACAATTCTTCCAAATTTTTGTGAGATTCTGCAGTTTCTTTCTCTGCTATCTGTTGAGGTTGTTCTTTGTTATCAATAATAACTATCTCATTAAAGATATCAGATCTTTCTTTACTGATATCAGGTCCTCTGATGTTCTTTAGTGTTTATTTTGTAAGTTGATATACTGTATGCTAAATCCTGCTTTATTTCATGGGCCAGAATTAAAAACAATTGTTTTTTTTTCTTTCTGTTGATATAACTTTGGAATATTTTTTTTGCTGTTGTTGTTTTTTCACTTTGGAATCTTTTAGTCCATATTTATTGATTTTGCTAGATGTTTTCCCCTATAGCTTGTTCATTTCCCTATCCTTTATCATTCCTTTTCTAAGAGTTTGTCTTCTTTTCTCTCTTTCCTCTTTCCACTCATTTATTAGTTCATTCACTTAGAGGTTTATTGCTGTTGTTTTAACAGCAATAAACTTCCCAATATTCTTCCCCAAAGGAGATAGTCCATGTAAATTAAAGGTATAATTAAAAGCTCATTTATCCCCAGTCCCTAGCATAAGGCCTAGTACATACAAGTATGAAATAAATGCTTGTGGAATGATTGATTTGTTCATGGAGTAAAAGTCATTCGGAGGCAATGAGATTACCCTTCACATTTTCAGGTGGGTATTTGACTCTTTTTACATAGACCGACCAAGGGGTATACTGATCCTATAACAATCTCAACATGTCCTCAGAAAGAGATTACTATGAAATTACTACCAATACTGTTGGTAAGCCAACTTTGACAGTTGTAGAGATTCCTTGGGCTAAAATGCTGGCACATATGATAGCATGCAGGGGTTAGGTCGCTTATTTGAATGCAGACCAAGACAGCCAAAATCCTTTGTGCTAGCTTTAGAATTTACAGGTTAATACATTAACTTCTCCTCTCTCTAGCATCAGTTTCTCCTTATTAGTTAACAAATGATTTTGTTGATCAGTAGAGAGATGCTTTGGGATGCCTTTCTTCTCTTTCCATAGAAAATTAACATTGTCTCTTGTTTGACAGCCCATTATACATTTTAAACTCTCAAACCTATCATTCTATTGGCCCTTTGCCTTTTGATTTTTGAAATTTTGAAAGTTTAATGGTCATTTGAGGGGATGTAGTGGAAGAATGCAGTCTATAATAAACTGGGCTTCTGAACATATTAAAAAGAATACTGTATATTCAAAAACTACTTTTAAAATAGGGTGAATGTAAGTCTACCTCCTTCCAAAAATGTTTTTTCTTCATTTTAGTCCCAGGTTGGGTTTTCTTATTGCTTGGAATGATTTTTTAAAAATGAAGTCCCTGGAATTGATATTGATTATTTTAATGTTCATGAATACATAAGGAAGATTTGATCCACTTTTCAGTGAAATATGAAAAATGAGAAGAACTAGAGGCCTTTTTGCAAACATTGACTCTGGCCTTTTCAGAAAAGGCCAAAAATAAACCTTGCAAAGCAAAAATGATTGGTGAGAGGTTTTTCTTTGTCAGTTTTTCTCAAAGGAGGTGGAAGCATATCCATAGGAGGGGGCAGAGCAAGATGGAGAAATGGTGCTTTAATCTATTTTAGGATAGACTTGAGACAGCCTAGAAGATAGGAAGGATCATTTTTGGCGTGTCTTGAGAAGCTTAATAGAAATGAAAAAATATAGCAGTAGTCCCTATCCCTGGTACTGTCCCTGTTTCCCTGGGTTTCTCGTGAATATTCAGAGATAATGCCGTGACTACCATCGAACATTTTCCGTGGCCCTGCTCCCAAAGTTATATTTCTTTGGGAGGCCGTACCTCTTCCTCCTAACCATCCCCACCATGCAATATAGGGTCAAGAATGGGAAACCTCCCAGGGACCAGGAATCTTGGCTTCCATTTCTTTTCTTTTCCTTCAAGTTGCGTTGTTATCTTCTCATATTTCAGTATGTTCAGAGCAGAGGGCAGGCTGCCAAAGAAGACACACAATGTGCAATTTTGGGGAAATGGGACAGGTCAAAACTTTTGTGCAGCTTGGTATTGAGGATCATCCTGACATGAGGACTACCAGGGAGATAGGAAGATCAAGGTCCCCTGACCCCCGCCTCACACCAAAAAAAAATAGTGGATAGAATGCTGAAGTTACTTAAGCTCTCAAAGTCTCAATTTACTTACTTGTAAAATAAGGATAATAATAACTGTAGTACACATTTAAGTATCATACAATTAGAACTTGAAGGGCTATCAGAGTTTACCTAGTTGAAACCCCTCATCAAAATATGGGGAAATGGAGGCCCAGTGAGCTCAATTGACTTAGGCACATAGATAGTGAGTGTTTGGGCTAAGATTTGAAACTACTCAATCAAGTATGTTCCATTGCACCAGATTGCCTCGGCCTACCTTCAAGGCCTGTTGTGAGGACCAAATGATATAATCTATGTGCTTTGCAAACTTTTAAAGTTTCCTATAAATATTAGTTGCTATTGTCTCTCCCTATAGCAAAGCAAAGCCAGCAATTAACACCGTACGTCACTTTTCATACCCATAGTCACCACCTATTGGGACATGGAAGGTTGGAAGGTGGGCATTGCATTTAACCTCCATTCAGCTTTGATTTCTACATCTGACTCTACTGCTGGATGACTTCATATGAGCCACTTACAGTTATCTTCCTTGAAATCACTTTCATATACAAAGTAGGAATAATGTAACTCAACTTATTTTCAAAATGCTTTGAAATTTGTTATTAGGAAGGAATTATGAAAGTATGAGAAGTTATTTCCTTGAAAAGCTTTAGAACAGTATCAATGAAAAATGGATGACTTTTTTTTTCAGTTACAAGTGCTTCTAAACTTTAGGCGGGAATATAAAAATCAGAATCTTTTTTTTCTCCTTTTGTGAGATCAGGTGTGTGGCTGCCCATTTAATTTCAAACATTACAAAAAGAATTTAAAGGCAGGAAAAAGACTTCCTCTTAATAGTGATAATACCACCAAACAACATTTCAAACAATTCAGTTTCCATTAACAATAATATTTATTCCAGGTGGTATGTATAACAGTCCATCCAGATAGATCTCAGATTGAGTGACTTGCAGGTGGAGGAAAGGGTCCCAACATCTTTCTGTGGAATCATGGAATCTGTGGTCCTCTTACTCCCAGAAAGGGGGAGTATGGAGTGCTCAGGGAGGACTATCAACTCTGGTGTGAGGTCTTGCCAAGGCTTTCTCAGGGCTGCTCATCCACCTTTAGTGTCCACCTGTCACCCAACTTTCACTGGCTCCAAGAAGCTATCGCATGTTCGGTGGCCACACCCTGGTAAAACTATCTCAGCAGATGAACTAAACCATGTTGAAGGTAACCAACAGGCCTCAAACTCATCGGTGAGTTTGGCGGGGCAGGGTGGGGGGTGGTATCTACCCTAAGCATGTGAATGAGCAATAGAATGGGCAGATGAGAACAGTTTAAGTGGCCATGAAGGCAGCTGAAACCAGTGCTGTGGAGCCCTTAGAGCTTGGTCAGATATTGAAGACACTGCATCCTAGGCCATCACTAGTCATCCTGACTTTTGTCTTGCCACTGGACCTCAGTGACTCTGGAAAAGAAAGTGAGGCTTTGTGCAACTCTACCTCACTTAAATCCAATTCACATACAAGCCAAAGCATCACCCTATGATGTCACTGATCCTTTTAAAAACAAATGCCTAACAATGGTCCTGGAAAAAACCAAGCTATTGCATTCTCTGAACTGGAGGGTGAATTTCTGCACATTATGTTTTTTTAACATTCTGCAAGTGACTGAAGAAAGTGAATAGGCTGTCTGAAGGGAAAAAAACAGAGGACATATTAAGAGATAGAAGGACAGAGTAGCAGTACCATGGTGACTGTGGACTAAGTATGGCTGGCTGCCCCTTTAACCCATCCACCCCTGTCTCTTTATGGAACAAAGAACTCAGGTGACAGGCTTCCCTTACAAACTATATAAAGGCAGCAAAGGTTTTAAATCCCTCCCAACTCTTTCTCCTTGTGCCAAATTCTTCTTGTTACATTCTTTTTAAATTTTTCTTTCATTTTAGTCAGTAAGACTCTATAGTCATCTTTCTCTAAGTAATAATGAGAAGATGGCAGAGAACTTGCCTGAGCTCTCCCAAATGTCCCTCCAAACAACTTTAAAATAACACCTCAAAACAAATTGTGGATCAGCTGAACCCATAAAAGGATTTTGGGAAAAAGGAAAAAACAATTTTCCGGCCCAAGGTAACTTAGAAGGTTGGCAGAAAAGGTCTGTCTCACTGTTTGTGAGAATGGAGCTCAATCCAGCACAGAGATTCCCCTGTGTTTCCACAATCCAGCTGGCAGCTTCTGTGGGGGTGTAAGATCCACCCACAGCCAGCACCCAGAAAGCTGCCAACAGCACAGGTTCTTTTGATCTGCTTAACTAAGGAAAGCAAGGTGAAGGGGTTAACAAGCTTACTTTAATTCAGCATACAAATATCATTCACTTGGTTCAGGGGAAAAAGCCAGCACCCTGAACTTCAGAGCAAATTACAAAGTACAAACATCAACAGACAGACGCAATACAGATTCATAGTTACCAACATCTAGGTTCAGCCTGGGAGCTCAGAACAAGGACTGGCCCAGAGTCAGATGCGCCACCACTGCTGTGGGAATGAGCTCCAAGGAACAGACAGCCAACCCCTAGTTTGTATATCTTTTTCAGCGTCAGGGGTGAGTCACACATGTGACTCACCCACATGACCTAAAATCGTCATAAAGAGGCGACTTAAACCCATGTGGTCTAAGAGCCTCTGCTGTCCCAGACATGTGAACTAGGTCCTCCCTGGAGTTAGCCCCACCTTGGGCCCCACCTTAGTTGCCAATCCACACCCACTAAGGTTTTACACCTAATAGGGGTTTGGGCCTGGGCCTTAGCACCTAGTAAGGATTAGTCTCAAGAAAACAAAGGCCATTTTGCTTACCAGTACACCCTGGCAAGACAGTAGCAGGCTTTGAGAGTGACTGAATTGGCAGCAGCGGCTTCTGGAGCTCTAGGTCACAGACAGTAAGGAGATCGTCCAAGTGGCAGAAGACTACAGAGGTCCCTTTGCTATTACTGAGTATAGGACTCTGTTGCATTGCCCATACATGGATCTGGGTTGCAGTCCCAGGTGTGTATTAGCACACCATAGGGACACTGGTCGTAGTTCCAGGGCAGAAAAGAGTACTTATGATGGGTTGTGGGCCAGAGCACAGGCCAAGATAGTAGTAAACCCTCTTTTCCTTACCACCTTAGAAGACCTGAAATCTTACAGACCCCCCAGGACTAGCTCTGAAAATAGCTGCACAAAACCCCTAAAGCTGTAGAAAGCGCACCCTCCGCTCCAGAAACAGAAGCCAACTTTAACATCAAGTTAAAAGTCAAGAAATAGGATGGGGAAATGAGCAAACAACAAAAAATAACCTGACCACACAAAGTTACTAAGGTGACAGGGAAGATCAAACTCAGAAGACAACAGAGTCAAAGCTACTACATTCAAAAGCCTCAAATAAAAAAATGTGAATTAGTCTCAGGCCCAAAAAGACTTCCTGGAAGAGGTCAAAAAGGATTTTTTAAAAATCAAATGAGAGGTAGATGAAAAATTGGAAAAATAAATGAGAGTGATTACAAGAAACACATTAAAAAAGAGTCAACTGCTTGGTAAAGAGGCAGACACAAAAAAATACTGAAGAAAATAGCACCTTAAAAGACAGATAAGTCCAAATGGTAAAAGAAGTACAAAAATATACTGAAGAATTGGCCACATGGAAAAAGATGCACAAAAATTAACTGAAGAGAAGAATTCCTTAAAAAGTAGAAATGGCCATATGGGAAAGGAGGCACAAAAGCTTACTGAAGAAAATAATGCCTTCAAAATTAGAATTGGGCAAGTGGAAGCTAATGACTTAATGAGACATCAAGAAACAATAAAACAAAATGAAAGAATAAAAAAAGAAGAAAATGTGAAATATCTCATTGGAAAAACAACTGATCTGGAAAACATATTAAAGGGAGATAATTTAGGAATGATTGGACTACCTGAAAGCCATGATCAAAAAAAAGAGCCTAGATATCATCTTTCAAGAAATTATCAACAAAAACTGCCCTGATATTCTAGAACCAATTGCCTCCTGAAAGAGATCCCAAACTGAAAACTCCCAGGAATATTATAGTCAAATTCCAGAGCTCCTAGGTCAAGGAGAAAATATTTCAAGCAACCAGAAAGAAACAATTAAAATATTGTGGAACCACTGTCAGAAAAGCACAAGATTTAGCAGTTTCTACATTAAAGGACTGGAGAGCATGGAATATGACATTCAGGAGGGCAAAGGAGCTAGGATTACAACCCAGAATCACCTATCCAACAAAAGTGAGTATAATCCTTTAGGAGAAGAAATAGATATTTAATGAAATAGATGACTTTCAAGCATTCCTGGTAAAAGGACCAGAACTGATTAGAAATTTTCATTTTTAAATACAAGATTTGAGAGAAACTTAAAAGTAAACAGGAAAGAGAAATCATAAAGGATTCAATAAGGTTAGACAGTTTAGATTGCTGCATAGGAAGATGGTGCTTGTCCATCCTAAGAACTTTATCATTATTAAGGCAGTTAGAAGGAGTATAAATAGACAGAGGGCATGGATGTGAATTGAATATGATGGGATATCTAAAAAAAATTAAATTAAGGGGTGCGAAAGAGGAATGCACTGGGAGAAGAGGAAAGAGAGAGGTAGAATGGTATAAATTATCTCACAGAAAATACAAAAAAGCTTTTACAGTGGAGGGGAAAATGGAAGGAGTAGGAGGAACTTTTGAACCTTACTCTCATAAGAATTGGCTCAAAGAGGGAATAACACATTCAGTTAGGTATAGAAATCTATCTTACCCCACAGGTAAGTAGGAGGGGGGAAGGGTATAAGAAAAGAGATGGGGCTGATAGAAGGGAGGGCAGATCGAGGGAGGCAGTAGTTAGAAGCAAAACACTTTAGAGGATGGACAGGGAGAGAGGGGGGGGGGGGGAGAGAGAGAGAGTAGGATAAACAGAAGGGAAAAGAGGATGGAGGAAAATACACAGTAATCATAAATGTGAAAAAAAAATTTACAGGAAGTTTCCCTGATAAAGTTCTCATTTCTGAAATATATAGAGATCTGAGTCAAATGTATAAGAACACAGGTCATTCCCCAATTGATATATGGTCAAAAGATATGAAAAGGCAGTTTTTAGATGAACTACCTATAGTCCTATGAAAAAGTGCTCTAAATCACTATTGATTAGAGAAATGCAAATTAAAACAACTCTGAGGAACTACTCCACACCTATCAGATTGGCTAATATGAAAGAAAAGGAAAATGACAAATATTGGAGGGTATGTAGGAAAATTGAGACACTAATGCACTGTTGGTGGACTTGTGAACTGATTCAAACATTCTAGAGAGTAATTTGGAACTCTGCCCAAAGGGCTATAAAATGATGCATACCCTTTGACCCAGCAATACCACTACTAGATCTGTATCCCAAAGAAAAAAGAAAAAGGACTTATGTGTACATAAATATTCACAGCAGCTCTTTTTGTGATGGCAAAGAATTGGAAAATAAGGGGATGCCCATCAGTTGGGGAACGACTGAACAAGTATATATGATTGTGATAAAATGCTGTTGTACTTTAAGAAATGATGAGCCGGGTGTTCTCAGAAGAACCTGGAAAGGCTTATATGAACTGATGCAAAGTGAAATGAGCAGAACCAGGAGTACATTTTACACAGTAACAGCAATATTGTATGATGATCAACTGTGAATGACTTAACTATCCTCAGCAACACAATGATCCAAGACAATCCCAAAGGACTCATGATGAAAAATGCTATCCACATGGCTCCAGAGAAAGAACTGATGGAGTCTGAATGCAGATCAAAGCATACTTTTTAAAACTTTATTTTCTTGTGGTTTTTTGCCTATCTTTTCTTTTACAACATGACTTATATGGAAATATGTTTTGCAAGACTATACATGTATAACCTTTATCAAATTGCTTTCCTTTTCATTCTCTATGAAGGCGCAGAGAAGGGAGGGAGGGATAAAATTTGGAACTTAGAATTTTTTTTAAAAAGAATGGTAAAAATTGTTTTTACATGTAATTAGGAGAAAAATCAAATTTTAGTTAGATTATGGGCAAAATAAATAAATGAATGATAACAATCTTTAATTCCTTACAGAGAGTATAAATGAGATGATTGTGGCTAATCTGAATACACAAGAATTTAAATAGTTCAGGGGCTAACTTTGTCCTAATGACCAGGCAGATTCTCATCTGGAGGGTCTAAGGCTAAAAGATTTTATTAATAACTTAGATTTTCTTAAAGTCTCTAGAAAAGCAAAGAAAGGGAGCTTGTATTTTAGCCTGTAGGCTAAAACAAACTAATTATTGTCACAAGGTATGACTTGGTACAACATTTGACAGATGAAAACACTCAAAACTGATTTTATTTAAGGTGATTTGAATTCACTGTTTTTGCTTAATCAACATAGCATAACCAATATGGCAAAAATGTGTTTTTGGAGCGTTTGCTAATAAACAGCTTACTGCTAGCAAAAAAAAAAAATAATCCAGGTAAAATCTCCAGCCTCTGACAAAGTGAAAGAATCCAGTAGGAAAGGATAGTCAGTCCTTATTAAGTACCTACTATTTGCCAGTCACTAAGCTAAGTGTTTGAGATACAAAAGCAAAAGACAGTCTCTACCCTACAGCTACCAGGGGGAAAATATAGGCGATGCTTGAAGCCAAACTCAATTAGATAAAATAAGTATAATTAGGGAGGAATCTGCTTTGCCCTTGTTCTGTTGCCCAAACTTTGTTCTTCACAGGAAAACCTGCTTATTATAAATGCATTGAATCCCCTAAAGAATGGCTCTGTATGTCATGGAATTGGAGATTCATAAATTAAAAGGTGAATGTATATGCATCCCCTTAAATATACATGTATATATATGTATATGTATGTGTGTGTGTATAATATATGTGTGTGTATATATAGGATTAAGTAACTTAATTATATGCCTCAATTATACTCAAAAAATGAGTAGAAAAAGATCTAGGTTTTCTATCTAAACCAAACTCTAATATCTGGGATCTTCTTGTCGTTGAGTTTCAGTCATGCTCAACTCTTCATGTCCTCGTTTGCAGTTTTCTTGACAAAGATACTGTAGTGGTTTGCCATTTTCTTCTTCAGCTCATTTATAGATGAGGAAATTGAGGCAAACAGGGTTGAGTGACTTGCCCAGAGTCACACAGCTAAGTGAGTGTCCACATTTGAATTCAGATCTTCCTGACTCCAAGCCAGGTGCTCTGTCCACTGTGCTACTTAGCTCCTATCCAGGATCTTACAGAGCAACTAATTTGTGGTCATAATTCTGCTATTCACTTCCTTGACTCTCCTTGTTGGTTTAAAATAAATTAGAAGCTTTTAAATTTAGTGCTGCCCTTGCAAAGGAAATGCTATAAACAGAATCTTAGGGTATCACTTTAAAGGCATATGGTAGATTTGAGATAGCCTAGATTTATATGTCCTTCCTTCAATCAGCACAACCCAGAATAAATGACCTCACAAGAATGACCTTGCCCTTGATGGAATTCCTTGAAACAGCATGGTTCAAAGGATTCAGAAGTCATCAAATCCTAGGAGCACACACTAACAGAATTTCAAGGGACATTTAATTCGCTGGATTAACTGTGACTTCTTTTTCTTTCTTTAAATACAGCCCATAGTGTGAGGTTCAGATGGTCTAACATTTCTCATTTGTTTCTGTTTTAAAGAAGAATGAAATTGATTTTCTCTCTCTGTGTGTGTTTCTCTCTCTCTTGATTTAAAGGACAAAAAGCTTAAAGAGCAAGACAAGAAAGGGGATTTTCTTCATCGACCATTTCCAAAAACACTAGATAAGAACCTGACTTCATACAAACAGCCATCTGCTTGTCTCATCACACAGATTCAAAACACCAAGGCCAGAAAGGACCAGAAAGCTACCAAGCCAAGTTTCCCAGAAAAAGGTTAGTCAAAAGCAATTTGCTTCATCAATCAACCCAGGTGTATTTATTGAATGCCTTCCATACGTCCAGTGTTATCCTTGGTCCTGTTAAGATATAGAAGTAAAAGGCATAGTTCCCACCCTCACAGTTCACAGTCTTATTGAGGAGATAAGGTTAAGGTACATATAACAGAGAACAAGTACATGTCTAACTGTGTTGCCAATTATATGCACAACAGGTCAAAGAAGGGAGAAATCTGTGTGGGCTGGAGAAGTCGGAGGCTTTATGGGGAGGCAGAACTTGAAGGATTAGGGAGGAGGACCTTAAGTAAGGAAACAGCATGAGCAAAAGCAAAGAGGCAGGAATGAGCATGGGGTGTTGGGAACAGGGAGATCAGTTTACAAAGGGGATATTTTTCAGCTGGGAGATTTGCCAGGGCCCCTAAATCACTCCTCATATCACACCACTTAGGCAGCTGCCTACACTGGGCCATTAAAACAAGTCGTTTATACCTACAGTATATGTTTGGTAGAAAAAAATAGAAATGCATCATGTTGCAAATTGAACTTGAAATCTATTTTTTTATTAAAAGCAAATTTTTGGGCCTTCCCCTTTCTTTCCTGGCACAAACTGCAAGCTAGGAATTTGACATTAATTAGATATTAATAATGAGTAACATTTATATACTAGTCTAAGCTTGTTTTTAAAATGTTATTTTACCTTTATCTTGTTATTTTCATTTATTTTAGGTTTTAAAATGTTTTATTGATTTTTTTTATTACCACAACTACCAACTTATCTTCCTCTCTATCACTTCCCTCACCCCCAGGAAAAGTCTTCCCTTATACCAAATATGTATAGTTAAGCAAAACAAATTAATATATTAGCTATATCTGAGAATGTATATCTGATTCTGTACCTATAGTCCATTAGCTTTCTTCTAAGAGATGCAAGATAAGTTTCATTTTCCATCTTTTGAAATTATGATTGGTTGCTCCTATTATAGCCAAAGGTCTTTCAGAGGTGTTTCCCCTCACTTTGTTATGGTCAAACACATTCTGGTTCTGCTCACTTCATTCTGTACCAGTTCACACATGTCCTTTCATATATCTCTGAACCTATCATAGCCTTCATTTCCATTGCATTCATGTTATGACAATTTGTTAAGCTGTTCCTTAAATGATGGGCTCCCATTTTGTTTACAATTATTTTCTCTAATAAAAAGTGTTGCCTTAAATATTATTATATTCTTAGGTCTCTTCACTCTGTCTCTTACCTACTTGATAGTGATAAGGATGGAAACTGTTCCTCTGACTTCACAGGTATAGGGAATTCCCAGGTAAAGCAGCTCAAATTAATTCTCTCTATATAATGCAGGTCATTCCCTAGTGCATAACCCTCAGAGAGTTGCACTTAAAAATTAAAGTGACTTGTCTTGTTCGGGTATTATATATTTTCATAAATATGAATTTGTTGTTATCCATTTGCACAAATTGTCATGCAATTAGGCAAAGTGATGTCTAAATTCCTTTTATTCCTTGATCATTAGTTGTGATTTTTCCTTTTACATATTTTTCTATTTGTGATTTGGTATTTCTTTCTTTAAAAGTTAGTTAATGGTTTTCCACTTTATTTGTCTCTTTATAAACCTCAAAATTTTATTTATTCACCAAATTTTTTTCCAATTTTATTGTTCAAAATTTCTTTTTTGTGTGTTTATGGCTTTTTTATCTTCTTTCTTTTGTTGATTTTGTGTTTTGAGATATAATTTTTCCCCTTAAAACTGCTTTGGCTTCATCTCACAGGTTTCTTAATGTTCATTACAATTTTCTGTGATAAAATTTTCTATCATGTCTATAATTTTTTTTTTGACCCACAAAATCTTTTGTCTTCACTAAGGCCTTTCTTTCTTTAAATTACCTTTGTTAATTATGATTTTGTGTTATAATCAGTAATGGATGTGTTTGATTTTTCTACATTTATTTAGGTTAAGAGTGCCATGCAGAACTAAGAAATATGTATATTCCTTTTAATTCCCTTTCAGTAATTGCCAGCAAACTATCATATTCAGCCTTTCTAAAATGTTATTCAGATTTTTAACTCTTTTCATGTTTATATTTTGCTTAAATATGGCTAAATAAGAAAAGAGCAAATTAAGATTCTCCAGAATTACTGTTTTGTCTGTGTTTTCCCTGAAGTTCAATGAGATTTTCCTTCAAATATTTAATATGCTTCATTTGGGGTACGTTTGTATTTAATGTTTATTTTACTTCATTTTCTGTGTTACATTTAAATTAAATATAGTTTCCTTGCTTAACTCTTTTTCCTGTTTACATTTTTACTGTTCTTTTCTATGAGATCGTGATTGCCACTCTTGCTCTTTTGGATTAACTAGAGATGTAACACATTCTGCTCCAATCTTTCATCATAACTTTGTGTGAGACTTTGTATTCTAAATGTTTTGGAAGGAAAGGAGAAATGATTGATTGAATGATTAAGTTCTTATTGCTAGGAACTGTCTTAAGAGCTGGAGATAACAAATATAAACAAGAAGAATATTTTCTATCCTCAAAAAATTTACATTGTAATGGAGGAAGACAACACAAAAAAAGAAGCTGAAAAGCACTTGGCTAGTTGGGGGGAGGGTGATTTTGAAGTCTGGAAGATCACTTCTATTGCTGAAAGAGGCATGAAGATAGGCCAGCCTGGGCCCCTTTTAAAAAAGGAGGTTTCAGGAGAAACTCACCAATGAGAGAAAAAGGAAAATCTTGTGGAGGGATATTCTATGAACATGGTAGGATATTCCAGGGTGAGAAGGAAAGTTCCAGGATAAGAGAAAAGTAGAGGCATGATTTTGACATCTGTAAGGTCAAGAACAGGGTCAGTAGGAGAATGTTAAACAATATATTGTTTAATTTTGCTTTCTGTTCCATCCAGCCACCCTCCTCTGTTTTATGGGAATTCCCATCTCATTTGCATTCATGAATATGATTGTTAGTTTTTTTTTCTTGCATCATATCCTTTATTTGTCTGCCTCCTGATCCTTTTATAAGGAAAAAGAAAAGTGAAATAAATGTATTGGCATTATTAATAATTCAGTTATTGAGTTTTTTGTCAATAATGTCTGATTTTTTTGTGGGTTTTCTTGGCAGAGATACTGGAGTGGCTTGCCATTTCCTTCTCCAGCTCATTTTAGAGATAACGAAATGGAGGGAAAGAAAAAAACAGAGTTAAGTGACTTGCAGCTAGTAATTGTCTAAGGCCACATTTGAACTCATGAAAATGAGTCTTCTTGATTCCAGGTCTAGTGCTCCATCCACTGACCCACCTAGCTGCCCCTGGGATTAATGATAGTTATCTATAGTTGAAATAGTCTGATCTTACCCTTATGTCCTTCCTCTATTAACCTAGCCCATATCTAAGTTGCTGGCTCTTAATCTTTTTGTCCTTTTAAGCTCCCTTCCTAATGTGACCTCCATAATAAAATGAGGGATTCTTTTTGTTTCTCATTATTTCCTCTTCAATTCTACCCAGTCTCTTAAACCTTCCTCTTCCTTCTCCCTGTCCCCTCCAATTTCCAACTGATTTTAACAAATTTCTTCATTCCATTCTTCGTGTGTGTTCAGCCTTTTTTTCCACCTTCAGATAAAAGTTCATAAAATAATTATATCTCCTTATCCTTGCCTCCATGTTTATATATTCTTATTTTTATGCATACCTATAATGAAGAACAGTGCCTCCCTCTTCTTCACTTCTTCCTTTCTACATACCTTTTCCCCTTGTTTTTCTTTACTCTCTAAATCAAACAAAACAGCACCAGATTCCCCTCAAGACTTGAAGTTTTCTTTGGCTCTTAAAAAAGGTGAGGTTTTGAAGAGATAATGATCTTTCTCCCTATTAAGATGTAAACACCTAATTATTATTTAGTGTCTCAAATTTCTCAAAAATAGTTAACTTTCTAGGTTTCTCTTGTCTTTCTTGTTTGTGTAAAAAGAGGGGAAAGACTGGTCTCCAGCTCTGTTTTTCTCAAAAAGAATGCTTTAAAGTCTTCTATCCCATTTCCCCCCATTTTCTCCTCTGTAACATTATAGTCATTTTTCAGGGATGCATTATTCTTGGTTGTATAGCCAGGTTTTATGAGATTTACCACAATCACCTGTCTCTCCTTTAGCCTGCTACTTGATTTTTTCCCATTTTTATCCTTGTTATATAGAAGTTTACAGTTATTTATAGGGTGTGTTTGGGTGTTTTCTTTCTAATTAATAAAAATAAAGCCTCTTTTTATTCATCAGTTAATTAAGTCCCCAAATTAGTTCATTAAATGTCATTTATTTAATATATTGGAGAACTCTCTTTTCCTAATAGTAGTTACTTATATACAATTTATGAACAAATAAAAATGAGTAATAAGGCAAAAACAGATAATTATTTACAGTATTTTGACTGGGAAAATGTCAAAATTTGTCATCTCAAATCCTTACTGTAACAGCAGATGACTTTTTTTCACTTGTGAAAACAAAGTTCCACATCTCTCTCAAGACACCAAATAGTTTCTTCTCAAAAAATCTTCAAAATAAAGGTGAAAACGTCTTCATCAGAAAAGAGCTGTCCATCTTCTTCTTTACCTCTTTCTTTTCCAGCTTCTCTCCAACATTCTCTTTACCGAGACTCATTTCCTTCCCATAAATCAAAATTGCAAAACACATATTCTTTTCCTGACTCCATAGGGCAAGGTATCTCATACTAAAACATTTTTTTTCCAATTGATTCCCTGTCAGTACAAACTGCTCTTCCTTCAACAGCCCATTCGGACTTTTTGTTGACTAACATAAATTATAATTTTCAAAAAGAAGAAAAAAGTTGGTTACTCTCTTTCTTCCCCTTCTTAGTTATCCTGTTGATATCAGGTAAGTTGTATCAGGCACTTATGGCTTTTTCTATAACTTAGTTTTCTTGATTGCAGATTCATTTCGTGGCCTTAGCCCCTTCCATGAAGCTGCTGTAGGAGCCAAGACTGGGTGCATTGCTTCTTGTTCTTTGGAATATCTTGAAATTCAGCATCCTAGGACCCCAAGAATTATGAAGAAGCAGGAACTCCATCAGCAAGAATCTGCAAGCATGGGGATCCAGTCAAAGGAAGCTCATTTGATCCTAGATGTTGTGCGGTCCTTTGAATCTGTTGATCGAGAGGACCAAATAGAACTGCTCTCTCCAACTCATCACTATAGGATTTTGAGTTCACCAGTGAACATTTTACGAAGAAACTCTAATGAAAGGACATTATCCCCAGTTTTACCACTGGGGAGCATCTCCCCTAGCAAAGCTCCCACACATTCTACTCCAGTCTCTTTTGCCTATGAAGAAAAAAATAGCCCTTCAAGGGAAGAGGGTATGTGTTCTCCTCCAGCAGTTGCTCCTAATGGCACCACACATCCTCTGGGGAGTCCAAATTGTGTGAAAAGTAGAGGCAGGTTTCCCATGATGGGAGTTGGACAAATGTTGAGAAAGAGAAATCAGACTATTCAGTCCTCCACTGACAAGCCTTTGGAGGCCCGGCTGCCTCCACTACATCAGATTAATCCAGGAAACATTTCATTTGATACCAGTGACAGCGTGAAAGGCCAATGTTAATTTAGGTCATCAGAATTCTAGTGTCTCTTAGGATTTGAAAGTTTCACCACAAAGGCACAGTCTTGCTACATAGCTCTGCATATCTGCCAGAGTGTTATGTCTGGGAATCTTATATCGATTGTCTTTCACAGGCTCATTTTATGGGATGAGAGATAGATAAGCTCTTGATATATTTTGTGTTAAAAAAAATGACAATTGAAGTTCATCAGTGTCTTTGAAGCCCAAACAGTGACACATATCAGTGAGAGCGGGAGGAATTTGATATAAGCAGTTACCAATCTGAATCATTCAACCCCTCTTCCATCATCATCATCCCTCTTGGGAGCAAGAACTATTGTGAATTAACAGTCTATGTGTATCAAATTAACCAGATAATTGCTAGGTTTCTCCCTAATTTTGTCTTATGTAGCCACTGCCAACATCTATGTGTTTCTGAGTGGAATCTTCATTTTACTACATGTCATAATCACATGTAAAACAGCTATTTCAAAAGAGCATTCAGTTGGCAGAAAAGCTTGATTCACAAAAGCTTTCTATTCTTAGAGAAGTGCTCCTTGGTTTTGCAATGAAGTGAATCCGTTATGATGTCATGGCATTCCAGTAAGATAATGACTCTAGAGTTCATTGCTCTGAGTTATTGACACAGGGTATCAAAATTAAGAGATACAGACAACCTTGATGCACTGTTGAGCCACAGACACAAGACAGAACCACCTCCCCAAAGAAAGAGCTGTTGGACTGAGAATGAAACTGAATTTCAAGAATTAAGATGACAAAGAAGACAGGAACTTTGCTCTCTGGAGCAAGGTTTTGCCAAAGGTTTCTGTTATTGTTGTTTGATTTGAGATGTTTGAGCCTCCTCTCATCCTTGCCTGAAACTAGTTAATGGGTGAATCATTTCTTTTTCCTTTAAAATGATTTATTATGAAATCCATATCAACAAACATAGACAAAGAACAGAAGAGGACTGTATATGTAACTGTGAACTTTGGTTAGTACAGCTTGTGTTTTAAGTTTAACATGGTAGTGACAAAAATGTCCTGTTTGTATCCCTTTTTGAAATTCCTTCTGCTCTTAAGTGTATTTTTTATGGTTTTGTTGTTAGTCCATTTTTTTCCCCTTCCTATCACTATTCACTGATCCTCTCCCCACCTCAGCTTCCAAAATAGCAAACCACTCTTTCACAAAGGAAATTGTCATCATGAGATACTGAACACAAATAGCATAACTATTTTAGAAATTGTCTAGAAATTTTAGAAAAAATGATTCTACTAAGCTCATCATGGTTTCATTGGGAATTTTAAAAAGGTTGCTAGAGGTTATCATAGTCCTAGAGATGGAAGGGACCTTACCAACCTCTTCATCGTAAAGAGGAGGAATCCAGGTAGTAAGAAAGAGAGATGGAATCCATCTTCTTTCGGTTAGGCAATGAGGTGGTGGAGTAGATAGTGGAGTGCTGGGCTTGGAGTCAGAAAGACCTGAGTTCAGATCTGGCCTTAAACACTTAAGAGTTGTGTGACCCTGGTTGAGTCATTTAATCTGTTTGTGTCAGTTTCCTCAACTGTTAAATGGAGATAACAGCCTCACCTTCCTCCTAGGATTGTTGTGAGGAGCAAATGAAGTTTGTAACTTGTCTGGCGCAAAGTAGGCCAGTTATGGCTGGAGGGTATGTGCGTTGCAGAGGTTGGGGGGGAGGGGGAAGGGGAAGTTAATCTCCTGCATTTGTGTGTTCTGACACACCCATTTTCTAACACCCCAGCTCGGGACATTCCAGAATGTTTCTCAGACCCTTGCAGTTGGTTCCCTCCAGAGGAGCACTAAAGTGGAATTCTTATAGCCAGAAGGCTAAACCAGCTCTGTAGCAGTGTTATTTCTGGACTGCCAAGAAAGGTGGCACATTCTCGAACAAAACTGTCTGTTGGGAGCTGTGAAAACAAGTTTACCAGGCATATGCCATGTTTAAATGCATTGTCTCCTTTGAAGTATTGCCCTTGGTTGGAGGCTGGGGGGAGAGAAAAGGCAAGAAGGGAGGGAAAAGACTCAAGTTTTAGTTCTCTTTTCCCCACACAAATTTGCTGAGGATTTTAAAAGATTGAACCAAAGCTGTGTGCATTGAGGATTTTGTCTGGGCTGGATCTGTCTTCACTGTATCTGATTATTTCCAGCTTAAACTCTTTGCTTTGGTTGCTTTCTCCTCTTAGCCATGGATTTTGCTGCTGTTTCATGGAATCATGAATGGACCTTGACACTTTGGGGAAAACAATTGGTAACGAAAGGAGAATGAGCAGACTTGGAACGCTAATGTGATTAGCTTAAAATAGGTGTTGGATGACTTGGACTTAACTAGGTGTCAGAGAGATGGGTCACAGGCTCAGGGAAAGTCCTTTGCCTTTTGAATAATGTAATCACGAGTCAGAATCCCATCTGTGAACACTCTACTGAAAACAAGTCAGGGACCTCATCTTCTTTCAGTAAACAGGCAAATAGTCCCTGAAACAATGTAGGAAGAGGGGGACAGGGATGGGGAGGATTAAGATATTGTTCCCATTGCACTGACCCTCAATGAACTTATATTCTACTGGGGAGATGAGTAAATACAGGAAATAGAGAAAATAAATACAAAATTATATGGGGAGGACACAAATACATGAGGAAATCAGGAAAGCCCTATGAGCCTAGAAGGAAACTTAGAGGTTGTAAAAAGTGTAGGTGAGAACATGCCATACACAGGATTGCTTGTGCAGAAGCTGGAGGTAGGAGAATGAATGTTGTTTACAGGGATCTGCAAATAAGCTAAATTGGCGGGAAAGTAGGCACACGGGAAGGAAATGCGTAACATTTAACAAATGCTTTCTGAATTTAATTGAATTAAAAGATTTAAAAAATTCTATTAAGGTTATGCATTTGTAATATTTGGCTTTTTATTGATTCCTTAGTCTGTTGAAACATACCATCTCCTATCCTTCCCCATATTTCTAGCTGCCAGATGGGAGTTTCAGTAATAAAAAGCATAAACTACTTTCTTCTCCTTTGTGTAAGTCCTTCTAATAAACATACTCCTTAAATTTTCAGGTGACATGAATCTGAAAAATCTGGTTAACATGTTTTTGACAGACTCTGGATCAAAAAGAATCTTTAATGAACTAAAACAATGGGCCAAAACTTATAAGATAAAATGTAATAGGAATAAATGCAAAAGTTCCACCTTGGGCTCCAAAAATAAATCACTTCGCAAGTTTAGGATAGGGGAAGTATGGCCACACAACAATTCATATGAACAAGATATGGGGAATTTATAAGATTTCAAGCTCAAATTGAGAAAATAGTGTGGCATGACTACCAAAAGTATTAATACTATAGTAGGCTATTTTTTTAAAAGGTGTAGTGTCCAAAACAAAGGGAGGTAATATTCTCAATGTACTATGCTCTGGGTAGACCAGGTCTTGAGGATTTTATTTACATCCTAGGACCATATTTTTGGGAGAACATTGCTTAAAAATGGAGCATTCCAAAAAAAAATGGAGCATTCCAGAGGAAGATGACCAAGAAGGTGAGGAGATTGGAGACTATGCCTTAACAGAAACCAAGATTATTTAGTCTAGAAAAGAAAATACTAAGAAGGTACAAAGGATCATAGATTTAGAGCTAGAAGGAACCTTAGTGACTGTCAAGGTCAAACCATTGTTTTACAGATTAAGAAACTGAAGCACAGAGAGGTCAAATAACTTGCCCGAGATGAGGCAGTTAGTAGTTGTATAAGGTGGAATTTGGACACAGGTCTTCCTGACTCCTAGAACAATATTTTGTCCATATTCAAAAATATGTAGGGCCATTGTGTAGAAGGGAGATTAGGTTTTATTCTTCTTTTTTCTTTTTATTCTTCTTGAATTCAAGGTGGAAATCGGAGAAAACAGATTTTGGTTTGATATATAGAAAAGCTTCCAAGCAGTGATTACTGCCAAAAGTAAGATGGGCTGCCATGAGAAGAAATGGTGTCCCCATCGCTGTAGGATTTTCAGGATGGAGTGAGCATTTGTCATCTGTATTGTAGAAGAGACTCTTGTTCAGTTAGAGATTGGATTAAGTGACCCCTGACATCCCTTCCAACTCCTTCATCCTGCAATTCTAAACTACATTTTGGGGAGCAGGAATTATATTTCCATTATTTTATTATTTCTGATATACAAATCCAAATTAATCTCCAGAACTTCCAAGTTAAAACTGACTTTTTTAAGAGAAGAAAGAGCAAAGTTAATAATAGGGAAATTGATATAAGGAACTCCTGGGTGATAAAACAGCCTTTACCACTCCAGATAAGCAAGCTATTTTTTTTTTTTAGAAAGTTGTCTATAGCACTGAGAATTGAAGTGACTTGCCCAGAGATAACCAGCCAGTAGGTGTCAGAGACACACTTGAACCCATCTTCCTGGCTCTCTGGGACCACATTGCCAATAATAATAATAGTAATAATAAAATCTTTCCATCTGACATCGAGTATTTTTTTTCTAAATTAGTGAAGAAACTTTTTTTGGCTATTTCCAGCCACAACCATAATTACATTTGTGTAGGATTCTAAGATTTACCCCCAAAATGCTTTTTTTTTCTCATGATAACCTTGCAAGACGGGGAGAGCAAATATCATCCCCATTTTACATCAAGAAAAACGAGGTTCAAAGAGTTTAAATAAAGACTTGCCTATGGTTGCACAGTGACTATTAGAGTGTTAGAGACCAGGCTGAAACATAAGTCTTCTGAATCCAAATCTTTCACCACTACCCCATACTGCCTCTCTATTACTTTTTCATAAGTTTGCAATGTGTGTGCCAGTAAACTCTATGAATTCCTTTTCTCCCTTAAATATAACCTAGTAGGTATGCCTTTTTTATACTTGTTCATAAAAGCCAGTATGGTGTTGTCAGTATAAGAAGAACATTCCATACATACTTCAGAAACAAGCCCAGATTCCTGTGTAATGGACTGTTATAAATGATAACTTCATTTGAACTTAGGTTTATTCAGAACTCCATGAAAAGTAGTTGGGTCAGGAGTGAGGTACAACTGTATTTTCTGTGAGTACATGGCAAATATATGTAATTGAAGGAAAGAAGAAACATCAAATCTTTCAATTTATTATATTTATGTAGAGCATTTGACCCTCCCATCCAACATACTTGGTGAACATACAAATGTAACCTACTTCACCAAGAGTTAGTTGTTTTCTATCTGTCTACCCACGGACTCAGTTTGTCATTGTGTAAGAAAATTACTGAAATGTGATTGTATGAAGTACAAGAAAAATGAAGTTTTAATTCTGTGATTTGTTCATTAGTAAGGACTGTATTTGTGTCACTATCATTAAATGTATGTAATTTTTCAAAATGCTTTGTGAAATGCATATTTTTCTTCTCTACGTCTGCATCCTTCACATGTTTTATTTGCTTTTTAAAAAGCAAAACAAAAAACATGAAAAAATGGCATATTTTGGTATTGTCAGCAAAACAAAAGATCTCATCTTAGCCACTGACTTGCACACTTTATCTGCCAAATTTACCTAAGAAATTTCCCTCATTACTTTTAATCAAGCTCTAAAGTATTTTCTTAAGAAATATATCTCTCACTCTGGATTTCTGTTTCCTCCCTACCAGGACAAATGTTCAGTTCAGCTCAACTTGACAAACTTAATCAAGTTCCTGTTATATGCCAGATACTAAGAAAGAGTCTAGGGTTACAAAGATGAAAGATGACAACATAGTTGCCACCATCAAAGAACTTACAATCTCATAGTACCGAGAAGTACCAGGCACAACATGATAAGAACAAAGAATGTGTTCATAAGTGTTCATAAGTGACTGATGTGCCATAGTGATGAAAATTAATAAAAGTAATAGGTCACATGTATATAGTACGTAATGTTTTCAAAGTCACATACATGTTCACATTTAATCAAAATGAAGTAGGAGTTTTCTGTTTTCTTGAGTGTAGTGATCTGAGGCTGGGATTCTGAGAGGGAAGGAAGATCACCTTGTCTGTGAATTGGTGACAAGAGATTGGTCTGGAGCTTCAGAATGGGGGCAAGATGTTATCTGAGTAAACATCTCCTCTCCTAGTTCCTTCAGTCCACCCCAAAATCCAAAAAAAAGTGAAAAGGTCATGTGGAATTGGTAGAGTAAGAACCTAGTACAGAAAGGTAGCTTTCTTTCCTCCTTCCCTCTCCCCCCTTCCCAACCTCACTTAACACCATCTTCTAGATGAAATTTAACTCTTGGTTAATTTTATAGCCTGCTTTTCTTCAAATAAATCATTTTCTATGAAGACATTACTACATGTGGTAAGTTCATAAAGTATTAGGGCCAGGATAGTAGGGGTTTTTTTTGTTTGTTAGTTTTGCTTTGGTTTTTTGGCTGGTAGTAATGGGGAATGAACTCTAGAAGCCCCTTGGTTTAAATATTTATTTTCTTTGTAGGAGCCTCAGCATGCTGAAGGCACAGTAAGAATAATTTAGAGCAGTACTGGGAGTTGGTTCAATTTAATGTCATCACTTTTCAATGAGAGAAACTTATTCTCAGAGTAGTAAATCAGTGTATTATTTGGGGCAACTTTTTTGTAAAGGGAACTCTCAACCACCTGATTCTAAAGACAAATAGGTTATACAAGTTTCTATGGACCTATTTTCACTGTACACAATTGCCTTTTAAGGCAACTTTACAGTTGTGATGAGGAAAATATTTCAAACTTCAGCAGCAAGATCTCTTCAGACTTTACTCACACCAGGGTTGATAATATTTGGGGGGTATGTTGATCACAGTACAAGGTGAGAGCTAGAGTATCTTGATGCCATCCAAGTTCTAGATGCGTGTGAAACTAAGTGGTTTTCATCTAAAGGCTTTCCATGTGCAGAAGAGGACAAAGGCAGAGAGTGGCAATATTAAGTGGGAATAAAACTACAAAGTTTTCAATGAAAATAAAATAGTCTGGCTGGAGAGCCTGATCTAGTAAACACATTTCCTACTTTCAGTATAACACATAAACTCTTGAAAGCTAAATCTTTGGCTTATATTCCAAATCCTTATGAATCATATCTCAGAATTTAACTTTTTCTAGGCCTTGGGTACCACAGGTATTTGGAATTAGTTCAGCCAAGTAGGATCTGTACATAAGAGGGAGAAAAATGTTTTTTTCAAAACAATTAGTAAAAGTCAAACCTGATCAAAAAGAGGAGCCAGAATTTGCCAGCATTGGTAAAGGACAATAAATTTTATTTTTCAAAATTCTAGTGTAATTAAAAGTATTTTTAATGTTTTGAAAATTACTCTTACAGGTGGGTTGGAACCCTTTTCATGTGACTACATGGCCTTTCAAATGACATAATAATACTTTAAATCACACTATCAATATAATTGGCAATATAGTTTTCTTTCTTATTGGCTCATGAGGGAATTGGGGCAGGGGGGGAGGTACCAAAAGAAGAAAATTTGCTTAGTTTCTCAACAGTGCTGAGTTCTACCTATAAAGTTCTAAAATGAAGCATGTAAGCTTTACAATCAGGGTTTGTCCATTAAAGGCTCCTTAGTTTTTCTTCCCCATTCATAGTTTTAACACTTGTATGTATATGTCTTCTGAAGGAGCTAGGAAGGCCATTGGGGAGTGAGAGAATTAATTTCTTTAATTTCCTTTTCCATTTACATCAGTATGGTCATAGAAGACTACATGATACTCCTAGTCCCCATCCCAATACTCCAGCCACTTTGCAATGCTTAACGTTTGGTAAGAATTCAACATATCTCTGCATCCTCAGATCCAGCATACTATATTTGGGCCTTCTTCCTGTTGTTTTCCCATCCAGCTTCCTGCCTCCCATCCCACTCACCCCCAGCCCTTTCCACCTCTTGCTCTGGTAAGAGTAATCAAATCAATACAGTATCACCATTTCTGTAAAGGATATGTCAATCAAATACTCTTTGACTCTACCTATCATCCCTGTGACCTCTGAAACCAAAATGTCCCTCCTTGGCCATCAGTCTCCCATTGACATAGCCTTACTCTTTAGAATGTAAGCTCCTTGAGGGCAGGGAATATCTTTTTTTGTATTTTTATCCAAGTTTTTAGTACAGTGCCTATCATATAGTAGGTACCTAATAATTTTTTTCTTTCATTCACTTATGGTCTATTCTGGGCTTAGCCTTAGAGTTTTATGTCCAGCAAGAGAAGAGCCACATCCGCCCCGACCCCACCAAACCAGAGGACTCGATGAAACTAGGTCAACTGTGGGGTCAAGGTGTAAGCTGATTGCCACTGCAGAACAGGGTAAAGTAGCCTGATGAACAGACTGCAGGTTTTGTCATAAAACTGCCCTCAGTTTTTGAATTTGTTTTGACCTTTGGTTCTTTGAAAATAGAGAGGATTCTAGTTCAGTTGTCATGAGTTAACTAGGCTTGAAACAAAAGAGTAGTCTTTGCAAAAGGGACTAGGATTTGGGCCTGAGGCTCAGAGTAGAATCAAATGACACAATGGGAGCTCTATTTCATACCCATGCCAATGATCTCACCTAAGTCCTTTGTTTTCATTTTGCTTAGAGGAAGAGAAAGTCCTGGAAAAGATTCTGCTATGATGCACAAAGAACTTCTGGCAACTGGAAATAAGCACAATAATATTTTAAATTCCCTGCAAGCTTTTTCTTTCAAGAGATTCAAAGCTTTTGGCATATATAATGGAGACATGGACATTTGGTATGGTAACAGGAATGTTGACAGAGGCCACTAACTTTGCCTCTCCCGGATCTAGTGTTTTCTTGAATCATATTGGAACCTCAAGGTAATTCGCATGGTCACCAAAGAGGATGGCAGGAGTTAGTAAGTCAAACAGAAACAGATGAGGTTTTCCTCAGCAGGATACCCAGTAGGAGGTATTGACTGAGCGTGGGGCACACAGCTTACATCCTAAGGTAGGGAATTGGTGAATAGAATTCGGTTGCTCCAAGTTAGCCAGAAGTAAGAGCTGAGAACCTTGAGAAGGGTGAGTCTAGGGGTTTTGACAGCTGCCTGACTCACTTTCCTTTTTGTAATAGTGGGTAGAACTGCATATACTAATAACAGTTCTGGAAATTTGTGGGCCAGCACTAAGGATGATTGGCTAGTTAATCTCATTCTCTTTAAAAAGAGAGAGAGAGACAGCAGCTGCTTTGGGAGGCAGATGGCAGCTATGGATCAGAAAGTACAATAGCAGCAGGCCGGTGGAGATTTCCAGCCACAACAGGAGTGGATAGTGAACAAAATGGCAGAAGTAGAGAAACAAGGATGTTTCTGGCCACGATGAGAAAATGAAACCAAAGAATACCAAGTCACAGGAGCACAATGTAGAGGAATAAATCTAGACATTACTCTTTACTGGCACTGTGAGTCACTTGGACCAAGTAAGTCCCAAAGGAAGACAGGGACATGCCAGAGGAGAGTTTTCGGGATCTTGAGTAATCTTGAGTTTTTCCCTACTTTGGCTAAGGGCCTACCCTCTAGGCCAGCAGAGTGAGGTCCTCTGGGGTCCTTTTCAGTATCTCATTTGTGATCCTAAGATTCCCTGGGGCACCTAGGTGGTAGAGCACAGGGCCTGGAGTGAGGAAGACTCATCTTCCCAAGTTCAAATCTGGCCTCAGACTAGTTGTGTGGGCAAGTCACGCTGTTTGCCTCCATCTCTTCATTTGTAAAATGAACTGGAGAAGGAAATGATGCTCCAGTATTTTTGCCAAGAAAACCCCAAGGAAGGTCACTAAAAGTCGGGACATGACAGAAAAAAAAAACTGAAAAGATTCCCTAGCTATTCCCAAGCACTATCCTTCCTGGTAGAGTGAGGGAGAAGGATACACAAAGACACAGAGGGGGCAGCCCAGAGTGGTATTTATATGCCCGAAGGAGATGTCCCCAGGAGAGATCAGATTCACGCAAGGAGACAGTTTCCTTGACTACCTATGGGCCTCAGTACAAATCCCTGTTTATTTTGTTGTGTGTAATTCACTTGCTGTGTGCTCCATACTTCATTAGCTTGATCCTAGCAAGATACCTAAATGAGAGCAAAATGAAGTATATTTTATTAGAGAAGCTCCTCTATAATACAAGCTTAAGGCTCTGAGGGTCTGGTTCTAACTGGGACAAGGATGACATATAAATATATATATATATATATATATATATATACAGAGAGAGAGAGAGAGAGTGAGTCTTACAGCACCAGTGGAACGGAGGTCATGATATTGTATTAACAAGGCAATAATCGCAACATAGATGATACTTGTAAATATGGTTATATAGTTCTGTATTGCGAAATGTAAGAGACTCTCTGTTTAGAAGGTAGAAGAAGTAAACCATTTATTCAGATTCCAGAGAACCAGATCCCAAAACCAATAAGTCCAACCCCTCCAGAACCAGTAAGTCCACTTTATAATAACAGCAAAGAACCTAAAACACAACATCACAGCAGGGAGCCAAACCATCCCATAACCTTCTCACCCTCTGCTAGGGCCTTGCCACCAAGAATCACTCACAGCACAGCTAGCACACATCTGCTCTCTCCCTCAGCTCTAACTGCTCTGAGCATTTCCTGCTCCATCCTTTCCTGTTCCTCTTGTTCAGCAAGCTCCTCCCATCACATGTGACCTAGGCTTCCTATGACATAAACAGGTCACATGAGCCTATTAATGGATGGGAATGATCTTCAAATTGAAATTGCCAATACATTTGGCCCCAAGATCTTTCTTACCCATTACATAAGTTAATGGAGCAATCAATAAGAGTTTTGGGATAACTGGTGTCAACAGAACTTTACAACACTGTCACAGGAATAGCACAAAATAAGTACATAAAACAATATCATTCCCCCTTTGAATGAAAGGGGCTCAAAATCTTGGGGTAGAGGGTGAACGTCTCATCCTCCATATCTTCTTCCTGCTGAAATTGGATTTAGAGCTATCCCTGCCCCAAGAAGTCAAGAGTCCCATTTGAGAAGTCAGTTCTTTAGTTGGCATCTGGAGCTTGGTTGACACCAGGTCCAGGGATGACATGTCACAGTTGTGGACAGGTCCAGGGATGACACATCACAGGGGTGACATCAGGGTCTGACATCTGGCTTAAGTAATCAGGCATCTGCAGGTGGAGGGTACTAAGCCTGCAGGAAACAAATATAGCAAACAAATTTAACAGATAAAATTCCAAAACGAAACAAGGAGACTATCTTTTTCACATTCATGGTAGGATACATGAGTCAAGGGTACAATTTGGAAATCATCTTCTCCTGAATAAACAACAGTTACAGTATTATCCTTCCCATGTGCTATAATTGCCACAGCCTTTGGAATATTGTCTGGCTTCCATTTTACCCTTACTTTAGCTCCCAATTTTATTCTGTCAGTAGAACCAAACCCTTCTTTCCTCTCAGAAGGAGGGTCAGTTTTCACAAGGGGTATTGTTTCATAAGGGATAATAATCACTTGAATTATTCTATCATTTTTACAAAACTGTATAGGTTCTTTACCCAAATTTTGAAATGTCCCAATAATTTCTCCTTGATAATTAGAATCTATCACTCCAGCCAATACATATATTCCTTGAGCTGCTAATCCTGATTTAGGTAATATGTGTCCAAAATGATTCTTAGGGAGTCTCATACATATCCCAGTAGAAATTTTTCTTATTTCTTTTCTATCCAACCAAAAGCCCTCTAAACAATGGAACTCATATCCTGCTGAACCAGGTATTCCTGGATATGGTCGTGGGACATCTTCCCTCACAATCCAATACTCAATATTTGGGATCTTGTGAGTCTGTTGTTTTCTAATTTGCAGATTTGGGGTCATCATTCTGGCTAGAGGTGTACTTCCTCCTAATTGTTTATTATTCAAATTACATAAAGCAGTGAATAAATTATCCTACCAATTTTGATACAAACCATTAGAACTTAACTTTTTTAACTGTTCTTTCAATAATTGATTCATTCTTTCAACTAGCCCAAATGCTTGTAGATAATATGGAATATGATATATCCATTCTATATTGTTCAATATGCAATATCTTTTCATTTCATTACCTTTGAAATGTGACCCATTGTCACTTTGAATCTGCCTTAGGGTTCCATAATACAGACTTATAATATCTAGAGTTTTACAGGTGTTTTCCGGGTTGCAGTCTTATAAGGACAAGCCACTAGTACACCTGAATAGGTGTCAACACAAGGTACATCCCTTATCTTGGGGTAGTGGTCCAATATAATCTATCTGCCATATTTGGGCTGGAACTTTTCCCCTTGCTATTTCTCCAGTTACTACCCAAGGAATGGTCCATTCTTTTTCCAATTGACATATGTAACATTCCTCTGCTACTTGTTTTAACAATGAATGAGAGATACTAATACCTCAATCTTGTGCCCACCAGTGTGTGGCCTGGATCCCTAAATGACAGGCCAGTTAGTGGGCCCATTTTGCTAGCCCCAGATCATCAGTAGGGACAATATGTTCAGTAGCAATCTTTGCTAGTCGATCAGCACGTGCATTGTACTCACGATCTGGTGTAGTGAGGGCCATATGAGCATGTACATGAAAAACTGACAAATTAGTAACCAAAGACATGTCCCATATATCTTCCTGCAATTCTTTGCCCCAGATTTGTTTACCAAGAATTGCCCAATTTTGATTTTTCCACATGAGCATTCATGTAGATAACCCATTAGCTACTGTCCACGAATCAGTGAATATATGACACTGTCCTCTTTTCTCTGTTGTTATAGCTTGATGTACTGCCATAAGTTCAGCATATTGACTACTTCCACCTATCCCAGTACTTTCCAAAGTTCATTTAGTACATGGGTTATAGGCTACTGCTTTCCAATGTCTTTTATGGGCCAAATATTTTGCTGTTCCATCAGTAAACTATGCATGTTTCTTCTGTTCTTCAGTTAATCTAGCATATCCCTCATTCCATTTTACCAAGGACTGAACCAACTGTTGCCTTGGTTCAGGGAGTTTATCATTTCCCTCCATGTCTATGTTTGCTATACACTCATGTGGAGCAGAAACTTTTGCCTGTCTTCAATCTATTTTGAATATACCATTTCCATTTAATTATGCTAGCCTCTTGAGCATGTCTAATTCTGTGAGAAGCTGGGATACTCATTTCCCAGGTCATAATCAGGATTCCAGAACTTAATATTACTTCATGGCCCAGAGTCAGTTGTTCAGTCTCTACCAAAGCCCAACATGCAACTAACAACTGCTTTTCAAAAGGTGTATATTAAACTCCAGATGAAAGATGTTTCCTAGACCAAAATCCTGAGGGTACATTTCAGCTTTGTTGTTTTTGCCACAAACTCCAGTTTGCATATTATTCCTGTACAGTCACTTGCAATTCCACCAGGTCACTTTGCATAGGCCATAAATCCAGAGCCAAATGTATAGTAGCCTTGGCTTCTTCAAAAGCATTACTTTGCTCAAGTCCTAATCAAAATCATACTTTTTCATGGTAACTTTATATAAGGGTTTCAAAATCTGTCCCAAATGTGGAATGTGGTGCCTTCAATATCCAAATAGTCCTATGAACTTTTGGGCCTCTTTCTTATTGGTGGGGATAGGAAAATCTTGAATCTTTTGTCAGGCTTGTGGGAGAATTTCTCATAGTCTTTTATTCCACTGTACACCCCAAAATTTTACAGTTTGAACTGGTCCTTGAATCTTTGTAGGATTAATTTTCCATCCTTTGCTTTTCACATGCTCAGTTAGTAGTGTCAAACTCTTCTCCACTTCTTTTACATTTCCTCTCTGTATTATAATATCATCTATGTAGTGGGTAAGCTGTATACCAGGTAGCTTTAATTTATCTAAATGTTCAGCCACAATCCTATGACAAATAGTTGGGCTATGCAGATATCCTTGTGGCAACCATGTAAATGTATACTGTCAGCCCTGCCATGTGAAAGCAAACTGGTCCCATTGTTTGGAGTATGTTGGGATCATAAAGAAAGCATTCGCTAAATCAATAACTGCATACCAAGTCCCATCATATTTCTGGATCATTTCTATTAAGGTAACAGTATCTGGAACAGCAGCATACAAGGGTGGAGTCACTTTATTCAATTGTCTATAATCCACTGTCCTCCACGTTTCATCTGACTTTTGAACTGGCCAGACTGGGTTATTCCATCGAGTGGTTGTAGGGACTAAACTCCTACCTCAACACATTCCTTTATAGTACTGTTAATTTCATCTTGCCCACCTGACACACAATACTGCTTCAAAGTAATTACTTCAGAAGGTTCAGGTAAAGTGATTGGGTCCATTTTTACTTTTCCCAATAAAGCTGTATTAATTCCTATTTTCCTTACTGCAAATTGGTATCTCCCCTCAGGTAAATTCAGAGTCATACCTCTCAATATATCTATTCCAATGATGTATTCAGGAATGGGTACAATGACCAGGGCATATTCTTTCTTAGCCAGTTGTCCAGTTTTCATTATTAGTTTGATTTGTCTGGCTCATATTTCAGTATCTCCTAGTCCTGTGTTGGTAATAGGAGTTCCATGACTGAACTTGTCAGGATTTCTATATGTAAGGGAGACCTCTGACCCAGTATTGATCAATGCCCTGGATCAATGGGTCGATGATCCATTTTTACAATATATAGTAAGATTGATATGGGGTCTGTAATCCATCTGTGTGTTTCTTTAATCTGAGCTGGGGCTCAGCCTACTTTCTAGTCTCCTTGAAGGCGTGGATACAAAGGTCCAAGACCTGTACAATTTGTAGGGGCAGTTCTTACTTCTCTATTCTGTCTGCTATTAAGCCCCTTATCTTGGTATATTTTGTATAGCTCATTAGTTGGAATATCATCTGTTCTTCCAAAATCTACCCCTGCTCTCAATAGAGCAGTAAACATTGCTTTTCTTGTCACTCTATTCTGACATTGAATCCGCTGGCTATTCTCACTTCTCTCTCAAGGAAATTTATCTTTTCTCCAGTCTCCTAAGTCACTTAACTGTGAAATCTTATCTAGCACCTCTGAAAGAGGGTGCCCTATATCCCCAATTAGCAGAGTCAGAACTAGATGTTTATAAGCAGGAGGAGCTGTCTTAACTATCAAATTTCAACTAGAGACTCCCAAGGGAGTATCATACTATGCATCAGCATTTCCCATAATAATAGCAGTCTTCATCACCTCCTCCTTTAACTTTCTCATACAGTTTCTAAGTGAATATCAGGGTCTATCAGCACTGGGTCACATAGAATCAGTGGGATACCCTCAGTTACATCCCTTTGCTGCTAAAGCTAACAGGCTAATTGTCCTGTTACTTCCTTGTAGGTGATAATCCCTAAAAGCTTGCTGTATGAATCAATTCTACTACTTATGAATTTCATACAGTCCACACTATCCTCAGATACTACTGTGGCCCCTTCATCACTGATTATCGCAATCCAAGATATTAAGAATTCTCCCATTCCTTGAGTAAACTGACCCAAGATATCTGTGATTTTGTGCTGTGTAAAGTCTTCCAACACCTCTCAAAATACTGTATTATTTCCTTGGGTCTCTTGCCTCCTTCGCAGTATGAGATGTACTTCTCTTTGAGAAGCCTAGTCTAACATATCTGGCTCAGGAGCATCATGCCACATAGTATCATTTCGTGCCTCAGCTCCTAATATACTATCATTTTCTGCCAACTCTCTTTGCCTACTGCCATGGCAACAGGATTGGCAACTAAACCCAACCTGGACTGAACTTAGATGCACTTTTGACTTCCTTGGCTTCCTTTATTTCTAGCCAAATTAATAGCAAAATTCCCATTCAAATCAGTCAATTCCTGAACAATAATCTGTTCATCTGCCACCTGAGATTCCCCATCTTGCTGTGGCAAAGAAATATTTTCATTCAAGCTAGCTAATTCTCTTTCCATCTGAGTTTTCTCTTTTAACAATCTGCCCATTCTTTCATATATCAGACAATAAGCTGGTAACAATATCCAGCCTCTCTTAGAGAGTGCTGCTGGCAGTTCTCTCTCTGGCTTAACTTTAATTTCTTGCCAACATCTTTCCAAATCTCTAGGTTCTCCCCTCTGTAGCTTCTGTTCCCAGTTTTCATACATCATCCCATCCTGGAATAACTATTTCTTCCTCTAAAGCCCTTCTACCTCTAAATAGAAGTTTTATACCTTGTGATCCCGCCCTATTCATCGCCAAATGTATCAGCAAGGCAATTAATCACAACATTGACGATACTTGTAAATATGGCTATATAGTTCTTTATTGCAAAATATAAGAGACTCTCTGTTTAGAAGGTAGAAGAAGTAAACCATTTATTCAGACTCCAGAGGACCAGATCCCAAAACCAATAAGTCCAACCCATCCAGAACTAGTAAGTCTGCTTTACAATAATAGCAAAGAACCTAAAACACAACATCACAGCAGGGAGCCAAGCCATCCCATAACCTTCTCACCCCTTGCCGGGGCCTTGTCACCAACAATCACTCACAACACAGACAGCATACATCTGCTCTCTCCCTCAGCTCTAACTCCTCTGAGTATTTCCTGCTCCACCCTTTCCTGTAACTCGTATTCAGCAAGCTCCTCCCACTACATGTGACTTAGTCTTCCTGTGACATAAGCAGGTCATTAAAGAGCTTCAAATTTAAATTACCATTATAGATATTGACAGAGGACTCATTTTATGGAGAAGGGAAATGAGACAAAGAGAGATTAAAAGTAACATGACCAAGATCATACTGTTACAACTCCATAATAGAATCATATCTAGGTACTTACACTCTTTTTGGCAATTTTTTTTCTGTAAACTTTCCATTTAGGATTCTACATGAAATTGAATTGGTCCTACCTGTTACCACACAAGGATAGGGCCTATAAGTAGAAATGATCCTACAAAAACTGGAAAATATTGTCCAATGTTGATTTTTTCTTTCCTTCTAAATACAGGAAGGGAAAGAAGCCCTGAGAAAGAAACAACAGCAGTGTTTATGATATCTTGCAAATTTTCTTTCAGTATCTATTAAGCTACATGCTGAATTACATCTGTTCTATATTTGTTCAGTGGGACCTTGAAGTCAGTGAATTACCTTAGTTCACAGTCTGAAATACCAGTATCCTCTTGGCTTTCCAGCACCACCCCAAATCCCAGGCCCAGCTCCATCTCCTTCCAAAATTATGTCTCTCTCAAACTTTCCACTAAGCAACCCAGCTGTCAAAATGCTCCTTTTGAATTCTCTTACTTTGGAGAATATAAAAGAATTCTAGGCATCACCACACCTATGTCAGATGTAAAGGAACTTCTTACATTTGCCCTGCACATCTCTAATGCATACTCAGGAAATGTCAATTGATATTAGGGATTATTTGGTTGTGGTTCTTGTGGAAGAATTTGGCCTATAAACCTATGAGATGCTTTTTATGCTTCTTTCAAAGGACAGCCTTCTGCATTTTTTTCTTAATGATAGCTTGTTTTGACACTAGTCACTTCCCATCAGGCAACTCTCTACTCTATTGTATTTTTCTATAAAAACAGTTAAACTAGATAAAATAATGATTGTTACCTACAGTAAATGTATCTGGTAAACTTTTTATTTCTTTCCTACTTTCCATTTTAGGAGTTTTTACCACATGCATTAAAAAAAGGATTTGTGATTTGAATTTAGTCATTTAGAGCATCATTCATTGTATTTGACCTGATTTTTGTTGTCTTAACTGTTGTCTTCATTTATATTGTTGTAGTCTTGTAGGAAATTGGATAGAGTGCCCAGCCTGGAGTTAAGAAGACTCATCTTCCTGAATTCAAATCCAGCCTCAGACACTTCCTAGCTAGTGTGACCCTAGGCAAGTCTCTTCACCCTGTTTGCCACAGTTTCCTCATCTATAAAATGACCTGGAGACAGAAATGGCAAACCACTGCAGTATCTTTGCCGAGAAATCTCAGATGGAGTCACAAAGAGTCAGAACTGAAAACAACTGAACTACCTTGTTTTCTTGATTCTCTTTCCTTCATTCTGCCACAGTCCACATAAGACTTTCCATGTTTCTTTTAACTCTTCAAAGTCATCATTCCTTACATTACAATAATATTCTATTACATTCATGTAATAGAATATTACATGTGTCAGAATTTGTTTAGAGATTCCTCAATCATTGGGTATATCATTTGTCTCTAGCTGTTCTCTTACAAATAGTTCTATTCCTTATATTTTGTTGCATATAAGCTCTTGTTTATTTTGTTGATCTCCTTCAATTATTAAGCCAAGAGGGGAAGAAGGGATTAATGATTTATTTAATGATTGATTAATGACTGATATGATTAATAGTGGATGAGAATAGTTTTTTTCTTGCCTAATTACAAAACGATGTCAAGAATGATTGGACCAATTTACGATTCTATGAGCAGTAAATTGACATACTTGTGTTCCTACAACCTTTTCGATATTTTTCCATCTTTTGCCATTATTGTAAATTTAGAGTAAGTGTGACAACTCAGAGTTACATTTCTCTGATCATTGCCAATTTTAACACTTTTTCAGATGGTTAATAATTGGCATTTGTAGAATATTCTATATTGTTCAAAGTGTGCTCACAAAATAGAATTATAGAGCCAGAAATGGAAAGGCTCTCAGAAGTCATCTAGTCTTATCCCTTCATTTTATAGCAGAGTTAACTGAAGTTATATGACTTGCTTAAAGTCACAAATTAAGTATCCAAGGTAAGACTCCAACCCAGGTCTTTAGACTCCAACAAAGGACGTATACTGTTTCCGCTTTACCATTCTGCTTCCCAGTTTATTGTTTTCAAAGCTTTTTTTGTATCATTTGACTACTTTGTTGTGAAATGGCTTTTTTTTAAAATATAGATTAGTATCAATCTCCCATAGATTCTGGATGTCAGACTTTTATCATTGATGTTTGATTAAAAGAAATCCATTTGGTCTTTTTTCTTGTTCTACCTGCACTGATTTTCTACTTTTATTTATCAAAACTATTTTGTCTTTTCTAATTTCTTCCATTCCATCTCTAATTATGAGTTCTTCCCCAGTTTCTCTTCAATCTTTGTAGTACAGGTTTTTATTTAGATTGCATATGCATTTGGAATTAATTGTGATATATGGTATAACTGGTGGTGTAAACCCTATTTCCTACTAAACAGCATCCTCAGCAGCTCATGTTGAATAAAGGATCCTTTCCACTCCCCACCCTAACACTCAGTAGTTTATGTTTGGGCTTATTGAATACTGAAATACTGCACACATTTGCTTTTTAGTTCTTGCTTGTGTCATCTATTCTAATTTTTTTATCCAGTGTCAGCTAATTTTCATTACTATTTTACAATATAATTTCATATCTGGTACTGCTATATCCTTTTAATTCCTGTTTTTTTATTAGATACTTTGGTATTCTTGGTTTTTTATGTTTTTACATTGTCTAATTTTATATTCTTTGGCTATTCAATTGATATAGGGCTAAAGCTATAGATTAATTTGGGTAATACTCTCATTTTCTGAATATATCGTGCACAGTTGGGTCCATCTTTTCCCAGGCTAGAGTGGGCAAATATTAAGCTAAACTTGCTGGAACTTGGAACTTTAACTGAGCTTTCCAGCCAAGACTGTAGAGGGTTTACCTAGTAGGAAGTTTGAGAGAATTTGGGAAGGAATGGAGTTGGACCCTGGCCTTGGGGGTAGTGCTGCAAAGCCCAGAGAATGCTTGTATTTGAGAGTCCCACCACATTGCAAAGGAACACAAATCATGTTTGCTGGGAACCTGGAGAAGCCTAGCAATAGTTGTTTCTTTAACTCCCTTCCTTCCTTCATCTACCTGTTTACTGTATCTACCAAACCTTTATAATCTGTTGTTTATTTATGTCTTATCTATTTTTTCTCCTGATTGTGTCTTCACACAAACATATGTGGTTGATCTCAGACAAGTACATTTCATTGTGTGGGATTTAAAAGGTATGCAGAGCATGCAAAGGTGTGTGACTCCTTAGGGCATACATGCTGTAAACTTCCTTTCTCCAGCATTGATAATTTATTAAAAATCACCTTTGGGGAACATTAAGGCAACCTTGTCTTTATTTTCCTTTTATTAACAATCCTGTTGATGTCATAAAAATGCAAAAAGTCTTAAAATAGAATCCAGCACCTGTTTTTCTTCCTATGTTATAATTTCTAGCTGAGCACTTCCCCTCCTCCACAAAAGACAGAGAAAGAGAGAGAGGGACAGAGACAGAGAGAGAGAGAGAGACAGAGAGAGACAGAGACAGAGAAACAGAGACAGAGAAAAGGATGGGGACTGAGTGGCAAGGACTAGAAGAGAAAGTTCCACTCTGAACTGGCCAAGAAGGCAGAGACAGGGTGGTCTGTGAGATTTTCAATTCCTTCCCTCTGGTTATAAGAGAGGCAAAGAAGGGCCATTACCACTAGAGTGAGTTTCATTTCCTACATATAGAGTGAGTTTTGCTTCCTACATATAATCAACATTATTGTCATATCACAGAAATGATCATTGAATATCTCTCCAATTATTTTTGTTGTGGTTGTTCAGTCATTTTTCAGTCTTGTCTGACTCTTTCTGACTTCATTTGGGGTTTTCTTGGCAAAGGTACTAGAGTAGTTTGCCATTTCCTTCTCCAGCTCATTTTACAGATGAGGAAACTGAGGCAAACAGGGTGAAGTGACTTGCCCAGGGTCACACATCTAATAAGTTTGTGTACACACCATATAGTTGTATTTCTATATCACGTTGTGTTGGTAGATTATATTTATATGTTTTGTAGTTATTTCAAATGGAATTTATTTTTTTCTATTTTTCTTCTTGACTTTTGTTTAAAAATATATAGAATTGTTGTGATTTCTAAAAGAGTTGTTTTGAATCTGCTCCTTTGCTGAAGCTATTTCTTTTCCTGATTTTTAGGTGATTCCCTTGGGTTTACTTAAGTGAACTTTCATATTCAGAAATACAGATTTTTGCCTTCCTTTTTGCCAATGTTTACTCCCTTAACTTCTTTTTTCTGATATAATTGCTATAGCTAGAATTTCTAGTACCATGTCAAATAATAAAAGGAATAGTATAAATCTTTGCTTCATCCCTGATCTTAGCAAGAAAATTCCCAGGGTTTTGCCATTACAAGTAATGCTAGCTCTTATTTTTAAATAGGTGGTTTTTACCCCTTTAAGGAACGATCCCTTTTATTCCCATTTTTTACCGTTTTTTACGAGAAACAAATTAAAGTTGCATTTTCTCTAAGACTTTATGCATCTATTTATGTAAGCATACTTTTTATTATTTTGATTTTTCATTTATTATGTTAATTTTAGAGATTCTAAGATGGTGTCTTAAGATGGTTTTGATTTGCATTTCTCTGATTAATAGAGAATGTGATTATCTTTTCATGCTCTTACTAATAGCTTATTTTTCCTCCTTCAAAAATTGCTCATTTCCTTTCATGATTATTTCATTGGGAGTGGAAAATTACTAGTCCTATGCATCACCATTTCTTTCAAATTTTGAATGTCAGACTTTTATCAGATTTTTCTGCAAATATCTTTCCCAATCTGTTTCTTTCCTATTAATTTTAGAGACATTGTTTTTGATAGGCAAAATTTTTGTCTTTGTATAATCAAACCCACTGTTTTTATTGCCAATAATTTTTTATTTGTTGATACTATGTATTTTCTTTCTTGACTCCTCCTTAGCATATGATTCATCTTGTAAATTTCCAGGGTGCCTAAGTTGTGATTCTGAGGCCACATCTAATGTCACTTTTGCTATAGTTCTTCACAGTTTCCAGGAAGTAGCTGCCCATCATTCAGTCCTTTACCAGGTAAAATCCTTCATTGTCATGGTACCTTTACTATATGGAAGATAAAATACTCCCAAATTTCTTTGACCAAGCAAGAGACGCAGTCCTTCTTGTGTATAATGGAAACTCGGTGACAAAAAAAAGAGCCTCTACTTCAAACTCTGTTTTGTTCATTCCAGTTCCCACTGAATTCAATGACTTTGGCCTCCTAGGTATCCTTCTCATAAAACCCTCCATCTCCCAACCCCAAGCATTTTCACCTTCTGTTCTCCATGCCTGGGATTCTCTCCCTCTTTCTTTCATTCTTTCCTCTCTCCCTCACATCTTTACTTTCCTGGATTCCTTCAAACCTCAAACTAAATCTCACCTACAAGAAGCCTCTTCCAGATCCCCCTAATACTAATGTCTTCTCTCTGTTATCTCAAATTTATCCTGCATATATCTTATTTGTTTATGGTAGTTTTCATGTTGTCTCCTCCATTAAATTGTGAACTTCTTGAGAACAGGGACTTTTTTGGCCTTTCTTCATATCCTCAGTACTTATCACAGTGCTGGCACATAGAATGTGCTTAATAAATACTTATTAACTTGATTTCTTGCAGAAATTCAACCAGAATTCAGGAACGTTTCTTCTACTCCTCTTGTATGGGCAGCTAGGTTGTATAGTAGATAAAGTGCTGAAATTGGAGTCAAGAAGTTCTGAATTCAAATCCTGCCTCAAACTTTTATTAGCTTGTGACCCTAGGCAAGTCACTTAACCTAGTTTGCCTTAGTTTCCTCAAATGTAAAATGAAGATAATAATAACATCTACCTCACAGGATTGTTGTGAAGATCAGATGAAATAATATATGTAAAGAGCTTTGCAGAACTTAGAGCACAAAATCAATGATAGTTACAGCTATTATCTTCAAGTGTGTCTCTGTCAACAGCACCAGATGGGACTGACTAATGTCCTCTTCTCCCTAGGCATTGATAAGGTATGTCTCTTGCCCAAGTAAGTACATTTCATGGGTCTGGAAATTTGATAAAATGCTCCAATTTCATTTCAAATATTCTTGCGGGAGTAACTGGACAGAACAGTTGAAATTATCCAGAATTCTTTTTTTTCCAAATTTAGTGAATAGTATGGGTGGGGAAAGTTATGTACTTTATGGCTCTACCACTACCATATGGTGAGAGAGAGAGAGAAATAGCCCCTGCTAGATTTTTATTGTTGTTGATGGTGATGTAGTAACAGTAATAGTAGTCACAGTGGTGGTAGTGGTGGTGGAGGAGGAAGAAGAGAAGGAAGAGAAGGATGAGGAGAAAAAGAATAGCAGAAAGAAGGAGAAGAAAGAAGAGTTTGAGGAAGGGAAAGTGGAGGGGGAGAGGGAAAGGGAAATATGGGAAAGAGAGAAAGGAAGAAGAAAGGAAAAGGGAAGAAGAGAAGAAGGGGAGGAGAAGAGGAAGAAAAAGGGCAGGGGAGAGAAAGAAGGAGGGAGAGAGAGAAGAGAAGAGGGAGAAGGAGGAGAAGAAGAAGGAAGAGAAACACAAGAAGTAGGAAGATAAGAAGAAAGAGTAGGAGGAAAAGGAGAAGAATTAGTAACCCCTTTGCCATTGCTGATGGTAGTGACTTGATCCTAAATTGCCATCATAAATGCCTCTATGTCCAAACATAAATTCATATGACTCAGCCGTTTATTCAATACTTCTTTGTCAATGAACTGTTGGAAGAGTTCATGCAGACATTTAACATAGATGGTCTATTGATTCCACCCTTGGATTTTAGGTGTTTCACAAATTGAAACTCGAGTTTAGTTACATTTAACAAATCCAAAGGTATGTACTTATTTTAAAAAATATCTTTATAATTGCTCATTGTAGTGACCTTAACTGCTTGTTTCCAGTCTGCTTGTTGTAAAATTACTTCTACAGGTTTTTAACCTATTTCTCACATGCTTTAACAATGTCTATCAATTCTCTTTTTCCTTTTTGGAAAGGAAATATTAAACCCTTTATAGTTGTCTAAGAGTGATGGTCCCCATGTTTTCTTAAATTAATAGGTTTTTGTTAGGAAAATGTCCAAATATGTTATGGTCTATTTTACATTTCTAAAAGTATACATTCTGACTGATTTTGGATAGGAGCTAATTACTTTAAATGCATTCTCATTGAGGTATTGATAATAATTTAATTGATACATATTGATAATAATTTAATAATGATGATGGTGGTGTTAATGATGATGATGATGACAGTCACAAAATCTATAAATCAGAAGAAAAAAGATAAGAAAGAGATACAGAAGCAAATAGAATTTTTTGTAATTTTGTTAAAATTGCAATCTGCATATTTCAAGCAAAATTTTAAACAAAATTGTGTTTCATTCATAATTATATTTATTCTTTTTGTGTCTTTGAATATTTACTTTTTAGATTAGATTTTTCTAAAACTGCTCAATAGACCCTCCTAAGTGATTAGTCTGCTTTTTGTCATCACAGTTTCCTTTATTGGCTATAGCTTCTCTTCTCCCGTGATTTCCCAGAGGGGGGATGTTAAAATGCCAAACAATTGCAGTGACACTGAATGCTTTCAAATTCTCCATGTACAGATTCCACAGATGGCAGAGCTTCTGTTTCACTCCCTGTCTACTGAAGCCAGATGCTTGTGATCCAGCCTTGAAATCTAATCTTCAGGGGCCTCCAAGCAGCAACCAGTACAATTCAAAGGCTGGGAAAACACACCAGCCAATCACAGGATTTGGAACTGGAAAAGGCCTTAAACATCCCCTAGTCCACTCCTCTCCTTTTACAGATGAGGAAATGGAGAAGTGAAATAACCAGCCAGAGTTCACACAGGTAAACAAGTATAGCTCTAAGTCTTTGGATTCTGGATAATTTTCTGAGTGCTTGGGATTTAGAAGGATTCACAGAACCTTTTACTAAGTGGGAGTAGAAAGATCAATCTTGGAAACAGAATCACACAAGAGTCACTGTCTACCTTCTGGTCTTTCTTGGCTCAAAATCTTTCCAGCATGGGAATAGAAGATGAATGAATACATTTCAAATCAAAAAATACTTCCAAAATACTTGTCACTCTTTTCATGGACTTCTGAAGCTTGGTTAGAAATTTATACTGAAATACATCAGAAATGTTCATGTCTAAAACTTTCTAATTAATGAATGACATACAAAGCTATATTATTGTGCATGCTTCAGCTAAAGTCTAAAAGGTGACCCCTCTGAATAATATTGCTGATTTAATCCAGTTAGTACACAAGTCCAAATCACTAGATCTAAATAAATTCTATTACCAAGTAGTGTTGTGTTTGAACTTCATTTTTGAAGAGGACCATGACTCAGGAAAATTTGAAAGAGCTAGTAGATGGGACTGCTGCCTTTGAGAAGTCACTTAATTTCACTGACTCTCAGTTCAATAAAACTGAAGGGATTGGACTAGATGATCTCCAAGGTCAATTCCAGTTCCAAACTTGTGGTCTGGTCCAACCCTTTCATTTTACAGACAAGTATAGTCAGTTCAGGAAAGGTAAAACTTCTCCAGAGTATCACATCTAGTAAGTGGGAGTGGTATGATTGTCTCCAGATGTCTCCAGAATCCAAGTCCAGAGTCCATTTTACCATAGCACATTCCTCATTCTTTCTTTTACCTAGCTATCAGAAAGTCTCCATATAGATACTGTCTATTTGGGGTGTATTCGTGGTTTAAGAAGGAACTAGCAGAATTATCAGGCTCATCTAAATCACATAATTATTGTTAGTCAACAAGCCAGGAACTGTGCGAAATGCTGATATTACAAATACAGAAAGAAAGAAAGATGGTCCCTGCTCTCGAGGAACTTACATTCTAACAGGTGAAGAGAGCACATAAAAGAAAGCTGAAAAATCTGTGAGAGGATAGATGAGTCTCTTTGACTCTTCAAATTGAAAAGGATCCAAAAAAATGGATTCCAACCCTTATCTGAAACATGAATGCCTTCTAAATCATCCCACTTGAAGACCTCAATTAATATTGACCCCGCTCCAACTAAGTCTGTTCCATTCCATCTTTGGACAATTAAAATCGTTAGGAAGGTCTTTCTTATATCAAACATAAATTGGCTTTCTAATATTATTTCTAGTTCTGAACCCTGGAGACAATGAGAATAAGTCTGATCCCTTTGGCATATGACCATTCAAATATTTAAAGAAAACTTACCAATCTGGAGATGTAGCACTATAGGAACTTTGGAGAGGAGAGATATTCCTTCTTCAAGTAAGGACATGCATAGTTTCAGACAATCTTCAGGAAGAGTTACAGAAATGTAATGGGAGTTGGCTCCTCCATATGTCCCTGCTTTCCAATTTGCCTCCCTTAAAACTTCAGGTAATTTTCCCTTACATGAGATCAGGGTTTCTTTCATTTGGTTTGAGCTAAGTTGAAATCACTGCCTTTTAAAGAGCTCATTCACTCTTGTCTGTTTTCTGGCATATTCCAATCCATAAATGTCTCCAATTTCTATCTGTTATTTTTTTGGGTGAATAGATTTACAGACTCTTCACTATTTGTGATGATCTTTTGTGCAACCAGTAGTTAGTGAGAGGCAATGGGTATAATCTTCTCCCTTTAAGTGATAGCATCCAGCAATATTTGGAAGGTGAAAGGGGAATGATAGATACAAGTCCAGTCTGATAACCTCCTCTCAGAGATTAGAAAATAGAGCACCAGCCTTGAGGCTCTTCTCCTCCTCTCAAGGCAGGAATTTCAATTTCCTTTGGAGAGAAATAGATAAGATTCTATAGCTGTCTATCTATGCCTGCCCTCAAACTGAATGTGTATGTGTTTAGACAACCCATATGAGCATATGTATCTTACATGGACAGCATATATTTTACTGGAGAAAAACGGAAATTCATAGATAATCCAAAAAAACTCATTTTAGTCAGTGATAAATCTCCTTTGGCAAAGCTTTTTAAGAGCTGTTGACACCGGATGCACTTGAAGAACTTTTATTTCCTTTGACTGTACTCTAGGTATTTTAACATAGGTCTTAGGGTCAGGGGCAAGAGAGAGGCAACTAGAATGTTAGGATGAATTTTTCTTTATTTAAAAAATTACACAAGAGGTAATGTTTGATCTTCTCCCAATCCCCAAACCCAACCCCATATTGTACTGGATATAGAGTTCTAGCCAATATTTTCTGACTACTCTTCCTCAATAGGATGACAGGTTGTCCCAATTTTTAGTTTACAATAAAAGTATTTTTATATAATTAGCTGGTCTTCCTAATGCCAACATATGTATCTTACTTTAGGCTAAAGTTATGTGTAGATCAATTTTTTTTTGTAAATTAAACCCTTTTTTATGTAAAGGATATATATTTAAAACCAGACATAAGTTATTGGAAATGCTTGAGTGAATCTAGCACTCCTTGGCTATCAAGAGAAGGGGTGGTATATTCTTCTAGATACTCACTGTCATTATGTTTGGAGGTGTTTGACCAGAAAAGGCAAACGAACAGAAGAGATGCATGGTCTAAGAGAGGAAGACCAGTCATGTGAGGTCAATAGAACTAAAGCAAAATTCCTCTAGAGATAAAAAGTAACATGTTTAAGCAAATCTCACTGAGCAAGGGGGACAAGAAAGAAAGGGAAAGAGAAAGGAAGACTAGGATTTCCATTTTGATTTATTTTTTCCATTTTTGGAAGAACAAATGATTCCATTTTGGATTCCATTTTGATGTTTCATTCTATTGTTCCCTTCCTCCTCCATCATTCATTTCCAGTGTTATTTTATTGGTGTTGCCTGCATGGCATCAGTCTAGATTAGTCATTCAAGGATTAATTTTTAGGCATTGATCATATAGGATAATTTCTATTCAAACAGCACTCATAGACATCAAAGCACTTTTATAGGTATGACTCAATCAAACTTTTCCCACATTCTAGTAGGAACTGGAGGAAAAGAAAAGAAAGGCATAAGGGTGTGCATGATTCATCTAAGGTGAGAGAATATCACTTTCTTGTACATGTTTCTTCCAGGTGTTGCCAAGATCAGGCTACTAGAGATAGATGCCTGCTGGTTTGGAACAGAAGTCTTCCAGTCTCCTCCTTCTCTTTGACCTCCCTCTCTTTGACTCCATCAACAGCCACACACAATCCCCCCACCTAAATCTAATTTGTGCCAGACTGCTTTCCAGTTTTCCCAGGAGTGTTTGTCAAGCAGAAAGCCTTTACCCTAGCAGTTGGTGTCCTTAGATTTAATGAACACGGTGCTGCTATGTTTAATTGCTTCTGGGTTTTGTTGTTCAACTGATTTTTAAAAACATTTTAAACCAGTATCAAATGGAGTGAGACTTGGCAAATATCTTTTTTTCTTGAGATTCTTGACCTTTTGTTCCTCCAGTTGAATTTCAGTATTAATTTGTCTAATTCTATGTGGTAATTGGATAGGTATGTCACTGAATATATAAGTTAATTTAGGTACTGCTGTCATCTTTGTTGTATTGGTACAGCCTAACCATGAGTAATTAATTCCTCTCCAATACTTTATCTCTCTTTATTTCTTTAAAAATGTTTTGTAGCATCCTTTTTAGAGAAAGAGCCCACTATTTCCAGCATGACCAAGAGTCTTGGCCTTGTCCAAGTTTTATTTTGGTCCAAGACCAACTACCACTGATAAACAAGTAACCCCCGGTCTGGTTGATTTCCTTGCTTTAAATCTCTTCCCGCTCTGGTCCATTGTCTACTTAGCTGTCAAGCTGATCTTCCTAAACTGAAGGTCAGACTAGTCCCCCTTGACTACTTATTCAATTATTTTTAGTGATTTCCTGTTCCCTTCAAGATCAAATATAAGAATCTTATATTCAAGATTTAAAGCCCTTTACAACCTATCGCTTCAGGTCTTCTTATACTTTATATACCTCCACAGGGGTGTATGAGGTATTCAAGGAGGATGAGCACCTCTGGTGTGAGGGTTTGCCAAGCCCTTTTCCGGGCTGCTCATCCACCTTTGGTATTTACCTTCACTCAACTCTCACCAGTGGCTCCAAGAAGCTGTAGCATGCTCAGCAGCCACACCCCAGTAAAACCATCTTGGCAGATAGGCTAAACCACATTGAGGGTAATCAATAGGCCTCAAACCCATTAGTAAGATGTATACCCCAAACAAGTGAAGGCTTCCCGAAGCAAAATAGGTAGATGAGAACAATTTGTTCCAAACAGCTAAAGCAGGTACTGTGGAGTTCTTAAAGCTTGGTCAAATATGGAAGACACCAATGTCATCCACTCCATTCCAGGCCATCACCAGTCATCCTGACTTCTGCCCTGCCACTGGACTTCAATGATTCCGAAGAGAGAGTGAGACTGATGACTCTGCACAACTCTGCTTCACTTAAATACAATTCACACTCGAGTTAAGACATCACCTCTTGATGTCATTGGTCCCCTTTGAAACAAAGAATAAATAATACAAAATAAACAAAGAATAAACAATAGTACCTCTACATACACCATGTTAGCCTTCTTTTTATGTATGTATTTTTTATTTTCAATTTATGGAATAAAACAAACACTTCCATAACATAGTATAATAAAAAAGATGATTGCACATGAAACTGCAAATATACTACTTGCTACTACTTTCAAATATACAACAAAATTATCATGTAAATTTCTTTTTTCCCCCTTTTCCTCTCTTTCCCACACAGATTAGGTATCAGACACAAACTACATAAACTACAATAACTGCATAAATATATGTGTGTATGTATGTCAAATTGTTCTATACATACTTCTATTTATCAGTTCTTTCTCTGGATGCAGATAGCATTTTTCTTCACATGTCCTTTATAGTTAATTGGGTATTTATAATAATCAAAATATCTTATTCACTTAGTCAATCTTAAAAAAGTGTTGCTGTTACTGTATACAATGTTCTCTTGGTTCTGCTCATTTTGCTCTTCATCATTTTGTGCAAGTCTTTCCATGTTTTCCTAAGATCATCAAGCTCATCATTTCTTATAACCCAGTAGTATTCCAGCATAATCATGTACTACAGCTTGTTCAGATATTCCCCAATTGGTGGCATCCTGGAAATTTCCAGGTCTTTGCCATCACAAAGAAAGCTGCTATAAACATTTTAGATGTTCTTTGCACACATTCTGACTCTGGGCCTTATCACCGGCTGCACCCCATGCCTGGAATGTTCTCTTTGCTTACCACCACCTACTGGTTTCTCTGGCTTACCTCATTATTCAGCTCAAATTCCACCTTCTAGAAGAGGCCTTTCATGGATTCATTCACCAGTTAATGTCTTCCTTCTGAATTATGGAGATGCCATATTCAGGGAAGTATTAGTCCAGCACAGTATGGATAAGCTCAGTTTAACAGCAGTAGAAGCATTTGTTTACCCAGAAGCTAGCTCCTCAAGGAACTTTTATGGACACTTCCTGAGATAGTAGAAGATATCAAAGATTATAGTTCTAGAGTTATGAGTTGTCCTGGCCATATGTATTCCTTTCACTTTAAGAATGTGTTTTCCTACTTAATACTGTATGTGCATCAGTGGAAGAGTTTAATGGGTGGAATGTATATAAATATTGTGTATTTGCTTTATATTTCATTAAATGTTTTGGTTAAGGTTAATTGAGTGTTAGTGGCTGATTTATTAATGGGAAAGACAGCATCAGGGGCTCATGACCTACAGTTTTAATAGGAATAGTCACCCACAAAGGTTAACCCTAGGACCCCAAAAGTAGTGAATTGCAGCAGCCGCCTTCCTCTGGGGAAACCCTGACCTGCTAGTGTGAAGACAGGTCAAAGGGAAATGAGACAGAGAAAGAATTAATGCCTCTGGGGGAGGAGGTAAGAGTGAGAGAGGCCCTATGCATAAAATCATATTCATTTGCTCTGCAGGTTGAAAATACCAGATCTATTATTGTTGGGAGAAAAAAAATGTTTTTCACCAGCTGTAAAGACACTGCCTGAGTTTCCCTGTCTCCTTTTATCTATTTTCACTTAGCATGGACCCAGAAGTCCACGTTCCCAAATAAAGGTTTTTGGAAGTACAGATAGGCACACACACACATGTGCTCTCTCTGTCTCTGTCTCTGTCTCTCTCTGTTTCTCTGTCTCTGTCTTTCTTCTCTCTCTCTGTCTCAGTCTCTCTCTCTCTCTCTGTGTCTCTGTGTCTCTTGTGCGCACACACACACACACATGCATGTACACGCACACACATCTGACTGTCTGTCTGTCTATAGACTTAGGCTACATTCCCTTTTCAGAGTCACAGAAATCTAACTGTTTTCACCAGGGTTGGTAACCCTAGGCTTGCAGTCAGGACTCATCTGCTCCAGCAAGACTGTTGCCTGGGGGTGAAATAATTTCTGCTTCATCTAATATTCTCCTCATACAAGTGAGCACTGCTCAGCACTAAGCTGAATGCCCCTGAAGCTCTCTCTGCTTTTCCTTCACTTTGTAATATGACAGATAAGATGACTGTCTGCCTAACACTGAAATAATGAATGTTCCTGATGTGGTATCTTAGGCACCAGGGCTGGAAACATCACTAGGAGTTTCTGGGCCTGGGACAAGCATCTCAAAGCACATCTTCAGTCTGGGGAGAGAGATTCTGTACCAAGGCAAAGGAGGCGGAGATCCCAGGACATCAAGGTGGGGCAGCTCTTGGGTGACCAGCATACAGAGTTGTTGTTTAGTCATGTCCAACCCTTCATCACGACCCCATTTGGGATTTTCTTGGCAAAGATACTGGAGGAGTTTGCCATTTCTTTCTCCGACTCATTTTACAGATGAGGAAACTGAGGCAAGCAGGAGTAAGTGACTTGCTGAGGGTCACACAGCTAGTAAGTGTCTGAGTGCAGATTTGAACCCATGAAGCTGAGTCTTCCTGACTCCAGGCTCAGTGCTCTATCCACTGAACCACCCAGCTACCTTCACACAAGATTGGGGAGGAACAAAGAAGGGAAAAGAAAGAGGTCACCTGACATCTGCTAACTTCCATTTTTAACTAATTATTCTTATTACCTGAATGCTAAACTCCTTTGTTTCTATGCTACTCTAGGATGAGAAGTACTCTTTTTGCTAGAGATAATAGCTGGACCTGTGATCTCATTGCTATGGGGAACTCCCAAGTGAGGAAGCTCCCTCTACAAACACAAATTGGCACCTTCTCCATGATTTATAGTTTTAGGGAGCTGCCTAGGCCATTGAGAGGTTGAACAATTTGCCTACAGTCACACAGCCAGGATGCATCAAAAGGTGGGACCAGAATCCAGGCATTGCTGGCTTTAAGACCACCTCTGTATCCATGATGCACCACTGCCTCCCTTAGTACTGTTATCAACCTCTAAATTCTGCTCCCAGAAACAAAGCCTCGGTTACATCACCACAAAGCTCTAAGCAAGGCTTTAGTAAAAACAAACAGCATGACCCAACCTTATGAATACAGGGAATAGGTAGGTCTAGGCCAGGGGTAAGGAACCTGTGGCCTTGAGGACACATGTGGCCCTCTAGGTCCTCAAGTGCCACCCTTTGACTAAATCCAAACTTCACAGAACAAATCCCCTTAATAAAGTAATTGTTCTATAAAATTTGGACTCACTCAAAAGGCCACGTCCAAGGACCTAGGAGGCCACATGCGACCTTGAAGCCTCAGCTTCCCCATCCCTGAAGGGCCTCTAGAAAGGTCTTTCCTGCTTTGCAATAACTCTTCTGCTCAGATGCTGGAATACCTGAAATGCTACCATTAATGATTTATTACCTTCCCAGGCATCCTCTTTTAAAGTGCAAATACTTTCAAGAGAAATAGCAGAAGGCATCAGCGAATGATTATGAATTGGTGAATTGGGCCTCTTTCTTTACAGATTCCAGCTTGAGCCTGCTAGGCACCCACAGCTATTTCAAGGAGGAAAAATCTTTGAAAAAGTAGGGAAAGGAAAGTGACAAATAACACGAACTTCTCTAGGTGCAACTTTGTCTAAAGTCACCCTGGCAAGATACACCTTTAGCCTCTCCTGTCCCCAAGAATGGGACATCTTCGGAGAGGTGTTATCACAAATGGCTAAGAAATAGCCTGCTTACCTTTGTGTCCAAGTACTTACTATTTTTTGTTCTGGTCTGCTAAAGAAAGGATAATGCCACACTCCTCATCTTCTTATTACCATTCACCCATAATGTTTGGCTTGAAACTCAGCCAGGAAAGCAATATTAATGTTCAGGAGGCTTTCCTGGAACAAACTGTGTGAGAAATGTATTTTCAAGGCTGAAAGAGACTATGGCACTTTCTTGATTGCACGGGGAAATACTATTTACACAACTAAATCCCTGCGTGGATGACTGTGTTGTCCTTAGATTTTTTTTTTCTGATGTAGAGGCCAGGGCAAAAGACAGAAACCTCTCCATATGAACTCTATTTGGTTTTGAGGGCCATTCTTATTAGGTGGAAGAGGGACCCAGGACCCACTGTTTTTTCCCTTTCCCCAAGATTTTTATATAAAATAAAATCAGTTTGAAATGAACTCTAAGGCAGGGCTTCTTAAACTTTTTCCACTCACAACCCCTTTTCATCCAAGAAATTGTTATGCAACCCGAGGTATATAGATATATAAAATAGATACACAAATCAAACATTTACTGATAATAAATCATAAAGAAATTTATTTTAAAACAATTCTTGTGTAAACACATAATTTTACCATAAAGACGAAAGCAAACATGCATACTAATGAGATGGATGTGCTTGTTTATTTTTACATAAAGAATTAAATCTTGGCAGAATATTTGATGCTTCAACATTTTTCAGAGTTGATCAATATTTTGTCTTTATAATTGTCGATTTTGAGAACACTGCTTCACATAAATACATAATACAAAACAGCAGAAGTATGTTTAGGGCCATTTCATAAATTATTGGAAATTCTGTCCTAATCCCAAGTCAAAATTCATTTAATGATTTTTTAAGGAAACTCTGGTTTTAAACCTGTGTCTCTAGATAACTTGGCAAATTCTTCTTGAACTTTTAATGGCAGATGACTAATGTTTTTTATCCCAATTGAGTATGGTTTATGAATCCAACTTAGTTTTTTAGAATCAAAATTTGAAGGGAAGTATTTCTGAAAACGTGTCTCCAGGCACTTCAGATGATCAATTATAACTCTTACAATTAAATCTTTGGAAAGGCTGTTTTCAATTGTAAAATCATCTGTAGCTGTAAATATTTCTAAAGAAGCATTTTGCCACCCCATTCTTCCATATGTTAATTTTTTAGTAAAACTTTCAATTTTATCTTTTAACATAAATGTTACAATTTTTTCCTTGAAGTGACATGTTTAAATCACTGATTTTTTGAAAATATCCAACAAGAAAGAACAATTTTGAAAGCCATAAATCATTATGAAAAAATTTAACAAAATCGGATTTCTGCTCAGTCAAAAATATAACAACTTCATCTTTCAATTTCAATAATCTGTTTAAACTTCACCCTCTTGAGAGCCATCTTACCTCTGCATGTAGTGATAAACTTTTATAATTGGAGTCCATGTCTTTCCAAAGGCTTGAAAACAAATGACTATTAAGAGTATGGTTTTTAATGGAATTCATGATTTTGATAGTATCACGAAGCACAACATCTAACTCTGGTGATATTTTTTTTTGTCTCTGAGTGCCTCCCAATGGATCATGCAGTGAGTAAAAATGACATGTTCATTGCCACCAGCTTTAATTTTTTGCTACAAATCCAACATTCTCACCTGTCATTGCTTCAGTAACGTCTGTACAGACTCCAACACAATTTTTCCACTGTAAACCTTCATTTGTGAAAAATTCTTCCCCTCTTGTGTGCCCTTCCAAAGAACAACAAAACAACAATTCCTCATAGATGCTTCCTTCATAAACATATCTTACATAAAGTAACAATGATGACATTTGTTTCATCTAATCAACTTGTAAACTTTGGGCTGCCCTTAAACCTGGTAATAAGCTACTTGAATTGGTCATTACTAATTTCAGAAATTCTTTTGGAAACAGTATCATTCAATAAAAAGAATTTTACAAATTTCTTCCCCATACCTTTCCGATGAACTATTTCTGACATTTTAATAGCAGCAGGTAATATAAGATCTCCTATCGCGTAGAGCCTTTCTAGTTTTTGCAAATAAATAAAAAGCTTCATAAGATACAAGTCAATACTTTTCATTGGCAGTAACAAATTTCACAAAACATTGTTTTTCTTTATTTGAAGATATTAAAAGTCATTCAAAATATTCCTTTGGTTTATTGTGGTATGCTGCATGCTTGGTATATCTTTGATGTCATTTTAGTCTGGCTGGTTTCATGCTTTCCATAGCCAAAACTTCATTACAAATTAAGCACAGAGATTTTTCCACATCATCATCACTGTTAGAAGTAAATCTTTGTTGCAAAAATGATTCAACATAATTTATTTTTCTTGTCAATTTAGGTATACTACAACCTGGGTGAGAAGACTCTGCCACATTGTCATCAGTATTTTTACCTCTTCTGTCTAAATTTAGCCACTTATCCATAACTAAAAAAATATTTTTGTCCTAAAATATAAACAAATATTGCTAACAATTTCTCAAATAAATACTAGCTTTAATTTATGAAATTACATTTGCTTGTGCTTAATTTTAAAAATTGATGTTCAGACATGTAGCAGTGATGGTGGAAAATTATTAAAGGGCCTTTTGTGTTTTCTTGCTGCAATTAAACACTTATGTTTCCGTAAAAGAAGGAGAGAACAGCAATTTTTTTTAAATCAAACATTCTAACAATACAATCTAAAGATATACTAATTTGATACTTACATGCTAAGGAATGACAGTAGGAAAATATTAAAAGTCTTTATTTTCCATAAGTAAACTATTATGTTTCTATAAGAGCAGAAAGCTTTGTATGTACAGTAAAAACACTGCAATGCATAACATACAATAGTCTTGAATCTGAGCTGAGGTGTTTCTGGAAGCATTTGTTGGCAATGCATGGTGTGATGGCATGCACAGTGCAAAGTTCACATGTTGTGTATTCAGAACCGAGGCTATGGTAAGTCACACGATGCAACACAGGCAAGCACTACCAGAAAGACCTCAGATTTATTATGCATTTGATTTTGAATTAATTTTTGGTCATTGCACATTCAGAAACCTTTTACTGTTGCCAAATTTTTCGCAACCCCCACATTCATTTATGCAACCCCATATCAGGTCACAACTCACAGTTTAAGAAATGCTGCTCTGAGGAACACCTTGTCAGGAAGTTAATAGGCTGAAAGGGACCCATGAAAGAGGGGAGGAAGTGAGCCTGTCCACTTCTTGCCTGAGTGATCTATTAAGGTGGTTATAAGAGCTCCTTTGTGGTCATAAAAACAAAACGATGGATACTAAGGGGATGCCCATCAGTTGAGCGATGGGTTGGGTGATATATTAATGTAGAATACTATAGAACTGTTAGAAATGAAGAATTGGATGATTTTTAAAAGACACAAAAAGATATATATGAACTGATGCAGAGTGAAGTCAGCAGAACAAGAACAGTTTAAAATGTAAATGTACTCTGTAAAGAGTGCACAAATTTGAGGACTTTTACAAACTGATGAAGAGTGAAATGAGCAGAACCAGAAAATGTTTTATATAATATCGACGTTGTGAAAACAAACAACATTGAAAGGTATAAGATCTATTATCAACACAATGGCCATTCATGATTCCAGAGGACTCGATGAAACACACTGTCCATTAGAAAGAGTGAAAGATTTAGAGTGTCTCTTGTGGTGAGGGAGCAAGTAGAATTTCCAATATTGCTACTATACTTTTGTCCAGGTTCCCCACTCCTCTTGTCCACACTCGAGGATCTAGGCAGAAAGAAATAGCTTGGGTTGGGAGATGAAAGCCTTGGGTTATGTGAATGGGAAATGCTCATTAGTTTTTCTGTTTTACTAGGCTTTTATTCATCCAATTAAACATTCATTATATCTATGCATGGAGACATGAATAATTAGGAAATCCTTTCTTTGGTATTTGTTACACTTAAGCTTTCTTCTGTTCTGCTTCTGTCATTCTAGCCTCCTGTTTGTCTTTCCAAACTCTCCTTTCAGGGTTCTAATTTCCCTCTTTATCTCCTTAAAAATGCTCTTAGTGAGTTTCTAATTAACTCAGGAAATTATTATAGATAGGTAGCAGTGGATGGAGTGCTATGCCAAGAGTCAGGAAGACCTGAGCTCAAATGCAGCCTCAGACTTTCAATAACTTTGAGACCCTGGGCAAGTCACCTAAACTTTATCTGCTTCAGTTTCTTCATCTGTGAAACAGAGGTAATAATAGCATCTACCTCCCATGGTTGTTGTGAGAATCAAATGAAACTTATTTATAAAGTACTAGTTTCCTTCTTTCCTTCCTGTCTCTCTCTCCCTCCCTTCCTCTTTTACTCCCTTCCTCCCTTTCTTCCTAGAATTTTCCCATTCTCATTTCACAGAATCTAGTTATTATTGTTTGTATTTTTATTGTATTTGTATTATTGTTTGTATATTGTATTCTTCTGGACATTTATCCCCATCATATTCAGACTTTAACAGCACAACATCCAATGTCCTACAGGAAGACATAGAAATTCACAAAAAGAAAACAAATTTGGGAAGAATAGCTAGGCCAGACAAAATCCACACAGAGATGGTGTGTACAGGAGGCAAACTACTTTTAAGGGCATTGAGGGGTTGATTATCCAGAGATTTGAAAGTAAGGCATATACTAAATAATTGGAAAAAATCATGGGTGATGTTATTGCTGGAAAAATAATTGAGAGGACATCAATAACTACAGACCAATATACCTGCTCTCTCATCTCTAGAAAATCGTTATGAGAATACTCTGAACACATATCAACGTTGTTCAGTATGAAAATATGGGAAAGAAAAGGGCAGGCTTTCACAAATGATATTCTGCAGCAGGAAGCATTTTTTTGCACAATTGATTGAGAAATGTTAAGAATTCAAGATCCCACCGTGCTCATTTTTTCCGTGTCAATTATATTTGTTTGTTGATTATAAAAAAGCATTTGATTCAATAGAGCAAAATGTCACCTTAAAGACACTCTATATACAATAGAGAATTTTGCGGGAGAGTTTATTTGTATAAAGGCAGGTGAACAAAAGGTCTCTCTTGCTTTTGAGGCAGTCAGTGACCTCAGCCTGAACCCAGCTATCAGAATTCCCTATTTGTCTTGTCTCATTAGTTGAAGCTGGTTGTGCAATTCCCAAGCTGGTCCTTGAAAAAAAAATTTTAAAGCCTTCAATTCCATTTTAAAAATATTGCTCTTGCCTAGTTCCGTGAGGCTCCTATCCAGATCAATTCCATCATGCTGGGAATTCTCCATGCAGCCCAACCATTCTGCATGGATGTTATGGTCATCCCCTCTTTCTAGAAACATAAGCTTCCCCTCACTTATATTTTCTCTCACTTTAATTAAAATTGTTTTGCTACTATGCCAGAGTGTTCCCCAAGACCCTTGAACTTAGATCTTCTGTGGTGTATATTTGGCAAAGCTGTTAGAGGCAGAAAGACTCCCAGGTAAGAAGCCACGTCCCCGGTCAGGGCAAAAATAAGTGAGAAAAACCCTACATTCCTGGGTGGTGAAAGATAATTTGCACATCCCCATGATGGCCCAAGAGCTCAGCTAGTCTGTCTGTGTCCTCTGCTCTCATTTAGAGGAATAAATCACCCTACAATCAAGTGGAGAGGTTAATATTCAGGCAAACAGTCCTTTGTGGCTAATATTGATGTCTACTTGTTGACTATTTTGCATTTGGAGGCATACTGAACAGGGAGCTGACCTTGAAGTCAGCAGGACCTGGATTCAAATCCCACCTCTGATACAGCCTGGTTGTGTGGCCTGGCTGGACAGGTCGCTTAACTTCTCAGGGTACTAGGCAATTCTCTTAGAGTCTAAATTCCAGAGAAGGTGCTGACTTCCCTTGTTAAGAGAATTTCCTCCGACAGGAGTTACCCATTACTAATAAATAGTTTCCTTCCTTCCTTCCTTCCTTCCTTCCTTCCTTCCTTCCTTCCTTCCTTCCTTCCTTCCTTCCTTCCTTCCATCCTTCCTATTATTCAACTCCAGGTCTCTAATCACTTTACAGATAGCTGGAGTACTAGTGTCAGGTCTGGAACAAAGAGGTAGGGCAAAACCTAAGGCAGTTGGGGATGGATACCACTTACCTTACCAAGAGTCTGCTTCAAGCAGAGGCTAAAAACATGCAAATATAAGAGGGTTTTGGGACTAGGAGTGAATCAGCAATTAATGCCTAGGGAAGCAGGAGGGAGCCCTGATGCTGAAGATGAGCCTGGGAATTGGTGGGAGGAGGAGGGAAAAGGAAGAAAAGCCTTGTAGGCAGACTTGGCAGGGAGAAAAATCAGTCCCTCCCAGGTTTTGGCCACAGGGTTTGACTCTTCTGCAATAGAAATAGTAATGCCACATCTCTTCTAAAGTAGAGAATTTTGCAAAGTTATCTCACAGTCTTATCTGATCCTTGTTGTACAGGTGACAGGGGCTTGGGGGGGCATTGACAATGAGGTCTCAGCATGCTTGGGTTTGCCCTTCCTGATGAGTTATGCAGAGGATGAGCAATGTTCCCCGCCTGCTACCAGTACAGCATGTGGAGGCTTGGGGAAACTACTTCCAGCCATGAATAACTAGAGATTCTGAAACTGTGTGGTGACAAGGAGTTTTCTAGTTAGCTCAGGAGCTAGAGAGAAAGATGACTCAGGAGGCACAGAGCTGAAACTGAGTTTGCATACAGAATGATTGATAACATCCCTCCCTTGGTACTTCGTGCAATTTCCTTTCCAACAGGAAGCCACACAAGGACTGCTCTGAGTTCCCAGGTAGGGGAGGGGCATTGGTTTGTCTGCCTCCTACATAGCCCTGATGGAGAGGAGGGCAGATGGGGGTGGAGGTAATCAAAAACAAACACTTTGGAAAGGGGACAGGGTCAAGGGAGAAAATTCAATAAAGCGGGATGGGTTGGGAAGGAGCAAAATATAGTTAGTCTTTCACAACATGAGTACTGTGGAAGGGTTATACATAATGATACGCATGTGGCCTATGTTGAATTGCTTGATTTCTTAGGGAGGGTGGGTGGGGAGGGAAGAGGGGAGAGAATTTGGAACTCAAAGTTTTAAAAACAGATGTTCAAAAACAAAAAAAAAGTTTTTGCATGCAACTAGGAAATAAGATACACAGGCAATGGGATGTAGAAATTTACCTTGGCCTAAGAGAAAGAAAGGGAAAAGGGGATGGGAGAGGAGTGGGGTGACAGAAGGGAGGGCTGACTGGGGAACAGGGCTACCAGAATATATGCCATCTTGGAGGCCTCTGTCTCTTTTGTCTTTATTCATAACTGATCTTAGGTCAAGTCAAGTCAACAAGTATTTATTAAGCACCTACCATGTACCAGTTCCTCATCTATAAAATGAGCTGGAAAAGGAAATGGCAAACCACTCCAATATCTTTGCCAAGAAAACCCCAAAATAGTGTCACGAAGAGTCAGACACAACTGAAAAGACTGAACAACAACCTTATACCAAGCACTATGCTAAGTGCTGATAAATGACATTCTGAGGGGAGTGTGCCCAAATGATCAATGAATCTGGAAATTCCATCAGAGCCATCAGAGAGGCTCCCTAGTCACCTGAACCTATAGCGATGGCTGCTGAGACTGGTGAACATCCAATATGGCAGCCTAGCAATGTGGACTGAATTAACAATCCAGCAGTAAACTGACCTGTCAGCTGAGACACCACATCCTACAAGGAGCCATCCCAGTTGAGCAAAGAAAACACTTATCTATGGCTCACAAAATACTCCTCTGCAAAACTTAGTGAGGACTTGAGTAAAGAAAAGGACTCTTAGAGCCAGAAGTCACAAGTATTAGACATTCTTTACATGTGTGCCTCACTAGATTAGTGTTCTAAGTTTGAGCCCACCTTCCTCAGGGACCAAATGTGTACAGAGAGAAAAGTATGCCCTGACTTGAAGGGTTGTTTTCTAAATACCATTCCAGATACCATTTCAATAAATACCCTCCAGGAAAAACTAATTGATGTCAACTTGATGGGGTACTTGTGCTTGGACCCTAATGCTAACACCACATTTCTCCTTAGCTTCTGCTTGGGTGCCTGTGCCTGGACCCCAGTTCTAAAATCACATCTCTCCCTAGCTTCAAAGCATTGGCTCTAACAGTTTCTCTCTAGTTCAAGCGCAGCATGCCCTAGCAGAATACTTATCTCTACTCCTTTCACAGTAGGCAGCTGTGCCTACCTATAGACTGACTCCCTGTGTGTTGCCAATTGGCTGTGCACTGGGACATAACAATATTTACTACTTACTGACCTTCCTGATATGAATCCTAGACATAGTCAAATGAATACTCCCTTACATTCATTTTGTCTAACAAGACATTTGATGGAAGCCACCTGGATATTCCCAGTCAGCCATGACCAAAGGTTGACTTAGTGATGTTTCACAGTCAAAACCACACCCCCAGGTAGCCCCACCTTGGATTATTTCCCAGTGAACTCTGGGTAAGACACCTGTGCAGGAGATACAAAAAGTGCGTGTTCCTTTAAGAACTGACTACCCCTTAACCACTCCCTAATCCCACCCCAAAACACCTGACTGACAGGTTCCACCCCCAAATCTCATATTTAAACTTTCCCTGTAGCCCTGTAAGGTTACAGGTTCCCTAAGAACTCTTGCCCGCTGTGAAGCATAATAAATCTTTGTCACCTTGACTTAAAGAATGTTCAAAATTGTGAATTCATTGCAGATGGCCCCGACCTTCTCCAGTACTCAGGTCTTTGTGGGGCACTCTCTCTCTCAATGACTCCATCTGGGAATTCCAGTCTTGGGATTCCTGGACCTCATCTCCCTCTACCCTCAACAAACTGGTACTCCATTTTTGAAGTATACATTGGATGGAGGCCTTTGAATGACAATATCCAACCCTTCAAGGTTACCCCTAGAATCATGGGAGATGAAGTAGACTTTGACTTCTGGGAACCTAGACTCCTAGGGTAATTTAGGTTGGGAAGTGAGTTCAGAAGATGGTTTTCATTTTCCTTCTGAGTCTTTTTGCATCTGAAGAGACTTGGGCTTGTTTAGTAAAAAGAGAAGAATAGCCTCTAGTTCATTTAGAAAAAAAAACATTTTAAGGAGCAGCTCGGCGGCAAACTGGATAGAACACTAGCCCTGGAATCAGGAGTATCTGAGTTCAAATTTGACCTGAGATACTCACTAGCTGTGTGACCCTGGGCAGGTCACTTAACCTCAATTGCCTCCTAAGAAATAAAATAAAAAATCACTTTAAGAAAATATCTTTTAAAAAAAATAAAAGGGATAATACTTCTCTGAGTTTATCAGAATGTCTTTCCTCTCCTCTTAGATTTGTCCTGTCATAGACTGGACAGAAAGAAGCAAACAAACAAACAAAAAAATGAGGTCTCCGTTTCTCATACCCAAGATTTGTTGCATTGGAAATTTTTAAAAGAATTATATTCATGACTTAAAAGGAGAGAGTCATGATCTTTTCAATGTGCATTTCCAAATTGTGATGGGAATGTATTTTGACTGTTTTCACATGCTAGAATCTAGTGAGGTTTCCTGGATGTGGCCCCCTGGAATTATTAAAGTAGAGATTTTACAAAGTTTCTATGCTAATGCATTCAGATCAAAAAGTATACTCTTCTTGGTCTCCCACCCCTCCCACTCCTTCTTCCACCATGATAAGGATAGAGTTCGTGAGGCATAGGAGTTTTGTTAAAAGCTGCCCTGATTATATTTATGTTCTTTGTACAAGAAAAACATTCAGGTTTTCAGTGTATAACTGTTTAGTGGACCAAGAATTGAAAGAGTATTTTACTGTTTTAACTATATTAGACTGTGACTTATAATTGGAAATTTTGTCTTAAAGCCTAGAACAGCCTCCTGCTGAAGAAACTCCCACCCATCCAGACCACTACCAGAGGTTTGGGGAGACATCAAATGTTTTCTATGTGGAATCTCACAGATGTCATCCCAATCCCCATGTGTGAAGAATTAGCTTGGTTTGGGGAAAAGTACAAAAGACCTTGGCAAGTTCCAAAGTCTGCAAAAAATCTGAAAATAGGCCAGCCTCCAAGCATGACTCAGTGGATAGCAATCTGGCTTCACAGCCAGGAAGGCCTAGGTTCAAGTCCTACCTTTGATAAATGCTGGTTGTGTTACTCTAGGCAAGTCATCATCTCTCAGGGCTCTGGACAACTTTGTAAGAATATAGGTTGCGGAAAAGGGTGCCAGTTTGTTTGGTAGAGGGGATTTGCTTACCTGGGAGATCTCAATACCAATGAAATCATAGGTCTAGTTCCTATCCTCCCACTAATTATATAACCTCATCAGCTCTCTGATAGGAGAGAAAATATTAGCTCCTAAAAGAATGTTTGTGTGGGACAAGAAAATTTCCATAAATTTTTCGTAACCAAAAAACCCACTAATGATAGAAATTGGAGAATTAGCTTTTGAACTTTAAATTTTTATTTATCTAATAAACATGTGTGTACACAAATTATTTCAAATTCTCTTGCTTTTCTCATCTGCTAATTATATGGTGCTGAGAAATGGGATAAAATAATTAAAAAATAGACCACCTTTATATTTTTGTGTATAATAAGTTTTTCCTGTTTGACTCAGTTCCTCATCTGTAAAATAAGCTTGATGAAGAAATGACAAACCACTCCAGTATCTCTGCCATGAAAACCCCAAATGGGGTCATGAAGAGTTGATCATGACTGAAACAAATGAACACAATAGAATTAAAAAATTTAATTACTAAGCCTAGATTATCCTGAAGCTTGTTAGGAAAAGAACATACCTAGCATCCCAGATGACGAACACTGTTACTTACCATCAGAACTTTCAGCCTTGGATCCATTGACCCCATTTTAAAATACTTTTGCCCTTGAGAGGTTGACACACAATTCATGCAACCTCAGAACCACTTTGCTAATTAGGGTCTTTCTGGTTTTGAGCAATTCTCTGTGACTTCTCTGTAAGCTGTCATGTGCTCATTTTGGGGGTTAAATCCCAGAACGTGATTGTTTATGTTTGTGATCATAAAATACCTCCATTTTTATTAACATGGGAATATGTTTAACAAGGGAAAGAGGCAAAGAGATGAAAACTCTTCGGGGAAAAAACTCTATAAGCTTAATGAGTATGAGAAAAATGGATGAGATTTGCAATTTCGTGTATAATCACCTTTTCCATTGTATTATATTATGGAAATGTTTGTTTTATTCCATAAATTAAAAATGCAATAAAAATTCTTTTCAAAAAGAAAAATGGATGTTTTCAATGACTGTCATGGATTGAGCTACAAGTGAAAATTTTCTCAGATCAATGTTAATGGGGAAAACAATGGACTCTGCTTCAGGTTTTTTTTCAAGAATGTGCTATGTGAGGAGAGAATCTCTTGGGACTTTAAATTTGATTTGACCTTAGTTTGAATACAGGTGAAAGTGCTTATGCTGCTGAATCCACAAAGCAGGAGAAGATGCTGACAGGTGTCTCCAAGGAGTGATACATAATACCTTCAGTGAGGGTTCAGTTCTAGGTAGAGATAAGTTCTTGGGGGACAGATAGGTGGTGCAGTGAGTAGAGCACCACCCCTGGAGTCAGGAGGACTTGAGTTCAAATTTGGCTTCAGACACTTGACACCCTTACTAGCTGTGTGACCTTGGGCAAGTCACTTAACCCCAACTGCCCTGCCTTCCCTCTCCAAAAAAAAGAGATAAGTTCTTGGGAAGGTTGAGAAGACAGACTTAAGAAGGAAATGGCAGGATCTTCTCAACTCAGTGTGCTACTTCTCTCTGAAGGGGAAAGCTTCTCACCTTTATTGTTTTCTGGAAACAACACCCCTTGAATAATGTAGAAAGGATATGTCAAATACCCAGTTGCATTTGAGTATAACAGAACCAGAATACAATGTGATTGGAAAGTATATAGCAAAATAAATTAATTTTTAAAAAGAAATATAAAAATGTGTGGTTTTCTAAGTCATTATTCACCCTGCAATGATCCTTCTATATGGTTCAGTTGCCCCTCTTTCTATTTGAATTTGACACCACTAATGTAGAGTTCTTGTATATTAATTGGCTATTCCAAAGTATGTATTACCATTACCTGGTCTATGTTGTCAATCTATGACTTTCAGGCATGGTAGGATAGTTAGCTATTTTTACACCTGTTTTTTTTTTACTTTAGCTGAGGTGCAATATATTTTACTCCAGCCTTTTACCTTTACCCTGTGTGTATCCCCCTGTTTCAAATGTGTTTCTTGTAAACAGCATATTGTAGGATTATGGTTTTTAATCCATTCTGCTATCTGCTTCTATTTTATGAGAGAGTTCATCCCATTCACATTCAGAGTTATGATTTCTATCTGTGTCTTTTTCTCCATCCTATTTCCCCCTGTTTATGCTTTTATTTCTCCCTTTCCCCTTCTCCTCCTCAACAAAGTTTTGCTTTTGACCGCCGCCTTCCTCAGTTTACCCTCCCTCTTTATTCCCCTCCCTTATCTTACCGTTTCCCACTTGCTACTTCTCCCCTCCCTTCTGACCACCCCCCTCCCTTTTTTCCCCCCTTCCCCTCCTACTTCCCATAGGTCAAGTTAGATTTCTAAACTTATCAGGGTATGTTATTCCTTTCTTGAACCAGATCAGATGACAGCGAAGCTCAAATACTGCTCTTCTCCCTCCCTTCTTTCCCTCTACTATAATATGTATTTGTGCCTCTTCATTTGGTGTAATTTACCCTTTTCTACTACCTCCTTACCTCTTCTCTCATAGCCCTCCCTTTACACCTCTTACTTATGTTTTTTATCTTTACATCAGTTAATTTATACAGGAATTCACAATCTATTTGTATCCCTTTCAATTATCATAATAGCTGTACCATTCTCAAGACTGATATATATATATGTATATATAACATACATATGATGATATAATCCCACATAAAGATGCAGACAACCTGCCTTTATTGGTTAATAAGGTTTGTGGGGGTTTTTCCCCCAGTTACCTTTTTATGTCTCTCTTGAGTTTTGTATTTGGAGATCAAATTTTCCATTGAGTTCTGGCCTTTTCATCAGGAAGGTCTGGAATTCCCTTATTTCATTGAATGTCCATCTCCTTGCCTGAAAAATTATGCTTAGTTTTGCTGAGTAGTTGATCCTTGGTTGTAGTCCCAGCTCCTTTGCCCTTTGGAATATCATATTCCAATTTCTCCTGTCTTTTAATGTGGAAGCTGAGAGATCCTGCGTGATCCTTACTGTAGTTCCACGATATTTGAATAGCTTCTTTTTGGCTGCTTGCAGTATTTTCTCCTTGAGTTTATAGTTCTGAAATTTGGCTACAATATTTCTTGGTGTTTTCAGTTTGGGATCTCTTTCAGGGGCTGATCGGTGAATTCTTTCATTGACTATTTTGCCCTCTGGTTCTAGGACCTCTGGGCAGTCGTCTTTGATAATTTCTTCGAAGATACTGTCAAGACTCTTTTATTCATTGTGGATTTCCGGTAGACCAATAATTCTTAAATTGTCTCTCCTGGATCTATTTTCCAGGTCAGTTGTTTTCCCAATCAGATATTTCACATTTTTTTCTATTTTTTCATTCTTTACATTTTGTTTTACTACTTCTTGGTGCCTTATAGATTCATTAGTTTCCACTTGCTCAACTCTAATTTTTAATGAGTTAGTGTTTTCATTTTGCTTTTGAGTATCCTTTTCCAATTGGTTGATTTTGCCTCTCAGGGTGTCATTTTCACTCTCTAGATTCTGAATCTCTGTAGCCATTTTGCCAATCTTTTTTTTCCATATTTTCTTTTAGCTCCCTAATTTGGTTTTTAAAATCCTCCTTTAGCTCTTCCAGCAGTGCTTTTGGGGCTGGAGACCAGTTCACATTACCTTTTGAGGTATCTGATGTATCTACAGTGTCATTGCTGTGCTCTTCCATATTGGTATTTTGATCCTGCCTGTCTCCATAAAAAGAATCTATTGTCCTTGTTTTTTTTGTGTTCTTCTTCATGTTTGTTGGTTTGCCTTTTCCTGGCTTTACAGCAAATTTCTGCCTTAGGGGCTCAGGGCTCTCTGTCCCAGCTGCTTATTCTGGGGATTGTGAGTCTAAATTTATAGCCTTCAGTTTCCTGAAGTGTGGGGGAGGGGTCTGGCTCCCTGACGTCTCACTCCCTATGGGTGCTCTCCAGCACTGTTGCTCTTCAGCAATGGTCTCAGCTGTTTGTTGTTTGAGCTGATCTCTGGCACTTCCCGTGGGGGAGCAAGATTATGTCTGAGCTCCTGGTGTTGACCCCTGCCGACTCTGCCCCTCTGGGACTAATGAACTTCTACTATTTGACCACTGAAGCACTACTTCTTTCTCCTCTGTTCCAGTGTTCTTTTTTTTCCTGAGGAATTCTCTGGGTGAGGGGGGGAGGGATTAGAGCCGTTTACCTGGCCATTATGTCTTCCGGAGGTTCAAGAAGCCTGTTTCATTCCTTCGGGCTGCAAGCCTCAGGGCTTGGTGTTTACTGGCCGGTGGCATTGCTCTGCCTCTCCTCACTTCCACAGACTGCCGTCCTGTGTTGAGAGGCCTGGTGATCTCTGCCGGTTTCAGCTCCCAGCTTTCTCCCAGCCTGTCTCCCACATGGATTTCCCGCCTAGCCGCTTCCGCTTTGGTCTGGAGCAGCTCCACGCACTGAGCCTTCTCTGAGCTTACAGATTCGTGCCTTCGACCTTTCAGACTCTCCCGGCTTGGAAATTTGCTCCACTCAGACTGCTTGCGGTTTCTGACTCTCTCAAATCTGCTCAAATTCACTTTTTTATAGGAATCTGACAGACCTAGTGAGACAGCTCTGGTAAGAGGCTGTTTTCATGCAGCCATCTTGGCTCCGCCTAGTTAGCTATTTTTAAAACTATGTTCTTGAGGGGCAGAGCCAAGATGGCGGCTGAAAAGCAGGGACTAGCGTGAGCTCCATGCCGAGTCCCTCCAAAAACCTATAAAAAATGGCTCTGAACCAATTCTAGAGCTGCAGAACCCACAAAATAGCAGAGGGAAGCAGGGCTCCAGCCCAGGACAGCCTGGATGGTCTCTGGGTGAGGTCTATCCCTCACAGAGCAGAGCAGAGCCCAGCGTGGGCGGCATGGACCAACCAGACCAGGAGCCAGGTGGAGCGTGCCCTAGTGCTCTGAATCAGTGAGCTGTGGCAGTTGCTAGACTTCTCAACCCACAAAGAGCAAAGACAACAGAGAAAGTTAGTGGGAAAAGCTGCGGGAGTGGAAGGAGTTCCTGGTTGGGCTACCACCCCAGGGGCAGTGGAGGTGGGGCAGCTACAGAACTACAGCTGCAGTTGCTTCTGGCCCCAGGCCCACCTGGTGGGAGGAATTAAGTGGCGGATCAGAGCAGGAGTGCAGAGCCTAGTGAAGATCTAAATCCGGTCTGGGTTAGGGGTTCTTGGGGAAGGAGGAGTGCTGGTGTGGTAGAGCTAGCGCATCCCCCCAAGCTAGGAACATAGGACTCTTTAGTCTACAAGCAGTCATACCCCGCTGAAAAACTCAAGGGTCAAGTTAGTTGGCTGGGAATATGGCCAGGCAGCGAAAACGCACCCAGATTCAGTCTCAGACTCTGGAATCCTTCTTTGGTGACAAAGAAGATCAAAACATATAGCCAGAAGAAGTCAACAAAGTCAAAGAGCCTACAACAAAAGCCTCCAAGAAAAACATGAACTGATCTCAGGCCATGGAAGAGCTCAAAAAGGATGTGGAAAAGCAAGTTAGAGAAGTAGACGAAAAATTGGGAAGAGAAATGAGAAGGATGCAAGAAAACCATGAAAAACAAGTCAATGACTTGCTAAAGGAGACCCCCCAAAATGCTGAAAAATACACTGAAGAAAACAACACCTTAAAAAATAGACTAACTCAAATGTCAAAAGAGCTCCATAAAGCCAATGAGGAGAAGAATGCCTTGAAAGGCAGAATTAGCCAAATGGAAAAGGAGGTCCAAAAGACCATTGAAGAAAACACTACCTTAAAAATTAGATTGGAGCAAGTGGAAGCTAGTGACTTGATGAGAAATCAAGATATTATAAAACAGAACCAAAGGAATGAAAAAGTGGAAGACAATGTCAAATATCTCATTAGAAAAACCACTGACCTGGAAAATAGATCCAGGAGAGAGAATTTAAAAATTATTGGACTACCTGAAAGCCATGATCAAAAAAAGAGCCTAGATATCATCTTTCAAGAAATTATCAAGGAGAACTGCCCTGATATTCTAGAGCCACAGGGTAAAATAGAAATTGAAAGAATCCACCGATCAACTCCTCAAATAGATCCCAAAAAGAAATCTCCTAGGAATATTGTCGCCAAATTCCAGAGCTCCCAGATCAAGGAGAAAATACTGCAAGCAGTCAGAAAGAAACAATTTGAGTATTGTGGAAACATAATAAGAATAACCAAAGATCTAGCAGCTTCTACATTAAGAGATTGAAGGGCTTGGAATACGATGTTCCAGAGGTCAATGGAACTAGGATTAAAACCAAGAATCACCTACCCAGCAAAACTGAGTATCATGCTCCAAGGCAAAATATGGATTTTCAATAAAATAGAGGAGTTTCAAACTTTCTCAGTGAAAAGACCAGAGCTGAATAGAAAATTTGACTTTCAAACATATATATGTACATATATGTATATGTGAGTGTGTATGTATGTATATATGTATGTGTATATATACATATAGAGAGAGAGAGAGAGGGAGTGGGTACAGGGTGAGTTAAAGATGAAGGGAAGATATCTAAAAGAAACAAAATAAAATTAAGGGATGAGAGAGGAATATATTGAGAGAGGGAGAGATAGAATGGGGTAAATTATCTCGCTTAAAAGTGGCAAGAAAAAGAAGTTCTGTAGGGAGGGAAGAGAAGTCAGGTGAGGGGGAGTGAGTGAATCTTGCTCTCATCAGATTTGACCTGAGGAGGGAATACCATACATACTCAATTGGGTAACTTACCCCACATGAAAAAAGGAGGAAGAAGAAGATAAAAAAGGGGGGGATGATAGAAGGGAGGGCAGATGGGGGTGGAGGTAATCAAAAACAAACACTTTCAAAAGGGGACAGGATCAAGGGAGAAAATTCAATAAAGGGGGATAGGTTAGGAAGGAGCAAAATATAGTGAGTCTTTCACAACGTGAGTATTGTGTAAGAGTTATACATAATGATACGCATGTGGCCTATGTTGAATTGCTTGACTTCTTAGGGAGGGTGGGTGGGAAGGGAAGAGGGGAGAGAATTTGGAACTCAAAGTTTTAAAAACAGATGTTCAAAAACAAAAAAAAAAGTTTTTGCATGCAACTAGGAAATAAGATACACAGGCAATGGGATGTAGAAATTTATCTTGGCCTAAGAGAAAGAAAGGGAAAAGGGGATGGGAGAGGAGTGGGGTGACAGAAGGGAGGGCTGACTGGGGAACAGGGCTACCAGAATATATGCCATCTTGGAGTGGGGGAGGGTCGAAATGGGGAGAAAATTCAAACTCTTGTGAAAATCAATGCTGAAAACTAAATATATTAAAGAAAAAAAAGAAAAAAAACAACTATGTTCTTATTCCTCCTTTTAAAGCAACCTTTTCTGACAGTTGTTGTCTTATGATAAATTTCAGCATCACAATCGACACACATCTCCGAGTCTACAGTGATAGGATATATGTGGATGAAAAACCCTACTGCTTGTATTTCTATTGCTTTTCTTTTGTGGATGTCAACATGTTATTTTTAGGAGCCTACCACCCTATTCTAGGGGACAGAAACCTTTGTACAAGGGGGTGGATTGTAGCCAAAAGCAAATTTTGCAGAAGAGTTTGTTTATGTAAGGACAAATTTAACAAAAACTCTCTCTCCATTTCAGACATGTTGTGACTTTTTCCTGAACCCCAGCCATTGGAATGTTCTTATTTGTCCTTATGTTTTATATAATACCCAAAATGAACCATTGAATGAAACCTATTGTGTAAGATCAAATTGCTGAGCTAGTCCCATGCCAAAGAGTTCAATTTCATTTAAAAAATATTACTCTTGTCTAGCTTAGTGAGGCTTCTACCGAGACCAAACCTGTGATGTTGGGAGCTCCCCATAGAGTCAGCCCATTACACAAGGATGTCACTGGGGCCTTCTCCTGTTGTAAGAAGTATAAACTTCCTCTTACACTTATCTTTTCTATTGCTCTAATGACATTATTTTTGCTACTATGCTGTAATTTTCATTGCCACGTTTTTCTCCATGAACTATAATCATTCAAAATAAATTAGCCCAATAAGCCACACTGAAAAAACCACATGAATAAAGAATGACTATTGTTGAGACTAGGATAGATTTCGACAGACCGTTCATCAGTCTGGTCCATCAGTATATATATCTTGAGCAATAACTACAGATGGACAGTAAACTGGATCCAGAAATGAATAGGAGGAAAAAGGCATGGATTTGTTTGACATTGGGAAAGTTTGGATTATATCTGGGAAATTATACAGTACATTCAATGATCCCAAGTTTCTCCACAAATCAAAGATCTATCTTTTATCAACAATATTTTTCTGGGAGGGAGACAGCTGGCATAATAGGATCAGCCATGGAGTCAGAAAGACTTCAATTTAAGTCCTGCTGACTTACTGACTGTATGACCATGGGCAAGTCACTTACCCTCTCAGTACCCAGGCTTGATGTCCTTTCATTACAGACTAGTTGTTTATTTATACTAGCACAAGGAATTTCCACAGCTTTGAGTCTCTCATACTGATGAAATCACAGGTCTGGACCACAAAAAAAAATTCTACTGGTGATTGCGTATAGCTTCAAAATATAGTATACCATATTCTCTGAAGAATCAAAGTTGAAGGTCACCAAAAGTGCATTGGAGATATGTATAGCAACTGTGACTAGGCTAACACATTAGCCATGAAGAGTAATGCATCAGAATCAATTTAAAACATATCATCAAGATATATTGCCTAGAAGAAGAAGTGGGCCAGTCATGTAGTGAGAATGAGAGATAACAGATAGACCCTATGTTCCACTGGTACCCACAGAAAGTCAGAGGAAGGCCCTCTGCCCATTGGATGGGCTCCCTGTGGAGGCTTTAGAGGAACATATAAACAAAAGTTATAAGGGAGCTCTGTTGTTGGCAAAAATATACTCATCAGTGAGACCATAGATCCATACATACATTGAAAGTACTTTTCTGGTCATGTTACATTTCTCTAAATGGAGAAATCTCCCCAGAATCAAAATGACAGGACCCCCCAAAAAAGTGATGGAGGGAGGAACAATGGCTAAAAATATTGACAAAAAGGAATGTAATCTAAGAAGTTATTTGAAAGTTATAACTAAAAAAGATCAATGAGCAGAAAAGGAGGCAGGAATGAAGGGTGATGGTTGGACAGCCTAGCAAAGAATATTATAGAATAGTAGTAGGAGGCTTCAATTATTCTGACTTATTTTAGAGTTTTCTCTTTGTTAAAAAGAAACAAACAATAACTCCTTGCCTTGCTTTAATGATAAATTTTTCCTTTAAAAATCAAAAGAAAGAACCAGAGGAGCTTGCTATCCTCTCTAAATCCATCATTTCTCCAAATTTCCCTATATCAGTTGAGGGCTTCTCTATCTTTCTAGCCACTCAGGTTTGCAATCTTGGAATCATCCTTGACTCTTACCTTTCTTTTTCCTCATATTGAATCAGTTACCAAATCTTTCCTCTTCTATCTCTACAATGTCTCTTCTATTTCTCCTCTACTTGCTACCTGATTGGCTACCACCCTAGTTCAGTCCACCATCCCCTCATCCGAAACCTAGGCTATAGTAACAGTCTCTTACTTGGGTTCCTTGTCACCAGTCTTTCCAAAGTATCCTTTAGTTTCCTTCCAAACACTAGTCATGCTTCCAAAAAGATCTTCCTAAGTCATACATCTGAAGGCATCACAAACCTCTCAAAAATCTTTAGTGACATACTATCGGCTCCAGGATAAAATACATATTCCTTCACCTAGTTCTTATGGTACTCCATAATCTGATTCCAAACTACTTTTGCAGCTTTATTTTATATTTTTCCCCTTCATACAGGCTATGTTCCAACCAAATTGGACTACTATTTATTTTCTAAACTCAATATTCTGTCGCCTACTTCCATGGATTCCATAAGACATTGCCCATCCACACTGCATGGGCATATGAGAGGGATGCCTTATCTCCACCTTCAGAAGTTTTATCTTCATTCAAGACTTATCTCAGTTACTTTATATAGCTTTCTCTCATTCCTCCAAACCAAAAATCTTCTCTATCCCACCTCGAATTTCCCATAGGACTTTGTATCTCTTCTGTAACAGTGGCCATACCATGGATGATACATGAGAATGGGCCAATGCCCTGGTCATTTCAGGTGACACATGAGTTCTGGCTAAGATGCTTCCAGCCAGAAGTGAGGATCCTTGCCCTGGCTACTTCTAGCAAGATGTTCTTTGACCTTTTGATAAAGGGCATGAGTCACGTGAGTGGCACTGCGATGCCACCATTCCAGCAGGGAATTGGAGGTGCAAAAGATGATTAACTCCAGAATAGCAAAAGTTATCCGCTCAGGAAACTTTAAAGGCAGTGACAACTCCTCCTGCTCTGTTCTTCCTTCTGAACCTACAGCTTCAGACTCTTAACAGCTCTCTGACAGATTCCCTATGGGGAGGGGAGGGATTTCTTATTCCCTTCACCCAGCAGCTCACACATGGCAACAATAGCATGTGCTGACCTAGTCAAGCCTGAAACTGGATCCCAAGATTCTGGCTTCCTCTTCTGCTTTATGTTGCTTTCTATGAAATACAGGTGACCAAATGGTGATTCTGAGATGAATGTTTCCAGCCTTGGCTCCTACCACATCAATCTGAAAGATCTGGAGTTACTGAGGGGTCCAGGTGACTGGCAGCAGGAGTTTGTTTGTTTGTTTGTTTATTTGTTTTTCAACAACACTCTTCTTGGAGGATATGACCACCAGCAGGAGCAGGAGTTGAAGCCATGCAACAGATTTTTTTAGAAGCTACAGACCTTGAGGTGAAAGGGAAATACCTGTTCAGCAACCCCACTAAATATTTCATGTTTTAAGTAACACTTTCCTGGAAGAATAACTTAAGAGTTATGTGTAACTATTTCGTGCCTTAAATATTGGTCAGTGTGTACTTATGAGACTTTTATGACATTTTTAGACATTTCTTTTGTGGTAGAAGGAATCTATAGCTACATTTGACGTGTTTTGGTATACTGAGTGAAGGGACCCAGTTATTCCTTTTGGGTTAGACCCTAGATGTGAGTCATTAAACCAGAACTTTGTTTAAGAAATTGTCCTCAGAGTACTTCTGGGGTTGGGAGCATAATGTGCCAAGGACAATGAGAAAGAAAAGCCTTACTCCTCCTTTCTTTAAAGGCCAGACTCCAGCTTAGGCCTGAACCCAGTCATCATGACTCACAAAAGGGAGCCCTAGAGTTCCTAGGCCAGCAAATATTTACACTTCCTTATCCCCATCATTTCCTACTTTCTGTTATCCTTATCTGTTTATATATTGTATGGACACTGCTCCCAGGACAATGAAAGCTCCTAGGAGTACAGGGATTGATCTGTTTTTGTCTTTGTTTCCCAGCATGCTGTGCATAGTAAACACTTCACATGTGTTTACTGTGACTGAATTTAGGAATGCAGCTCAGAGCATTAAACAAGAGGAGGTTGTCAGCTGAGAAAATTAAGTTCCATTAGTGACTCCAAAGACTCTCCTGACTTGTATACACATCAATGTTCCTTGCTCCCCAGCTCTTAGAACTTCAGTGTAATTTATTTCGCCACTTGGATACTCCACACATATGGTATCAATCAGAACATTACCATAGACTAGGGTGGTTATTTCTTCCAGATCTAATCCTCATTCCTAATATACTTGAGCTGAACTTCAAATACTTTCTCCAGATGATTTGTGAGTAGACAGACTTGCTTCATAACCTGCCCAAATTTCTGTAACATGACATTTAAAGCTGAAGTCTTCAGCATACACAGAAGTAGAGTGATTCAGAATAATGATTTCTATAGCGGCATTGATTTTGCACACAGGCGTTACAAGAGAAATGGCCCAGGAATACCAGGGATCCCTTTTCCACTTGGGGCCCCAGCTCTGTTCTCAAAATGACTAGTTTCAATCCTGAGGAAGTCTGACCTCTAAAGAAAGGGATCAGGATTTTTGTCACTTGTAATGCCTGTGTGCAAAGCTAATGTGGCTATAGAAATCATTATTCTGAATAACTCCACCTTCAATATATATTTATATATACATATATGTATATATATATACACATAAACACATACATTGACATATATATACACATACACACACATACACATATACAGACATACACATATATATTATATATATATAATATATATACATATATATATATACACACATATATGAAACACACATATGAACGTCTCAAGTTGGAAAAAAACCAAAGGCAGCAGTGCATAATTCAAGGCTGTTGTTTTTTTTTCCAACTTGGCTCAGGCATAGGCAAGATGACCACATGGGCCATTCCCATATCTTGTTTTTATGATCCTGTGAAAAATTTCCTGCTTACATGTGGATACAAGGGGAGAGATTTATAGGTGTTCTGGAAACTTTTTTCCTTCTCCATCTCTATAACATGTGTGGGTGTTTGATTACCTGAAATCTCTTCTATTTTGATACATGGCCTTGTGGGATGGGGGGGGGGGGATTGGGTTTTAATTTTGGTTTTTGGCTACCTACCAGCAATGATGGTTAGTAAAAAAAAATGACAAGGAGAAATCGGAAGAAGAGAACTGTGGTGGTAGAAAGTAAAAAGTAGATGGAAGAAGGTGCCTTTTTTTAAGCATGTCCATCCCTTCCTATACTTGAAGGACATGTGTTTGTTGTTCACTCAATAAGAGGCTATTAAAAAATCAACATGGCTTCATAGTCAATCAGGGTACAATTCTAGCCAAACTACTGAGACTTTTGGTTGAAGTTTTCTTTTCTAGAAAGGATTGATCATCAAGTGGAAGACCACTCTAGGGCTAAGAGGCAGCCATCATTGGTTGACAATGGTGGCCAGATAGAATGGAATGGAAAAGCATTTATTAAGTGTTTACTGTGTACCAAACACTATGCTAAGCTTGGAGGATACAAATCGAAAATCAAGACAGTCTTTGTTCTCAAAGAGCTTGCATTCTTATTAGCGGAAACAACACATATAAGAGTGTACAGCTGTAGTGCAGATGGAAAAGCCTGGTTGTTCTTAGCGTGCAGCAGGATAATAGATTACAAAGCCTGAGAGTGCTTAGGGTGCAATAGTAGGTCAGATATCGAAGTCCAAGTTTCTGAAGAGTACATCAGCAGGGCAGATGGAAATGCCCAGTGGGACTTGGGGAGCACTATTAGGTCAGATGGAAATACTGAGTATTTCACCATCTTACTGGAAGGATTGTAGTTGATGAGTCACTGCTCATCCAAGTGGTGAGACTAGCTGTGTTCCTAACCAAGGACTATTGGAAAGGGGTTGTGATCCTAAAGTTTAGAGTGGATCAGGATTCTGTTATTTGTGTCAGGGAAATGTGAGGAGAGAGGAAGTCAGCATCCAAGTGGTAGGGGGTGCCTGGTGGGAGCTAAGAAATAAGACAGGATTGTGGAGGGGAAGTGTTCCCCAAGTTCTGCTCTGCTAGATCCTCAGAAGCCTGTTGGAATATGGGCAGCTACTGTGAGAGATCTGGGGTACCTGTTAGCCCAAATGAATCTCTGATTGGTAGAATTTCAGACACTGTGGTAAAGTGAAGTAAAGAATTTCAGCCTACATTGATTCATTTCAATGTGCTTTCCTGTTGTCCTCTTTTATTTCGTTTTTTTCAATTTCATGTAAAAAGTTTTCTTTTTAACATTCGGGTTTTTTTTTTAATTTTGAGTTCCACATTCTTTCCCACCCTTTCTCCCCTCCCCCTTCTAATATCTCATTCTGCTTATCTCATTCCTCCTATCTCACTCTACCCTCTTGTCTCTTTTGACTTTGCTAATACCTTCCCCCATACCTGGAAAGGAGTCCCCCATCCCTATCTGCTAAAGACTCCTTTATTCAAGACCTAACTCAAAAGTCAATACCTCCACCATAGCTTCTCCAGATCATTTTCCCTACCCACCCTCATCCCCTACCCCAAACCTAGGAAAAAATTAAAATGATTTCTCCATGTCTCATAGCATTTTGCCCCACCTTTCCTTTGTCCTTATCTCCCCTTTCTCTTTTTCAGGCTGTGGTTATTTTCAAACTTAGGATCATAGCTTTAAAACTGGAAGAGAACCCAAACTCCTCATTTTACAAGATGGCCCAAAAAGATTAAGCGATTGAGGCCAAAGGTCAACCAAGTAGAAAGAAACAAAGCTGGTTCTCTCCCCATCCCTGGGCAAGCCTTTGGGATTCATTCAATTCAATAAACATTTATTAAGCACCTGCCAAGTGCCAGGCACCATGATAAGAGCTGGAAATACAATTGAGCAAAATAAAGACAGTCCCAGACTCAAGAAGATTACAATCCAATGGGAGAAGACAACACACAGAAAGAGGCTTGAAGAGGGGAGAGGGGAACAGCAGGAACATCTTCATTCTGAAAACCAGGCAGATGCCAGTGGAATGATCTGAGAGTTCAGTCTCTGCCCTCTCTAAATGATGGCATTGGGAGAAGTTTGGTATGCCACCCTCCACCCCTCTAATCAGGAGAGAGAAGAAGCTGAGGGAGGTGGTGTCAATCAGGGTTTGAGTTAGCAGAATGGTGATGAGGTTAGAAGTGATGAGCTTATCCTAGGAGAAGCATCTTGTTCAAGGCCCAGAAGCAGATGCAGAGTGGAGTGATTGGGATTAATTGCAGGATACGTATCATGCATATTTTTGCATATCCTTATCTAGAAAAAGCGATGTTAAAGAAATGTTTGTTGAATTGAGTTATTTGTCTGGGGACAGAGATGTCATTGTTACAGCACACTTACTCACAATACAGAAATTAGTTTCAGTCTGCATCCCACAAAACATTTTTTTTTCTCTAAGCTTTTTTAGTTTTGCCTCCATTCCCATTCCCTTTTCCCTGCTCTGTTTCTGATGAAAGTGATCGCGTTACCAGCTGTCCTTATTATTTGTCCTTTGTTCTTGAAGAGGACTGAGACATCAGGGAGGTGATGCCATGACTTGTAAGTGAATTTAAGTGAGGCAGGGCTGTGCAAAGTCACCAGCCTCACTTTCTCCTCCAGAGCCATCCAGGCCAAGTGGCAAGATACAGACCAGGACGACTGGAGATAGCCCCGAATACAGTGGGAGACCTTGGTCTTTTTAAGCTAAGGTCTTTCCAGGGCTCCAGTTTTTCTGAGACAACCACCCAATCAGTGACTAAGGCTAGGTGAGAAATGAGGCCAAGAATGGCCTGCTGAAATAAAACCCAGACAATCACTTGTCAAGAATGTTCTAAACGAGGCTCATGATTCAGGTCCAGAGGGCCTCTGAAGTTCCTTCTAGAACTAACATCCTATAAAACAAGAATGGAATTAGGTAACTCACAAGCCAGAGTATCAGTTTCCCTGTACCAGCCCCATATGGGGTCACAAAAAATTTGGCAACAGTAAAAGGTTTCTGAAAGCACAGCAACCAAAAATTAATTAAAAATCAAATGCATAATGAATCCAAGAAGTTTCTGGCAGCATTTGCCCATGTTGCACTGAGCAGCTTCATTGGAGTCTTGGTTCTGAACACAAAGCTTGTGTACTTTGCATTGTGCATGCCCTCAGGCCATGCAGTGCCAAATGACATGGTTGAAATGTGAAAAAAGTTTAAGAAGCCCTGCTGTATAGTGTACCTGCTTGGAAAACTTGTCTTCTAAAGGCTGTGCTGCTCTACAGCTCTCACTACTATGAGAAAAAACAGCTAATCCTGAGGTTTGTGATTTATAGCTTGAGACATATGAGAGTCTTGTGGGTTTAAATTTTTTTAAAAATAATAACTCTTATAAGAACCTCAATAGTAGAGACAGACTAATCATGTGACTCTAGATCATCGTCATGGGCTATTAGTTATGAATAATCAAACCTAGATGAGTATAAGGAGGCTTGATAAAAGCAGGATGCTCTCCTCAGGGAGGACTAGCACCTTTGGTATGAGAGCTTACTGGTCCTTTTCAAGGCTGCTCACCTACCTGCGATGTCCACCTGTCACTCGACTCTCACCTATGGCTCCAAGAAGCTGTAGCATGCACAGTGGCCACACTCCAACAAACCATCTCGGTAGAGGCTGAGGTAACAGGATGAGGGTAACCAACAGGCCTCAAACCTGATGAGTTAGGGGGATGTCTACCTCAAGTGTGGGAAGACTTCCCCTAGCAGAATGGGCAGATTAGAGCAGTTTGTTCCAATGGCTATGAAGACAGCTGAAATGGGCATTGTAGAGTGCTTAGAGTTTGGTCAGACATTGAAGACTCCGAGGTCATCCACTGCACCCCGGGCCATCACTAGTCATCCTGACTTTGATCCTGCCACTGGACTTTGATGACTTTGGAAGAGAGAATGAGATAGATGATTTTGTGCAACTCTACCTCACTTAAATCCAATTCACATGTGAGTCAAAACCTCACCCCATGATGTCATTGGTCCTCTTCAAAAACAAAGGATGAATACCAACAACAGCTTCAAGAAAGCTCATTCTCCTCCTTGCCGTTTTTTTTTTTGTTGAAGCTAGTTTGTCTCAGGGTAGAGATATGGACTAAGGGAAAATTATTCCCCAGAGACTAATGGAAAAGTTGGGAAAGAGTAGATACAACCACATTCCAAAGGTAGTGGCCATTTGAGAGGGAGTAGTCCACCAACACAGCCAACCCTGCCTGACAACACCCACCTAACAGTTATACTATCATTCTTCTGTCCTGCTTACTCATATAGTTACAACCATGAGAATCACTGAAAACTTCCAAAATACTTGAAAAGCTTGGTGTAGACAATGGCTGATGAGTTAACTATTTCCAGTTCCCTTTTTTACTAGGAAACAGAACATTTGTGAACAGGTGTTTATGTCTACAATTCTGTGTGATCTAGATATTGGTGCAGAAACCTAAAGCTTGGGAAGGTGAAGTCCAGATTACAAATCTGAACATCCTATCTTTCCTAAGTTTAGAGCACAGGTTAAATGACAGTCAGAATATGTGATACATGCAGGTAATGCTTTGATATAAATATGTTTTGGCTTTCTTTTACTATTCACATTGAATGCTTTCTAGAGTTATGATATTGATAGATGTGATTTGAGAATGTGCATATAAAGGACATAAGGGAAAGGAAATGGTTAGGGTGGGGGTCCAAACTGAGAGATTTGATTGGTGAATAAATATAACTCTAGGCCAGGGGTTCTTAGCCTGGAGTCTATGAACTTTCTTAGAAGTATTTTTATAACTGCTTCAATATAATTGGTTTCTTTTATATGCTTATATATTTTATGCGTGCATTTAAAAACATTATTTGGAGGAGTCCATAGATTTCATCAGATTGCCAAAGGGGTCCATGATCCAAAAACATTAAAAACCTCTGATCTAGACTGAAGTAATAAATTGGCAACTTGCCTGATCTCCTGGAGGTGGTGACAGAAGGAAAACTAAAGAGAGAAATAACACTACAGGTAAAGTGGAATGTTTCCAGGGGAGGTTTCGCCTGAACTGAGCCTGGAAGGAAGACAGAGATTCTGAGAGTCAGAGGGAAGCAGAGACCACATTCCAACTTCTCATTTTTGTTCATTTCAGGAGATGGTAGGAAACACGGGGCTGCCCTGGGCATCTCTTAGAACCAGAACTGCAAAACATTAAGGCCTGTAAATGAGGTTTCTTGAGATCGGGTGTTCTTTCCCTGGGGCCCATGGACCCCAAAGAGTCCATGGAGAGATTTCAGGGAGTTCATCTACTTGGGTAGGAGAAGTTATATCTTTATTTTCACCAACCTCTAACTGAAATTTACCATTTCCTCCAATGTAGGCAACAAACCATCAGACTTCACTAGACTGCCAGAGGGGTCCACATCACCAAAGAAAAGAAAAGTTAGTAACTCCTTCTTTAGATGCAAGCTACAATGGAGGTGAGAGTGTCTCCTGCTATTTCTACTCCATGTCTTTTGAGTTGCTGTCCTCATGGTGTTAATAGATGGTGCTTCCTCGCTTGCTTGATGCCCCTTTGTGACCCTTGGTACCCACTTACAGGAAATCTGGCAGGATCAAGGTGTGACACATAGAAAAGCTCTCCATGGGTGACTTGTAGCTCAAACTCCCATTTGGTACAATATGATAAATAAGCTAACCAAGCTTGGCAAAACTCTTGAATCAAACAATTCCTTTCCAGCCCATCCCCACTATGAGTGGAAGGAGAAGATAACCGTGACCTTCCAAGCTGCTTGCCCTAAGCATAGGCTCACAAACGGTTTGCATTGTGTGTCTGGGAAACAATTGAAGAAACAATAGCATCTTGCTGTATGCTCAGGGAAGATGAAGGAAGGGACACCCTTGAAAGAGAAATCGTTATTGTAACTGCTTGATTGATTTCTGGAACTGGTCTCCTCTTCCCCAAGTGACAATGCAATGTCAACGCTTTGCAAACTTTTCATTGGAATAAAAAGGAGAGGCTGCATTTGATTGACTATGCCGTCCACAGCTGTGGCTGACTTTCTTTTTACTAGAATGCATTACAGTCTCTAGCTTTTCTTTTTATGAACCCCCTTGGTGACACCTTCACCTCATTAAAATAAATATTTCTAAAGTAAAAAATTTGATACCTGATTTCTTAGTCCCAAGAATGGTGTATTCTTTTTCGAAAGCTTTCTCTGAGGGATTAATTCAAGGGTAAAACACCCAGCTGTTGCACAGTGGAATGAGGTGGCAGCTTCTAGATCACTTGTCACAACATTATTTCTCCAGAATATGTTAATTACAGTATTTTCCCCTACTACTAGTATGCTTGTAATAGCTCAGTGACATGGGACAGGAGTGTCTGGGAACCTTAGAGTTATTTCTTGCTTTCATGTTCCTTTTTCAGTGTTTGCATTTGTTTCCCTATTTAGTATGGGTTATTCAGAGAGGTCCTCCTTGTTCTTGACTGTCCCTATCCATGAACCATATTGAAAGCTGTGCTGGATAAATGTGTGAGGCACATATTATCATCCCGTTGTTATACTAAGTGACTTTGACATACATGTTAATGTTCCTTCAAATATCCTAACCTCTGAGTCCTTCAATATGACTGAGTCCCATAACTTACTCTTCTCCTCTGCCCTAGCCACATCCAGGGATAGCCTAGCTCCTTCCCTCACCTACATCTCCCATTTTCATGATCAAGAAGTCTGACATTGCTCTATCCAATCATCATCCCCTCTCATTCCATATCTCCCTGTACCTGATGCCTCCTAAATCTATTCTTCATTCTCATCAAGACCTCCAATCCTTTCAACCCTCAATACTTTCTCAGGCCATTAGTCTTGCCCTCAGTACTTTCCTCCCTTCAAGCCTAAATCATATAGTTAACCGTTTTACCTCCACACTTTTCTCTATTCTCTAGGCCCTCGACCTCTTGTCCTTTCACCATTTATGGCTTGGCAAATCCCAAAGTTACATCACTGTCAACACCTGCCTCCTCACTCCTGCTCAAGCTGTACAGGGCTAGAGGAAGTCATTCAATCAAGCTGAGTGGGTTCAGTCCAGATTTATGCTCTCTAACCTCAACTGGGTCCTCCCTGTAGGTAGACAGTCCTTTCCTCTTGCTTAAATGATTCTTTAACCTAGTCTTCAGGGTAGCTGTTCCAAACCTACTCTTCTCTCCATACCTCCCCTTTCCCTATCCATTCAGTTGAGGACTTTTACAAAGTAAAATGACACCATTTGCCTTCCTCTTTTCCCATTCTCTTCATCTCACAACCCTTTGGTGTCATCTTTCATTCTCTCCTGCAGTTCAGCTTCTGATAATGTGGTGAACCTTCCCCTTGCAAGACCAAGTCCTCTAAATATGCCCTTGATCCCATTTCCTCTTGTCTTTTCCAGCAGATTGCCCCCCCCCCAATCATCTCTCTTTCTGTCCCTCTGTCTTTGTCTTTCTGTCTCTTTTCTCTCTAACATCCCCCTATATATAATGCCTTCTTTAGCCACCTTCATGGCCATTGGAACAAATTGTTCCCAGATGCACGCGCGCACACACACACACACACACACACACACACACACACACACACACATACACACACACACATACACGCATATACACATGCCTCACAGGCTCAGGTAAATGACAGCTTTGGAGGTTTGGGTTTGCTTCTCATTTTTCTCATTTGGCAGAATTGCTGTGAACAACCTGAGGGAAAGGATTTGTTCCCAAAGAAAGATAATGCTGAATATCCTCTCATTAAGGATATTTAAGGAAGGTATCCACTGTGTTTATTGCCTGGTACATGTCTCTATAATACCAAATGGGAGGCTTAAAGTGATGGTAGTCAGAACACCTGGGTCCCAGTGGTGGCTCTGCTACTTACTAACCACATGATCTTGGTAACTATAGGAAAAAGAGAACTGAGTTTAGAACTAGAAAACCTGGATTTCAATCTCAGCTCTGCTGAGTATAACTAGTTGACAGTTGCTTTAAGGGGCATATGGAGTATTCAGGAAAGACTAGCACCTCTAGTGTGAGGGCTTGCCAAACGCTTTTCAGCGGTGCTCATCCACCTTTTGTGTCCACCTGCCACCCAGCTCTCACCTGTGGCTCCAAGAAGCTGTATCATGCATGGCCACACCCTGATAAACCATCTCAGCAGACAGGTCAAATCAGGTGGAGGGTAATCAACCAGTCTCAAACCTGTTGGTGAGTTAGGGAGATATCTGCTAAAAGCAAGTGAAGACTTCCCCCACAGAATAAGCTGATAAAGATTTGTTCCAACAGCCATGAATTGGCTGAAGTGGGCACTGTGGAGCTCTTAGAACTTGGTCAGACATTAGACACTAAGGTCATCTACTGAATTCTGAGCCATCACCAGGTCATCTTGACTTTTGTCCTGCCTCTGGACTTCAATGACTGCAAGAGAGAATGACTTTGTGCAACTCTGCCTTGCTTAAATGCAATTCACACAAAGTCAAGACATCAGCCCATGATGTCACTGGACCTCTTTAAAAACAAAGGACTGCAAAATGCTTCAAGATCTACAAAGCACAGGGGCAGCACTGGCCTTGGAGTCAAGAGGCCCTGAATTCAAATCTGGTCTCAGCTACTTACTAGCTGTGTGACAAGTCACTTAACCCCGATTACTTCAACTATAACAAAAGGATTTACAAAGTACTTTAGACATGTGAGCCTCTCTGCTCTTCATAATATCCATGTGATGTGGGTACTTCATTTCTTTTTATAGGCATAGTAGGTGGTGTAGTGTTGATAGAGTGCAGGACTTGGAGCCAGGAAGATCTATGTTATTCTGAGCAAGTTATTTAACTTTTCTCAGTCTTATTTTCCCATCTATAAAATGAGAACAACAAATAGAACCTGCTTCACAGGGTTGTTGTGGAGATCAAATGAGATAGTACAGCACTTTGCAAACCAAGTGCTACATAAATGTTAGATCATATCATTGATCATTTTGCAAATGATAAAATTGACTGTCAGAGAAGCTAAGTGACTCCCTATGGTTACACAACTAGCAAATGCCAAATGCAGGAGCCAAATTCCAAGTTCAGTGCTCTCTATTGCAGCAAAGTTGTCTATGTGACCTTATGTGTCACTTAACTTTTGAGGGCCTCAGTTTTCTCAACTGTTAAATGAAAGGATTGGATTGCTTTCTATGGTCCCTTCCAACTTTAAAATCTGTGATTTTAATGATTCTCTCTGTAGTAGCAATTTAGATTTGAAGATCTATCCCACCCATTACTAAGATATATGACCTGCTTACATCACAGGAAGCCTAAGTTACATGGTGGGAGGAGCTTCCTGACAGGAAAAGGAAGTTATGTCACAGGAAATGCTGAGAGAGAGAGAGAGAGAGAGAGAGAGAGAGAGAGAGGAGTTACGGCTGCTAATGGCCATCCACGTGATTGCTAGAACTGAACAGGCTGACTTAGCTGTACTGTGAGTTTGTTTTGGGAAAGGTGCCAGCACAGGGTCGGAGAGGTTTTGGGATGATGAGCCTCCAGGCTGGGCTATGGTGTTTTAAGTTCCCAGCTGTTATGATAAAGTGGGCTGACTGGCTGTGGGAGCTGAACATTTGGTTACGGGATATGATTTTCTGGTGTCTGAATAAATGTTATACTTCTTTTATCTTCTTTATGGAGAGTGTCTCATACCTTGCGATACAGAACTACATAGGCATATTAATGAGTATCATTGATGTTGTATTTATTGCCTTACTATTACACTCTCAGAGCTAAAGTTTCCTCCTCTGTGAAATGTGAATAAAAATGCTTACTACCTCTACTATCCTCATAAGACTCAATTCATTGTGCATTTGTATGTTGTTCATAACTATCCATGCTGTGCTGATCAATAACCCCCTTCTCCAATTGCCCAATTATTCTATTTGTGCCCCTACTTTTCTGTAGACAAAGTGCATCAATATTTGGACCCTGAGTTTCTTCATCCGTGAAATGATAACAATAACAATCCTACTGCCTGGGTTTATCATTAGAGTCAAATGAAAGCATTTGTAAAATGTCTCTATAAATGTAATCCATTATTAAATATTAGCATGAGGTTCATAATATCCCCAAATTCTTCGATATGCAAACACATCTTTTGTATACTTTGTATACTCAGTACTGTCTCATACTTTAAGACCAATCCAAGTTCTAACCAGGTGCAATATAAGACACCCTCTACTTCATTAATTCTATTAATTCTATAAGGTATATCTTGCCCTGAGCCCAGTCCCCAGGGGCTGGGTTCCTACCTTAACCCTATTATCCCAGGGTCTCCTACAGGAAAGAGTCTAGTGACTATAGAAATCACAACCCTCAATTCAAGGCACTTAACACCACAATGGTAATAGTACTATTTGACATTGTACTATAGGGTTTACCAAGTACTTTCCTCACACCTGTCCTGTGAGATAGATATTACAAGTAGTATACTATCATAAGTGTTACTATATTAACTCACTGTGTTATTAATTATGTGAGTATGATTATATTATCCCTATTTATATTAAAAAAGAAACTGAGGCTCAGAGAGTTAGTGATTTCCCCAAGCTCCATGGTAGTGTGGGATATGTCTCTCTACATAAACCCTTAAATGCTTCTGGCCATGCTTAGCTCTCTCTCCATTTCTTATAGTGTTTAGAGCTTGGTTAGACATCAAAGACTCCAAGGTCATCCACTGCATCCTGGGCCATCACCAGTCATCTTGATTTCTATTTTGCCACCAGACTTCGATGACCTAAGAGGCAGTGAGGCTGATAACTTTGTGCAACTCTGCTTTACTTAAATCGAATTCACACGCAAGTCAAGGCATCACCAGTGATGTTATCGGTCCTCTTCGAAAATGAAGGAAGAACAACAGAAATAGAACAGAACAGAGTTAGGTTGGAGGGAGGGGAACAGCCCACATGTCCATGCTACTCAGCATTATAAAAAGCCTAGTATTCAGGAGATATGAAGTCAGGTTTAAAAACACTGGGAATGGTTAGGCTAGAGAAGAGGAGATTTCAAGCAACAAGTGCATAACTTGTTCTGTCTGGCCCCAGATGCAGTGGGGCAGAGGTTACAAAAGGGAAAATATTAGGCTTAATTTAAGAAAATTTTTCCTAACAATTAAAGTTCTCTAAAAGTGGAATGGACTGCTTCAGGAAGAAGTGAGTTCCACATCACCAGGGGTCCTCAACTAATGCTGGATGACCACTCATCAGATATGTTGTAGAAATGATTCACAACTGGGTACAACTTGAACAAGATGGCTGCTGGGGTGCCTTCAAGCTCTGATTCTGTAAAGTTGAATGTACATCTGTAATTAATGTAATCATAGAAAACTTAGACAGCTCTAATCAATTAATCAGAAGTATCAGCTAGGTGTGAATAAGCCTTTAATCAGTTTGAAAGTAATGAAGTGTTTTAATCATTAGAGAAGATAGATGACACCACACAGAAAATTTGTTGAAAGTATCAGACGTGCTTCTGGACACATTTATATTAAATAGCAAGCCTACTCAGAATCACATAGTCTGTCTATAGGCCAGTCTAATGGTAGAGCCCCAACCAAGGTTCTGAAAGGAAACTTCTTGGAGGGAGAGAATCTCTCTCTCTCTCTCCCTCCCTCCCTCTCTCCCTCTGTCTCTCTCTCTCTCTCTCTCTCTCACTCTCTCTCCCCTCCCTCTCTCTCCCTCCTTCTCTCTTTCTGTCTCTGTCTCTTTCTCTGTGTGTCTCTCCCCCGTCTTTCTTTCTCTCCCCCCCTCCCCTACCTCCTCCTCTACCCCAGAAGTGACTGTGAACTTGGAAGAGTCAAAGTTACAATTAGAGGCCCCACTGATAACTAGAGGTAGTTAAGCAGTGATTTTGACAGAATGTAAAAACACTTCAGTCCCTGTTTATAGAAACAGCAAGATAGAGACTTGTCCCAGGACTATTTCTATCTGAACTTCATCAAACAAGAAGAGAACACATTTTCAACCACAATAATGGCTATTTATTTAGTATTTGAAGTTTGTAAAGCATTGAGCTCATCTGATCCTCTCAACAATCCTGGAAGGTTAGTACTACAGGTATTATTATCTCTGTTTTACAGACAAGGAAACTGAGACTCTGAGAGATTAAAAAACCTACCTGTGGTCACACAACTAATTAGTGTTAGAGGCAAGTTATTAACCCAGTATTCTGATGAACTACAAGCCCTTCTGGATGTGAGTAAGGTTCTAACTCATCCTGAAGGCAAGTTTTGATTTTTCCTTAATCCTGTGCTTAAACAGACACATTTAGTGTGTGGTCATCCTTGGCCCTAATACCCAAATGGAAGCTTTTGTTCATTATTTAGTGCTGTACTTGCCAGCAAGGCGAAGGAGGAAAAGTCACAGTAGAGAAGGATTCAGTTGAGACAGACCAAGGCACCTCCCTCTTACGCAAACAGCTTCTTCCACCTTTGGGGTTTTCCTTACTTCTGCTGATTCCTCGCAGATCCCTTTTCCCCTTTTCCCAAGAGTCAACCAGGCATGGTTCCAATGGAGCATTTCGATGAGGCATGAGTAAAGTGAACTTGTATCTCTTTTCAATTGTGTGTTTAATTATAGATAAAAGATTTTGGTCCTTCCACAGGAAAGGATGATAACTCCCTATTCTACCTCTGAATTGATTTCTTATCACATGATTCCAAAGTTGCTCTTTCCCACTGTGAATCAGGTGTCTGGGCATTCTTTTTCAGGCATGGGTCAGAGTAGATGGTCATTGAGGTGTTTTCTTTTTTTTTTTTTTTTTTTTTTTTTTTTTTGCTTTTTGGCAGGGCAGTTGGGGTTAAGTGACTTGCCCAAGGTCACACAGCTAGTACATGTGTCAAGTGTCTGAGGCCGGATTTGAACTCAGGTCCTCCTGACTCCAGGGCCGGTGCTCTACTGACTGCGCCACCTAGCTGCCCCAATTGAGGTGTTTTCTAACTTTGAAATTCTGTGAATGATGAGTGAAGCTGCCCTAGCTTAGCAATTTACTATGTGTCTGACTGTTTACCAAAGTTTTTCCACTGAACATAGAATAGCAGCTTTACTGGGTAATATCTCCCTCTCTCTCTCTCTCTTCTCTCTCTCTCTCTCCTCTCTCTCTCTCTTTTTCTCTCCTCTCTCTCTGTTCTCTCTTTCTCTCTCTCTTCTCTCTCTCCCCACTCTCTTCCTTTTTCTCTCTCTGCCTCTTTCTGTCTCTCTGTCTCTCTACACACACACACACACACACACACACACACACGCACACGCACATGCACACACACACACCCTATCGTGCTTTGTTTTTTTCTGTTGACACAGACTTACTCAACTTCAGGATTATTGTTCTTATGGAGAGCTGTTTTATCTTCTAATATTTGTTTTATTACCCCTACTTCTTCTCTCCCTCCTTTCCTAACAGAGCCTAGAAAATATCTGAAGAAAAATCCAACACCTTATTGTTCTATCAAGAGAAACAACATTCATGGTTTATATTTAGCTTTCAAGATCTGATTTTATTTTTGTTAAGTAATTATTTAGAATCACCATATGGAGAGTATAGGGTAAAGAAGGAGAATGGGAACAAAATCATCATAAGACTGAAAGAAAAATAAAAACATTTAATTTCTGTTAGGCATGTTGCTTATAACTTGTATTATTAATCTTATAATGACTAAAGACTCATGTCTAGCCATTTTTAATGCTTATTGTAGTATGGCTGTGGATCCATGGAAACAGCAAGCTGGCTCTGTAGAGAATGACCACAACCTACTAGAAGCAAAGAGAAACAACAGGAGGTAGAGAGGAAAGAGAAAGCAGGAGGAGCCCACTATCACTCAGGACAATGTTATCACTCAGAGGTGTTTGGAGCTGACTGATTGTTAAATTTACAGTGTCAGCATTTACACCTCAGAAATCTCAAAAAACTCTACAAATTAGGGCTGGATTTATTGTTCTGTTGATTGTCTAGACTTGAGAAAGTTATGGAAGAAATGTTAATAATACAGATTAAACATAAAAATGTGTCATGCATGTAGTTTTTTTTATTGGTGAGCCAGTTGTTAAACATTTACTAGCATACCCTTAGTTATAATTCACAAGTATTGTACAAGTTTGGGAGGAGAGTGGACCTTCCTGGGAGCAGAAGGACTCTTATCTCTGTGCAGTTGGATATGAGCCCTTTCTGTATTCATTACTTTCAAAATACACTTATTTTGGGGTAGCAGGGTGACGCAGTAGATAGAGCACTGGCCCTGGAGTCAGAAGGATCAGAGTTCAAATCCAGTCTCAGACAGTTACTAATTTGTGACCCTGGGCAAATAATTTAACCCCAATTGCCTCCAAAAACCTAAACAAAACTATGTTGGGTTTGGGGCATTCTCATCCTAAGTGCTTGTAAGGGAAGCTGGTGGCTTTTGTGGGACTACCAAATAGTGATATTATCCAAGTTCTGAGTATGGGCTATGAACCAGAGAATTTGGAGGTCCCCAAGGTGTGCTTAAAGCCAGGAGTTAACCTCTGTCACAAAGCATGAGCTGTATAGAGAGAACTTAATGGTAAAAACAAAGAAAATGCATATTTTTTTCAAATTCACATGGAATGTATTACAGAAATTGATCACATACTGTATCACAAAGGGGATGCTGGTAAACAGAAAGGCAGAGAATTCTGGTAGAGAGGATAGGAGGAACATATGAGACAGGAACAGAGACTAAGGTAGCAAAAATCCACCTCAGAGGAGTAAAAATATCTACAACCACACATTAGCCACCTTTAATTTGAATGTTTCTGTTGCACCTTGCTAAATATGCTAGAGACCTTGAAATTAAGCAGAAATGAATATGAATATCATGTGGCATTTCTGGTGCATGCATACAATGTTTGGGAGTAATGACATAGGCTTTAGCCCATACCTGCTGATGTTTTACTAAGAACCACATTTGCCTACTGATTTATGCTTTGGCATTTCATAGAATAGAGGAAATACAGAGTCTTATAATTCACATGTATCTCAACTGAGATAGGGGTTTAGACTGTAGCCTCCATCAAGATGAGAGGATTATAATTTTTATTTTTAAAAACATAATTTTGTTTTAATTAGCCAAAATCTGCCCCCTCACCTTCCTGTCCTGCTCTCCAGTTCCAACTGAGAACATGAGAAAAATAAAATACAGTGACAGGGTTATGTTAAGAACTCTTTGTATGAAAGGAATATACAAGATAGCAGACTGATGGAACTCCAACCTTTCCCAAATTGTGGAGAGGCCGGGTAACTGGCTTATACAAAGTAGTCCCAAAGAATGGGCAAGGCCCCATGAAAAACATTACCTATTGGGGAATTGATTGAACTCCCTGATGAGTAGAAAGCTGTGATGGACTGGTAGCCAAACCAACTTTGAGAAAGGCCTGTTCACCTGATTTGGAGAGGCTGTCAGAAGATAATGATTCAATCAAGAAAGCAAGGAACTCAATCAAATATATCCCAACCATAAGGGAGAGCACCAGGTGTGGAGATAATCAAGAAGTTAAACCTATAAGCAATTCTCACCTAACCTAATACTGTGGTTTCAGAAGCTCCTGGACAATGAGGGGTCCCTGTTATAAAGTCTAATAACCACCCTGGGCTATCCTCCAGCTCCAGAATAGAAATATAGGCCAACATGGAGTCAGCTCCTGCCCAACCTAATATCCTGGTTACAGAGCCTTCTGGAAAACAGAAGATACCCATGGAAGACTTCAGTAATTTTCATTAACCAACCATAAACACAGGATTCGAACAGCAGATCTGTAGATGTTGATAGTCAGCCATATGTAGCTAAGGAGAGAATGGTAATAGTGCCAGGACTACTCAGTCAGTGAACAGACTTACTTATGGTGATTCAGAAAAAATGGGGGAGGTAGTTACTTTCATAGCCAGAAGGAACTCACTGAAGGACTTAAGTGTTCCACTACTCCATATAAAACAAATTTCATTAATGTGAGTACAGGACTGATATGCATGTTGGTATCTGAGACTCCGTATGTCCTACTGACAAGTTCTTTTGGAAAATATTCAAATATGTAGGGTTTGGCATATGCTGTAATGGTAAGTACATGTACTGTGTTTCTGCATGTGACCCATACATTTGGCTACTGTTTGTATCTCTATTATGCATAACCACATATTTGGGACTGAGGATAATCTCCAAGCCCAAGGATACAGCAAAGGCAGGTCTAGAGCCTTGAGGAAGACATTTTCAGATTGCCTGAGAATTAGGAGCAATTTGCTGAAACTTTTAGTTTAAGACCTTGGGGGGGGCCACTGAGGGGGAAGGGAGGCATTCAGGATGATGATTCTAAAGTCTCCCCAAGTAACTACAGCACTATCCAGAATTGGGACTATGCACAAATGTGCCAAAAGCAGTTCTGCTGATTCTTTGTGGTAGCAAATGCTTAACTACGGGTGACTTAATGGAAGGGGGCAATTTTATCCCAGCCTAATCAACGAAATCACAGGAAAAAAAGGAGAGCAGGTAACAAAGATAATCAGGTGCTTAAATTTTAATGAAGTATGAAGAAAGGCTTGTACTTTTTAACCCTAAAAAGAAATTATATGGGCAAAATTGATGGAATTGGAGGATAGATAGTTATTGGCTAGTCAAGAATTGGCCATGCCTGTAGTGGCTCTTTAAAAAGTCACATTCTATAAGGTTTTAGCCAAGAGCTGGAAAAGGAAACCTCTCTAAATATTATGATCTCTGCGAATTAAGAAAAGGTTAGCCTTATCTGTTAGTAGTTGAATACTAGAGACCAAAAGATTCAGTGTTCAGCTGACTGACCTGCCCAGAAAAAATGCTATATTCAGGAGAGCTATCTGAGGATCCCATGAAATGGAAAAGGATATCAGGGCCTTACAGAGATATGAATTGCCTGTAGAGAATACACATATATTCTCTACATATGTGACTCTCTATTAGCAAACTCATCCCACTGACATTGTATATACTTGAGGGAGAGTGTGCCGCAAGTTTTTAGGGGAATATTTTGTAGCTACTGTTCTTAAGATTCCATCTTAGTGGCCTTTGCTTTGAGCTAATTGTTTCTTCTGGATAACTACTAAGGGTAAATGTACCAATGGGGGCTCATTGGCTTTAGTTTTAGGATTATTCATCCAAAGATAAATTGAATCTGGAACTTTCAAGTGTGAATTGGACAATAGCTTCAGAAGGGGTACTACAAGTGGAAGCTAGAAAGAGTTAGATTTAGGCTTTATTTAAGGCAAAATTTTACCTCTCTCTTTTTTTTAACAAATAACATATAATTTTGATGACTATTGCTTTATAATATAGTTTGAAGTCTGGAAATGCTATTCCCCCTTCATCCTGATTCATTTACTATTCTAGATCATTTATTTTTCCAAATAAATTTTGTTATTATTTTATATTATATATATTTATATTATATTATTTATCCATTATTGTTTTATCAAGTTTTGTAAATTATACTTTAATAATTTGACTGGTATGGTCCTAAAAGTGTAAATTAACTTTGGTAGAGAAAACTTTCTAAGAATTAGAGCTACTTAGCTAAAAGTAGAATGATATATTTCAGTTGGTGGTGGGTTCAGTCTCACTTTAATTATGTAGAATGACTTACTAAAGATACTGCAAAAGAAATTCTTGCTCATCTGTGGCTAATGATTTCAGATTAAATGGCCTCTGATGTCCTTTCCAGCTCTTAGATTTTGTAATTCTGTGAGGTAAACAAAATACTAACTGAGATGAATATGTAAACAAGTAGAAATTAAATAAGAAATAACCATTACAGTTGTATTTAAGACCAACAAAGTTGATACATCTGATACAAAAAAATGAAAGCAAAGTCAAGTGACCAAAATTAAAATAATGAGAAATCATACAAAGAGAAAAGCAACAATAAAAATTGTTCTATAAAGCTTCATGCTAATATATTTGATAATCCATAAGAAAGTAGTTAATTACATAAGAAACATAAAATAGTGAAATTAACTCCCCAAAAGTGAACAAATGAAATAAATCAGTCTTAGGAAGAGGAATCAGGCAATTCTTTAGAGCAAAAAGTACTGAGTCCAGATGGTTCCATGAGTAAATTCTACCAAACTTTCAAAAGACAAATATTCTTATGATATACCAACTATTTCTAAGCAATAGCAAACCATGGTAGTCTACCCAATTTCTTTAAAAATCAAATATGGTTTTGAATTCTAAACCTATGAAAGATAATGTCGAAGCAGAATGGCATAGTGGACAAAGCAATTAACTTGGCATTGGGAAAATCTGGGTTCAAATATTCCCTTAGATACTTACCAACTGTGTGATCCTATTCAATTCATTTAAAAGTCTCAATTTTCTCTCCTGTAAAATGGAGATAATAATTGAACCTACCTCACAGGGTTATGAGGATCAAATGAGATTATATATGTAAAGTGCTTTGCAAACCTTAAAGGACTATCTAAATGCCAGCTATTAATATAATGCTAAGAAAATTATATGTTTATTTTTTCTAATTACATGTAAAGATAGTTTTGAATATTCATTTTTATAAGATTTTTAAGTTCCAAATTTTTCTCCCTTTCTCCATTTCCTCCCCCTTCCCTAAGATGGAAGCAATGTGATATAGATTATACATGTGCAATCACATTAAACATATTTCCACATTGGTCATGTTATGAAAGAAGAAACAGAATAAAAGGAAAACACACACACACACACACACACACACAAAAGTAAGTGAAAACAGTATGCTTCAATCTGCATTCATACTCTATTTCTTTCTCTGAATGTAGATGGTATTTTCCATCATGAGTCTTTTGGAATTTAATTGGATCATTGTATTGCTGAGAAGAGCTAAGTCTATCATAGTTAATTTTCACACAATTTTCTCCTAGTTCTGCTCACTTCACTCAGCATTAATTCATGTAAGCCTTTCCAGGTTTTTCTGAAATCCACCTGCTCCTCATCACTTATAGTACAATAGTATTCGATTACATTCATACACCATAGCTTGTTTAGTCATTACCCAATTGATAGGCCTTCCCTCAATTTCTAATTCTCCAGTCATCCTGATGACTATCTGGTCACTGGACACAGATGGCTCTGGAGGGGAAAGTTAGGCTGGTGACCTTGCACAGCTCTCCTTCACTCAAATCAAAGTCAACTGCAAGTCATGTCATCATTTCCTTGATTTCTTTGAAAACAAAGGACAAACAACCTGTAAGAAGACCAAGCAGCCTGAAAGGGCACCCAGCTAGTTGGATAAATCAGTTTGTCCTCTCCCTCTCCCTCTTCCTCTCCCTCTCCTTCACCTTCTCCTTCTCCTCTCCAAAAGAAGGTACATTTTGATGGCCAGAAGCTGCCCACTTAATTGGGGGTTTAGTGGCTAGATTTCTTCCTTCCCTCCTTCCTTCCTTCCTTCCTTCTTTCCTTCTTTCTTTCCTTCCTTCCTTCCTTCCTTCCTTCCTTCCTTCCTTCCTTCCTTCCTTCCTTCCTTCCACAAAACATTAAACCCAGTTCACTCACAAGCCCATGAATAGGTCCCTGCCCAAGCTCCATTTAATGCCTTTGCCACCACAAAAAAAACTGCTATAAACATTTTTGTACATGTAGGTCCCTTTCCCTTTTTTATGATCTCTTTGGGATGTAGACCTAGTAGTGGTATTGCTGGATCAAAGAGTATGCAGTTTGGTTGCCCTTTGGACATAGTTCCAAATTGCTCCCCAATAAAATATTTTAAATAGAATTCCGCAGCACACCAAAATGTTGTTCATTATGATCAAATAATATATATAACTGGGGGGGGGCAGTTAGTGGTACAGTGGATAGAGTACTGGCACTGGAGTCAGGAGGACCTGAGTTCAAATCTGGCCTCAGATACTTGACATTAACTAGCTGTGTGACCCTGGGCAAGTCACTTAACACAGATTGCCTCAAAAAAAGGTGATTCAAGGATGATTTCATTCCAGGAAAACAAACAATATGATATGTTCCAAAGCAGAAAAATGTACATGATTATTTTATTAAATACAAAGGAAATCTTCAATAAAACAGTGTACTCATTTATGCTAAAAATGGTAAGCAATGTAGGAATAGAAGATCTTTCTTTTATAATGATAATAAAAAGTATATGTTCTAAAGTCCAAGGAAATACACATGTGATTAAAAAAAACTAGAAATATTCCCACTTAAAACAGATGTAAAGCAATGTTGTCTACTCAGGGCTGTTCCCATTTGACATAACATCTAAAATATTAGCAATAACATTAAATCATTTAAAAGGTGAGCACTGGTGATGACAAAGTTAACATATCTCTCTTTGTAGATGATATGATTGTATATAGAGAGAAAAAACTAGAACACTGTAAACACTCAAGAAGCAATTGGACTAATAAAAAACTTTTGCAAAAGTAGCAGGATATAAGATTGATTAGCAATATTGTAAGGATGATCAACTGTGAAAGTCTTAGCTACTCTGATAAAGATAATGATCCAAGACTATTCTAAAGGGCCCGTGATGAAAATGCTTCAGAGATCTGATAAACTGAATGCAGATTAAAGGATACTTTTTTCACTTTTTCTATGTTTCTTGTTTTTTATAGTTTTTTTCCCTTTACAACGTAGTCAATATAGAATTATATTTTTGCATTACTTCGTGTGTATAATTGAGATCATATTGCTTGCCTTCCCAATGGGTGGGGGAGGGACTGGAAGGAATAAATTTTTAAATTAATGTTGAAAATACATAAATTAAAATTTTTAAAATGGTTCATCTCAGGTAGGTGAAGGAAATACCAAACTACTCCAGTATCTTTGCCAAGGAAACCCCAGATGAGGTCACAAATATTCAGACAAAACTGAAATGATTCAGCAACAACAATGACAAAGACCACCTCTAAGGGGGGGGGCTTTCTCAATCCCAGTTTTTAGTATTTTCTCATCCTCAGATTATCTTGTATTGATTTTTCTGTTTACATACATTATAATCTCCAATAGAATAGAAGATTCTTGAGGGCAGAGATTTTTTTGTTTTCATCTTTTCATTCCTACAACCTAGAATGTATGTATCTTACACATAGAAGGCACTGTTGGATGGAGTTATGTCCCAACAATTTGAAAAGGTTTTGACCATGGATCCCATGAGAACCACTGTGTGCTGTCTGAGGCCCATAAGGTTTGTCTAAGTCAGAGAGGCTGACCACCAGGTGTTGAATTTTTCAACTCACAGCAAGTCTTGAAAACTATCTTAGTCTCAAGTGGGTTGAGTATGTAACTAATGAAGAGAGGACTCATGCCATCCAAAATACAGAACCTTGAAATATTGAAGCATATTCATGCCATGAAATATTAGGCTGTTGTAAAAATGACAAATATGAAGAATACAAGGAAATATATTAAGTGACATACAGTGATCATAGCAGAGACAGAACAGTTTGTACATAAATGCAAAACAAAGTCTAAAGTGATAGAGCTTCAGATGGAGCGAGAAGGGAAGGAAACCCAAAGGGCATGTATGATTTTTTTTTACTTTTTTTACATAGTTCCAAAATTTTTTTTCTAGGACAGTTGAACCAGTTGTGAACCAGCAGTGAATTCACTTGTATGACTTCTCACAGTTCCTTCAAAAAATGAATCTTTCTGGGGCAGCTAGGTGGCACAGTGGATAGAGCACTGACCCTAGAGGCAGAAGGACCTGAGTTCAAATTTGGCCTCAGACTTGTACTAGTTGTGTGACCCTGGGCAAATCACTTAACCCCAATTAACCCCACCCCCAAAAAAAGAACGAATCTTTCTAATTTGGGCTAGTTTGATGACTTTGAGGTGATATCTCAGACTTTACCTGATTTTAAAATGTATTATAAAACATTTTTTCAAGTCTTCATACATACATATATATGGGTGCATATATATGTGTGTGTATATGTATGTATATGTGTATATATGTGTGTATATATGTATATGTATATGTATATATATATATGAGTGAGAGAGAGAGAGAACTAGAGTAATACAATAAAAAAGAACAAGCAGAACTTGAACCAATGCACATAAGAGGTTGGTGTTTGATAAACCCATGTTTGAAGAAGACTATGAATTTTCTGAAAAAAGAATTTGGAAAAAAATCAGGGGAATCAAATGGTAAAAAATTAGTATAGGTCCACATCTCACACAGTAGTGGGCAGGTCTGACTCAGGGGGGTTTCCTGTTAAAGTTTGACATGGGATCAAAATGAGACATTCCTGGTATTTAACATTTAACAAAATGAGATTTACTTAGCCATAGCATAAAAAGGATATTCACCAAGCACACTACAGCATTTAGCTTGATAGATGCTCTTCTTACCTATTGCCCTAACTTGGAAACTGACCTTATTGTGAGGGAAGGTTGTGGTGACTCTGAGGCCTTAGGATCTCCTCCAAATCTGAAGTTCTTCCTCCTAGCTACTCCATTTGGGTGAGCCTTTCTATGCTCTTACTTGACCAGGAAGAAATATTGAAGCTACAACATAAGAGACTCAATTTGAGACGTAGCCCCTGAGCCCATCCAGTCTTAGGGATAGCTTCCTTTGCCTCTTTAAGAGATAAAACTAGTCTAATCTAAATGAGTGGGGAGACTATGATAAATATTGATCCCATCACACACTCCAATTAACTTTTTTAATTATTCTACCTGGATCAACAAGTTTTTTAAAAAAAAATTTTTAATCCTAACAAAAACATGGCAGGTTATTTTTTCCTTTTCATAAAAACTTCAGGATAATGTTCCAGCATGAGATTTCAAGGTCAAAGGATGACATCAGTTTTGTGACTCATTTTTATATTTCTAGATTTCTCTCCCCCAAAATTTGTCCCAGTCTTTCATTTCATTGGCATTATAATAGAGTATTCTATAGGCAATAAATGCAGTGGGATAATGTATTCTCTACACCTTTCAGTGTGGTTATGAAGATGTGGTCTGCTGTAGAAAATCATATGTGAAAACCTGTCTGGTCCCTTCTCATTTTCCATCAAGGATAACACCCTTTATATGCACACAGGTTGCTCTCTTAAAGATTTTATAGAGATGAGAAAGTAGACTGATGAGTCGGTAGTTTTTATTTGTTTGGTCACTTACTTTTGGCAATAATATCGTCTATAATTTTTTTTCTAATCATTTGCTACCTTCTCTTTCAGATCATGTGAAAACAAGAGTTTTCAAAATTGTGTCACTTTGTGTCATTGTGTCATTGAAATGCAGATTTATTTTGTGCTTAAATGATATGGTCCAGTTCCTCTTTTCGGTGTTATCTTTTTAAGAGCCTCATTGGGTACTAGAGTGTTACAGTGCAGGTGTTATTCAGCTGTCATCAATAATAAAGACAAATCACTATAGAAATGCTAGAAGACCTGCCCCATGTTTCATCTATTTTCTGTCCTCTTTTTAGTTTCATGTGACACAACCTTGGAACAATCTGACTTAATTGTATCTCATACCAAACTGTATACAGACTTACTTTTCCCTCCACCACTCTTTGCTACTTTGTGAGGTGAGACTGTTCAGAAGGACAGAATCACAGAATTTCTGAGTTGGAAAGAAACTTAGAGGCCTTCTAGTCCAGCCTACATCTGAACAAGAGTCTCCCTCATAACATACTCAATAAGTAGATTTTCATTCTTTGTTTAAAGGTGTCCAATGAAAGGGAAACCACTGACCTCTAACTCCCTCTTCTAGCAAAGCTCATTTCACTTTTGCATAGCTCTGACTGTTAAGAATTTTTTTCATCATCAGCCTAAATTTGCCTCTTTGCCACTTCCACCTTGTTCTGCCCTCTGCAGCTGAATAGAAGGCTGATTTCTCTTTGACATGACAGCTTTGTTCTCCTATCCTCCTCTGTAACATTTTTCCATCAATAATGCACTATTATGTTTATCTTTTCATCCAACATTGACAATTCCCATCTCTTGTCACATTTGCCAATTTACAGGGCATGAGGTAAAAACTCAGGGGCATTGCCTGTAATATTTTTCAAATGAGTTTATTCTTATAACCAATGTTATTCTTAGCTAACCATGTTTCTCCACTTGGCAAGATCAACTATTGATTTATTGGAGCAATTTCTGGGCTCTTTTTTGGCTTCTTTGTCTTGGTAATTGCTTTATATTAATTAAATTTCTATAAGAAGTGGTCATAATCAGAGTCATTGTCCTTACTTTTACCTACTTCCCATTTTTTCTGAAAGCAATGGGTTTGGTTCTAGCTATTATAATTACAGGCTGGATCTTCTCATCTTTTTCCTTTCTTCTAATTTGACAATTTTGACTTTTACAATAACTAGTAGATGGCTTGACTACTTATTGTGAAATAATTCCCACATCAGAAGCCATTCTGTTAAGTTAAAGTGGATTCCTTTTATTTTAATGTTATTGAGTGCTCATCACTTGTAATGCCCTCTAATTCCCTTATTGAAAAAAAGATAGCCATAGCACTTTACCCTATCTTAAGAAAGAAAAAAATAGAGAACAGAGGGGTCCTGGGATGATTGTGAGAAGATCCAGATTTAAAACAGAGGATTTCTAGCTTTCCATTCTTTTAAAACATCCCTAGGAGTTTCTATCAAAGTTGGAACTTTCAGGACATTGTGCTGTACATAGTGTTCAAAAGAAAATTCAGCCTGAAGGGAGTTCAGACTGGGCAAGGGATGAAAGGGATTGGTGGTTTGTTTTAAAGAGTTGTCTTAAGAAAAATAGGGATCATACTTTTCAGAGCAGTTCATGCCTTTGTGGTGTAGTATGGGCTTTTCTTACTTTTTCTGCTGTTGAAATTCTTTCTTTTCCCATTTCCTCCCTTACTTGGCTTTGCTGTGAAGTCACTTGGAACTAAGAAGAATAGGTCTGATCACTGACAGGACAATGGCTGCTCTCTTCCTCTGGGACAGTTGTTTCAAACTGAATTGAATCAAAACCAGTGTGTGTGTAGGGTGGAGGTACAAGAAGGGGATGGGGGTGGGGTGAGGAGAGGGATAGAGTAAGAACAGAGTTAGCATGAGAAGTAAATTTTCTACATTCTTGCTTTTTTTAAGCGGCCATGTTTGCCAACAAACAATTATCGGAAATAATCATTCTCATTTATATAGTTATAATGCCCACTCCAGCTGACTCCCTCAGCTTGTAATCCTGTTCATAGGATGGGTCTCCAGAAGGGTAAATAAATTCAGGTTTGAGAGGTAACCTTGTGGGAAGCTACTCTAACTCCCAAGTGTTCTTCTGATTAACAATCAGCCAATCAACTCAATTATTTCCTACCAAAAGTAACAACAATAACGCCTAACACTTATTAAAGCCAATACTTTAAGGTTTGCAAAGCTCTTTAAAAACATTATCTCATTTTATCCTTACAACAACCCTATGAGAAGACCAAAGCAGACAAAGTCGAGTGACTCACCCAGGACCACATAGCATCTGAGGCTGGATTTGAACTCAGATCTTGTTGACTCCAGGTCCAGTTGCCCGGCACCATGGTCTCCCTCTAGTGACTGTCTCTCTATACATGTGTCTAGCATTCCTTGCCTCTCTTACAATCTGCTGTCCAAACTCATCATTCAATTAAAACGGCCCTCTCGAAATTTTGCCAGTGATCTCTTAATTGCCAAATCTAATGGCCTTTTCTCAATCTTCATCTTTCTTGACCTTATTGAAACTTTTATTTTTTTTATTCCCAGGATCATATGATTTATTTATTGATAATAATATTTTATCTTTTCCCAATCATGTGTAAAAACAATTTTTAATATTCATTTTGTAAAATTTTGAGTGCTAAATTCTTTCCCTCCTCCCTCTCCTCTCTCCTCCTTGAGAAAGGAAGCAATTTTATGTAGGTTATACATGTGCAATCATGCAAAACAATTAGTCATGTTGTTAAAGAACACACAAACCAAAAAAAATAAAGTGAAAAAGAGTATGCTTAGATCTGCATTTAGACTTTATCTGTTCTTTCTCTGGAGGTAGATAGTGGTTTTCATCATGAGTCCTTCGAAATTACCTTGGATCATTGTATTGCTAAGAATAGCTAAGTCATTCACAGTTGGTCATCACACAATGTTGCTCTTACTGTGTACAATGTTCTCCTGGTTTTGCTTACTTCACTTTGCGTCAATTCATGCAAGTCTTTCCAGGTTTTTCTGAAATCAGCCTGCCTGTCATTTCTTATAGCACAGTGGTATTCCATTACAGTCACATACCGCAACTTGTTCAATCATTCCCCTGTTGATGGACACCCTCTCAATTTCCAATTCTTTGTTACTACAAAAATTGCAATTATAAATACTCATTGCAATCTGTAACATTTTTGCTTTTTTTTTTGGCTAGTTGTCTTCCCTTCTCTAGGTTTGTGATATTACTTTCCCCAGGTTCTCTTGTCTGACCACTCCTTTCTGTCTCCTTTGTTAGAACTTCATTCATGTTGTGCACATTAACCATGGGCGCCCCCAAGGCCCTGTTCTGAGCCCTCCTCTCTTTTTCTTTTATACTCTCTCACTTGGTAATCTCATTAACTCCCGGGAGCTCTATCATCCCTATGTAGATGATTCCCAGATCTATATCTAGCCCTAGTCCCTCTCCTGATTCCTAGTCAGACATCATCAACCACCTTTTGAACATAGGAAACTGGATATTCCATAGGCATCAAACTCAACATGTCCAAAACAAATATCATTATCTTTCTCCCATCTTCAGAATTTTTCTTTTACTATCCATGGCACCATCAACCTCCCAGTCACTCAGACTTGCAGCCTCAGTGTCATACTCAATTTCTCACTCTTGTTTTATATACCCAAAATGTTTCCAAATCTAGTTATTTCTCTCTTTTGGGAGTGGAGAAAGATTAGGTTCCCAGCTTAGCTCAAGTCCTATGTAGCATCAATACCACCAGGTTTCAAATCCAGAGTTCCCCTGGGTTGAATCCTGATACCTTGGCTTTTTAGGGCTTCCCTGCTGGGCTGACTGGCTACATATCTAGCCTGGAATCCTGCCTCCAAGGTCATCGTGGCTGTAGCTCCTGGGTCCAGGGAGAGCTTGCCACTTGTACCTAGAACTGGAAAATACAAAGGAAACAGACCACCAGAACTCCAAGCTTATTTCTGAGAGTCACAGTAGCCTGTCATGGAGTCTGTGCTGTGAGTAAATAGGACCTTTACTACGAAATGCTGCTGGAAAGAGAAAGAGTCCCAGACTATCAGTTTTAAAGATGTAATTTATTCCAGTTCATAATGAATGTAAAGAGGCTGTTCCCACCCCAGAATGTTTTCTCCCAGAAATGGATCCCTGGCAGCTCCCATATGGGTGACTATATCTTAGGTGACCTGAGCATGTACAAGGCCCTGCTACACTAAAGGAAGTCCATTATTTTTGTTATGTTTTGTAGTCCTATTGCTGTTACTGTTGAGTCATTTCGGTCATGTACAACTATTTGTGACCCCATTTAGGGTGTTCTTGTCAAAGATACCGGAGTGTTTTGTCATTTCCTTCTCCAGATCATTTTTCAGATGAGGAAACTGAGATAAAAAGCGTTAAGTAACTTGCCCAAGGTCACACAGCTAATAAGTTTCTGAGGCCATATTCGAACTCATGAAAATGAGTCTTCCTGATTCCAAGCCTAGTGCCACCTGTGCCACCTAGCTTCCCTGTAGTTCTTCTGCTAAGTTTAATTCTTATCCCAAGTCTTTCTTCTGGGAGCTTTAACTTATTTTTCAATTATTTTTTTCATCAGTATCTTTTTTTGTTTACTCATGCTTATAGCCTTACTTCCTGAATTAGGACTTAGTATTAGGACCAGTCTCTGCATACTTCAGGGTGAATAGAGGGAGAATGTTGGGGCCCTGTTTGGTCCTGATCTCTATTATCTGGTTGGAGGGGCACTGCTTTCTCAAGGTAGTGAATGCTGTGTTTTTCAAAATCTCAGAGGAGGCTTGGGCCAGGGAGTTGTAAACTTTTATTATATTCTAAGTCTGGTCATGGGCAAGGTCTGGTCTATGACCTCCAAGTCTGAGTTTTATAGGTCCTGACCTCAGTTATACCTCTGGTTCAAACTTCAGTAGACAGCTGCTGGCCCCAGCCCCTGTCAGCTAGTTGTAAAACTCTTCACCTTCAGATCAACAGAATTGCAAGCTTGCCCTTGGCCCAAGCTCCTTACTCCTGGTTACTTGGGTATAAGGCTCAACCACTCTATGCATTGAATACGTTATCTTGTCCCACGGTCAGAGCATCAATGCTGTGAACTTGCCCCTGGTTTGCACTCCCTGCTCTAGTTCATTGGCCTGAGGAGCTAGTTCCAGGATTAGACTGAAAGGTTCTAGGCTCTACTCTGGGGGCAAAACAAAAGAGCTTTTGATATGCCCCTGTTCTGTGCTCCCTGCCCAGATACACAACCGTATGCCCCAATCTCCTTCTACACTGGAACTTCAGCCCTCTTCTGGGGTCACAGTGACACAGTAGCAAATGGGTTGCCATCTTCTCTGCCACTAACCTAGAATTCAACCTCTAGAGTCCATTCCTGCTCCATGTGATCAAGGAAGATGGAAATTTACTAGTTGAATTTCAACAAAACCTTTACATAATTCATCACTAGGATTAAAAAATGAATATCATGATTTAGTAAGTATAACAAATGATGTATTTCTTCCTTTTGGATCTACATAACTTTGTGAGATATCTTTTTTAGCTAGGACAGACATTAAAACCAAATATCAAAATATACCGAATTTAGAATCAGACCTTCAAATCACTGTATCATAAAGTTTTAAGGCAAGATTTAAAAAAAAAATAATTAAAGATATTCAATCACGTTGCTCTCACTAGAAATACAAATATTTTTAGTGATCAAAAAAAAATCTTTTTGTTGTTGTTAGTAACAAAAAATTATTTTATAAATGTGTATTTTATTTTATCTCTTTATTTGTGTGTGTGTGTATATATATATTACTAAAACACAGCAAAGCATGTAATTTATAAATAAATATGCATATATTGGTAGCAAAAACTCAAAAAATTTTATTGACAGGAGTGAGCAATCTTTCAAAGTGTAAAAACTACTGCGCTATTTCATTAGATCCTCACAATTACCCTGTCAGGCAGGTAATACAGATATCATTATCCTCATTTTACAGATGTGAGGTTGAGTAATCTGTTTATCCTTCACTAGCTAGTAAGTTTCTAAGATGGATTTTAATTCAAGGCCTCCTGACTCCAAGGCAAACACTCCATCCTCAGCATGACGGTCTTCATCTAGAAGCTTGGGCTGCCAAACTCATTTGTACCACAGACATGTAAAAGTTAGCAGGAACAGAGCGCATATAGTCTTTCATATGCTAAAATGGTACTGTTATTGATGAATCAAAGAACCTCAGTGCTAGAAGAGATCTCAACCAACAAACAGTGATTAAGCTCCTACTATGCACCAGGTGGGCAGCTAGGTGGCACAGAGTGCCAGACCTGGAGTCAGAAGACACATCTTCGTGAATCCAAAGCTGACCTTGGACACTAGCTGGGTGATCCTGGGCAAGTCATTTAACCCTGTTTACCTCAGTTTCCTCATCTGTAAAATAAGGTAGAGAAGGAAATAGCAAACTACTCCAACATCTTTGCCAAGAAAACCCCAAATAGGGTCACAAAGAATTGGATATGACTGAAAAATGACTTGAAAAATAACAACATGGGCCAGATATTGTGCTTAGCGCTGGGAAAAAATGACCATATTAGTCATCTACTTTATTCCCTACCTTATGCATAAATTCCTTCTGCCACCCTCTGGACAAATGGATCAAGCTGTTGGCTGAACACTTCCAGTAACAAGGGACTCAGGACAGACAGCTCTGTTAAGAGATGCTTCATTATATCGGGCCAAAATCAGTGTTCCTTAATATTGGTGACCATTCTCCCTTCTGATATCAAAAACAAAAATCCTTGTCAACTTGATGGCCTTTCAAATATTTGAAGACGATAATTATCAATCAGGTCCTCTACCAAGTCTTTTCTCTTGTAAGTGAAACTGCCAGTTCCTTCAGCTGATCTTCCTTATATGACATGGTTTGGACACTGGCACCCCTCTGGATATGCTATAGCTTGCCAATGTTCCTCCTAAAATATGTTGCCCAGAACTGAACACAACTCTCAAAATGTGACTAATGCACCAACAGTTCAGGAGATGAGTTGTGCCAAATCATCTAAACTCTCACAGAATCATAGCATTTTAGAGCCAAATGGGAAGTCCAGTCCTTTTAATGACAGATGACACTCAGACACACCAGCTGGACTGAGTTACAGGCAGAATCTGTGTCCGTGGAACTCAGATTTCCTCTGTGTGAATCTGTATTTACATTAACCGTGGTATCATGTTCTTTTGAACACAGCTAGTCCAGCAAGACCACAGCTGTCATAGCTACTTCCATTGCAATGGGACTGTCAGACCCAGGAGATAGTTTATACTGAGACATGGGTGGCTCACCTCTATAGTACCTTCTGGGACCCTAGATCACAAAAGGCACCTGTCATGGAAAGAAAAGTATCAATCAAAAGAATCCATAGATTGATTCCAGAAAAAATCTCAAGGCTATAAATTCCAAGATACATAATAGTTAAATTTAACCATTCCACTGACAAATTCTTCAAGGAACCATGAGAAAGACTTTCAAATATAAAGGAAAGGAAATTCAAAATTATTCTGTACCCACCAGAAACCTCAGGATGGGAAGGAATAACATGTTTCAAAGAGGAAAGGAACTCAAGCTGTGACCCAACATGACCTACCCAGCAAATCTGAGATGGATATTTAATTTTACAAAAGAGGCATTTAAAACATTCTTAGGAAGAAAACCAAACCTGAAGAAAGTATTTGTTTCTCAAACACCCCAAACAACAGAAATACAAACAGGATAAATAAACATAACAACCAAGAATAACAACAAAATGAAAACAAAGAGATCATAAAGAGATTTCTTTCTAAGCTCTTTCACCAGGGTGAAAGCAGATGTTAAATCAGACTAATGGTGGAGAAACAGTCTCGAAACATTATGGACTAAATCTTATGGTACTTCACTGACAAGTCAATTTTTTTGTGGGACTGAGTTACAGAAGGGACAGTGCATAAAAGGAAGAAGGGGAGAGAGAAAATAGAGGCGAATATGTGATGTACCCTAATCAAGTCAAAAGCTAACAAAGAAGAGAAAATTAACTCCACTACTTTCTCAGGAAGAAGAGAACCTATAGGAGAGTGTTCAAGGAGGCAAAAGGAGAGATTGCAAAAGGGAGGAGAAAGAGGGTGGAAATCTCATTTCAGCAGTTGGAAGGGGATACCACTGAGAAATCTGCTATGGGAGAAGAGAGCTATGAAGCCAGATTAAGGCCTTCCAAAGGTAAAGTTTTGCATGGATTTGGTACTTATAAAGACTACTCAACCTGCCTCTGGAAAAAGGGAATCAGAGGTTGTGGAGACAACTGACACCCAGAAGAGTGGAAGGGCATAGATCCGGAGGACAGATTTCAAGGCAAATAGGGAAAAAAATTCCAAAAGGAGAACAAGAGTTAACAGTGAACTACATAATCAGGGCCATAGTAAGATTCTTACCATGGGACAATATTCTCTCTATCCCATGCCAGGAAATGGAATTTTTAAGACTGAGGCACAAAAGAAAAATAAAAAGGACAGACAGCTTCAAAATATTAATAACTTCAAGAATTATATAAGAAATCAGAATATTAATGGATCATATACCAAGGATCATACAAGAAATTAAATAAGACAGACACAAGGATTGAGGGGGTATTTTTGTTGATTATCTTAAAAAAGGAAAGAAAAAGGAGGAGAAAGGGAATATGCTACAGAAAAGAAAAAAGAAAAAGGGAACTTGCAATATCTCATGATGGGACTCTTGAGAAAAATGTGAGGTTAGGGGAAAGGTTAGGGGGTGATCATCCCATGAACTTCTCTCTCATCTGAACCAGGCAAAGACAGATTGAAAACACACAGAGACAGAGAGAAGAGAGAGAGGGAGAGAGGGAGAGAGGGGGAGAGAAAGAGAGAAAGAGAGACAGAGAGAGAGTTTGATTTAATAATACATTAAACTCAATTAGGAAAGAGTCAGAGATAAGGAAAAGGGAGAGAGGTGCTTTAAGAAGGCAAGTAGAGTCAGGGAGATAATGGTCACGAGAAAAATGAACTTCACCTTCAGAGGGTAGATCATAAAAGGAAGAAAAAGAAAGAAAAGTAAAAGACTCCATGACTGTAGTCTGCATTAGGAGAGGAGAATGGGGAGAGCGGAGTGGAAGCAGATTGCTTCATTTTTACATCATGAACATGGGTCACATTCTTTCTCTTACCCCACCTTCTTTTTGCCTATAAAAAGGTGGGAAAGGAGCAAGTAGAGGACACACTGGGAGAAAATACACACTTTTCCATCACAACCATGAATGTGAATGTGATGAACTCATCCATAAAATGGAAAAGGAGAGCAGAATAAATTAGAAAACAAAAGCCAACAACATCTTGTTTATAAGCAGCACATTTTAAATAAAGATTCTTCACAAAGAATGAAACTGAGGGGCTGGAGCAAAATTTGTTATTCAGAAGAACTAAAAAGACAGGGCTAACAATTATGATCTCATAAGACATTAATAAAAATAAATATGGTTGATAATAATAATAACCAGTAATAGTAATTACTATAATATAGCACATACTATATGCCATCTTATTTGATCCTCATAGCGACTCTTAGAGGTAGGGTTTATAATTATCCCCATTTTACAGACAAAGAAACTGAGGCAAACAGAGGTCAGGTAATTTGCCCAGGATCACATAAGCTAAAAAGTGTCAGGAAGATCTGAGTTCAAATTTGGCCTCTGACATCTTTTACTATATCACCCAGGTCCCCAAAAGGAATAAGCAGAGACATTACATTATATTTAAAGGTACTGCAGGAAATAAAATAATAACAATACTTAATATATATGCACCAAATGACTTACAAGTACTTAATGGAAAAATTGACTGAATTTCGTGGAGAAATATATCAGAACCATAGTCGTTAAAAAAGAAAAACCTATAATAGTTGGAGACCTCAATACGCCACTTTTAGATCTAAAAAGTCTGACAAAAAGATAAACAAAACAGAAGTTAAGGACCTGATGAGAACCTCCTAAATGTTATACATCATAGCTTTCTGCCAATTACTGAGTAGGAATAGAAAAGTTACATATATACACATATATAGACATACACATATATGTCTATATATGTATATGTGTATATGTATGTGAATATACGTATATATATATATGTATGTATGCATGCGTGCATGTATTTCTTCACTGTGTGTGGCATTTTTACAAAAATCAGATATTACGTGCCCTGGTATAAAAACATAATGAATACAGAATACAGAAAATACTCAACATACCTTTTACCGATCACAACACAATAAAAATGATAATTATTGAGGAGCCTTTGAAGAAGGGATTCAAACTTAAAGGAATCTAAATAATTTAATATTAAAGAATTAGTAGATAATGATAATTTCATCAAAGAAAATGTTAACAATGAGACAACAGATTAACATTTCATAGGAGTTCTTAGAGGAAAATTTTATATCTCCAAACCTTATTAGATGACATCTTACCTGATGGCACCTATGATACTCCATCATAATTCCTTGGAGCACAAGGAACCGTTTGAACCTGAGTCGTTTCACCCCTCCCCTTTATAAGAAGAGCCTCTCACCAGTTATATGGCTCCAAATATAGTGGTCTCTCTTGCTTTCTCTCTGTGTCACACTTTTCTATTCTCCAACCTCCTAATGTAGATAAGAATTCCCAAGTGCTTTTTTCCATCTTTCTATGTTTTCTTTCCTCCTTTCTCCCTAATAATTTGGAAAGTAGACATACATTTCTGTAGCCCTTTAATTTTCTTCTCAAGATCAGAAACTAACGTGTAATTTCACTCTACATAAACATTCCATGGTACTGACTGAAATACAAACATAGTACATGCTCTGTAGGCCGCAGTAAAGGTCTTCTTGCCTTTCGTAGTTGTTTGAAACTAGTTTTATTCCTTTGTCATCTATTGGCTAATCCTTGCGGCTAACTCAAAGGGGGGGGGATGATTATTTAAAAGATTTGTGATTTAAGATATGAATATGATATCTACTTCATTTTATCTTATCTTGATTTTTGTGTATTTCCTTCTATGTCTCTGAACACTAGGCTCTTTGGCTCCACTTTGGGGAGGCTGTATTTACTAGTAGACAGAAATAAACAGCAGGATAGAAGACTCAGGGACACAAGATGAAATCCAGTTATTTAATGAGATCTATGGACAGCTAAGTGAAGCAGTGGATAGAGTGCCAAGCCTGGAGTCAGGAAGACTCAGCTTTGTGAATTTAAATCTGGCCTCAGACACTTTCTAGCTATGTGACTCTGGGCAAGTCACTTAACCTTGTTTGCCTCAGTTTCCTCATCTGTAAAATGAGCTGGAGAAGGAAAAGGCAAACCATTACAGTATCTTTGCTGAGAAAACCCCAAAAGGGGCCACAAAAAGTCAAACACAACTGAACAACTGGCAACGGGATCTACACACTTCATTCAACCTTGCTGCTATTCTCCAGAACCCTAGCTCATTGTGCCCAGAGTCCTAGTAATTATTCCAATTTATAATCCTTGCTATTTCACATTCTCTTATTGTGCTTCCTCTCTTAGTCACATATATAAAATGAGGACAAAAGTCCTTATACTACAACCTTACTCTATTGTCTTTGAGTAAAATTAGTTCCAAACTTCAAAGTGCTATGGAACTGTGAGCTATTATTACACATTTTAGTGTAACATGGATTTCCTTTGGCCCCATTGACTGAGGACCAGGTTTGTTACAATGCTTTATTCAACCAACCTGGTATTCTCTCGCCATAATTCAAGCCCCCACTGATTCTGTTTCCCCCTTTGTAAGGAGCTAGTGACTAGCACCTCTGTTCCATTCAAACACTTAACATCAAATTAACTTTTACAAAAGGATACTTTCTTCAAAGATTTAGCAACATAGAAGTATTTTCCGCAACATTGGGGGCGTAATCGCCCGTACCAGCTCAGTCCCCGTGAAGGAGAGAGGGATTAGGTTCATAGCTTAACTCATTTCCTACATAGCATTAATTCCACTAAGTTGAAAACTAAAATTCCACAGGGCCTGTGTTCTAGACCCTTGCTGCTGGACTGACTGTAATGTCGAGCCTGGATTCTTGAGGTCCCTGATCCCTGGGGCTAGATCCCTATGTAATGGTCTAGAAGTGAAAAGGACAAAGAAAACAGGACCAAAAGCTGAGCCCGTTTCTCTGGGTCACCTGGCCTAAGGTGGTGGGGAGAAGAGAGTTAGCCCTCAGGCCAGCATATCAGCATATCACAGCCTGCTGTGAATGAAGGATTCCTTCAGTCTTAAATCTAATTGCAGGAAAGAGGGAGAATTTCCTCAGTCAAGTAGTTTTATAGATGCAGATAGTTCTGGCTATTCAGCCATAGAAAAATGCTACTCCCAACCACAATATAGGCTAGCACAGAATCTCCATGGATCCACTGGTTCTTCTGTCATGCAGAAGCAGGTTCTGAGTATTTCTCTCTTGGACGATTCCATCTTAAGTGACCTGAGTATGAATCGAATCCCTTTTACTGGCTTCCTTTAGAAAGTAATTTGTGAACTGGAATAGTGTAGCCCCTTATGGAGAAAGAAACCATTTTCAGAACATTTTCAACGTGTTGAAAACAGGATAGAAATCTGCAAACTCCTAAATAAGAGAGAAATGGTCTTACCCCTACAGGGTACAGTTCTTCCTCTGATCAGAAAGCATACCATTCACATACTAAGATGTTTTCACAGGTGGTTCCCTATGTGAGAAACCATTAGTATTCTTTTCCTATTCGGATCTTGGGTTCCTTCTTATATGAGGTCATTTCAGAGGAAAGTGGTAGAGAAATACCCAATGCTAATAAAACTCTGTGCAAAATGTATGATATTGTTGCCCATTTGACAATTTTGAAGTGGTTAATTTTTATTCATTTGCTGTTATCTTGAATACAGAGTGGCTGTATCCATCTGAATGACCATAGAGACAAAGTTGAAGGGGAAGAAAATCTTGTGGATTTTCTAAATTTTCACATTTCACACAGGCTACAGTCAGTTCTTGAATTAGGAGTATAATGAAAGGAAGTATCATTCTATTTGGTTACTCTTAACATCCATGTGAACCCTCTGGAAAAAGCTAAAGGTGCAGTCTGTGACTATTTCTCTAAAAGTTTTAGTATTGAGTAGTAGGCTAAAGCATCAGAAAATCTGGGCTTTAATCCTGAGTCTATTACTAACTTGCTAGAGACAGTTAACAAGAATGTCTTAAGCACCACTGTTAAATGCTAAGGATACAAAGTCAAAAAAGAAAAGGGAGTGAGTTCACTTTAACATCTGTGTGTCTGTTTCCTCATCATTGAAATGGAAATGATAAAATCTATTATACCTACCTCTTAGTTTGGGTATGAGAATATAGTCATAGACTTTGCAGAGTTAGAAAGGACACAAGAGGGGCAGATAGGTGGTGCAGCAGCTAGAACACTGGCCCTAGAGTCAGGAAAACCTGAGTTCAAATCTAATCTTAGATACTTGACACTTCCTAGCTGCGTGACCTTAGGCAAGTCACTTAACCCTGATTGCCTTGCCAAAAAAAAAAAGGATATTAGAAGTTGCCCAATCCAAATATTGTGAAATCATAGAACGTTAGAACTAGATGGGACTGAGGACCTTAAAGATCTGTTAGCTCAATAGTTCTTAACCTGGGTCCCCAGACCCTCTATAGATTTCAGAGGGATTATCAACTTGGTTGGGAAACAAACATATCTTCATATTCACTAACTTGTAAATGAAATTTAGCATTAAGTTGTAAAATAGCAAAAGTGAGATTTGAACTCACATCTTCTGGTTATCGTTCAATTAAATCACATGACCCTCCTGAGCAATATAAATGAAATGCGATGCTCGTGAAAGCATTTTGAAAGGCAGCAAATGCTCAGCGAGGCATTATCATTGAATTCCATTCATCTCTTCATGGGTAAAAGTCATTCTGGAATATTTTCTGTTTTGTTCCCTTTCTTCCTGTCTCCTACCCCATCTACCTCATGTAAGGGGTGGGCATCAGAGTCAAAAGGGAAGATGCAGGGGAAAGAGAACCATTCCTGTTTCTCTTCCCTTTTACTTCAATCTTTAATTACCCTTCCTAAAAGTTGCCCCTAGCCCCTCAGGTCTCAGCCTACGTTCTCATTTTCTATCAAAGCCCTTTAAAGATTCATCAGAGACCTTAAGGCTTAAGTGAACTCTGCTCCCCATCTTCTTGAAGAAAAGCTGTGTCCTGCGAACAGTTGCTTTCTATTTGTCCTGAATAGATTTTTATATAACACTGCAACCTGGGGAGATCAGTTTCTGCTAAGATCCCAGTAGGTAGACAGAGCTAACCAGCCACAAAAAAGGGGAGGATTTTCTGGTTTGGAGAAAGCCCAGGGAGCCAAATATGTCAATATTGTCTTTGTAGTTTTTTTATGCAAAATTTGTTTTAAGTTAAAATATTAAGGAGTTTACAAGCTTCTCCCAACAATATCATTTATCTTTCTGTATTCTTCTATTTTCTACTATGGATGGGAAAATTTCCATTTTTCCCCCTAACATAGAACTAGTTTATAACAAGGATAAAATGAAGAACAATATAACCTTCAAAAAAGCAAAGAAACACATCTCTTACATTTTAAAGATGGAAAGTGGTATATTGTCTTGGGACGGGAAAAATAATTACTGTCCTAAAAATTCTTACTGACTTCTGTCACTAATGTGGAAGAACCAGTTAGGAGTCAGAGTAAGAGATTGGCACCTTTCCATAAGGCTCAAGTTAGGCAACCCGTAACAGATGAATATCAGATTGTAATTCAGGGAAATGTTAAGCAAGATATTGTATAATTTTTAGATGAGACACCATGGTTGTTCTTAGATGTGAGCCCTCCCCCCCCCCCCCGCCAAAGCTACCCCAGATTGAAGGTATTCAGCCCCTCAGTGATGTGTGACTTGCCCAGGGTCACACAGCTAGAAAGGATCTGAAGCTTGATTTGAACTCAGATCTTCCTCACTCCAGGCCCAGCGTTCTATCCACTGAGAACATATGTGGCTAGAGAACATTCCTGGGAAATAGAGTGGCCAGAGTGGTGATGTCATCCTCCTGATCTCTTATTGGACGTTTCTACTGTACTGCTCCCTTCTGGGCTTCCTTTCTCCCCTGGGCCCCTGCATTGATTTGCTGCTGCTGCTGTTGCTCTCTGCTCCCCCAGCCTGTGATGCAGCCTCTTTGCAGGGGCCATCTACACACATAGCTTCTTCTGCTACAACTCTTCCAGCCACCAGCACTTCTTCTTCTTCAACACAGCTTATAACCCCAAGGGCAGGGGTCAGCCAACTCTTTAAAGTCTACAGGCTATGTTTAACCAGCCTCATCCTAGCTAGGAGAACGCCTGGGCATTTTAAAGTCTTTCTTTTGAAATCCTTTTTTTTTTGGTGGTCAGTGGGGGTTGAGGGCATGGGGGAAGTGTCTCAGTCTAAACTTTTATTTGAATTATGGTACAAAACTCCCTTTAAGTCCTATTACACCCCTCGCTTGGGTTCCCTTCAAATTATCCCAAGGGCTCTGCTTGGCAAGACTACAAAGAAGCTCATTGGAGCTGGGGTTGGGAGATTCTTTTCAGCTCCCATAGTGCCCTTGGCTGCCACACAAATCAAGCCAGGGGCAAAGAAGAGTGGGTGGAACAGGAAAAACCAGCAACCTTTACCCCACTTCCCCCAGCAAACAAAATCACTAGTATTCTTTCCACTTGACCTCAGGAGTCAAAATGGCACCAAACTGGAGAAGGGAAGGGAACAAGCATTTATTAAGCACCAACTGTCAAGTGTCAGGCACTGTGCTAAGGGCTTTACAAATACAATCTCATGTGATCCCAGCAATAACCCTGGGAGGTAGGTACTATTATTATTTGAGAAAACTAAAGAAGGAAGAAGTTAGGTGCTCACAGTATAAACAGAACAAGTCTAATCTCTCCTCCAAGTGGTAATCCTTCAAATACTTGAAGATAATTGTTATCAACCCTACCTTTTATCCCCTTTCCTCCCCCTCTTCTTCTCTTCTCCCGGGTAGACATACCCAGTTCTTTCAAAAGATTTTCATATGATATAGACTCAAGGCCTCCTCTGGACATTATCTCGTCAGTATACTTAAGCCAATCCATAGCTTTCCGTGAAAATTGTTGTTTTGTCATTTCAGAATCCCAATTGACCTAATTTGGGGGTTTTCTTGGCAAAGATACTGGAGTGGCTTGCCATTTCCTTCTCATTTTACAAATGAGGAAACTGAGGTAAATGTAATTAAGTGACTAGCCCAGAGTCCCATGGCTAGTAAATTTCTGAGGTCAGATTTGAACTCCCATCCTCCTGACTCCAGGGCCAGCACTCTATCCATTGCACTACCTAGTTACCCCACTAGGAAAGCAGTATGAGGCGCTTTATCCAAAATTTTACTAAAATCTAGGCTTTAGCATTCTCATTGTCTTCTAGTTTAATAATCCTGCCCAAAAAGGGGTGGGAGGATAAGCAGTAAGTGAAGAAGTCATGCTGGCCCTTTGTAATCGCTGCTTCTCCTGGTAGATGTTTCCTGATCATCTCTTAGAAGATTCATTCTAGAATTTTCCCAGGAAGCAAAGCTCACTGACCTATAGTTGGCAGACTCTGCTTTTTTAAAGAAATTGGAACATTTGCCCTTCTCCACTATTGTGACACCTCTCCTGTTTTTTGAAATTGTGATACCTCTCCCAAGGTTTCCAATTCACTGGTGGTTGCTCAGCAAACACATCTCTCTGGACTAAAGGATATAATTGATCTGGACCAGATGACTTTAATTCATCAAGATCAGCTATCTCTTACTATCTACTTATTACATTACAACTAACTCTCACTCTCCTTCCTTATCTTAGTGTTGGGTTTCAACTTCATTAATCACTTTTGTTCCATCATTTGTGATCGTTCTCCTTTTGCAGAGAAAACAGAAAGAAAATAAGAATTGAGCTAGTCATTGTCCTCTCTTGTGATCAGTGGTCATCACCTCATCCATCCCAAGCAAAGGATCTCCCCATCGTGGGATCAAGCCGTGTGACCAAGAACAAGTCACCAAACCTTTCAGTGTCCCTGGCAACTCTCTAAACATTGCAAGTTACAAGGAAGGTGTTGATCTGCATTGATGGAAAGAATTCCTATATCAGGAGTTCCCTAAACCAATGAAATCATAGTTCAGGACAACAGAAGGAATTGCCATCTAATATTGTTTCCTGGAGCGTGTATACATACATACAAACATTTGTCATCAAAAGTTCTGTTGACTTAGTTATCTATTGTTTGCAGCATTTCTTATCAACCCATGTTGGGGGAGGCTCTGCTGGCAAAGGAGACACCAAGTCTGCAGTTTTGTATTACCTTGGATTATTACTGTCAGAGTATCTGCAAATTGTCACATTCTTGCTACCTTGGGGAAGAACTGTCCCCCACGTGGGGATAGCTTTTATATAGGTAACTTGAAGATAATCCAGATAGGTCCACTTCAGTAAAAGAGGTGGGACCCTTGAATCTCAGTTTCTACATATATCCTACATTGTAATTAGGAGCAACTAGACAATATGTAATGAGAACTGCCATGGCCCTTGCTGCCCAAAGGCCAGGTTTGTTACCTTTTACCCCCTCCCCTCAAATTCTCCAGTACCTTAAGGGAGTTCTCTCATTTCCATCACTGATCCAAGTCCCCAACAATTATGTTTCTTCAATTTTAGGGATCCTTAGCACCCCAGTTTCATTTAACCCCTTAATAGTCATATTAGCTTTGGTAAAAGAATATTTACTTCAAAAGTATAACAAAAACAAACATATGAACATTCCCCAGTTTCTAAGGAGGGAAGGCAGATAAGGTTCACAAGCATAACTCACTTCCTATGTATCACCAGGCATACTGAGTTCCAGGTCTCAAGCTTGCCTGGGCTTGTATCTCAAGACTCTGGCTTCTCAGGGTTTCTTTGCCGCAAAATCTGAAATCCAAGGTCTCCATGGCCAAGATTCTGGATTCCATTTCCATGCCCAGAACTGAAAAAGGACACAAGAAACAAGACCAACCCCCAAAGCCAATTTCTAAGGGCCATAGCACCTAAAGGGGACTTCCAGCTTAGTGCTCAGTGCCCATGCTGCAGGTAAACAAGACTTTTGCCTTTGAATACCACTGAAAAGAAAGAGCAAGATGGTTCCAATGTGGTACTTTTTAAAGACACAGGCAGTTCCTGCTACATAACCAATAGAAGGAGGCTATGCCAACCCATATGGTAGGGGAGCATGTCTTATCCCAAAAGCAGGTCCCTGGCATCTCCCACATGAGTACTTCCATCATTAGGTAATCTGGGCAGGCATCTGAGGCCCGTTACACATACACACTCCTGGAGAGGAGAAACTGTGGCTTATGGATCTTTGTATCTCCCGTAATACCTACCACTATGCTTTGCCCATCCAGTTTCTCAGTAAGGACTTGTAATTCGCCTTGCTTTGATTTAGCTAGAAAAATCAGTAAAAAAAATCAAAAAACCATCTGAATTTCACTGGGCTCATCAGCCTCAAGCCCAGATTGATTTCTCTGTTGTGTGCATGTAGAATCATCAAACCCCAGCGGTAAAGACCAAGCATCTAGGCAACTTCTGTCTCTAATAAGCATTCTCTACGGGGACTGGGAATGTGACAATACAAACTGCATTTGTCTTAAACACCAATTTGAAGCTGTGCTGCTATTTGATGCAGACATGGCTAATGTGCCTTTCTCTTTCCTTGCCTGTATTGGCGTGCTCCCAAATGACTTGATTACACAATAGCCAATGGTTAGTTGGCAGCCATTTCCCATCACCCCCACCCCTCAGCCACAGCCCCCTTCCAAAAAACACTGTGAATTTCCCACACAATGCACTTAAAGAACCAACCATTTTCCTATGGAGGGAACACATAATACTGCACAGAGTGAATCCTTCCTCACTCTGAGCCCTTTGGTCTAAAGACTAAATATAGAGTTCCAAAGCTAAAAAAAAATCAGGAAAATGGTTCCTTGGATTAGTTAGTTGTACAATGAGCAGAGCTTAGAAATGGAAAGACACTGGGAAAAAGAAATTAAAGTCATTCTGAGGAGAGTGGTAGAGAGTAGAGGTGAAGAAGAAATGATCTCAGTGGTTTTTGGAGATTGCATTATATATTCATTATTGATACTATTTATTTGTGCATCTTGGGAAAGGGCAATCAGAAGCGCAGCGGATAAGTGGAAGGATTTGAACACATAGTCATCAGAGTTCCCTGAGTTCTCACAAGAAAATTTTTCCCAAAGTTCTACAAAAAAAAATGTGGGGGGTGGGGAGGGGGGCAGTAGGTGTGGGTATGGGTGTGTGTGTGTGTGTGTGTGTGTGTGTGTGTGTGTGCCTGGTTATCACACACTGATCAGATTTTGCACCAAAAGTCAAAGTGAAGTCAGTCACTACATACAATTGAGTGGTTATTCAGTGTATTCACAGTATCTTACTCATTGTTGTTCAATTGTTTTCAGTCATGCCCAAGTCTTTATGACCCCATTTGGGGTTTTCTTGGCAGAGATACTGGAGCAGTTTGCCATTTTCTTCTCCAGCTCATTTTACAGATAAGGAAACTGAGGCATACATGGTTAAGTGACTTGCTCAGGGTCACATAGCTAGTAAGTGTCTGAGGCCAGATTTGAACTCAGGAAGATGAATCTCCCTAACTTGAGGCCTCATACACTACAGGGTGTCCCTAAAGTCTGGATATATAGGAAATCTCATTAACATCTCATTAATCGTTTCACAGAAGACTCTGTGTTGTTCAACAACTTCTTTTTTCTGGGGTATGCTAAAGGAGGTGTACTCAATGAAAATCACAAATGCAACACACTTGATTGAATGCATAAAAGCACAAAGAATGAAAGGGCTAACATTGATGGCAATGTGGAGTTATTACATCAAGTTCACGTGAATCTTGCAAAGTGCGTCAACCTTTGCATCAGAAATGATGGAAATCATACCAAAGATGTTATTTGTTAATATTCCAACTAAATAAAACCTTGTTGAAAATTTCATTCATTTCATTTCTTGAAAATATACATTTTTGCCTGCATGTCCAGACTTTAGGAACACCCTATATTGCACCACCTAGTAGATTCTTAGTTAATATTTGTTGAATGATGAATGAATGGATGAACTCTAGGAACCAGGGTAGCCAAAAGGAAGATCTCAGAAAATTACAGGCAACTGCCTATGGCTCCCTTTCAAAAGTTAGCCATGAAGGTACATTATACTGTATTGATCATTCTTAAAATATAGGGCAGGCCATGTTTCAATGTAATCTGTCCTGAAACTCAAAGTAAGTTTATGTGTCATAGGAGATAAGGAGTGATGATGACAAGCTGGAACACTTGGGAGACTTTCTGAGATTGGGGCCCCAAAGACCTGGACTTGGATCATACATTTTTTATTGTGTGTTCATAGATAGAAATTACTGCTTGTGAGCTTGTGATAAAGCTATCCAGGACAAGTGATCACCCAAGGAAAAAGGGCATTTTTTCTCAAACAATAGTAACTTATATAGTACTTCTGCATTCTGTGGCATTCTATGGTTTCCAAAGAAACAAGGTTGGCGATCAGACAAACAGCAGAATAGTAGCACATGCGGGGTACAAGAAGCCTGGAACAAGTTACAAATGAGGTGGTTGTTGTTGTATTTGTCCTTCGCTCTTGAAGAGGACTGTGACATCAGGGAAATGATGACATGACTTGCCATTGACTTTGATTTGAGTGAGAGAGCGCTGTGCAAGGTCACCAGCCTCACTTTCTCCTCCAGAGCCAAGGGTCCAAGTCCCTGATGTTCACCCAGATGACTGGAGATGGCTCAGGATACATTGAGAGACCTACAAATGAGAAATTGCATAAAAGATACCAATCAAGTTCTCCCCATTTCCCCAATAACTTCAAAGATAGTTCCCTTCCGGGCCCAAGTGACTCATTCCTCCTGGAATCATAGACAAGCTCTTCCATATCTCCTTTGTTCATTAACCCCAAGTAAAATCGAGAGATTTCGAGACCATAGCCCTGTGTCAGTAATTAAGGTGGAACTTTTTTTTACTGTTTTCTCTTTTGGAGCATTTATTTAATCAAATGCCCTTGATGAGTCCGGCCTTTGTTTCTTTGATTAAATCAGGAGTCTTTGATAACCTGCTTACCTCAAGGGAAAGCCTAATTTACATGGGTTTGAGTCCCATGATTGTGACACCCTTTGACCCTGAAGAAGCTTTTAGGTCACATGGGTTTGAGTCGCATGTTGTGATGCCCTTTGATGCTGAACAGGGTATATAAACTCAGAGGTTGGCATTTTGCCTTTGGGACTCTCACTCACTGGAAGAGTGTTGGTGTGGAGACTCTGGGTAGCCGCTGGAGCCCCCCAGCTTTGAAGAAACCCAGATGTTAATGCTTCTCTGGTAACTATGTATTGCTATGGATAAACTGGTTTGCATTGTTTGTTCTGTTGATATTGTCTCTGTTTGTAATTTCTATTTTTATTTGCTCTGAAGTTCAGGGTGCTGATTTTTTTCCTCTCAACTAAGGGAATGATATATGTATGTTTGATTAAAGTGAGATTATTAACCCCTCAACATTGGTTTCCTTAGAAAAGCAGATCAAAGAACCTGTGCTGGCAGCTCTCGGTGCTGTCCTGTTGAGTCTTACACCTCAACAGCAGCTGCTAGCCATGTTGTTGTTACAATCGCTCAACCAGTCACTATAATCAAAAATCCCAAAGTGTGAATCAGGAAGTAAAAGTACCTTGATCCTTCTACCTAGAATCCCCTCAAAGGAGGGAGCGTTTCTAACAATCATCAGAGGTGGAATGGACTTTTTTCTTTACAAAAGGGAAGCCATCTTGAGGGAGTGCCACACCATCCCATCATCTCAATTTGGGTGCAGATTTGCAGAACTACTACAAAACTTTCTATTTCCAGACAGATGTAAAGAATATTCTCTACCAAAGAATATTCTATTTGGGAAACAGTCTTATGCATGGGCATTTTTTCCCTTTTCTCCTTTCTGGAACAAAAACTGGAATGTTTTTGGGAAATTGCAGAAAACTTTTACTGAAACCTAGGCCTCTTGGCCCTCATAAGTGTGCTTTTTTGCCTCATCTTGTTAGGGCCCAGGTCTCCACACTGCTTTTAATTTCCTCACCAAATTGTCCTCTCTGGCATTCATCCTCATTCCCCTTCCCATCAGAAACTTAGACTCTCTCCTCTGGATCCCTTGGTCCTGATAAAAGAGCTTTTGCTGAACTTTCTGGGGGTTAGGACTCCATATTACTTCTTATCTGTCTCCTCCTCATGCCCCTGAAGAAATATTTCCACTCCTCCCTTCCAGTACCTTCTTTGTGTTGTCTTCTCCATTAGAAAGTAAACTTGTTTTTTTTTTTCCTTTTCTTAACTTAAATATAAAACTTCAATACACAATAAGAAAATAAAAAGAAACATATCATAAACTTAAGTACTGAAACTTAAATGCAAAATAAGAAAAGAAAAATAAAGCATAGCCAAGTGCATAGCAGAACATGAGAGGATTCAAAATATACAGCAATAAATTTCCATTTCAAGAAAGCCTATATAATAAATAGAGAAAATAAACTTCTTGAGGGCATGGATTTGTCTTGTTTGCTTATCTCTATAGTACCAGCAATTATCACAGTGCCTAGAAAACAGTAAGCTCTTAATAAATGCTTTTTATCTATTAATCAATCTGCCCAAGCTTCCCAAAACTGCAGAAGCACATCTTTTAAATACAAACATTTTACCAGTGATTCTCTACAACAAGGAGACCTGGAAAAATATTTCCTCCAGAGAATTAAAGGTAAGCATCACACAGAGGACAATGCAGAGGTACAGCATGGGTGCAAGCAAGTTATGACATATAAAACCGTGAGGAAATTCAAAGAGGAATAGAAAATTCAAGGAATTGTATAACTGAAAGGGAAGATGGGCTGGATTCTTGGCAAGTCTGAGGGAAGTCTGTCAACTGGACAGCCAATCTCACTCCTGAGAAAAAGAAGAAGGGTGGACTTTGGGTGGACTCCTCATGGTGAACTTTTGGGAGAACATGGATGAGAGTCACACAAGATGGGCAAGCATGGATGATGAGTTGTGGACTACATCATTGCAGAGGATTCCCAAATGGATGCAATTATACATCAATATAGAGCATAAACAGAATCTAATCTAGGTGAGTTCTTACCTGGAGGAAATGAGCCCCTGTTCTTATGCCCCTCTGTTAGAGTTTAGGGTGACCTAGCTCACAAACGAGAAAATGAACTAGAGTGGTCTGGATGGAAATGGACTCCTCCATCCAGGTTGCTGGAGGTGGCTGAGTCTCATGATCAAGCTGTGTCATCAGCAGGAGGAGCTAAAGACTCCTAGCCCACCTCCTCATTAAATGTCCACCAATCAAGGTGGATTTGTCAGTTGTCAAGAGAATTCCCTTTCAAAGATTATTTAAAGCTTTCAGGCTCTCCATGTCTTTTGTCTTTGGTTACTGAGAGAAACCCACTGACCATCAATGTATTGATTATTAGTTAGCCTAATGAACAAATTGATTATCAATTACTCAGAAATGCGTCTCTCACGTTTTTCATTCATCACAGTAAAGTGTTTTAGTATGGAGGCAGAAATTAGGGGGAGAGAATAACATAAGTTGAGTCAGGAACCGAACTTGTGAACGAAAGACAGAGAGCATCCCAGAGGTTGGCAGACAACAATGACCAAAATCTTGATTAGTTAATAAATATGGATCGGGGTCCTCTTTGGTCCAAGAGAGATGGCTAAATTGTCATTCCTTTTATTAATGAAATGTTGCCATTATTAATAAGAGCCAAGATGGCTGCTGGAAAGCAGGGACTGGCTTAAGCTCTCTCTCCCCCAAATCCCTCCAAACACCTGTAAAAAATGGCTCTGAACAAATTCTAGAGCTATGGAACCCACAAAATAGCAGAGGGAAACAGGTCTCCAGCCCTGGATGGTCGCTGGGAAGGGTCTATCGTATGGTGCTGGGAGTGGAGCGCAGCCCAGTGTGGACCACACTGGGACAGATCAGACCCGGAGTCAGTCAGCCGAAACAGGTCTTAGGGCAATGAATCATTGAGCTGTGGCAGTTACCAGGCTTCTCAACCCATAAACGCCAAAGAACAGGTTAGTGGGAAACTGCGGAATTGAGTTCAGAGCGGTCCGGCCACCAGCCCTGGGGGTGGTAGAGGTGGTGTGGTGGTGGCAGTGGCAGCAGCAGGAAACTCCTGAGGCTGCTTCCAGAGCTCTAGCATCAGCTGCTTCCCAAGTCCCTGGCTCACAAGGTGGGAGAAATCTAGCAGCAGATCAGAGCAGGAGTGCAAGGAGTGCTTTGTGGGCACAAAGGCAGGTTCTCTTGCTGTGCCCTGCTTGGATCTGTATTGCAGTCCTGGTTGGCAGTTCTTTGGGGAGGAAGAGTACTGCTGTGACAGAGCCTGGGCTGATGGTGGAGTAGAAGTAGCTCTGAAAACAGCAATGCTTGGACCCTAAAGCTTGGGACAAAGTACTCTCTGCTCTACAAGCAGTCATACACTGACAAAAAGCTGAAGGGTCAAGTAGTTGGCTGGGAATATGAACAGGCACTGAAAACAAACTCAGACAAACTCAGACTCAAACTCAAACTCTAGATTCCCTTTTTGGTGACAAAGAAGATCAAATCGTACAGCCAGAAGAAGTCAACAAAGTCAAAGAGTCTACAACAAAAGCCTCCAAGAAAAATATTAATTGGTCTCAGGCCATGGAAGAGCTCAAAAAGGATTTGGAAAAGCAAGTTAGAGAAGTAGAGGAAAAATTGGGAAGAGAAATGAGAGTGATGCAGAAAACCATGAAAAACAAGTCAATGACTTGCTAAAGGAGACCCAAAAAAATACTGAAGAAAACAACACCTTAAAGAATAGACTAACTCAAATGTCAAAAGAGCTCCAAAAAGCCAATGAGGAGAAGAATGTCTTGAAAGGCAGAATTAGACAAATGGAAAAGGAGGTCTAAAAGAGTACTGAAGAAAACACCACCTTAAAAATTAGATTGGAGCAAGTGAAAGCTAGTGACTTTATGAGAAATCAAGATATTATAAAACAGAACCAAAGGAATGAAAAAATAAAAGACAATGTGAAATACCTCACTGAAAAAAACCACTGACCTGGAAAATAGGTACAGGAGAGAGGATTTAAAAATTATTAGAGTAGCTGAAAGCCATGATCAAAAAAAAGCCTAGACATAATGTTTCAAGAAATTACCAAGGAAAACTGCCCTGGTATTCTAGAACCAGAGGGTAAAACAGAAATTGAAAAAACCCACCAATCACCTCTTGAAAAAGATTCCCAAAAGAAAAGTCCTAGGAATATTGTTGCCAAATTCTAGACCTCCCAGATCGAGGAGAAAATACTGCAAGCAGCCAGAAAGAAACAATTTGAGTATTGTGGAAACACAATCAAGATCTAGCAGGCTCTACATTAAGGGATGGAAGGGCTTGGAATATGATATTCCAGAGGTCAATGGAGCTAGGATTAAAACCAAGAATCACCTACCCAGCAAAACTGAGTATAATGCTCCAAGGCAAAATAAGGATTTTCAATAAAATTGAGGACTTTCAAGCTTTCTTAATGAAAAGACCAGAGCTGAATAGAAAATTTGACTTTCGAATACAAGAATCAAGAGAAGCATGCAAAGGTAAACAAGAAAGACAATTCATAAGTGACTTACTGAAGTTGAACTGTTTTGTTTATATTCCTACATGGAAAAATGAAATAAATTTAAGGAGTGAGAAAGGGAGAGATGGAATGGGGCAAATTATCTTACATAAAAGTGGCAAGAAAAAGCAGTTCCATTGGAAGGGAACAGGGGGCAGATGAGGGGGAATGAGTGAATCTTACTCTCATTGGATTTAACCTGAGGAGGGAATAACATACACACTCAAATGGGTATCTCACTCCACAGGAAAGTAAGGGGAAGGGAATAAAAAAGTGGGATGGTTGAAGGGAGAGCAGATAGGGGGAGGAGGTAATCAAAAGCAAACACTTTTGAAAAGGGACAGGGTGAAGGGAGAAAATTGAACAAAGTGGGACAGGATAGGATGGAAGGAAATATAGTTAGCTTCTCACAACATGAGCATTGTGGAAGTGTTTTACATAATGATACAGGTGTGATCTATGTTGAATTGCTTGCCTTCCTAGGAAGGGTGGGTGGGAAGGGAAGAGGGGAGAGTATTTGGAACTCAAAGTCTTAAAAGCAGAGGCTCAAAAAAAAGTTGGTTTTTTTTTTGCATGCAGCTGGGAAACAAGATATATAGGGAATGGGGCATAGAAATCTATCCTGCCCTACAAGAAAGTAAGGGGAAAGGGGATGGGGGTGGGAGCGTGGTGACAGAAGGGAGGGCTAACTCGGGAAAGAGGCAATCAGAATATATGCCATCTTGGAATGGGGGTGAGGGTAGAAATGGGGAGAAAATTTGTAACTCAAAATCTTGTGGAAATCAATGTTGAAAACTAAAATATTAAATAAAAATGATAAAATTCAAAAAAATATGGATTGAATGAACTTCACAGGAAGAGAGTTATTGAGTGATGGTGGTAGAGAGAGAGAGAGCCTGAAAATGGTAATGGGGAGCCAAAAGTATTCCAGTACTCACAATGACCAGTGAGTCAGGGGGTATGAGTGGCATGACCAGCGCTGGAAAGGGAGGCTGGAGAAGCTGTGTCATCAAAAGGCAGCCATTGAGTATAAGAAGACAGAGGGAATGAGAAAGGAAAAAGTTGAAGATGAAAGCAAGTTTTTACCTATGGAACAGACAGGTATTCTAGAGAGGACAATGAAAGGAGTGGGTTGTTTTAAGATGGGATAATAGAGGGTGGGGCGTTGTGTCAAGTGGAATGGGAATAAGTGGTTGGACAATGGTGTGCTGGACCTAGCTCATACTGGTTCTCAAGAGCCAATTGTTAAACGTGCAGTGTAATCAGCAAATGCTACAACTCAGGGCTTCATGAGACTTAAGAAAGTAACGGAGAAAACGTTGATAATATGATTAAAATTTAAAGTGTGTTGGGTATACATTTTCAGGAGGATATCTTGTTGTTAGACATTTACCAGGACTCCACTGAGAAGAGAATACATTTTTCCCCAATCTCAATAAGTCACAATCCTTTAAGCTTTTGTAGCTGTTCTTCCTCATCTATTTGTAAACATCTCTCTTGTAGGCCACTACAGTTATCCCCTCCATATCAGGACTTTCCTCTTCATGGTTTCGACATATTGAGGGTCAGCATAAGAAATTAAATGGGAACTTTTGAAGAGATTTTCAGAAGCCACTGACAACACATGAAGGCCAGCAGACAACACAGAGCCTATGACCAAATACTTAACCCAAATTTTACAATAAGGTACTGTAAACATCTCATAGAAGAAAAAGAAAAAATTCAGACTTCTTCTCTGGTATGAAGGGAGGGCCAAAAAATTTTACACAGATTTTCCAGATGGGGGGGGAGGGGGAAAAGGGTTCTATGTCCCTAAGCCCAGTGATGTGGAAGATATAACTGTACTACTATCTCAGGTACTATCTCTACTACCAGCTCCAGTTGCTAGAGGGGAGCAGTGATGGTATATAGCACAGTCCTTTGGAAATGTTACAGCCAGTGCTAACCTTTTGACTGGGAGACTATTCCTGAATAGACACTGAAAAGGGGAGGCCTGGGAAAGTCACCTCTCAGAGCTACAGAGAAAGGGAAAATGTCACTGAAAAGGCACTGAACCGTGTCTGTTCAGTGTTAGGCACTGGAGCCCCTCATCACCCTCACCCTCCAGCCACCATGCTTAATCATCATGTGTCAGCATCTCCCGACATTTTCCCAAGATGGAGAATGTTCCCACACACTCCACCTGTTTCCTCCTCCACCTCCTTCTGGCATCTCCCTTCCAAAACACTTAAACAATCCCATGCAATTCATGAATTCAGTGGCCATTTGAATGCTGGGAAAGCATCTGAGTCTGTATGGTTACTCCAATGCAGGGCTATATTCTGATGAAGGGAATATGTGTACATATATACACATACATGTATATGTATGGATCATTTTTTTGGAGGTAATCGGGGTTAAGTGACTTGCCCAGAGTCATCCACTTAGTAAGTGTCTGAGACTAGATTTGAACACAGGTCCTCCTGACTCCAGACCCAGTGCTCTATCCACTGCACCACCTAGCTACCCCTAGCATATCAGCTACTGTACTGTAATTATGTATATTAGAAAGCTTACACACGAAAATGGAAATTTTTTAAATGAGATAATGGTGAAATAGTAATCTATCCCAGACCCAATAGAGTCACTGGAGTTATAAAGTAGGGAAGGTGACAGGGTCAGAGACTTAGGAAGACAAGTTCAAATCTTGCTTCAGATACTAACTGCATGACCCTGGACAAGTCATTTAATTTTTCTGAACCTATTTCCTCATACGTAAAATGAAGTTAACAGTGCCTTTGTCACAGGGTTGCTGTCAGGATTAAAAGCATATAAAGTACTTTGTGAACTTTAAATCACTATATACATCCTAGATATTATTATTAAGGAAGCTTTTGTCAGAATCAAGATAAGAGGTAATAGAGATCTGTGAACTAGGGTGATAACTGTGTGAAAATAGAGAAAGGGAAAGATGGACTGGGCATAGAGATGGTAAGATTTGGAGAATGAGGGAGAGTGTGGCATGGAAGATAACAGGGGTTGTGAATTTGGGTGCTAGAAGGATGGGGATGCCCTTTATTCTAATAGGTAAGAGTAGAGAAGTGGATTTAGGGGGAAAGGTGAAGTGAAATCTGAGATCACTTCGAACCAATCTATGCCTGCTAATCCTGTGTGACTCCCTCAGCCCCCTCAAAACAAAAAAAGAGCAGGTATAGATCTCATTGACTGGTCTTTGCCCTGGAATGAAGGAGTCTGCCCTCTGAGGGGCACTGTCACAAGATGATCCAGGGAGCAGGGAGTAAAGGGAGAGGTAGATTTTCCAAATTACTTCTGCAGCTACGAGTGGCTGATACTGGTTAGAATTATGGTTGGGTGCCCATCAACACACACACAGACACACACACACACACACAGACACACACAGACACACACACACACAGACACACACACAGACACACACAGACACACACACACACAGACACACACACACACAGACACACACACACACAGACACACAGACACACACACAGACACACACACACAGACACACAGACACACACACAGACACACACACACAGACACACACACACACACAGACACACACACAGACACAGACACACACACAGACACACACACAGACACAGACACACACACAGACACACACACACAGACACACACACACAGACACACACACACACAGACACACACGCACAGACACACACACACAGACACACACACACAGACACACACGCACACACGCACACACACACACACACACACACACACACACACACACACACACACTGATGGAAGCCTTGCATAGAAGGAGGCTAGCGGCAAAGTATAAGAGTTTGGGGAAATAAGCTTTCATATGGTTGTGTTAGAGATAAGCCCTGTGATTGACTATAGCAGAGATGTTGGGATGTGGCCCATTTGCCATCCTCTTATTGGTTGATGACAAACTCCTTGGGGTCAAGCCACGGCATCCCCAAGGGGTGCTGGCCCCCACTTTGGGAACCACTGCTATAACAGAACCTTCCCTCCAAGTTCTGAGGTATGGTAGGAACAAAGGTCAATTTTTCCTTATTAGGCAAGGAAACAGTCCCAGAGATTTGAGTGGTCCAGGGACTAGGCCTTGAGCCACAGAAGGGGTATAGAAAGGCAAGCCAATGAAGAATCAAGTTCCCCAGGTTTGATGAATGGTTCACTTCCATGAAAATCAACACATCCTTCAGATCAGACATGTTTATATAGGGAGATAAGAAAGGCAGGCAATGGCACTATCTCCCTGAAACAGGGATGTATCCTTGTTAAATATCCTTTCCACACTACAGTTAAATTAACTTTTTGCTAAGCAGTGAATGGTATACAAGTATCTTATTTCATTTCTTTTTTTTCCTGCGAGGTAATCAGGATTAAGTGACTTGTCCAGGGTCACATAGCTAGTAAGTGTCAAGTGTCTGAGGCAGGATTTGAATTCAGGTCCTCCTGACTCTGGATCAGTGCTCTATCCACTGCCCCACCTAGCTGCCCTAGTCTCATTTCATTTCAATCCCAAACCTGATTCATTGGACTGGTCTGCTTTAAGAGAGTTCCAGTAGATTATTGTTTGGAGAAAAAAAAGCATTGGGCTGAAAACATAAAAGCATTAGGCTGTATGACCAAGTCTACCCCATGCTTCAGCAAAAGGAAGAAGACCAATTTATTCCTCTGGCCTGGCATCTGCTAACGAGTGGGGTCAAGAAAGGGCCTATGAAGGGGCTAGAAAAAGTGGGAGAAGAACCCAGACTCTGAGCATAGCTGTTCTATACTTAGAAAAAGGAATGGTGACCTAGTTTCCATGCTATGAGATTTTAGGGAAGCAATGGGGTTGAACCTTAATATCTAAAGGAGCTTAATTTCTTTTTAAAAATCTTCTCTTTAGATAAACGCATTTCAGTTTTATGCTATAGACGGATTATCAACTTCCAAAGGATTTCAGCGCCATAAAAATACAGCACTAAAACTCCACCATGGGCTAGCACAGCGCTTCATCCATCGAAGAGGTTGGTTTGATGACAGTTGAATTGAAATGAATTGAATCTTTACTGACTTAGTAAATACTTTGGGACCTTGCCACACCTCAAGGTTGTAGAATCATGGAATGTCGAGGCTGAGGAGATGTTAAAGGCCACCCTTATTTCACATCTAAGGAAAATCAAGGTCAGATAGACGCAGTGATTTACACGCGTGTTTCAACTAGTTAAGAATAGTTATTGAGAGTAGAATTTATTGCATACTACAAAATTAATGTAACTGAACTTTAAATTACTTGGAAGATGGGAAAAGGGGAATTTATTGTACCATCCATAAGGTAAAATGCTGGATACCATTTGATTTCTCTGTATTTTCTCATTATTACTTTCACTTTTGTTTCTTCAGGGACTCTCTTTACACAGATGAGCAGGGCCCTTTTCTACTAAGAGTTATCTACACATGCTTCCATCTGACTGTGAAGAGCTGAATGGAAGCTCGGAATTCTCTGCACATCTCTCCTTTGTTAAGTGCCTACTGTGTGTCAGACACTTGCTAGCTGTGTGACCCTGGGCAAGACACTTAACCTTGTTTGCCTCAGTTTCTTCAACTGTAAAATGAGTTGGAGAAGGAAATGGCAAACCACTCTAGTATCTTTGCCAAAAAACAATGATGAAAAAACCCAAATGGGGTCACAAAGAGTTGGAAATGACTGAACAGCATGTGTCAGACACTGTGCTAAGAGCGGGTTCTTTGGGACAAAATCTATTTGGAGGAGGAAACTGGCCCTCCTGTCTCCCCCAGGATGCTCTGGAGTAAGTCAGGTTATTTAGCCAATGACTGAGGGAGAAGGAGGTCAAAGATGATGCTTACTTACTCAGCCAAGGATGTCTACAGCCTTGCAATAGAACTTGTGTGAGAGCTCCCTCTAGGGGAGTGTTGTTGTTAAGTTGATTCTAACTCCTTGTGACCCATTTGGGGTTTTCTTGAGAGAGAGCCAACCCAGAAACTCAATCCCTTATTATAGACCTTCCTCCTCTTCTCAATGTGGACAGGCAAGAGAATATCACAGTTACCCCTGCCATTGGTAAATACTGTAGGATCATAAATCTAGCCTTGGAAGAGACCAAGGGGCTGCTGAGTCCAGATGTCTCATCCTCACAGATGAGGAAACTGAGGACTAGAAAAATTAAGTGACTTTCCCAAGCAGCAAGTTCCTGAGGTGGGATTTGAACCCAGGTCTTTCTATTATACTATACAAACCTCCTGGGTACAGGGGCTTCTCCACTGTGGTCACTGTGATTTCCATGGCCAAATAAATTATGTGGTTCATCCACTATGGGATCCCCAGTTATTTAGTACATCCATCTGGTTTGAGCACTTGTATGTCTTTACAGGTCTCCCCCATCCACCTACCCCATCCCTTGCTGGAACAGGGTAGTGTTCAAAGACTTTAGAGCTAATACCATCTTGAACATCTGACACCAGCAGGCAACAGGGTTGTAATGTCATCCCAGCTTCCATTGTCTCCAAGTGTCCTTCATTTTTTCAAATTCCTTGAACAGTTCTTCAACTGATACTTAGCAGCACTTAACACAGTGTCTGGCACATAGTAGGCACTTATTAGATGTTTATTGACTGACTGATTGATGTCAGGCCACCCTCTCCATTATCCTCTCAACCCCCTCTAGACATCCCACTAGAGAAAAATCTGAATGGAGCCATATCAGGCAATCAAAGTATAGGCAAGAGGCTGAGAATCCTTGCTTATATCTGTAGCCACAGTCACAGCAAAATTTACTCCTCTTTCCCCATCACATTCTTTATTCCTACTGCCACCATCCTAGAGTGACCTCATGTCATCTTTTATAATAGCCTCCTAGTCACCAGTTCCTTGTGTTGTTTCTTCCCTAGTGTTACCTGCTTAAGCCAATGATGAGTCCCCTGCCTGCAGCCCCTAAACTTGATAGCTACTCCAGTCTCTAGGGTCTACTGCATGACTCCAGCCTAGCTTTCCATATTAGAAGATAAATCTGAGCATTCAGACAAAAAGGAAGCAGCAAAGACCTTGCAGCTACAGGGGCATACTGCTATTCATAGCAGTCAGTTATGCTTTGGATCTATTTTTTTTTATTTTGATCATAACTTCTGTTTTTTATATCACCTGTATTTCTTTTTTTTCTTTTAAATAGTATTTTATTTTTCCCAATTACATGTAAATGTAATTTTTAACATTCATTTTTTAAAATAAAAATTTGAGTTTCAAATTTTCTCCCTCTCCTAAGGACAGTAAGCAATTTGAAATAGGTTCTATATGTGCAATCACGCGAAACGTATTTCCATATTAGTCATGTTGTGAAAGAAGAAATAGGACAAAAAGAAAAAACTACCAAAAAAAAGCAAAAATAGTATACTTTGATCTGCATTCAGACTCTATAGTTCTTTCTCTGGATATGAATAGCATTTTCCATCATGAGTCTTCTGGAATTGTCTTGGATCTTTGTATTGCTGTGAAGAACTAAGTCAATCATAGTTGATCATCACACAATGTTGCTGTTACTGTGTACAATGTTCTGGTTCTCCTCACTTCACTTTGTTTCAGTTCATGTGAGTCTTTGCAGGTTTTTCTGAAATCTGGCTACTCATCATTTCTTATAGCTAGCACAGTAGTATTCCATTACATTCCTATACCACAACTTGTTCAGCCATTCCACATTTGATGGGCGTCTCCTCAATTTCCAATTCTTTGTCACCATGAAAAGAACTGCTATAAATATTTTTGTACATGTAGGTCTTTTTCCCTTTTTATGATCTCTTTGTGATAGAGACCCAGTAGTGATATTACTGGATCAAAAGGTATGTGCAGATTTGTAGCCCTTTGGGTATAGTTCTAAATTGCTCTCTAAAATGGTTGAGTCAGTTCACAACTCCACCGACAGTACATCAGTGTCCCAATTTTTCCACATCCTCTCCAATGTTTATCATTTTCCTTTTCTGTCATATTAGCCGATCTGATGGGGTGAGGGGGTACCTTAGAGTTGTTTTAATTTGCATTTCTCTAATCGATAATGATTTAGAGCATTTTTTCATATTACTATAGATAGCTTTGATTTCTCCATCTGAAAACTGATAAAGGATATGTTCATATCCTTTAACCATTTATCAATTGAGGAATGACTTGTATTCTTATATATTTGACTCCATTTTCTACACATTTAAGAAATTACACTTTTATCAGAGTCACTTACTGTAAAAATTGTTTCCTAGCTTTCTGCTTTCCTTCTAATCTTGGTTGCAATGGTTTTGTTTGTACAAAACCTTTTTAATTTAATATAATCAAAATTATCCATTTTACTTCTGATAATGCTATCTCTTTTTTGTTCATAAATTCTTCCCTTCTCTTTAGATCTGATAGGCAAACTATTCCTTACTCTCTTAATTTGTTTATGATAGCATACTTTATGTCTAAATCATGTACCCATTTTGACTTTTTTTTTTTTTGGTAAATGGTGTAAGATATTTTTTTTATTTTTTTAGGTCTATACCTAGTTTCTGTCATACTGTTTTCCAGTTTTTCCAGTAGTTTTTGTCAAGTAGTATCACCTACATTTCTTAACATGCCCTGCCAGAGTCCCCTCCCAGACAGCTATCCCTTGTTTTTAAAAAATAATAAAAAAGAGAAAAATCCAATACATTAATCAAATGCAACATTATATGTCATTGCATAGCATCACACCCATAGTTCTCCACCTCTACAAAAAAAAGGAGGCAAGTTGTCATATTCCTTTTTTCAGGTCACATTCAATCCTTATAATTAAGCAATATTCATTTTTAATAATTTTGTTGTTCATTCCATTCACATTGGTATAGTCATCATGTATGTACTAGGTGTAATTGGGGAGCTTCCTTATATGTGGGACTGGAACCTATAGAGGCCACCCCATGGAGCGTGTGTGGGGATGGGTTTGCACTTTGGCAACTTCCAGTGGGCTCCTGGTTGAGTCCCTCTGGTCCCAGTCACTGGGGGTCATATTGAAAATGTTTGGTGACTAAGCAGGAAAAATCACCCACTAAGTAAGTTTGAGAGGAGAGGCAATTTCCATTCATTCTCTTTCAAGATCTATAGCTTAGGACTCTGACAGTTGTCCCTTGAATTTCTAGTGAAGATGGAGAAAATTTGTCTCCTTCTCCTCTCTAGTAATAGTTATGGTAGCCCCACACACATAGTAGTGAGGATATGTGCTTATCTAAGTGAATCTGAAACTATACCTCAAATCCATTTATATATAGCTCAAAGTTTTTCCATAGCATTAGTCCCGTAATGTTCACATTTAAATGCCACTTCATAAGATATCGCTCAGCTACCAATAGACTGGGTCCTAAAGCTTGCTCCTCACTTATGGACCTTGATGCGCTGCTGGCTGATCCCAAAACCCAGCATGAGCTCTACACCAGAGGTTCTGGTGACTTATTCTCTTGACCTTTTGAAGCTCATGAGGTCATGACCATCTCCAATACCCCTCATCTAGAGCAAGGATTCTTAATCCGATGTCTGTGAATTTGTTTAAGTGTGTGTGTGTGTGTGTGTGTGTGTGTGTGTGTGTGTGTGCACGCGCGCACGCGTATCACCCATCATCTTGACTTTTTTGTCTTGCCGGTTGACTCTGATGACTGTGGAGGAGAGAGTGAGGCTTATGACTTTGCACAGCTCTGCCTCACTTAAATCCAATTCAATCAAAAATCAAGACATCACCCTCATAATGTCATTGGTCCTCTTTGAGAATGAAAGCTAAACAACATTCCGTAAGCAGTAGCAGCTGTCCTTGGAGACCAACTGGCCAGTTCGAATTGGTCAATGCCACCACTGCTTCTTGTTCTTCTTTTTCCTCCTCTCCCCTTCTCCTCTTCCTCCTTCTTCTCTTCTTCTTCCTACTCCTCTTCTTCTTCCTCTCCTCCTTCTGTCCCTCTGTCTATGTGAGGAATCATACGCTTACATGTGGGTACCCTGTCCAGAGGAATATAATTTTTGATTGCTTATACTTTGCAAGATATCTTGGGGTTTGGCAACTAGATTTTTCTCCCATTTATTTATTTTATCATTTATTTAAAAATCTGAGACAATTAACCCTTCTGTCTTATGATTTCTTGAAATATAGTTCTGAAAAAAAACAGGCTTTGAAAAAGCCCATTATGATTCAAATGGAGCTCCTTGGCTTTCATTGATTGGATAATAAGAGGTCCCAACCCAAGCCTCTCTTGCTCATTGTATGGGTTTTGATGGCTCAGAGTGAGTATAAGTAGCAATTGTTTTCTGTTCTGTCCAGATACTCTGAGGGTCTTCCTCTCCCAGACTGATTCTTTTATGATGGCAAACTAGGACATCTTTTGTCTCAATTTTTACCTAGCCCTTAGTCACTGAATGGGCATTGCCTCAGACAAACTGAGACCTAGGAAAGATCTTAGCTTAAAAAAGCCAAGGTCTCCCATTGCATCCTGGGTCATCACCAATTATCTTGACCGGACTCTGATGACTCTGGAGGAGAGAATGAGGCTGATGACTTTATATAGCTCTACCTCCCTTAAATCCAATTCATTTTTGAGTCAAGATATCAACCTCATGATGTCATTGGTCCTCTTCAAGAACAAAGGACAAACAATATATTTTGGTAACTACTTCAATATAGTTGGTTTCCTTTGTAATTCTATTTATTTTATTTATTTAAAAACATTCATCTTAGAAGGAGTCCACAGGCTTCACAAGATTGCCAAAGGGATCTATGACACAAAAAAGGAAGCAGGAAAAAAACAAAAACCAAGGCCTACATTCACAAGTCACATGTCAGCTTCTCAAAAGGTGGCCCAAAGCCTCTTCCCATATGGAATTTTTGCTCTACTTTCACCAGACCTCAGCCAGGTCAGAAGAAATTAGGTTGATTAGTCTCAGTTCCAGCTATCCAGGCAATCAACAGGCTTCTCTTCAATGCATGGCTAGCAGACCGAAACCAGTTATAGAATGTCTGTCTGCACATGCTCCAAATCTCTCTATGATGTTTCCATTACACATCATCATGCCTCTTTAGAAGCAGGCTCCACGGCTTCTTCCCTATGAGAGATTACATCAGCTAACAAGTCAGAGGCCTGCTCACCAGTCCCCTGTTATACTCATTGATTGATTGATTAAATGGAGAAGCCATAGTTTCTGCTCTTCTCTTCCTTCCTCTTGTGGCTTGGAACTCTGACAGCTCTCCATTGGAATTTCCAGCAAGGGTGTAGAAAGAGGAATCTTACTCCTTTCCTCTTTATCCAGTATGAGCTTGGGCTATTTACTTAAAACTGGATCTTAAGTACCTAGCTGCCTCTTCTGCTTTGCGAATGTGGGTTTTTGTTTTTCTTTTTCCCGAGCATAGACGACCAAATAGTGATCCTGAGATAGACGTTTCCAGTCTTGCTTTTGAGTACAAATAGCTACTTCATAAGCTCTAGAGGTCTGAGGTCTTTAAGAACAAGCAAAAGAAACTGTGCCTCTTCTCAAAAGAGAAGATAGATACTGCCAGAAGGATGAGCCCTGAATGCTTGGTTGCTCAGAAGACATCAGCCTTCAGTGAACTGCTGCTTGGATAGTGGGGGCCATCTCTAGTCGTCCTGATCTATATCTGGCCACTGGACTCTGATGGCTGTGCAGGAGAGAGTGAGGCTGATGGCTTTGCACAGCCCTCCCTCACTTAAATCCAATTCACTTGCAAATCGTGGCATCATTTTCCTGGTGTCATGATCCTCTTCGAGAAGGATGGACAAACAACAGCTTGGATAGCACAGACTGAGGTAAAGGGAAATCCATTCAATAGTCCCGCATGCCTCCCAGGACTCTTTCCTATCTCCCAAGACAGCATAATGGGAGTGGTGGGTCATCATTTTATATTTTAAGTATTTGTTAATGTGTGCTTATGAATCTTTTGTGATGGAAGAAATAAATAGATGTTCTATACTCGTTATTTGGCATATTGAGTAACTTCTAGAAGAAACCTCTTAAAATCCATTTTGTGGAGCTCCTAGATGTGAGCTAGATTTTAGCTTTAAGGATTTTGCCTGGAATCACTCCAGGTGGTGGAATAATGAGCCAGAGATTGTGATAAGAATTTGATCCTGTTGCTTAGAGGGTTGGGCTCCCTAGGAGTGAATTTTGGCTTGCTCTGCTTCAATAACAGAATCACAGAATTTGAGTTCTAAGGAGCCTTAGCAGCTATTGATCTAATCCATACATGAAAGGAATACCTACTCTAAAGGAATATGCCCAACAAGTGGACATCCAGACTCTGAAAGAAGACCTTTAAGAAGAGATCAATAATCAATTGGCCTCTTCAACCTATTGAGTCTGGTTCTGTCCTCTGGGACCAAACAGAACAAATCTCCTCCACATGACAGCTCTGCAAACACTTGAAGACACGTATCATGGTCAGCTTGAGCCTTCCCTTCTCCAGGCTAAGCATGCCCAGTTTCTTTCTTTAAAAAACAAATCAATTTTCTTTTCTTTTCAGTTTTGAATTCTCTCCCTCCCTCCCCTTTCCTCCCCCACCCATTGAGAAGGCAAGAAAAATCAAGCCCATTACAAATATGCGTAATAACCCAAAACAAATTCCTGCATTAGTCTTGTCTGAAAGAAAGAAAAAAGGAAGGAAGGAAGACAGAAAGGAAGAAAGAAAAGAAAGGAAAGGAAAAGGGAAAAAACAGGGAAAGAAAAAAAATTAAAAGATATACTTCAGTTGGCACTCTGGGTCCATCACTTTTCATTCTAGAAGAGGATAGCATATTTCATAAAGAGTTCTCAGAATTGTCATTGGTTGTTGAATTGATCAAAGTTCCTATGTCTCTCCCTTTTTCTTTCTTTTTTTGGCATTTTTAAAATTTTAAATTTAAATACAAAATAAGAAAAGAAAAAACCACATTGTCATGTACACAGAAGACCATAGGAAAGGGTTCAATATAAAATAATATATTTCCATTTCAAGAAAACCTATATAAATACTACAGATTATTTTCAAAGTTGCCTCAATTTTCCTTGCTTTCTTGTTGATTTTCTTTTGTTCTCTGCTGTGGACTCTTTAATTTATTTTTTTTCTCCCTCCCTCACCACCCTAAAAAAGGCTACCATTAAGTGTGGATATATATATATATATATATATATATATATATATATATATACATAGATATCTATAAACATAAACATATATACTCATAAACATGTAATACTATATAATGCTTATTTCCTCCTATCATCTGTTTCTCTGAAGGTGGGTAGCATCTTCCTTCACAGGTAAAAGTTTTTTGATGTTTTTCTAAATCAATCAGCTGGCCATTTCCTACACCACAGCAATATTCCAACCCAATCACATCCGGTCTGAGAGATGAAGGATTTACCCTCAATTTTCTTCATTCCTTCTATTCTTGGATATATAAGTTTTATTTATACAAAAAAATTTTGATTTAAGATAATCAGAATTATCCTTTTTACGCTTCAACAATGCTCTCACCTTATAAAATATCCACCCCTCTAAGAGTCCCTCCCTTATCCTCTCCCCCACCCTACCCCCTTACCCTTTTATTTCTTTCTGAATTTAGAAGACTTTTATACCCCTATAGATATATATGTTGTTTCTTTTTAACCCATTCCTGATGAGAGTAAGGTTCGAGAATTACCCATCCTCTCCCATACTAGCTTCTTCTGTATCAGTTTTTTTTTCTTTTATGCCTCATTTGTATGAGGTAGTTACTCCTTTTCATCTCTCCCTACACAGTTTTATTTTTTTTAGAATCAGCCCATCATACTCAGCTCAGCCCATGCCTTTCAAACTACCCAAATAATGATGACAATTGTAAGAGTACTGCTAATATTCTTACATATAAGAAATAAACAATTTGACCTTATTGAGTCCCTACAATTGATCTTTAATGTTTACCTTATACTTCTCCTGAATGTTATATACTGAGTTTTCCCATAAGTTCTGGGGGTTTTGTCACAAAAACCTGAAAGTCTTTGAGTTTGTTAAATGTCCATTTTTTTTTATCTGGGTTATACTTAACTTGGCTGGGTAAGTTACCCTTGCTCATAACTCCAGCTCTTTTGCTCTATAGAATATAGTATTCCAAGATCTATGGTCCTGCAAACATATCCTTATTGTAGCTCCATGATATTTAATTTTTTTCTTGTTGCTTCCAATATTTTCTCCTTAACTTGGGAGCTTTGAAACTTGGCTATGATATTTCTGTAAGTTTTGCTCCTGGGATCTCTTTCAGGAGGCGATCAGTTGGTTTTTTCTATTTCTACTTTGCTTTCTTATTCTAGAACTTCAGGGCAATTTTTCTTGATAATTTCTCATAATATTGTTTCAAGATTCCTTTTGTATTGTAATTTTCAGGTAGTCCAACTATTCTTATATTATTTCTCCTCAATCTGTTCTCCAGATAGGTTGGTTCATTTTTTTTATTAGATGTTTCCCTTTCTCTTCTATTTTTTCATTCTTTTGATTTTGTTTTATTTTCTTTCTTGGTGTCTTAGAATGTCATTAACTTCTCCTTGCCCAATTCTAGTTTTCAAGGAATTACTTTCTTCCTCAAGCTTTTGATTCTCTATTTCTAGTCAATTAACTTTCTTTTAATAATTTTCTTGATTTTCTTGGATTGCTCTTATTTTTTTCCTAATTTTTTCTTGATCTCTCTTATTGGATTTTTTTAAGTGCTTTTTAAGTTCTTCCAAGAATTCTTTTTGGCTTGGGACCATTTGATGTTTCTCATTGAAAAAGGGTTTGTTTGGTTTCTTTTTTTTTTTTTAGCTCCATTAACTTCCTCTGAATATGAACCCAGATCTTTTCTATCCCCATGGTAAATATCTATGATTGGGTTCTTTCTCCCTTGCTTACTCATTTTTATTTATTTTGTGTTTGGTTTTTGTTGTTGTTGTTGTTTAGCAGCTATTAGTGTAATCAAGTTGTAGTCCCAACTTATGAGGAACGATGCCCCAAGCCTCAGGTCCTTCTAACTGTTATTTTCTGAGGTCTGTCTCTGAGCCCAACCTTGGGCTCTCCTCTCCACTCCTAAGCCATGGCCAGGGCTGTCCCACAAATTATGTCTCTCCCTACAGTCTCTATGGTAGCTGCAATCTACAGTTGTCCTCTTTGTCCCAGAACTGAAACCAGGGACTCTGCTCTCTTGCAAGTGCCCACAGCCAACAGGGTCTCTGCCCCTTGCTATTGCACTCACCAAGTACGTGCTAGCTCCTTCTCCCTCCAGCCACAACCTGGAAGTGTATGGTCAGCACAGCTATGCTTGGCATCCCTGGACAGTGGAAGGTCCTTCAATCTTCTCCTATTCGGCCATCAGACCTGCACAGTCTGTGCAAAGAAAGTTTTTAAGGCTGAGGCTGCCTCTCAATCCAGCTGCCTCCAGGGCTTGTTGTTTGCTGATTCCACAGAATTGGCCTGGAGGTGTTTGCATTTCACTCTGGTGGAACCTCTGCCCCTGGAGGTCTGGTTTTTCTTGGTGTCTTCTTTGGAGGACAACGGCTTTACCCCATGTTTATTTCTGCTGCTCTAAAGTGATGCTCTGTCTTTTTTTGTGGAGGAAATTTGGAGAGCCAAAAGTTTTCTGACCTACTCTGCCATCTTCCCAGAATCCTCTCCTATGTCTTTCAACTTTGATTTTCTTTAAATATTCTTATTGTGTAAATTGTTCTCCTGGTTCTGCTCAGTCCACTTTGCATCAGTTCTCAGTTCGTAAAAGGTTTTTCTGAAACCATCACCTTCATTATTTCTTATAGCACTATAGTATTCAATCATATTCTTGTACCATAACTTTTTCAGCCATTCCTTAATTAATGGGCATCACCTAAGTTTCTAATTCTTTGCCAACACGAAAAGAGCTGGTATAAATATTTTTGAATAAATGGATCCTTTTCCTATTTCTTTGATTTCTTTGGGGTATCGATCTAGTAATAGTATCACTGGGTAAAGGGGTATACAAAGTTTTATAACTTTTGGAATGCTCAGTTCTTTCAGTCTTCTTATGATACGGACTTCCCAGTTAGTTGTCTGCCTCTCAAAACTCTCCGCCTGATCAACGTCCTTCTTAAGCTGTTGCATCTAGAGTTGGACACAAATCACAGATGAGGTATGATGAGAGAAGAGTACAGTGAAATGATTGCCTCATTCCTGGAAGCTATGCCATTCTTAATGTAGCTCAAAGTCATGTTTGTTATTTTGGTTGCCATTGTCACACTATTGACTCCTATTAAACTTACGATTTCCTAAAACACCCCAAACAATTTCAGAACAATTGCTGTCTAACCAAGCCTATCTGTGCTTGGAAGTTGTTGGGGTTTTTTAATCCAACCCATCAGACATTTGATTCATCTCTATTGAATTTCATCTTATTAGATTGAATCCAACACTCTAACTTATTGAGTTCTTTTGGACCCTGACTGTCATAAAGTGATAGCTAACCCTCCTAACTCTGTATCATCAGTAAATTTGATGAGAGTACCATCTAAGCCTTTATTGAGGTCATTGATAAAAATGTTAAAATAATACAGGGCCGAGTGCAGATCCTTGGAGGCACTTCACTGATGATTTCGTGCCACATTGACATTGAAAAATGAATAGTTTCTAGAGTTTGACCTTCCAACCAATTCTGAATCTCCATATGGTTGCATGATTGTCTAATTCACATGTCTCTACCTTCTCCACAAGAATAATATTAAACTTCATTAAAAGTTTTGTTAAAATTCAGGTAATCTGTTATCCTTCGTGTTTCCCTCAATCACTAGCTTAATAATCCAAAATAAAATATGGTTAACCTAATTTGTATTTATAAATCCATGTTGCCTCTTTGTAATCACTGCTGCCTATACTTAACATTCACCAACTGGCTCTCTAATAATTTATACTATTATTTTCCCGAGAATTGAAGTCAAGGGACAGCTACATGGCACAGTGAATAGAGCACCAGCCCTGAAATCAGGAGGAACTGAGTTCAAATCTGGCCTCAGACACTTAACACTTACTAGCTGTGTGACTTTTGGCAAGTCATTTAACCCCAATTGCCTTGCCTCCCCCCCTTGAAAAAAAAAAGAAAAGAATTGAAGTCAAGCTCACTGGTCTATAATTTTCAGACTGTGTCTCTCTCTTTCTCTCTCTCATACACACACACAGGACAACATTTGCCCTTCTTCAATTTTGTGGTACCGCTTTCATTTTCCATGATCAGTATCTGAGTTCAGAAGCCCCTCTTTGGAGATGGATGACCATGGGTCCTAGGTGATATCTGTTCTGTTTTCCTAGTTCTACTTACTTCACTTTGCATCAGTTTATATGTCTCCTCATGCTTCTCCATATTCACCATTTCTTCTGGTGCAGTATTATCCCGTTACATTAAGGTGCCAAAATTAGTTTATCCATTCCCCAAGAAATAAACGTATACATGGTTTCCAGTTGTTTGCTACTATTTTTTTCAAAGTGCTGCTTTAATTATTTTGGTATGCATGGGAGACTTCTTTCCATCACTGGAATCCTTGCAGCTTAGGCCTAGCAGTGTGATCTCTGAGTCAAAGGGTATTGATTCTTAGTCACTCTCCTAGCACAATTCCAAATCACTGTCTGTTATGGCTAAGCCTGTTTATACCTCCAACAAAAGTCTATTAGTATGTCATTCACTCAGACTACCCAGGTTTCTTCCTGGACATTGTTCTTGGGCCCAGATTCTTAACCCAGACCCAGTATTCCAAGCTCCTATCTTGGGATTTTGTTCTTCTGATTGGTAAATATTCACTATACTTAGCTTCAAAGCATTGTTGATGGAGCTATAAATTGATCCATCCATTCTGAAAGGCAATTTGGAATTATGATCAAAGAGTAATAAAACTGTGCATACCTCTGACCTAGCTATATCCCTCCTAGTCCTATAACCCCAAAGAGAGCAAAGAAAAAGGAAAACGACCCATATGTACAAACATATTTATAGCAGCTCTTTTTGTGGTGGCAAGACACTGGAAACTAAGAGGTATCCATCAATTGGAAAATGACTGAACAAATTATGGTATATGGATGTAATAGAATACTATTTTTCTGTAAGAAATGATGAAGGAGAAGGTTTCAGAGAAATCTGGGAAGACTTGTATGAACTGATATGAAGTAACCATAACCTGGAAAACATCTGTACGTTAACAATGGCATTTTAAAGACTGAAAGAGTTAAGAATTCTGATCAATGCAATGACTAATCACAACTCTAAGGGACCAACAATAATGTATCCTACCCACCTCCTGAGAGAAGTGATAGACTCAAGATTCAGAATTAGATGTATATTTTTGGACATAGCCAATGTGGGAATTTGTTTTGCCTGACTATGCATATTTTTATAAGAATTTTTTTCTTTTTTCCCTCAATGGGATTAGTATAAAAAACAAAACAAAACTATTATTTAGTCTGGACCCAGTTCTACCTTGCTGCTTCATGGCCTTCTCCTGTGATCCTGCCTCCACCTTCATCCCAGTACAATTATCCCTTCCACATGGAGGGGGTAGGGGCATGGCACCCCATGATCTGGAAAATTCACATAAATTTTTTTGGCCCTCCTTTAATACCGGAGGAGAAGTCTGAATTATTATGGCATTAAAAAATAAAATACATTGATATCATATAGTACTACACATATATTTTCTGTATTTCTGAGTTTCTAAACTTTTTTCTGTGTCATCTGCTGGCCTTTGTGTGTTGTCTGTGACTTCTGCAAAACTCCCCCAAAATTCTCCTTTAATTTGCTATGCCGATCCATGATATATTGAAGCCACACTAGAGGAAGTCTCAATGTGGAAGGGATAACTGTACTCCAAGTTTCTGCCCAGAGGCCTTGATCTTCTTATTGGGAGTAATCACCAAATCTAACTCAGAGATACCTCTACCAGGATACTCTTGGCCATGTTCTTGCACTTCAACCTCCATGTCAAACTAATGTCACTCCTTGCATGCTGTCTTATTGGAGAACTCCCCTTGCTTTTTCCCAATTGTCTTCATGTCAGGCTGCTGCAGATATATCCTTGGCCCATCCCACCTCCTACTCACACCACTTCTAGCCCCATGATTTCCAGCTCTGGTTCTGAAGACAATAATCAAATCAACACTACCAAACAGCTGTCCCTGGCCAGCACTCAACTGCTGTCTTACCCTATCAGAATATAAGATCCTTGAGGGCAATAACTGTCTTGTTTGCTTTTATTTGCATCCCTAGAACCTTAGCACCTTTCCCAGCACAGAGTAAGCACTTAATAAATGCTTTCTCATATATTTATTCATTTATTTCACAGTATATTTACTTTTTCTCTTTTCCCAAGCAAGATATTTTTAAAAATTTCTTACAAACATACATGGAAAAATCAGACAGCATAATGCGACTTTATGTTTCTGTGGAATACATGCCTCTTTCCAATCTAAAATGTTACTTGGGTTAGACTCCTGACATCCTGTACTCCGTAAATACAAAATGAAAACATTGTGAAACTACCAGCCATTTGATAGAGAGCCAAGCTAACTTTGGATCTGTTCATATGAGTCCATGGGACTAGACAGATACACAATTCATAAGCCTACATACCTAACCGGAATAGAACTCCAACCAACTCTTTTGCCTTTTCCTTTCACTAATGAGCAGCAAAGAATCATGTTAGCCTTTCTTCCTGAAACACATGCCTCATATTGTATTTCGTGGGTTGTATGCCCAATGCAACATATTTCAGTGAGGATGTGGTTTGCCTTGTGATACATACAACACCTTTCCCTTCTTTATAATCAAAGGAATATTTTACTATGCATATTTGCTGAGCACATCATAAACATGAATATTGGGCAAATATTTTGGAGTAGTTCATGATGGTGCTTTTTCCTCATCCATTAACATGAAACGAAGTTATCCTTTACCAGAGTCCTTTTTGGATGTATCAGCATGGTGTGGAGGTGACCCTGAGATTTTGAAGCCTCTGGCGGGTCACCTGAACCAACTGTGAAAGGCTTCAAATGCAGGCCCAAGAATAGCCTGTATCTCTTATCTGAAGACATGGGGCTGAAGAATAATCCAGTTTGGCTAAAACCTAGAGTGGTGTGAGATGAGGCTGCAAAAGGTAGGCTGAAGACAGATCATGGAGGACCTAGAGTATCAAGACTGGAGTTTAAATTCCTGAATCACTGAAATTTTTTAAGTACAGGAGTGATGTGATTATAGTAACAGCTAATAATATCTAGAATTTATATCATGCTTTAAAGTTTTCAAAGACTTTTACAAGTATTTAATTTTATCTTCACAACTAGGATTTAGATGCTGTAATATACCCATTTTACACATGTGGAAACTGAGGCAGACAAAGATTAAGTGACTTGGACAGCTATGATAGCACAGCACATTAGGAAAAATTCTAAGGCAAGTGGCGGGAAGGATTAATTGGGTAGGAGATACTGGTGGCAGAAAAATCACTTAGGAAGCTGTTATTGTGGGATACAAAAATGAGACCTGGAATAAGGTGACTGGAGTAGGAGTAGAAAAGAGGACATCATAAATCATATAGAAGTAGAACTTTCCAGAACTGGTAACTGGTAGGGATTTAGAGAATAGAGAAGTGAAGGGTTGAAGCTGGCTCTGTGGTTTATATCCTGGGTTGTAGAAAACATGATGGTACCATAGGCTTTAGAGGAAAGCAGATGATGGGTTTTGGATATTTTGAATTTGTGGTCCTGGTCGTGTGATACAGGTGGAGGTGTTTAATGGGCAGCTGGGAATATGAAAGTGTTCCTTTGGGGAGAAATTTATGGGTGGAGACATCGAATTGGAAGCCTTCTTCATAGAGGTGATAGTTCAAGGTATGGTAGCAGAAAAGATCTCCGAGAAAAGGATAGTTTAGAAAATGAAAAAAGAATCATAGACATAGCCTTGAGAGAGATCCACATTAAAGGATCAGAGAAGGAGAAGGATGAGAAAAGGAGGCAGAGAAGTGATTAGAAAGGTCAGAGGAGAGCCATGAGAGTATAGTGTAATGAAAGAGAAGGGAAGGGAGGCCATCATGGAAGGGTGGTCCACCATGGCAAATGCCCCTGAGAGATAGAGGAGGATGAGGACAAAAAAAAAATCCAGCTGCATTAAGCAAAAAAAAAAAAAATAAGCAATAAGAAAGCTGTTAGAGAACATGTGAAAAACTTTTTCAACAAAGTTATTGGAACAGAAAGAAATCCATTTTCATCTATAATTTCGGGGAGTATAAGAATATGTTTACAACAAAATATGTTCGGTTCATTCAAGCCCCGAAGCTGGTACCCCTAGTAATTTAGCAAAAAAAAGTTTTCTTCTCTCTGCATATGTATAATGGATTATAGACTTTTACTTAGCTACTTTCACAAGGGGTCAGTGGGTATCAAGGAAGTAAAAGTGGCGGAAAGAGATTATTCTTTCTAGATATCTAGCAGGGAAAGAGAAAAAGAGAATCTACATGATTATTTGAAAGGGAAGGTGATAAAGAAAATGATTTTTGTGTTTCTTTGTTTGTTTTTAGGTTAAGTGAAGCCTGAGCATGTTTGTTGGCTAAGAAGATGTAATTAGTAGAAAGGGAGAAAAAAATGCAGAGAGAGAGAAAAAGAGATGGAGTAATCAGAAAGCTACAAAATCATGGAGAAGACAAGAGAATGGAAACAAGGCTTCAGGTGGAGGTATTCATTTCTGGAACGAGGAGGGTCATTTTTTCCTCTAAAAATATAAGGAAAACATGACTAATGTGAAAATATGTTTAATAAGAATGTATATGTAGCTGTGTGACCTTGGGCAAGTCACTTAACCCCAGTTGCCCTGCCTTCTCCCCTCAAAAAAAAAAAGAATGTATATGTAGAGCCTCTATCAGATTGCACACCATCTTGTGGAAGAGCAAGGGGAGGGAGGCAGAGAAAATTTAAAATTCAAAAGGTTATGGAAGTAAATGTTGAAAATTAAAATTAAATTAATGAATTTAAAGAAAATACATAAGAAAAGAGAAAAATATGGATAAGGACATTGAGAGAATTGGAATTAGATCAGGCATGTTAAAGTCATTCCTACTAAAGATATTAAACCCCCGAAGTGCCAATGGCTGGGGATTGGAGTTGTTTGGCTTAGCAGGAAAACTATCTACTCACTTTTTAGATGGTTCTTCCCATACGGGCAGAGCCACTCTGTTCCCTATTCTGCCCTTCAAGTGGGATCTTCTCCCTAGTCACCACCCTCAGCTCCTCCTTCACAGTAGCAGTTTCTTCAAACTTGGCAAGGAAGAACAAAGGGATGTCTGAGGCATCCAAGGAGACTACCTCTTTGAGAAGCAACTCCTGATCCTCACTTACCAAGCCTCTTTCCCCTATGCCAGTCAAGAAGCAAGCATTTGTTAAATTCTTAGCTTGTGCCAGGCACTGTGCTATTGTTTAGCTCAACTGTGCCTGTGGGAATCCATGAACAATCTATTTTGATCTCTAGTTTGGGGGATTTTAATAATATGCCTATAATAAAATCTCCTTGGTTCATTCAGGTCCCCAGCCGTTACCTCAGCAATTTAGTAAGAAGGTTTCCTCTTCTCTAGTTTTGTATAATGAGCAAAAGCTTCCAGCTTAGTTACTTTTATTTTTGTCCTAAGGAGGCACACACACACACACACACACACACACACACACAGAATTTCTTTTGAAAATGTATGGCAATAAAAATTTAAAAAGTGAACAGACTTTTAAAGAAATGCAGAATGGATATACTGGGTCAGTACAAGAGAGTCAGAAAGAGGTAAGAGATCAGAAGATCCAAGTTTCACAACGGAAGTTTTTGACAAAACAGTACAACAACTTTAATAAAAATTAAAATCACTATTGATATTATAGCTAGAATTTATATGGTGCCTTGAGGTTTGCAAAATGCTTTACATGTGTTATCTTATTCGATCTACACAACAACCCTGGGAGATATAATTATCTTTATTTTACAGATGAGTAAACTGAGGCAAGCAGAAGTGACTGTGGGAATTAAAATTGTCCAGCCTACAATAAACGAGACTGAGGCAGAGCTCTGAGCCAACAGCACTTTATTAAAGGGTCCATGGTCTCCTCTAATGAAGTGGATCTTGGATCTTCCTCACGATCTGGGATGCCCCCTTTTCCAGGAAAGCTTGATACTCAAATTTGCAAAAGAGGCATGGTAAAATACGGGATCTCATTGATTAACATATGACACATAAGCCAAAATAAGAAAAATGATCTGTCAGAAGGATCATGAGTTGGATGAAGCAAGAAATATCTCCACTGACCAGGTAGTCACAAGATGGATGGGTTCCTCCTTAGGTTAGGGAGGAGGAAATGGTACAAGCTATACATATGCTCCAAGAACTTATTGGGGAGGCGGGAAGGGGGGAACTTCCTGTACTATCCCTCATGCTTGATTTGGTCATGGAATCTGAGCAAAACAGTATAGAGATATCTTTGTCAGCATTCTTGTGGTTGCGCAAGCAAGCTCCACAGCTGGTAAACAAGTAATGAACATTATATTAAAGCTTGAGGCCTATTCTAGAACCCTCCTCTTAGAATCTATATTCCTATGTGACTTATACAAAACATGGATTAATTCACTGCTTGTTCTTATACCTATTATTAGATAACTCACTAAATATGTATTACTAGATGAATATTTTGAAATAATTACTGACAATTATTACCCCTTATACAATCATAACGAACTGATTAATACTGATTAGAGTTTGAGTAGGGGTCCTCAATAAATCAACTTTATCATCACATAGCTAGTATCCGAGGCAGGATCTGCACTCAGTTCTTCCTGATTCCAAGACCAGAATGGTATCTACCTTAGCTCTTTTAACATTCCAAATGTACTCCTAGTAGTTCTATGTATCTTGTCTATAGTTTCTTCTCTCATTGGTCCTATCTATTGGAATGGAAGCCTTATAGGAGAGGAGGACATGGCAGCAGCCTCCCTTGCCTCTATTTTCTGTTGCAGCTGTGATCTTCCTGTTTTGCTAGGGTCACAAGCTCCTGGGGCTCCTTACCACCTCTTCAGCATGCTCCCCTTTCTCCCTCTCTCATACCATCCCTTCCCATGAGATGTCTCCTGCCCATCCACTTTCTCTGAGAGAGGAGATGGACACAGCTTCCAATCTCAGTCCCACGGTTCACCAAGTGAACATTACTGAGTTCTCAGTTATACCAGCAATTAAGAGATGGCAAAGTGTCCTAGATTTCCGGAGCATGCAACTGTTTTCAACTGGCAAAAATTCTTAGGAACTTATGAGCATCAAGATATCCTATCTTTTTATTTTAATCCACAAAGATTTTATTCTTAGAACAAGGTCAGGCACAATACAAAGGAAGAAAACTTTTATACAACAAAGACAAAAGCCCCAGACTTCTCAAGTACCATGTTTCTTTCACAGAAACAGCATCTTATGTAGCTCTCAAAAAAAAAGAAAGAAAAAAGAAAAAATCTAAGAGGTGTGGGACAGGCATGAAAGAGTCTTCCTGGAATGATTCTACTAATTAATTTATATAACTATAAAGTGATGGTTTTCATCACCTGTTTCTCTGGGCGGGGGGGGGGGCAGTGTTGAATAGGGGGAAAGTATAAAGGGATGACTTCTCAGCTAAAAAAAATCTTTCAAATAGAAAAACTTTTGCTTCCCCTGGCAACTCATCCCTTCCTGGTAAGAAAGGATTCAGCCAACTGGCTAGTAAAGAAAAAAGTGGATTTAAAGTCATAGAGTGATGTTGGTTTGCCTCATGAAGGTCACATAGATCTGAAGATTACATACCAAGTTCCTTCAACTATTCCTTGGAAACACGAGACATTGCACAGAATCCTCTCTTACCTAAGAAATGTCACAATGAATGGAGCATCCTGAATTCAGGAAGCTCTGAATTCAAAGCCAGTCTCAGACACTTACTACCTGTGTGACCCTGGGCAAGTCACTAAAACATCTGTCTCAGTTTCCCCATCTGTAATATCACCTACTGCACAGGGTTGTGAGAATCAAATGAGATAATAATTACAAAGTGCCTGGCACAGTACTCGTTACATAGTAAGTGTTATATAAATTATTATTTATTATTAACAAAATCAAACTTCATTAATCTATGTGTGAGCTTAGTGTGTTACTTAATGCCAAAGTGGACAAAGAATGAAACACACAGCAGGGTTACTTCAGCACTGGGGGCTGACTTGGGAGTGGCTCTGGTGGTAAATTTCCCTAGATCATCATGATCCATATTTTTTTCAGTGCAACAGGATTCCACTTCATCTACTTCTAGACACAGCAATAATTTTCCCATCCCTCAAGTCACAAATTCCTTTGTGTTCAGCCATTTCAGTATGTAGGGTCTAAAGGGAAAAGTCCCTGATACAGTGGAGCAGACCAAAACCCCTAGAAATTCAAGTCATCACAAAAGGGTGGGTGGCCTTTATATATTACTGTCAGCCACAGAATAGACCATAGCTGTCTCCATATATTCACAAAACACCCCCCATTAAATACCTGCATCTCTCTCCACTCTAGGCAAAGAGAGTAGCAAATAGTGGCTCCCAGACCATTGTCTCAATTCAGGAGTCCAGTATGCTCTGGGTAGAAACATAGCCTCCAGACACTAAGCTATGAAAATAGCCACTAAATCTCCTCATCTCCGCCCCCTAGCTTCCCTAGCTTCCTTCAGGTCCTAGCTGAAATCCAATCTTCTGAAAAAAAAAAAAAAAGCCTTTCTAGTACCCCTTCAATGCTAATGCCTTCCCTCTAAAATCATCTGCAGTTTATCCTGTAATTGTCACCTCCACGCAATTTTTTTTGTTAGTTTTGTGGGTTTTTGTTTTGTTTTGTTTTGCCTTTCATTGTATCCTTAGCCTTTAGCACCATACCTGGCACATAACAGGCAGTTAATAAATGTCTGTTTACTTGGCAAAGTGGCTTTCCATTTTTTTCTTTATCAAATTAGTTAATAATTTGTGTATTTTATTGTTGCTTTATTTTTAATAAAAAACTACATATTTTAATCAATTTAATGGTTTTATTGTCAATTTTATTTTTCCATTTGACATTGAGATTTCTATTTTTTTGCTTAGAGTCTTATTATTTGTTGTTTTTCTAAGGTGTTGTTTTTTGTATACTCTATTGATCTGTAGTTTCTATCTTTTATTAACGAAAATATTTAAAGAGATAAAATAAAATTTCCTAATACCTGCTTTGGTTGCATTCCAAAAGTATAGATATAGTCTCATATTTTTTTAATGAAATTATCTATTGTTTCTGTGATTTGTACTTTGACTCACCAGTTTTTAAGATTAAATTATTTAGTTTTCATTTAAGTTTGAATCCTTTTGCCAGAGGCCTTTTATTGTTGGTAATTTTTGTTGCATTGTGGACAGCAAAAGATGTTAATATTTCTGCTTTTCTGCATTTTATGAGGTTTTTATGACCTAGCACATGGTCAGTTTTTGAAAAGGGGCACCATGTAACTGAGAATAGTGTGCATTCTTTCTGATTCTCATTCAATAATCACCAGAGTTCTACCATATTTAACTTTTCTAAGATTCTTTTTGGTTCTTAATTTCATTTTTGCTTATCTCTTTGTTAGATTTTTCTAAGTATGAAGGGTACTCATTAAGGTCCCAAGCTAACGTAGCTTTGCTGTCTATTTCTCCTTGTAATTTCACTAGTTTTTCCTTTAAGTGGTTAGAAGCTATGCTAGTTAGTGGATATATTTTGAGTAATGATATAATTTAATTATCTGGTGCATAATGTAATTTCCCTGCTTATTTCTTTCAACCATGCCTATTTTTTACTGCTGTCTTTTCTGATATTGTGAATGCCACTCCTGTTTTTTTTTTTCTACCACTTGAGGCACAATAAGTTCTCTCTTCCAACCGTTCATTTTAACTCTGAGTGAATTTTTATGTTTCGGTAGAGTTTCTTATAAACATTTTATTGAATTCTACTTTCTATTCCATTCTGCTGCCTTTCTCTGTTTTGTGTTAACTATTGTGGTTGGGTTCCTCCCATTCACATTCCCTGTTAATATCAATATTTGTATTTTTCTTTTGGTAATATCTTCTTATCGTCTCCCACCCCCTTTGCCCTGACCCTTCTCTTTTAAAATGAAGATAGTGGTGAAAGAAAAAGAATGTGATTTATGCTAGTCATCTGTAATTGAAATGGCTTTATCCTACTCCTCTACTCCTCCTTTCTTCACCTAGTCTTTAACCTAATCACTGGTTCTTACATTCTTTCCCTTTCTTTTTGATCCCCCTTATGATATACTTTCTGAAATTAAAGTTTGTTTTCCTCATAAATATTGTTTTCCCTGGGCAGCTAGGTGGTGCAATGGATAGAGCACTGGGCCTGGAGTCAGGAAGACTTGAATTCAAATCTGGCCTCAGACACTACTAGCTGTATGACCCTGGGCAAGTCACTTAACCCTATTTGCCTCAGTTCTTCATCTGTAAAATGAACTGGAAAAGGAAATGGCAAAACACTCCAGTATCTTTGCCAAGAAAACCCCAAATGGGGTCACAGTCAGATACAACTGAAATGACTCAACAACTTTTTTCCCAATTCTATCCTCCATCTTAAACCCATCTCGCTACTGTCCCTGTCCCTGTTTGTTTCCTTGAAGAATTTAGTGCATTTGTATATGATACTATATGTGTATATGTCTGATCCTCCTTTTCCCAGTGTAGATAAGAGTGAGGTTTATGAGATGGCTCCTCTCCTCATCTACTCCTCAACCTTTGCATATTCTTCTTGTGAACACCAATTGTGAGAAAAGTTCCTACCCCTTCTTGCTCATTTCATCCCTGGTGTATACCATTTTCTTTTTGCTTTCTTTCCTCTCTTACAACAAACAGTATGGAAACAAGCCACCCCCAGGCCCATGCTTGTCTTTCCTTTTTACTCTGTCTGTGACCCTAGAAGCCAGTGAGATTCTGAAAGGACACTGGCTTTTTTCTTCCTGTACTAGAAAGCTAGCAGTTTATCATCACTTAATCCCTTTCCATTGCTCAACTGTATTTACCTTTCTAGGTTTCTCTTTTTTTCTGTGTTTGCATTTCAAAGATTATAACCAGTTCTTTGCTGCCATCAGTAATATTTGAAGATTCCCTATTCTGCTAAAGATCCATTTTTTTACCCTATGGAATTATATTCAGTTTTTCAGGGTATTATTTTCTTGGTTGTAAGCCTTTGTCTTTTGCTTTTTGGAATATCATAGCACAGTCTTTCGTGATTTTGACTATGATTTGTGGGTACTTGAACTCTGTCTTTCTCACTGTGTTCTCACAAAGAAGTCTTTTCACTTTATTACTTATTGACTCATGAAGTTACTGAGTTCTGATTGCTCTGATCTATTTTTATGCTATTACTTTTGTAAGGTTTTCTATCCTTTTCTATGTTATTTATTCTTCCAGTTTGTAAATGTTTTTTCTTGTTTATTTGTTTTTCAGTCATGTCCGACTTTTCATGATTCCATGTGGGATTTTCTTGACAAACATACAGGAGTGGTTCGCCATTTCCTTCTCCAGCTCATTTTTACAGATGAGGAAAGTGAGGCAAACAAGGTTAAATGACTTGCTCAGGGTCACACAGCTAGTAAGTGTCTGAAGCCAGTTTTGAACTCAGGAAGATGAGTCTTCCTGATTCCAATCCCAGTGTTCTTTCCATAGCTCCACCTAGCTGTCCAATTTTAAATATAGCATTTTTATAATTTTTTTTATAATTTCTTCTACATACTCTTGTGTTCCTTGTGACTCATATCTGGAATCTTCTTGAATTTGTGTGGAGTTACTTTTTTTCTTCTGTGTATATATCTTAGACTTCTTTTCAATGCATAGTATTTTTTTTTCATTGTGTTTAGTGTTTTGTTTTTTCTGTTTACTCATATCTCTAGGTTTAGTCTCCAGATTGAGATATTGTGCTTGGGTCAAACTTTGCTCTCTCTCACTGTCTTAGCTTGGGTAGTAAGTCTGGTTTGGTCATATCCCTTCTATAATCTGGATGTCATTGCCTCTGACATTCTGTATGGAGGGTCTAGGTCTCACAGAACCCACCCTAATGCCTGACTTCTGCCTCCATCTCCTGAGGCTCAAAACAGGTTTTAGCCTTGACCTCTTGTTCACTTCTTTCTGTATAGTCCCCAGTTTGGAATTGGTTCCATTCCTTGCTATGACCCTGACAGGCCCTAACTAGATGTTGTCAATTACCCAGTAGCAAGTCTTCTGTGAGACCCCAGATGCCACACTGGCCCTGTCTCCTGCTACGGCGCTGGCACAGGATACCTGGTTACTATACTGTCCTTGTGTCCTCCTATGCAAACCACCAGAACAGCCCATGCCTGGACCCTTACTGGCCTTGTCATTTGCTGTTACTTCTATGTGGGCTGCCTGGGAGCCATGTTGACCCTGTTTTCCATTGTGGCTCCTGCAGAAGCTGCCTGGGTGCTTGCTATACATCCTGTCTTTGAGATCAGTCTGTTTTGCTCGTATGGAGAGCATGCTGTCTTTTAGTGTTATTGCTTTTTGCTCCTCTTGTTACAGATTGTCATTCATTTCCAGTTATTTGCATTCTCAAACAGTTGTCCTCTCTTTTATTTCTTTGGTGAGATTTGCCACTGTGGATTCAAATTTTTCTATTCTGCCAATTATTTTTTGCTCTGTGGGCCATGAATTACATTCTCACCGTTCTTATTTCTCTTTTAAACCATTTGGGAACAGTGTGTTATGGTTCTATGCTCTCTTCAAAATCCACAAGGTCCTCTGTCTCATAAAGTATTGAATGATTTTCCTTCATATTGCAGTATTTATTCATTGATGCCTGAACTCTTTTACTAGATTTGGAGGCCATATTTCCTTCTGCTGCTAAGATTTTTCCTGTTGGTTTACTGGCTTATGCTCAAGGTTTTTGAGTTTTCTTCCTCCTGGTATCTCTGGTAATTTCAGTCTTTTTAATGCTATTGTTCATTTTTTAATTCCCTCCCTTCTAATGGAGATTCCTCTGGGGGCTAGATGTCAAAGTACCTCTTCCTCCTCCTACACTGGGAAATTCATAATTTATCAGCCTATACCCAAGCAATGGGGTGGGGGGGGTAGGGCTGAGAGGAGTAATAGAACTAATCCCAGCCAGATGCTGGGCTCTTTCCCTCAGGCTTAGTGGAGTACTATAAGGCACCCACCTAGGTCCCGCCCTTCCTCCCTCCCCATCTTCCTTTCTGCTATTCATCCATTTTCTGGCCCAGCCATAGAGTGCTACCACACTGCTATCATAGCCTGAGCAAATCTCTGGCATTTGGAGTTTGGATTTCTGTGGCACTGGAAGGAGGCAGAGGGTGTCAGGATGTGAAATGAGCTCAGTTACAAGGCCAGTCATAAATATTTCTCTGTTTCCTCTGATCCTCTGTGGTCAGCACAGAATGCTGCCACACAGGTATCACAACCTGAGCAAATTTCTCTCCTGGAGTTTGGATTTCCTCAGCACTGGTGAAGGTAGAGGCAGAGGTCAGGATGTAAAGTTGAGTTCTATTGCAATCTTTTGGGTGGGCTTGTGCAGGGAGCATGGTGGGTATTCAAAGGGAGGAAGTATTGAGTAAGCCCTCATCTTAGTTTGGCAGCAAAGTGGCTCAGTGGATAGACCAGTGAGCCTGGAGTAAGAAAGACCTGAATTAAAATCTGGCCTCAGACATCTGCCAGCTGTGTGACTCTGGGGAAATCATTTAATCTTGTTTGCCTCAGTTTTCTCATCTGTAGAATGAGCCAAAGAAGGAAATGGCAAACCACTCCAGTATCTTTGCCAAGAAAACCCCAAATGAGGTCATGAAGAGTCAGGCACGACTGAAGCAACTAAACAACAAAAACCTCAATTCTAGATGCTTTACTTTTAATTTCCTTAGTCGGTCTGCATATAATCTGTTATTCCTATTCATTTCAATCACGAGTATCTTTACATATACCTGGATCACCAAAACGCCTTCAACAAATTTCACTGAAGCTTGAGTTTCATAACAGAAGTATCACTTATATTCGTAGGTGCCATAAGAGGAGTACAAAGTTCTAGGGGGTCACAGAAGAGAATGACATCTGAATTGAGGGAGTCCAGAAGACTTTACAGTGATATCTGAACTACGATTGAAGCTTGTCTAGAATTTTATTAGATGGTGCTTAAGGTTATTGTGTGTGGGTTTTGGGAGGACAGAGGTTGTTGTTTGTTTGTTTTTAAATTCTGAAACTTATAGCCTATAAAGTCACTTTTGAAAACTGTAGGAAACTGTGGGGAAATAGAACAGTAGAATTAAGACTGCCTGATACCCTGTCCTTAGGGAGGTGGATAAAGAAGGTGGACCAGGAAAAGGGGTCTATTATTTGTTCATCCCAAAATGTGTCTGTTACAAATCAATCCTCAGTATTCCCACCTTTAACTTCCACAACTTCAATCCTTAGTGTGATTTTATTAGTAACCTCATTTTGGCTTTCAAGTTGGCAACCAGAAACAATTCATGGGGATGCACAGTAGAGAAAAGAGGCCTGATGTGCTAGGAAGGGGCCAGAGATTCACCCCAAGGCATGTGCTTTTCATCTGAGACCAGTTCAACCACAGAGCCAAAACAGATACTAGAGATGGCATGTTGCCCTTTTCCCTTTTTTTTACCTCCTGGTTCTTCTGCCATTATAGCTTCTTCTCCTCCCTGTCCAGTCCTATGTTGCCTCCCCTCCCCTCTGCATTTTATGGATTATTTCATGGTTACTGTTAGGAAAAGTGCATATTATCAGAGTTAACATTTTTGTTATAAAGAATTGAATGCAGAAAAGTGTGTTTTCAGCAATCTCTAGCAAAATAATTCAGTTTTTGATGGTCATGGGATCTTAATTCCCTGTTCCCCATAGGTTCAATGTCTCAAAATTCATGTTATTGACTTTTGTGCTGTTTTCTAGAAGCACTGTTCCATCCCCACCCCCCTGGAAAATTGAGGTATCTCCACTTGACCAATGACCTGGGAGCCTAGAAACAGAAGCAACATTGATCAAGCTATCATGGCATTCAGGGTTGAAGAAGAAGCCTTTTATGTAAGATTATCCAGACTAGGAAAGAATCCATGATCACCGAAGGGACTTTTAGAGGTCGAGGCCACAATTCTCTGTTTACAGATGAGATAACAGAGACTCAGAGAGGTTTAGTTACTTGCCCAGGGTCACACAGCTAGTAAGTATCTGAGTTTTGACCCTGAGCTCAAGTCCAGCCTTCTATCCAAAAACAAAGTATATTCCCTGAATGTAATTAGGCAAAACAACCTGAAAGAGAGATTGCCAGTTACATATGCCCCCGTTCTGTTGTTTAGTTGTTTCAATCATGTCCAAATCTTCTGCGACCCCTTTTTGGGGTTTTCTTGGTAAAGATAATGGAGTGGTTTCCCACTTCCTTCTCCAGCTCATTTTACAGAGGAGAAACTGAGGCAAACAGCGTTAAGTGACTTGCCTGGGGTCACACAGCTAGCAAGTGTCTGAGACCAGCTTTGAACCCAGGTCTTCCTGTCTTCAGGCATAGCACCCTGTCCACTGCCCCAAATGGCACCATACCCTATTGTAATTTGTTGTATACAGTCATAGGTTTTTCCCTCTCCCTAGGAGGGACTTTTTTATATTGACCCTAGAAGCAGAAGGGCAGTAGGTAAGTGGGTGGGCAAGCTGTGTCAAATGCCCCCGAGACACTCAGGATGCAATGTTTATGTTAGCCACCAGGTGGTGTTCACATTTTAAGTTGTACCAGCTCCTTCCCTAGGCCCAGTTGGGACCAGACCTTCTGCATCCCCATCTCCCACCTTAGAAATCAGTGCCTTTTCTATCTCAATTTATTTGCTTTAGGGAGAAAAATTATGAAGATTATCATAACTTCCTTGGTCTGCCTGCTCCCTTCACCATTAAGACTCTAATGTCAGGGGCAGCTAGGTGGTGCAGTGAGTAGAGTACCGGCCCTGGAGTCAGGAGGACCTGAGTTCAAATCCGGCCTCAGACACTTGACCCACTTACTAACTGCGTGACCTTGGGCAAGTCACTTAACCCCAATTGCCCTACCTTCCCCCCTCCAAAAAACAAACAACCAACCAAAAAAAAAACCCAAAGACTCTAATGTCTTTCCCAGCTTCTAGGGATCCACAAAGAACTAAATAATCATATTGTAGATTAGAGTACATTTATTAAACGTACTCTCAGATTAGAGTACTACTAGATTAGAGTACGTTTATTAAACGGAATTGAAATGAAAAGACACAAGATCAAAATTGCTGAACAGCTGAGCCCACCTACTCCAACAAAGGCCTAAAATCTCAACTTCCCAACACCTGCAGCTAGGAGTGAAGACCTAAATCATTTGTAACTGCACTTTTTCCCAGGGAACAGATTTATCCAGAGCCCTTTTGCAAAGGAGGACTATTAAGCATTCCCCTAAAACAAAAGTCACAAAAAGAGAGAAAAGAATTGTTCTTACCAAATGGTGTCTCCATCCTAACTCTAGCTGAATTTTCTTCTTTGTCAATCATCAGGTAAAACCTGGAGTCTGAAGATCCCTTTGATGTACCTGTTATGGTTCTAATATGACCTTGTGCTGCCCCTGGGCCTTAGGGCCACCTGTGTCTCAGGCAGGTTTTCCGCACATGACCCAGCTGAAGACTTGGAGGCCCTCCAGGCTCAAACTCATATATCATTAGAGACGAAGAGCCAGTATGATACCAATAGGGCACTGTCCTCTTTTCTATATTTCCAGTAAAATGACAATATTTTCAAAATTACCTTTTACCGAATTACCAAAAACTTTCAATTCTCTGCTAATGAGTAGGGAATGTGGAGCTGGGAAGTAGGAGGCTTAACCCTTATGGTAGCATTCCAGCAAGAGACTGATGGGGGTGTAGGGGTAGCAAGAGGGGTGGATTTTCCTCTACCAAATTAAATCAAAAGTCCTGCTCCCCATCTGAACACACCAAAAAAGGGGGAGGTGAGTGGGGAGCCCATTGGAGAGGTAGGAAGACCCCATAAGCTCTTTTGCCTGTCATTTCATAGTGTCATCATTGTGCTTTAGACATTGTGCTAAAATACTTAGACTGCTTGGTGCCTCTAAGGTCTACTGAAGTGCTGTGCTCATGCCAGGAGTCAGAAATAGTTGAATTAGACACCAGCCTGAGACACTCACTTTGCGACCCTGAACAGGTCACTCAGTCTCCCTGGTCCTCAGTTTCCTCATCTATAAAATGGAAATAATAGTATCGACTAGTTCACAAGGTTATTGTAATGAGCCAATGAGATAACATCCGTAAAGTACTTTGCAAATCTTAAAGAGCTACGCAAATGCTAGATACTATCATTTTATTAACATCTTTTCCTGTATTAACTCCTAACTCATCATTTTACATGATAAAGGAACTAAGGTGCAAAAGAAGTAAGGCCAAGATCACATACCTCATTAAGTGGCAGAGACTATATTAGATTCTGGGTGACCTCCTCTGAGGATATTGTTCTTTACCCTTTGCACCACATATCTGACAAACAATGTGACCTTCAAGAAAGGTTAGCTGACCACTCATCAGGAAAATTGGACTAAATGATCCACGGTTACTAATATCACGTGTAGAATGACGTATATCTTATTTTTCATCACCTGGACCCTAAGTTTCAGTTTCATAGGTATAACTCATGTCCCAGAGCCCATCGGTATGGGATTCTCTACTGATTGATGGAGATGAAGACCCTGACCTACACAAGAGGAGAGCTAGAGTTGGAGAGGTGAGAAAGTTCAAGATTCTGTCAGTCCCTTTTCTAGTCCCCTCTGGGGACTCATCAAGCTTTGAGTCTTCTTTGTAATATCGAGTCACTTCAGGTACTCCTGGCTTCCAGTTTCAAGAGAAAAGAGGGAAAAGGCCAACACAATTTCAGGTTGACAAAGAAAAAGATTCTGGGAAGACATGGGAGGAGCTGGCAATCTCCATCATGTCCCTATCCTCAGCTTGCTACACTAGAAAGCCAGGGAAATTTCCTCTTAAGTGAGATCTAAGACTCTCTCTCTTGGCCGAGCCAAGTTATCTTGATCCCAATGGGAGAATTTCTTCACTATGTATTGTCCAGTTTATGTTCTCCTATATATACCTTCTCTAATTTCTAGTTTGCTATGATTTGGTTAAATGGGTTTCTTTGCTATTCTCTAGGTATGTTCATTGTAGAGTTGGTATCAGGTAGGAAAGGGGTCAATCTTTGGATGCAGAGCTTGGTGTCTTCCTTCTCCACCCTCCAAATGATAAAACAATCAAAGGTTAGCTCAAACCTGATCATAGCCCCTAGATGAACAATATTTAACAGAGCAGATATAATTCTAGCCTGGTATCTCCTCTCTCTGAGAGCAGAGTGGCCCCTGGTCCCAACTTCCTGTTTTCCCTCTTGGGAGGAATAAAAGTCTCCCTCGGAGAAGAGTAGCAGGGAAGGCAGCTTAAGATGTCTATTCTGCCTCCCTCAGAGCCACACAAGACAGCCCCTCATCATAGTTGGCTCCATCTGCACATGGGGCTGTCTGTCTCCTTACATGGACATTACTCTCAAGAACTGATTTATTCATTTCTAGTTGACATTTGCAAATTCAATGAGCACTTTACTATGCCAATACAAAACCAACATCTAGTGGTGGAAGAAGGTGAGTTTGAGTTATCCAGTAACTACATGTGAGAAGAAATCTTCCCCTTCTACTGACCACCTTAAAGAGTGGAGTTAGCTACCCTACTACTCTACGATTCATGATACCCTTTTGTGACTTCTTTTCCCATTTAAGGATGCACATTTAATGTTTTCCTTAGTCTGATTTCACTTGTTTCAAAACACTAGAGTCAGGGAGCATATGATGTGATTTTCTCTAGCCTCTGCACCCCTTCAAGTGGGGCTCCAGAAAGGGTACCTCAATCAGCAATCCTCTAGCTTCTCTCCCGTGAAAAATGCTTTATTATGTTGTTTAGAAAACTTATTATACTGTTTAAATCTAACTGGCCATTGTTTGAACCCAGAATGTCACCCTGACCTCTGTAACTCTCCAGGAATGCTGGAGAAAGCTACAAGGAATTTTGGGTAGAATAACCCAAAACATTCTTGTTTTGGGTCTTCACACCCAGGTCTTATTTTGGGTCTACCCAAGCTTGCGTTTTGGGTTCCCCTTTTGTTTCAGCTTCGACCACATTTTATTGAATGTTTATATTTACTCATATCCTTCTCAATCTACCATGCTATCAAGTTTCCCTCTCAGCAGAGTTGCTTAATTGTGTATATGTGATTTGTGTGTAGGTATCCTTGTCTAAGGGCAGCTAGGCAGCTCAATGTTTAGAATACTAGGCCGGGAGTCAGGAAGAGTCATCTTCCTGCATTCATATCTGACCTCAGATGCTTACTAGCTGTGTGACCCTTGGCAAGTCAATGCTGTTTGCCTCAGTTTCCTGATCTGTAAAATGAGCTGGAGAAAGAAATGTTAAACCACTCTACAGGGTGTCCCTAAAGTCTGGACACATAGGAAAAATGCACTTTTTGAAATATTTGGAATATTAACTGACCTTAGTCCCCTTGACTTCTTTTTCTGGGATATGCTAAAGGAGAAATTGTACTCAATGAAAATCACAGATGCAACACACTTGACTGAATGCATAAACACATAAAGTATGAATGTGCTAAAACTGATGACAATGTGGAGTTATTACATCGAGTTGACATGAATCTGGCAAAGCACATCAACCTTTATATCACAAATGATGGAAATCATATTGAAGATGTTATTTGTTAATATTCCAATTAAATAAAATGTTGAAATTTTCATTCATTTCATTTCTCGAGAATATGCATTTTTGCCTATGTGTCCAGACTTTAGGAACACCCTGTAGTCTTTGCTAAGAAAATCCAAAATGGGGTCATAAAGAGTCAGACACAATTGAAATGACTGAACAACAACAACACCTTTGTCTAAATCCTGTATAATGTAGACTTTCCAAAGCCTGGAGGAGAGAGAACCACACCTCCCTTACAGCTTGCTATCCTCTACCAAATGAATTGATAAATATCTTTCTAAAACTGTTTTAGATTTTGGCGCTTGTTCCACACAAGGGACTATGGGAGCTGAGCTTAGACAACCTTCTTATCACACATCATGTGCAACTAATTTCCCTACTTCAAAAGAGGAATTTGAATCCTTCCCCCCTACACCTACCTGTGTAGGAACACTGAATTTTAGAGAAAGAAAGGATATTAGAAATTATTTTGTTACAACTCTTAGGTACCACATCTCTCCTGTCAGACTGGCTAAAATGACAAAACAAGGAAATGATAAATGCTGGAGAGGATGTGGGAAAAGTGGTACATTGTTACATTGCTGGTGGAGTTGTGAACTGATCCAGTCATTCTGGAGAGCAATTTGGAACTATACCCAAAGGGCTATAAAAATGTTCATACCCTTTGACCCAGCAATACCACTTCTAGGGTTGTATCCCAAAGAGATCACACAAGTGGGAAAAGGACCCATATGTACAAAAATATTTATAGCGGCTCTTTTTGTAGTAGCTAAGAATTGGAAATCAAGGGGATGCCCATCAATTGGGGAATGGCTGAACAAGCTGTGGTATATGAAGGCAATGGAATACTATTGTGCTATAACAAATGGGGATGATACAGACTTCATAACAACCTGGAAAAACCTACATGATATAATGCTGAGTGAATGGAGCAGAGCCAGGAGAACATTATACACAACCACAGATATATGGTTTCTGTGAGGACTAACCCTGACAGACTTTGCTCTTCTCAGCAAAACAATGTGCAAAGACAACTCCAAAGAACTCACAATGGAGAGTGCTATCTACATCCAGAGAAAGAACTATGAAGTATGAATGCAGATTGAGGCACACTTTACGCTCGCCTTTTTTTTTTTCCATTTTGTTTTTTCTTTCTTTTGTTTTTGTTTTTGGGTTGTTTTTTTTAATTGGTTCTGTTTCTTCTTCCTCATGATTCATTCCATTGGTCATAATTCTTCTCCACAACTTGACTAGTGTGTAAATAAGTTCGATGCAAAGTTATACGTAGAAGATATATTGGATTCCATGCCATCTTGGGGAGGGAGGGGGGGAAGAAGGGAAGAAAATCTGGAACTCAAAATTATATAGAACCGAGTGTTGTAAACTAAAAATAAAAAAATTTAAAAAAAGAAATTATTTTGTTTAACCTCTTTCTTTATGCCTGTAGTCATACAATTATTTAGTGCAGAACTACAATAAAAATCCATATCTTTGGGCTTCAAGTTCAGTGCTTTACATGATTGGTTGATTGGTTGTTGTCCTTCATTCTCAGAGAGGACCAAAATGACATCACTATGTTGGAGTCAAGGCACAGTGTGTCTGACTGTGGCTGGTCCAACCAATGCAAGCTCAGAAGGCTCTAGCACAGGTTGGGCACAAACAGTCCATATGAACACTTGGAAAGGAGATAGCTCTAAATGTGTACATCTCACATTTCTTTTGAGCTACTGCCATGGCAAGCAGGCCAGGGTTGGGTGAAGCAGATGATTTTTAGGGAACTTTTGTAGCCCCTTCCTCATGTCAGGAGGTGAGCAGTGAAGTCCTTAAAAAAGGCTGCTTAGACACCCAAGGGGCTCCCAAATCCCACCACTGCTTCAGTGCAATGGGAAGATGACTCAAAAACCCAGGCTGCCTATGTGCAGAGTTGTGACTACAGCTCCCAGTGTAGCCACACCTATTACTTTGTCACTCGCCTCCTGACAAAAGATTTTGAGGTAGGTAAAAATGGCAAAATGGTATGGGTGATGTCTTTTGATTTGCTCATAAATTGGATAGAAGTAAGGCAGAGTTGCACAAAGTCATCAGCCTCACTCTCTCCTCCAGAGTCATCAAAGTCCAGTGGCAAGACAAAAGTCAAGATGAGTGGTGATGGCCTGGGATGCAGTGGATCACCTTGGTGTCCTTGATGTTTGATCAAGCTCTAAGTGCTCCACAGCATCTGCTTCAACCACCTTCATGTCCATTAGAACAAATTGTTCTCTTCTGCCCATTCCCCTGGAGGGCAGTCTTCACATGCTTGGGGTAGACACCCCCCATCTCAACAAAGGATTTGAGACCCCTCAGTTACCCTCAACCTAGTTTAGCCTGTCTGTGAAAACAGTTTGCTGGGGTGGGGCTGTTGGGCATGCTACTACTTCTTAGAGTCACAGGTGAGAGTTGGGTGATTGAGATGGACACCAAAGGTGAAAAGCAGACCTCACACCAAAGGTGCTAGTCTTCCCTGAACACACCCTCTAACTCTATATGCTAGACCACCTCATCTCCTCCAATTTAGTGAAGGTTAAGGATCTTTATCCTTGTTCTTCAGATTGAAGCAAATCTTCCCCTTTCTGCTACTTTCCTTCTCTTATGGAGACTGCACAGACAAAATAGAAACACTGAAGCATTTATTCTTCCCTTTGTCCTTTTCTTCTTCCTTCTTCTTTCTTTGTTCTTTACTTCCATGATCTTGACCCAACTCTTCAGTCATCCATCATTCCTCATCGGTGCTTTTAGTTACAACAGACAATAAACACTATCCACAAAGTGGAGGCAGGTCTAGGGTACTATAGGATCATGAGGTGTTTTTAGAAAGAATAATCTAAGGGCAGCTAGGTGGTTCAGTGAATAGAGCACTGGCTCTGGAGTCAGGAGGACCTGAGTTCAAATCTGACCTCAGACACTTGACATTTACTATCTGTGTGACCTTAGGCAAATCACTTAACCCAAATTGCTTTGCCTTCCTCCCCTCCAAAAGAAAAAAAAAGGATAATCTATGAGAATTCATGTAAACATATCACATACTAAATATGTTGTCAACAATGGAGTATAGAAGACAGTTTTTATCAATGAAGTAAAGTTAAAGAAAGTTGCCTGAGCTCATCCAAAAGCAAAGTTAGTTTTGCAGATTGTCATTAAAGACTCCAAAGAGGTCTGTAGCTGTTCAATTGTTTTAGTTATAAGTGATTCTTTATGAACTCATTTGGAGTTTTCTTGGCAAAGTTTGCCATTTCCTTCTCCAGCTCATTTTACAGATGAGGAAACTGAGGCAAGCAAGGTTAAGTGGCTTGCCCTGGGTCACACAGCTAATAAGTGTCTGAAGCCAGATTTGAACTCAAGAAGATCAGCCTCATTGACTCCAGGCCTGGCACACTATCCACTGTACCATCTAGCTTCCCTGAAAGAAGTCTATTGTCAAATACTATTCTTGTTGCCACCCGCAGAAATATCAGGTTGCTCCCAGAATAGGCAAAAGGACTGAATATGATGTAAATGGAGTCTGCTTCTAGGGGAGAAGTGCTCATACTTAGAGATCTTTTCCCAAAGTAGTTTCTGATGTTTGGTGTGGCTTAGACATAGAACATGAAGTTGATTTCAATATGTATTCATGTGGTGGTGGTAGCAAGTTTCCTAGTTCTAAAGACTTTTTTTTTTAAGTTGGAAGAGGGAGTTATTAGATCTGTGGCTTCATAAGTGTAGGTAACTCCCAATATAGAAAATCTTTCCACTGATGCAGATCTACAACCATATTCTCTCTCCACTTCTCTAATCAGTTGTCAGATCTTACCAATTCTACCTTCACAGTATCGTTTGCTTCTGATTCCTCCTCTCGACTCACAGATCATCACTTCTTAATTAGATTGTTACAACACCCTTCTACTATTTACGATTATGGGTATTCATCTGAAACTATTCTCTTCAAAGTTACTAATGAGCTGGAAAGTGGAGGGGGGGGGGGGGGAGTGAGGAGTGGGGAGAGGCAACTAAGTTGCCCCTTTCTTAATGTATTAATGTATAGATATAATTTGTAGCAACTAACTACAAATTTAATTTGAATTTAGAGCATTCGGGGGAACTATTAATATGTCATGCTAGTTAACGTATTTACATTACATGCTAGTTAAAATGTATTTACAAAAGGAAGAGTTGGCAAAATGTAATATGGAAGACTAAGAGATGGGGGCAGGGCACATACCTGAAATTGTGATAACCTGAGTATTTGTTTTATGTGATTTTTAAATTCATTTTTGAAATATGCAACTAAAGATCACCTCTTGGTTGGTAAGTAAACATTTGTAGCTTGTATATGTGGCAAAATCATAGAACCAGTGGACATTTTATGGATGAGGAAGGTGAGGCTCAGAAGTTAAAGAATTTCCCCAAGGTCGCACAGGTAGTGAGTGGTAGAGTCAGGATCAAATTTAGTGATGTGAACTGTTTTAAAATAAATGTATTTTGAAACAATTATCTTAATTAGAAATTCTTATATTGTCATCCAGTACTATTTCGAATCTGCCATTTTGGACAAGGAAGCATAAATACTTAGAAATTGAATGAATATTTAAATTAGGATTTAAACCAAGGATTTCTAGTGGGATAGTATGTATATTATTATGCTTATTATATTGTCAACTTCAATGTTATACTTTCTATTTTTCCTCTATTAGGACTAATGCAAAAGATATCATTATGAGTTCAGTTTAACATCTTGACTTTTGTAGGCAATAACTTAGAAGTCTCTAATGTGGAAAAAAAAAGAGAGAGACTGAAACATGATAAATGAATTATTTCTGCTATTAAGGATTTTAAAGAATCTTATTTCTTCATTATTCTTCCCTCAGAAGATGCCAAAATATGTAGTACATGCAATATACATGCTTTTTTCTCTCTCTGACTTTACATCAAATATTCGTGTTTGGTATTTGCCACACTTTAAAAAATCATATTTCCATTTCCTTCCTTTTTCCTCCTAAGTTAGTATCCCATCTTTGGCTTACCAGTATCCAGTATCCCTTATAATTAGCATGTTCTTTTGAATTTTCCTTCAAAATAGCTCATGAACATCCCTTCTACATTCATACTGCCATAACCTTAGTCAAGGCCCTAGTCACATAAGGCACGGATTCATTTGAATAAAATATTAAACACTTTTCTATACGTAGGACAATATGCTAGTTACAAAGGGAGATATAAAACTCCAAGAGATCTTAGATATTGCCTTCATGCCTGACATTTAAAATTTAGAATAAGTATGCAACATAATTTTTAAGAACTATAATGTTAGACATGAGAGATATAGATTGTGCTAAACAAAATTAATGCAGCAGCTTTATAGTTATCTCCATGGTTATATATGCTTTCCTGTTTCTTCTCAATTTTTAGTTGCTTTTGAATTTATTGAGTTTTAGATATTTAGAAACATTTTCTATACATAATTATATATACATCATGTATATATAATTATATATTATGTATATATAAAATATGTGATATATTATATAATACAATATATACCATATGATAATATATTTTATATATTATTATACATTTTTACATATTTTACACATATAATATATAATGTATATAATTATGTATTGTATATAGAATATAATATATTCTATATAATATAATATATATGATATGTGATATATTTTATATAATAACTATACATATATAATTTTCCCAGTTGCAATGATTTGTGGGGAGGGTGTCACTATGCAGAGGAGAGAGAAAGGGACTCTTAATTTGAAGCAGGCAAAATAAGTCATCACACATCTTTTTGCTTTGACTCAAATATTATCTTGCCAGGTAAGTAAAAATGGTCAACTACCTCAAAAAGTAAGTAAACAATTATATTAAGCACTAATTAGATAATAGATGGCTTAGGACATCTTTCTGACCACTAATGTTGGTCATATAATTGTTTGGCAGTGCCAGGCATGAAAGCAAAATCTCTATCTCCCCCAGTACCTGTATAATGACTGAGGCAAAAGATGTTATGAGTTTAGCTTAATCTCTGACTCTTATTGGTAATAACTAGGAAAGAACTCTCTGTTAAAAAATAACAACTTAGACTGAGATATAATTGAGTATATATTAATGTATACATCACAAGTCTCTCTAATAACTCATGTACAATTTAAGCTAGCAAGTTATTAAGCCATTTCTCTCACTTCCATTAAATCCTTTCTGGGACTCCTATCTTTTACAGATTTATTTTGCGCTTTTTGATTTGAATCTCCAAAACATACATGATTTCCATGATTTGAGTCCTTTCTTCACTGCCTGGTACAGATTACATTCTAAGTCTTAAGATGAGCATCATGAATTGCTTTCCATATTGAGCTGGATATCTGCCCCCTAGGTCACATATCTGAAGCCTTTCTGGCTTGGTAGGGCCAACCATCACTTGTGTGCCATTGGCATAGCCCTCCAGAATCAAGGGTCCCCTTGAAACCAAATTGAAACATCTAGGTTAATAGAACTTGAGTGTAGACTTTCCTAGAGCATGAGGGAAAATCCATGGGAATAATACACTAATAATTAAAAATAATAGACACTTTAAAGTTTCCAGAGTGCTTTACCATAGATAGGCAAGGCTCATAACAATCCTATCAGTTAGGCCTTAGAGAAAGGATTATTCCTGTTTTGCAAATGCAATGCAGTTCAGAAAAGTTAAATGATTTGCTCGAGGTCGCATATTCAGTCTGATGGTCAAAACCAGTTGTAAAGGATGCCAGACGGGGAATTGATCTGAGGGGTAGAGAGAGTTTCTTTTTCTCTCCTCCCCTTCCCTACTTATAAACTTGGAAAGGGAGCAATGCCCTTTTGACCCTGGAAAGGTAGCAATGCCCTTTTGACCTTGGAAAGGTAGCTCTGTGCCAGGAAAATCATTGGCTGATGACAGTGTCTGTATCAGAAGCTGAAGCTCACATTAAGGACCAACTAGACACACTGCTAAGGGGCAGCTCAGAGCATAGAGTGCTGGGCCTGGAGTTAGGAAGATCTGAGTTCAAATTCAGCTTCACACACTTGGTAGCTGTGTGACCCTAGGCAAGTGACTTAACCTCTGTTTGCTTTAATCCACTGAAGAAGGAAATGGAAAAGCACTCCACTATCTTTGCCAAGAAAACCCCTTGGATAGTATTGGTGTCCTATTGTACACAGGGTCACAAAGAATCAGCATGACTGAATGACTCAACAACAACAGACACTCTGAGGAAAGTCACACTTCAGGAAACATCACCCCTTAGGGGGGTGAAGAAGTTAGTTAACCTTTGTTTTGGAAGAGGATCCAAATGACATCAGTATGTTAGAGCTAAGATACAATGTGTCTGACTATAGCTGATCAGACTAATGCAAGCTCAGGATGCTCTACCACAGGCTGGGCACTTACAATCCATACGGACATTTTGGGTGGGTTCTCCAAATTTGCACATCTTGCATTACTTTTGAGCTACTTCAAATCTTCTTTGCTCACAGAGCACAGCACCTTCTCTGAAGTGGGCACACCATGCTGAGCGGTCCTGTGCCAGTGTCTCGCATGTCACACAATCAATACCAAAGTTCTTAAGAAAGACTTTGAGAGTGGCCTTGTATCACTTTTTCTGACCACTGTGCGAGTGCCTGCCCTGTGTGAGTCCTCCAGAAAACTGTCTTTCTGGCAAGTGTATGTTTTGCATTTGAACAATATTACCAGCCCATCAGGGTTGTGCTTTCTGAAGCGGAGTTTGAATGCTTAGCAGTTTAGTTCAAGTAAGGACCTCAGCGTCTGGTACCTTATCCTGTCAGGTGGTCTTCAGAATCTTCCTAAGACAATTCAAATGGAAGCAATTCAGTTTCCTAGCATGGCACTGGTAGACTGTCCAGGTTTCACAGGCATACAACAATGAGGTCAGTACAATGGCCCTCTAAGAGGGCTAAACGTGAGCGAAACTTCATGAAGACTCTATGAAGAGTTAACAAGATCCAGGTTACCATTTTGTGTGTGTGTGGTTTTTTTTGAGGCACATTTAGGGTTAAGTGACTTAGCCACAGTCACACAGCTAGTAAGTATCTGAGGCAGGATTAGAACTCAGGTCTTCCTGGTGCTCTATCCACTTTGCCACATAGCTGCCCCTTGGGTTATCTCTTTACAGGGACATGGGGGAGGCAGCTCAAACAAGTTCATGAAAAGCAATTGTTAAATTTTCAATGTGAGCTGGAAATTCGCAAACCCTAAAAATCAAGGCTTGAATTATCAAGTCATGAAGAAAATGTCAATAATGAAGATTAAACTTAAAAGTATGTTATTCATATATATATATGTATATATATATATATGTGTGTGTGTGTGTACACATACGTATATGTATACATACATGTATATGTATATAAATGAATATGTATGAATATATATATATACACATATACACACACTTCCCCCAGATAGCCAGTTATTAAACACTTAGTAACACACCTCTACCCCATTGCCATCGCACTTTAAGGTTTCCAAAACACTTTACCAATATTATTTCAATTTATCCTCATAATAATTCTGGAAGAAAAGTTTTATTATTATCATCTCTATTTTGTAGATGTGGAAACTGAGGCAGATAGAGGTTAAGTGATTTGCCCAGGGTCACACAGTTCCTAAGATTTATGGCAGGGTTTGGAATCAGGTCTTCTCAATTCTGGGCCCAGCGCTCTATTCACTTTGCCACATTGCATATGTGCCTTACTACTTTTGAGTTTGAACCCATCTCCTGCAGAGACCTTGCCTGTGCAAAGGTAGAGTGTTCTCCCAGGTCGTCAGAGGAGGAATTGTTTTTGCAACTGTTCTTGCTATACCTACTTAATAAATACCCTTTATAAAAACTAATTAATTCTGCTGATAATCAACAGGAAGCACAGGAAAAACTCATGAATGCCAGTACTAGAAAAACTCAGAATCTCAGGGTTACTCCTGTCAGTGGCAGAAGTCAGACGTCCTGAGGACCTGACCTGCGAATACAAGTGAGAGTCAGGCAAGTAGCCCCTGAGATTAAATTGGATCATGGGGTGGTGGGGTGGGGCGGGGGGATGGTGCTGAATTTGATATCAGTTCCAAATTTGCTACTAAATCCACCATACCAGGCTGCTCGGTAAAAACCAATCCAGGACCTTTCAGTTTATAGAATGTGCAGAAAGGATTTTGGAAACAATTGTCATTAAAGCGTTTATTAGCATATCTAAATCAATTTTACAAACTAGGTAAAATGAGATTGCTATAATATATGTGCCCTGCACATACTTTCATTTTCTGTTGGTCTGTTCGTTTTAATCTGGTGATGCCGATCATTTTCCTTCCTCTTCTTCCTCCTCATTTAATGCTGGGAAACAAATGCAAGTGACATAGTTTAATTTTAAATAGGTTCAAATTCTTAAATTACTTAGCAAGATTTTAGTGGTCATAACCATGAAATAGCATATATTGTTTTAAAGGAGAGAAGAGGAATATGTGTGTATATATACACACACACATGCACATACATTAATTATGTTCTCTAGTCATCTAGTAAGGACAGTTTGAATTTCAAGTCAATTCAAGAAATATTGCACTGCCAAGCACTAGGTACTGGTGATATAAAAACAAAAATGAACAATTCCTACCCATTAAATTAAGGAATTCAGATTTGCCAAAAGGAAAAGTTCAAGGCAGTTAAAATCATCTATGTTTCCAAAATGTGCATCCCTGTGGTAGCAGCAATAATTGCAAAGATACCTACCATGTAAACTAAGCTGATTTTTTTTTTCCCTAAGAGGCAGGGAAATTGTCCCTGAGAATTCCTCGTTGGTCCAAGGGACTGGGACACAAGCCATTGATATAGCCCTCCAATTGCCTGGGGTAGGGCCAAATCAAGATGGTGGAGTGGGAGCATTTTTTGCCTTAGCTCCTCCACAACTTCCTCCACTATGACCTAGAAAACATGCCAACCCAAATTCTGATAGGGAAAGCCAAGAAAAGGTCACAGTGAGTCATTTTTCCTACCCAAGGCAGCTTAAAAAGACAGAAGATCTACAGACATTGGGGTAAGGACTGGTTAGGAGCGCAACCCAGGTCTGTCACCTATTCCACAGTTCCAGGGCAGAAAAGATCAGTTGCAGTCTTGGTCACAAAGAACTGTGTAAGAAACAGGGAATAAGTTCAAAGAGCTTAGCTATGTGGCTCTGAGCCCAAGGGGTGGGGAGTGGGGTCAGTTTTAACTTTTCATCCTACACAGAAGCCTACAGTAGAATAAGCCAGGGTAGGAAACCAAACCAAGAGAGAGCCTGCAGTTCAGTCACTATAAACCTGCAGAACTTCCCAGCAGGCTAACTGTGACTGAGTCCAGCAGCAGTTTATTGAAATTCAATCACACACAAGCCAACAGATCCAAACTGGTTCAAGAACTTGAAGATCACAGATCAAGAAGGAAGTGAACAGACTTCTTCCCAGGTCACACCACTTTGGAAATACCAAGAACTTACAGACTCCCAGACTGAGCTGTGAAAGCAGCAGAAAGATATAAAATACAGACACTCAGAACATAAAAAAACTAATTAGAGTATCAAGGAAAATTTATCTTATAGATCTATGGATAGGGGAAGAGTTCATGACCAAACAAGGGATAGAGAGGATCATAGAAGGCAAAATAGATAATTTGGATTATCTAAAATCAAAAATTTGTGCACAAATAAAATCAATGAAGCTAAATTTAGAAAAGAAGCAGGTAGAGAGAGGCTTCTGGGAAGATGGCAGAATAAGACAGGAAACACCAGGTTCTCCAAAATTCTCCCACAAACACAATAAAAATATTGCCACAAAAAGAATTTTTGAGTTACAGAAACAATTAAAAGTCAAAGTAAAACATTTGTCCTCCTAAAACACCTGGGAAGGACCTTAAGGCCCACCCTCCAGGGACAGAAGTTTGGCCTGATTGAAGTGCAAAAATCTCCAAGCAAGACTGATGAATCAACAAACAATGAGCCCAGGGGCAGAGGGCAGGCAACAGCCTCCTCAGCCAGCAAAATCTTTTACTGCAGGGAGAGTGTCAGGGTCAGACAGCTGAGGAGGGGAAGATTGAAGGATCCTCTCCAGTCACTTTACAGCAGGCCCAGATACACTGACCAGATGCAGTCTGGGCTGTGGCTGTGTACAAGGAGTGAGCAGACATTTATTGAGTGCAGTAGCAGAATCACTGGGACCCTGCTGGCTGTGGGCACTTGCAGAAGGGCCAAGTCCCTGGTTTTGTTTTCCATTCCAAGGTAGAGGGATAAGCTGAAATTTGCAGCCTTAAGAAGGACCACAGCGAACAATGTGCAGTGACTGTGTGGCTGAGGGCCTAGCCATGGCTCGAGGGTGGATATGTGCACCCGAGGTTGGGCTCGCAGACAGAGCTTAGAAAACAACAGAACATAAAATCAGGCTTCAGCCTGAGGCATCAACCCCCACCTTGGGACTAGAACCAGACTAGAATAAGCTACTGATAATTATAATCATAACAACAACAAGCAAAGGAGAAAGGAGCCCACCATAGATCACTGCTATAGGGAAAGAGAAGATCTGGGTCCATACTTAGAAGACAGTGAAACTTAAAAAAAAAAAATCCTACTTCAAAGAAAAATATCAAACAGTCACAAGCCCAAAAAGAGTTCTTAAAAGAGCTTTAAAAAGACTTTAAAAATCAAATAAGGAGGTTGAGGAGTAATTAGGAAAAAATAAGAGCAATTCAAGAAAATCAAGAAAATTGTGAAAAGAAAGTCAACCAATTAGAGAGATCCAAAAATTTAAAGAAGAAAATAACTCCTTAAAAAACTAGAATTGTATAAGGACAAGCTAATGATGCTATAAGACACCAAGAAATAATAAAACAAAACCAAAAGAATGAAATAATAGAAGAGAATATGAAACATCTCATTAGAAAAACAAGTGATCTGGAGAACACATCAAGGAGAAACAATATAAGAGTTGTTGTATTACCTGAAAGATATGTTTTTTCAATGGGTTTCTTTTCTTTTTGGGGGGGTGAGGGAGGAAGGCAGGGCAATTGGGGTTAAGTGACTTGCCCAAGGTCACACAGCTAGTAAGTGTATCAAGTGTCTGAAGTCAAATTTGAATTCAGGTCCTTCTGACATTGGGGCAGATGTTCTACTCACTGTGCCACCTAGCTGCCCCTGATTTCTTTTTCAAAGTCAAGATTCAGGGGCGGAGCCAAGGTGGAGGCTGGAGAACAAGGACTCGCTTAAGCTCTCCCCCAAATCCCTCCAAACACCTGTATAAAATGGCTCCAAACAAATTCTAGAGCTACAGAACCCACAAAATGACAGAGGGAAGCAGGTCTCCAGCCCAGAACAGCCTGTATGGTCACTGGGAAGGGTCATTCGCACTGGGGAGTGGAGTGCAGTGGAGCCCAGCATGGTCAAACCAAGACAGATCAGGGTGGAGGAGATCTGGTGAACAAGACTTAGGACCAGGAATCACTGAACTATAACAGTTACGAGACTTCTCAACCCACAAATGCCAAAGACCACCAAGCAGGTCAGTGGGAAAACTTCTGGATCTGGGTGAAAGAAGCATGATCCGGCCCGAGCTCCAGGGGCGCTGGGGCAGCAGCAACAGGAAGCTCCGGTGGCTGCTTCCAGAGTCCCTGGCCCACCTGGTGGGAGGAATCAAGCAGCAGATCAGAGCGGGAGTGCAGGGAGCGGTTTGTGGGCACAAAGGCAGGGTTCTCTTGCTTTGCCCTGCTTGGATCTGGGTCGCTGTCCTGGTTGGTGGTTCTTGGGGGAGGAGGAGCACTGGTATGGCAGAGCTTGTGGTGGCTTAGAAGTAGCTCTGAAAACTGCAGTGCAAAGCCCCTGAAGCTTGGGACAAAGCATTCTCCACTCTGGAGGCAGTCTAGCAGCTTCTACATTAAGGGATCGAAGAGCTTGGAATATGATATTCCGGAGGTCAAAGGAGCTAGGACTAAAACCAAGAATCACCTACCCAGAAAAACTGAGTATAACACTCCAGGGCAAAATATGGATTTTCAATAAATAAAGGATTTTCAAGCTTTCTCAATGAAAAGACCAGAGCTGAATAGAAAATATGACTTTCAAACACAAGAATCAAGACAAGCATGAAAAGGTAAACAAGGAAGAGAAATCATAAGAGACTTACTAAAGTTGAACTGTTTTGTTTATATTCCTACAAGGAAAGATGATATTTGTAACTCATGAAACCTTTCTCAGTATTAGGGTACTTGAAGGGAATACACATATGTATAGACAAAGGGCACAGGGTGAGTTGAATATAAAGGGATGATATCTAAAAAATAAAATAAAATTAAGAGGGGAGAGAGGGAGAAAGGGAGAGCTAGAATGGAGTAAACTATCACACAAAGAAGTAGCAAGAAAAAGCAGTTCTGTTGGAAGGGAAGAGGGGGCAGGTGAGGGGGAACGAATGAATCTTGCTCTCATCAGATATGACTTGAGGAGTGAATAACACATACACTCAATTGGGTATCTTACCCCACAGGAAAGTAGGGGGAAGGAGATAAAAGAGGGGGGATGATAGAAGGGAGGGCAGACTTGGGGAGGAGATAGTCAAAAGCAAACACTTCTGAAAAGGGACAGGGTCAAGGGAGAAAATTGAATAAAGGGGGACATGAGAGGATGGACGGAAATATAGTTAGTCTTTCACAACATGACTATTGTGGAAGTGTTTTGCATATTGATACATGTGTGGCCTATGTTGAATTGCTTGCCTTCTTAGGGAGGGTGGGTAGGGAAGGAAGAGGAGAGAGAATTTGGAACTCAGAGTTCTAAAAGCAGATGCTCAAGAAAAAAGTTGTTTATTGCATGCAACTGGGAAATAGGATATAGAAGCAATGGGGCATAGAGATACACCTTGCCCTATAAGAAAGTAAGGGTAAGGGGAATGGGCAGGGAGGTGGGTGACAGAAGGGAGGGCTGACTAGGGAACAAGGCAATCAGAATACATGCCATCTTGGAGTGGGGGGAGGGTAGAAATAGGGAGAAAATTTGTAACTCAAAATCTTGTGGAAATCAATGTTGAAAACTAAAAATTTTAAATAAATTATTTTTAAAAGAAAAAGAAAAAGCTTTTGACGAAATGCAGCACCCATTACTATTAAAAACACTAGAGAACATAAGAATAAATCAAACTTTCCTTAAAATGATAAGTAATATCTTTCTAAAACCATCAGCAAGAATTACCTGTAATGAGGATAAGTTAAATCAGGGGTATAGCAAGGATACCCATTATCACCACTATTATTCAATATTATACTAAAAATGTTAGCAAAAGCTGTGAGGAAGAGCTGGAGAAAAGAGACCCTTGGGGTTGGGGTTATGCTAACTCAAGTGGCTATAATGATTCCTGAGGCCAAGAGGAAAGAGAAGATCATAGCATGCACTATGAACTGGGAAATATCTTCAGTGCTCCTTAAGTATGAGCTAAGATAAGAGAACATGACACCTTTTCTTCCCTTCTCTCCCACCCACCTCCCCACCCCCTAGAAGCAAAATACATTGCTCGATATCTGCTAACTTCAAAGTCCTCACTTTTCTTTCAAACCTGACAGTGTTAGAAAGACAGAAAGGGACTTTACTTCTAAGACTTAAAATGTGATAAAAACTTTTGGCCAAGAAAAAGCCAAATAGTTCATTGTATTTTACTTAATGCTCAGGTATGTAGATGAGAGTAAGGGAATTCTTCTTTCTCAGATGGGAAATTTGGTTTGGTTGAACTGAAGCTGATATCTGGAGCCAGTATCCTGAGCAAAATGGAGGGTCTGGGACTAAAGTAAAGAAGGTAGGGCACCAGAAACAGCCCCTAGGGGGAAATAAAAATTCCCACCCACAGGGCAGCTAGGTGGCACACTAGAGAGAGCACCAGCCCTGGAGTCAGGAAGACCTGAGTTCAGATTTGGCTTAGGCACTTGACACTTGCTAGCCGTGTGAACCTGGGCAAGTCACTTACCTCCAACCGCCTCATCAAAAACAAACAAATCCCCACCCACTTTAGTAACAGTGACTCAGGGTTGTCCTATACCTATTCAAAACTTCAGCTCTGAAGAGGTAGGAAAGAAAAGTAAAAGCTACAAGCCCTCACCAAGCTGGAGTGCTACAATTGTACATGCCTAACTTGCTTTGCTAGGACATGATAGGACCTCTGCAATACCACCAATGCTTAATATCACTCAAAAGCTCCAGCTAGTGGTCAGAGGTGTATCCCTCGGTATAATGTAGGGTCATTGAGCACAAGGACTATTTCTCATGTTGTCTTTTTATTCCTAGGGCATAGCTGAGTGCCTAGCACATAGCAGAGTTTAATTAGTACTTGTTGATTGATAGATTAGTGGAATGTTTGATGCCACTGCTCCCTATTATTAATATAGATAATTGAGACTTGTAGATCAACTAGTTAACTATAATAATAGATTTTGTTACTTACAATTGATAAGTACACATTTTCTTTAAAAGGTCAATTATTTTACATTATGTTGACAAAAAAAAATTCTGCATGGTTGTGAATGATATATGTTCAAATTATCTCTCAATATACCTTTTCCACTAATAAAAAGCAAGATAGGGGAATGGGGCAACCAGAATATACTCCATCTTGGAGTGGGCGGGAGGGTAGAAATGGGGAGAAAATTTGTAATTCAAACTCTTGTGAAAATCAATGCTGAAAACTAAATATATTAAATAAATTAAAAAAAAAAGAAAATTGAAAAAAAAAGCAAGATAAAAAGCCAAAAGAAAAAAAAACCAAGATAAAAAGGTGGCCATTCATTTAAGAGTCTCACTTTTTTTTCTCCAATTTTGTCCAGTTGAAAAAAAAATTGAATTTCTTTTCATAAAGATCAATTGTGATCTAAAAAATGCATTGTACTATCTGTCAAGGATAGTATGCTTACTTTAAGTTCATAATATTAAGGTATCTGTAGTGATAATTACTAGCATTTAATAACTAGTGATAACTAATTTTGCTCTTTCTTTCTAGGGTCTATAGCAGGGGTGAGGAACTTGTGGCCTTGAGACCACATGTGGCATTCTAAGTCCTTGGGTACAGCCTTTTGACTAAGGCAGAGTTTTACAGAACAAATCCTTTTATTAAGGGAATTTGGTCTGTGAAGTTTGGATTCAGTCAAAGGGCCACACTCAAGGACCCTAAAGACTCGAGGACTAGGGAAATTGGTCTATAGTTTTCTTTCTCTGGCTTTGCTCTTTCTGGTTTGGGTATCATATTTGTGTCATGAAAGGAATTTGGTCCTATTGGGCCTCAGGTTCCCTATCCCTGTTCCAGATTCTTCAGTGTGGCCTTATGTAAAATTTGGATTCATTCAAAAGGCTGCACTTAAGGATCTAGAAGGCCATGTGTGGCCTCAAAGTCATAGGTACCCCACCCCTGGTCTATAGGAATTATCTCCTCCCCCGATTCATATTGTAATTTCTTATTTCAACTCTACCTTCCTCTCTGCTTTCAGCTTTTGTTTCTTCAATTTCTTCACCCTGTTTCATTAGTGTTTCAATGTCTTCTATTTCTGAATAATCAGTAAGAGGTTGAATATCCTCAGTCACTTCACCGACTGAAATATAATGACAGAAAAAATAAGAGATATAAAACCCGATCATGCTCCTCTTTATAGCAGACTAGAGGATTTTAATGTATTCCTGAGACATTTGAAAACTGTTTCTCCAACTTGAATAATCCAAGCACGCTACTTACTTTCTGAGGGAGCTTGTGGCTCTTCTGACTCTGGTGGCACATCAGGCTGAGGTGATTCTTCAACAGGACTTGGTTTCCAGAGTTCTAATGGGGTAATTTTTTGAGCTTTCCACTTTGGAATAATAGTTGAAGCTTCTTCTTCCTCTTCCTCTTCTACTCTTTCCTATTTTAAATGAAAATATATGAATTATTTTATCTACAAAAGTATAAGATTTGGGGAAAAGATAATAATTCTCTCTCCTCCCCAAGGCCTACAAAAGTAATACCAACAAGGCCTTATTGAAAAACAGGAAAATAAAATAAAAATAAATATTGTCTTAGAAAGGAAACAAAAATGGTTAACTTTTAGGTGATTTATCTCATAGGATTTTATGACATTACTGAGGTATGAGACCACAGAGTTTAGATAATTCTAAGGAAAAGAGTGGAGGAAAGGGAAGGAAGATTATAAGAGAAACTTTTTTTATAAATTTATTTTTATTTTTAGTTTACAACGTTCAGCTCCACAAGTTTTTGGGTTCCAAATTTTCTCTCCCTCCCTCTCCTTCCTCCTCCCCCCAAGACAGCATGTAATTCAATGTGGGTTCTATATATACCTTTGAACTTATCTGCATAATAGTCTAGTTGTAAATAAGAATTATAACCAATGGAATGAATCATGAGAAAGGAGAAATGAAGCCAAAAAAGAAGGAAAAAAAAAAGAGAGCAAAAAGTTTGCCTCAATCTGCATTCAGACTCCATAATTCTTTCTCTGGATGTGCATAGCTTTTACCGTCATGAGTCTTTTAGAGCTGTCTTTGACCCTTGCATTGATGAGAGGAGTCAAGTCTATCAAAGTTAGTCCTTACAGATACCGTGTTCTATAATTGTGTATAATGATCTTCTGGTTCTGCTCCCCTCACTCAGCATCAGTTCATATAAGTCATTCCAGGTTATAATGAAGTCCTCCTGCTCCTTATTTCTTATAGCACAATAGTATTCCATTACATTCATATACCACAATTCGTTTAGCCATTCCTCAATTGATGGGCATCCCCTTGATTTCAAATTCTTTGCCACCACAAATATTTTTGTGCATATGGGTTTCTTTCCCACTTGTGTGATCTCTTTGGGTTATAGCCCTAGAAGTGGCATTGCTGGGTCAAAGGGTATGCACATTTTTATAGCCCTTTGGGCATAGTTCCAAATTGCTCTCCAGAATGGCTGGATCACTTCACAACTCCACCAACAATGAAACAATGTCCCAATTTTCCCACATCCTCTCTAGCATTTATCATTTTCTTCTTTTGTCATGTTAGCCAATCTGACAGGAGAGATGTGTACCTAAGAGTTGTTTTGATTTGCATTTCTCTAATCAATAGTGATCTGGAGCATTTTTTCATATGCCTATAGATATCTTTAATTTCTTCCTCTGAAAACTGCCTGTTCATATCCTTTAACCATTTCTCATTTGGGGAATGACTTGTATTCCTATAAATTTGGCTCAGTTCCCTGTATATTTTAGAGAAGAAGGCCATTATCAGAGACACTGGTTATAAAAATTTTCTCCCAATTTTCTGCTTCCCTCCTAATCTTTGTTGCATTGGCTTTGTTTATATAAAAACTTTTCAATTTAACATAATCAAAATTATCCATTTTGCATTTTGTAATGCTCTCTATTTCTTGTTGGGTCATGAATTCTTCCCTTTCCCATAAATCTGACAGGTAAACTATTCCTTGCTCTCCCAAATTGCTTATAGTATCAGCCTTTATTCCTAAATCGTGAACCCATTTTGACTTTATTTTGGTATATGGTGTAAGATATTGGTCTATGTCCAGTTTCTGCCATACCATTTTCCAATTCTCCCAGCAGTTTTTGTGAAATAGTGAATTCTTAGCCCAGAATCTGGATTCTTTGGGTTTATCAAAGAGTAGATTGCTATAGTCATTGACTACTGCGTCTTGTGTAACCATCCTATTCCACTGATCCACCACTCTGTTTCTTAGACAGTACCAAGTAGTTTTGATGACTTCTGCTTTATAATACAGTTTAATATCTGGTATGGTTAGCATTTCTTTTCATTAATTCCTATAAGGGAAACTTTTAAAAATTATTACTTTTTATAAATGCTTGTATTTTTAATTCTAGAAAATTCTACTTAACCATGGCAGAAAAATATTTATGAAAGTGAAGTTGTATATGCTACAGCAAAAGCTCATTATTTTTTCATTTCTTTGTTTTCACAATTCTTTAAGGTTATACCTCAACTCATCAGATCAGCAAAGACAAGAAAGGAAAGTAGAAATTGTTGGAGGGGATGTGCTAATGCACATTTGGTGGAGCTATGAAATAGTGCATTCATTCTGAAAGCAATCTGGAATGATACTCAAAAAATCATATATTGGGCATCTCCTTTGATTTAGCTATATTTGCCAACTTCATACCTCCCAAAAATCAAAGATGGAAGGAAAGGACCCAGATGCACAAAAATATTCATAGAAGCACTTTTTTTAAATAATCAGGACCTGAAAAATAAGGAGATAGCTGTTAATTGGAGAACTATTAAATAAATTATGTTAAGATAAATGTAGAGGAATGTTACAGTAAGAAATGTCAAAAGGGATGGAACCCAGGGAAACCGAAAGACTAGTATAAACTGATTCAGAGTGAAACGAATAGAACTAGGAGAACATAACTACATACTACATCACTACAATGGTATAAAGAAAAATAGCTTCGAAAGATTTAAGAACCATGATCAATGCTAACTACAACTCCAGAGGACAAAACATGTTACCTACCTCCTAACAAAAATGGTAATGGACACGATATGTTAAACGAGAGATAACTTTTTTGAACATGGTTAATGTAAGGATTTATATTACTTGGTGGGAATTATTTGACAGTAGGGAAGGTTTTTTTTTTTAATTCAGAAAAGGATCTTGCTTATTCATATCTTTTGACCATTTTTTAATTCTAGAATAATAACAACAAATCTTTAGCATTAATATAGTACTTTAAAGTTTCCAAAGAACTTCATGAATATTAACTTTATCTTCACAATAATCATAGGTAGGTGTTATTATTATCTGCACTTAACAGATAAGGAAACTGTGGCAGACAAAGGCTAAATGACTTGCCCAGGGTCACAAAGCTAATATGCATCTGGGGTTGGATTTCAACTTAGGTTTTCCTGACTCCAGAATGGCTTTTATAAATTTGAATGAATCCATTCCTTATGTTTCTTGGAAATGAGACCTTTATTAGAGAAATTTCCTGCAAAGATTGTTTCCCAGTTAACTGTTTTCCTTTTCATTTTAGTTGAATTGGTTTTATTTGGGGGAAACATATTAATTTTATGTAATTAATATTATCCATTTTATGTCCTGTGATTTTCTCTATGCCTTTTTTGTCATGAAATCTTCCAAGTCCTAGAGAGGAAAAGTCATTTTTTTTTCCTTTGCTCACCTAATTTTTTTTTTTACGAAGTCTTGATTACATATGTACTTATAGTTTAACTTGGCATACAGAAGTAGCTGTGTATAGTAGCTGACCTAATTTCTGTCAGACCAGTTTTCCCAGTAATTTTTGTCAAATGAATACCTACTGCAGTAGCTGAGGTATTTGGGATTATCAAACACTATGATACTATGTTAGTTTGCTTCTATATGTTTTATGCCTTATCTGTTTCTCATATTAGTTTCACTATTTTTTAAACAGGGATCACATCATTTTGATGATTACCACTTTGTAGTACTATTTGAGGCCTGGTACTGCTCAGTTCCCTTCCTACAATTTTTTTGTCATTATTTTCCTTGAGATACTTTATCTTTTGTTTCTAAAAATGACTTTTATTACTTTTCATAATTTCAAAGTAATCCTTTGGTAGTTTGATATGACATAAGCAAATTAATTTAGGTAATATTATAATGATTATTATATTCACTTTGCCCATAAGCAGTTAATAATTCTTCAATTATTTAGGTCTGTCTTTATTTGTGTGAAGAGTATACTGTAGTTGTATTTACAATGTTCCTGTGTATTAGCTGGTATTTTATACATTCTGAAATTATTTTAAATGGAACTGCTCTTTGTATTTCTTCATGCTGGGTTTTGTGGACAATATACAGAAATGCTAATGATTTAAAGATTTGTTTTGTATGCTGACATTGTTTCAGTCAATTTTAGTTGACTCTCTAGGGTTCTCTAAGTAAACTATCATCTGAAAAAAGCAATAACTGTTTTCTCTTTAGTTGTTTAATCAAATAGTCATGCCTGACTCTTCATGACCCTGTCTGGGGTTTTCTTGGCAAAGATACTGGAGTGGTTTGCCATTTCCTTCTCCAGCTCATTTTACAGACAAGAAAAACTGACGCAAACAGGGTTAAGTGTCTTGCCCAGGATCACACAGCTAGTAAATGTCTGAGGCCAGATTTGAACTCAGGTTCTCCTGACTCCACGGCTGGCACTCTATACACTGAGTCATCTTGCTGCCTATTTTCTTTCTGCCTATATTTATTCCTTCAATTTCTCTTCTACCTTATTGTTATTTGCAGCATTTCTAGCTACATATATCAACAGCAGTAGTGTGATAGAACTAATATTTCCCCACGATAAAAGTCCAAGCTCTTCCCCCTTTGCTGTATCGACAGATATTCACTTTCCCTAAAAGATGACAAAGTTGCTGCAGGGATCTGATTGGCCAGGCTTCCCTGATAAAGTTTCCTAGTTACCTAAGAGCATAAAAGACTAATTATACCTTAGCCCTCTTACATTTGGTGGGTGCCCAGGGTCATGGAAGTCACTATGCCTTACTCTCCAAGACATATTTCTATAAAGAGGTAAGAGAGGCCAAGTATACCAAATTGCTCCTGTATTTTTGTTTTATATCCATATTGTGTAATGACAAAGTAAATTTCCATTTCAATTACTGCTCATTTTGTCAAAATCTAGCCAAAACTATGAGCAATTACTGGCATTAGATCTGCCTCTAAAAATGTGTCAGTAATAGACATCTTTGCTTATCCCTCATCTTACTGCAAGGACTTCTAACTTATCTCCACTGTAAATACCACTTTCCCTTGTTGTATTGTACAAGGAGGTATTGACTAAATAATCAATTTAGTGGCACTAGTTAAAAGAAAAAATTTAAAAGGCAGAAAAAATTATCAATATAGTCCCAAGATATGGTAGATATGAATTACATAGACATGAACTATATTAAATATAGTATGTATGTAACACATACGCCAGGCAAATTTAATTCTGAAAAACATAATCTTAGCTGGCTAATTTTAATTATTGGATGCATCAGTCTGGCTAGTCCTTACTAGTATAAAAACAAAAGAATGTTTTGATATATCATCACTCAAACTCTCGAAATGATTAGTAGCAATTTGCAGAGCAATAGTGTTGTAATAGACAATGTCGCAAAATTCATTTGAATCTTCAAAGACTTAACACCCAAATGTTTCCTGATAAATATTAACTGTTCAATTTTGGCATGCAAGACAGATTAGACTTTAACAATAAGCAATAGGCATGACACATTTTAATTTGCTAACATCATCAATATTTTAACTTTCTGTTTCTCAACACAAATAAAACTAAAAAGTAGACTATTTCCCAAAGATGTCTTCAGTTTTTTAATCATACCGCTTCTGACTTTATAGCAGCAATGTAACTAGACATTCCATGTTACCTACAAATGTATTAATTAATTACATCCTACTATGTAACTTACCATATCTGCAAGTTTATATTCACCATGCTGTTCACATCCAATATCAAAAATATACCTTCCAGGACCCATTGGCTATGCAAAAAAGAAACCTCAAATTATGATGGTTCAGTTTACAATACAATAGATCATGCTTTACAACATTTTTTTTTGCCCAGACCTGTGATTTCTTTAGTGTAGAAACTCCCTACGTCAATATAGACCAATATTTTGTCCGTAACTTACAGTGTTAGAGAGTTGCCAGGGGCAGCAACAGATTAAGTGACTTAGCCATGTTTGTGCAGTCAGTTTGTGCAAGAGGAGCCCTGGATATCCTAATTACATTATATCACACTGTCTCTCCTAGAGCATACCATAGCACAACTTTACCAGTCTGGGACAATTAGGGGAGGGACAATCTAAATTATCAGTTACTTTAAGAATTAATGATTGTTGCAAAGCAGAGCTCCTTATTAAGTGAATGGATAAAACTAATTTACATTCATTTTAAGAGGATTTCAACACATAGCTTTATCGAGTAAGTAAGATGTTTCCTAAGTAATCTTGACACCATTGATTTTCTTAGCAAATTCTTTCTGTAACTAACTGATTGTAAAGTTCAGGTTTATCCCCTGATCAAATGACCATGATTTCCAGACCAAGAGGTTCAGAATTAATAAGGCTTTCTGCGTTTTATATTAAAGTTTAAAATCTAAAGGAAAAGGAAAAAATTGTACAAAATGCCAAATGCCAAGTGTATTTTCAGACACTTGAAGGACAATACTACAATAAATGATACAATATAAGTATCCTTTATTAAACATTATACAGACAATAATAGCATCTGTCTCCCAAGGCCTTTGTGAGTATATAATGAAATATTTATTAAATGCTTTGCAAATCTTAAAGTTTTATATAAATGCTGACTTTCATTGTCATCATTATATTATAACTGCTCAATAGACGTAATCTTTCCATACTTATTTTGTAAGTCAGGAAAGAAATTTGACTTAAATTATCTGTAAAGAATTTTATCTGAATTTTCATGAGATCCAAATCAGACAGATCACCCCAAGAGCATGTAAACATGAAACTAGAGAGAGAAAAATAGACAAAAAGGCATAAAAGATTTGTCAATATGTCATCAACATTTTCTTTATCAATAACAACAGAGACATATATAACTTTTAAACTCTAACATCACAGCTCAATGCAATCAAATGAGATAATGTGTAGAAAGCGCACTGAACACCTTAAAGCACCATATAAATATTTGCTATTATTAATATTATATGAAACAGCATCAATGGCACTCACAAAAACAAAAATAAAACTAGTAGCTAAACCAGACCAAGTACACGGGGGAAGTCTGTGTTTAAGGTGACTAAATGCTAAGGCAGTTGAGGGGGAAAGACAGGAAAATAGCAAATGAGAGTTAAGGGGATCACAGATGATTTTGAGATTTATAAAAATATGATAAAAAAAGAAATCAGTTATTGATTCATACCATTCTCACCTCTAAAAATATTGATAAGAATGGTCTGCTCATGTAGGTGTGTATGTACATATGCTTTTGTATTATATACACAGACACAGACATACATATACTTCATGATAGATAACATAAGAAGAAAACAGGCAGGCTTTCACAATGAAATTCTATTGTGTATTTTTAGATTATATTTTTAGGGTCTTACAAATCATGATAAGATACATAGAACATAAGATCAAGTTGTATTCATTGCCTGTTGAGTATTAAAAAGTATTTGATTCAGTGTTTGTTTGAAACAAAATGCTCACTTAAAAACTCTCCGACAGGATGCTTCCCAATTAAATGTCAGGATCATAGATTCAATGACAAAAGTGACTTTGTTTAGTATCATGTGGGGCACAAAACAGGAAGAAGGTCCTTGTGATGGAGGAGAGACCCCAATGAAAGAGGGATAAATAATGAGGCACTCTAGATAATCTGTTAATGGATAACTTTGACTTGATTAAATTGAGACCCAGAAAATTATAATACTTTCTAACTGGAAGTTGACAACTATACAACCTACCCAGAAGAAATGGACTGGATGCCAAATGACCAGATTATGCTACACAAGTGGATGGATCTATCCATTAAGTTGATCTATTTGTACATCATGTATATCTTAGACAGAAGGTAGCCAGGACCAAAATTTAATAGAAGGAAAAGAGTAATCTCAATTTCAATGACTCCACACTTCTCTATAAACAAAATTCCAATTTTTTTACACCAATGTTCTAGATGCTATTTCACGGAATAATACAGCCTTTAACTAATCAAAACTACAATGCCCAAAGTACAATGGAAAGATGTTTTAATTGCTCACAGTTGAACTGGGCCAGTATAATAAAAATTATCCTACCAAAATTGATATACCCATTTTCCCTTTGCATTTTGGAATAGTGTATCATAATATTTTCTTTAATTTCATAAACAAAGAGAAATTCTGGGCTCTTCCAATTGATTTCCCTGACAACTGAAGTTCTGTGTCTTGGCTTTCTGAAATCTTTATTGAATGACATTGAAATTCTAACATTTAACTAATACAATCCTTGTAGATGCAAATTTGAGTTTTCCTCTTTTAGTGAACTACAGATTCTATTGATTTTTACTTCTCCCCTGTTTCTAATATTTTGGAGTAATCTTCTATTATTTCCTGCAGTGTGATATTTAGGATATTCATTGTATTTTTCCAGGTGATCTATGATCCTTAAGTTACTTCTATACATTCTACCTTTAAAGTGAGTTTTTCTGGCTAGTTAAGGAGATCACATTTTTCCCTAATATCTTTTGATTCTGTTCAAACTTTCTTCCATTCCTGGATTTTTGAATTTCAAATCTGCTATTCTCTTTTGAAGAGATTCTCTTTAGTGTGTTTCAAATATTCTACTTTCTTGTTTACTTACTGGTTTCCTTTTTTTGACAGCTTTGTTTTCTGCATTTATTTCGTCATTATTTCTTCTTTGAAATCTTTTTTTTCCTATCTTGAACCAATATGGGGTTTCTTGTTATTGTTCCATTATTTCAGGGTGTTCCACAAAGTATTATGTTCTTGCCTTTTTCTCCATTGAAGGTTTCCATTAAAGGTTTTCATCTTTCATATTGATTGCATCATAAACTCTTCCTGATTGCTTCCTTATTTTTCCCTTTTTGGGAATTTCATTAGTGGTTTAGCTGCATGTGGCTAGGTTTATTATCTACCCTTCCTCTGGTTTATTTATGCCTCTTCCATTTCATGCACCACTGATTCTTGCCCTTTTGTTTGTTCCAGATCCAGTACCATTCATTTTCTCCTGTCCATAGTATAGAGGGTAGACTTCTTCAGTGACCTCATTAAGAAGTAGGTACAGGTTCTAAATGCATCCATGCTACAGGGAAACATCAAGTGAGGAGAGGTGATCACATCTCGGTGGGATACCTTCCCTTCTTCTACTGTTCAGTCTTTTCTCCAACCTAGTTGGTTTCTTTCTCCATCTCAAAGCTGGGCAAGTTCACTGTACTTCCTCCATTAAGGAGTAGGCATGAAAGGATCAGGCTAGGTCACTGTCAAGAGGGAACAAGATGGAAGACACCCTCAGCCAAAGCTAAAAGGAAGAATCAGATGCACTGGGTGCAAGAAGGGGAGTGAGATCACCATCAAGTCCTCTGCTGCAATTTCAGAAGACTTTGTATGGAGGTGTTTCCTGTAATTTCTTTTTATTTGACTATTTTATTTGATGAATTTCTTATTGTTTTGAGGTGGAAGTGGTGGTGGTGGGGGTGATTATTTTGATGTTGTCACTCAGTCTGTCACACAATCGGAAATATCCCTGAGAGATGCTGACTTTCAAAGAATGTAAGGGAGGTCAGAAAGTTTACTTATAATTACATGATATATGTGTAAGAGTCTTTTATGAAGAACAAACATTTGACTTCCCAATTGTTGAGAAATAAATATTTATTTAAAAAGGAATTAAAAAGCTTCACTAATATTTTTGGAGAGGTACAATGAAATAAGAAAAGGGATGTGAGAAAAAATGTTATTGGGATACTCATAGAAAGTCTTACTCCATCCACATCTTGCTCCTCTGTTGACAATAAAGGTAGAAGTGGCAAGATAATGATTCACAGAGTGAGACAGAAAATCTTAATGTTCTCATATCTCATACCAAACTGTAATTTCACAGGGTGCCTCCATATTTTAAAAAATATTTACAATTTTTAGTATTTTCATTTTATAATTTTTACATATTGAAAGATACTTAATGGAAGTATTTTAATGCACTTTTAAAATTACTTACAATTTTATTTATGAACTTGCCCTGGTATCTATGGTTGAGGTGAACAAATTCTCCTGATCCTTCCTGTTGTCCATTTATCCAAGTACCAATATACTTAGAGCCAGTCTCAGCATAGAGATATGTGCCTTGCCCCTGCCTGTTTAAGATTGAAAAGATTTTAATTTTGTATAGGTTAAAATTTAAAGAATTTTTAAAAAATTAATTGGGAAATAAAGTTTTACAGATTATAAAGAAAAAAGCCAAGAAGAAGCCAAGTTCCAAGGTGTAGAGAAAAAGAGCAAAGTATTAGGAATCAAATGATTTGGGAGTAATTTCCTGGCTCTATTATTTATTGCGTGGCCTTGGGCGAATCACTTTAGATTTAAAGCTCAAAGGGACCTTGTTGATCGCCTGGTCCAACCTCTTCATTTTGCATCTATGTTATATATGAGCAGTAGGCTGTGGGCCTCAATTTCCTAATCTACACAGTAAGTGGGTTAGACTAGATCAAAGATGTCAAACTCTGGCCACATAAGACCAGAAGAACTCCAGTGTGGGGTAGGAATCAGATTCAAATGTAATTGGGAAATGTTTAACAAAAAAATCAATAAAAATATAACTCAGCAGAGATAATGGTAATTGGTTGTTTTCAAGGTCAGTATGGGACCTGCAGGGATCCATTTCTGTTTGAGTTTTATACCACTGAACCACGTAATATCTAAAAGTCCCTTGTAATTCTAAATAAAAACAAAACTATGGAATAGCTGGTAACCTTTTGTTGGAGGCTTAGAAATGTCCTTGAATCTCAGAGTTGGAAAGAACTCTAAGATGCCATCTAAACCAAGAGCTGGTCAAGAAAATCTTCTACGAAATATCCACTACACCCCAAAGTGGCCTGGTTCCCTTTAGACAGCTCTAATTATTAGGAAGCCTTTCTTTGTATCAAGATTTGGATCTGCCTTTGAAATATCCACTTCCTAGTCAGAGTTGTGCCTTCTGGGACCAAGAGGACAAGCCTAATCTCTCTTGCAAATATTTTACAAATATTTGAAGACAATTACTAACAGTTCAGAGTCCTATGCTCTGCAGCATGAATATCCCTCATTTCTGTCAATGTTCCTCATAGAGCATGATTTCAAGGCACTGTGGCCACACTGCTTTGATCATTTCTCCAGCTTATTGACATCCTTCCTAAAATGAGGGAACCCAGAATTAATGCTTATTAATCCAGAATTAATCCAAATGTGGTCTCACCAAGGAAGAATACAACAAGACTATCTCTTCCCTAACGTTAGCTAGGTACTGTGACTCTCTTAAAATAGCCTCACACTGAATTAGCTTGTTTGTCACACTCAATACTATCTAATGTCTATTCTAGCTTTAAATCCAAGTAAAACTATAAATAGCTTGATGGCCTTCCTGGTGTAATGACAATTTCGATTTGAAGATCTTTCCCACTCATTAATAGGTCATGTGACCTGCTTATGTCAGAGGAAGCCTAAGTCACATGTGGTGGGAGGAGCTTGCTGAAAGGAAAAGGAAAGTATGTCACAGGAAATGCTGAGAGAGCCATTAGAGCTGAGGCAAAGAGCAGACGTGTGGTATGCTGTGAGCATACTTGTGGGAAGGCCCCAGCAGGAGGGCAGATGGTTTTGGGATGGCATGGCTCCATGCTGTGATATTGTGTATTGAATTCTTTGCTGCTGCGATGGATTGGGCTTATTGGTTATGGGAGCTGGTTCTCTGGTGTCTGAATAAATGTTTTACTTCTTCTACCTTCTATGTGGAGAGTTTCTTATATTTTGCGATATGGAACCACATAGGTATTTTGACAATTATCATCTACATTGTGATTATTGCCTTGCTGACACAAATAAATATTGATAAACTTAGTAAAACCCTTACTGAACTTGTAGTTCATTAAAATTGTCAGATGTTTTTCAGATGAATTATTTATCTAGTCATGTTTCCCTCATCTTGTACTTGTGAAGTTAGTTTTTGAAACAAACTGTAAGATGTGATTCAACTCTATTTTTAAATTTCATCTTATGAGAAATAGCATTGTAATGGATAACATCCTAGACCTTGTGTCTGGAAGACATGGGATTAAATTCTGTCACATTTACTAGTTGGATGAAAATAGAAAAGTCTCTTAACCTCTCAGCGTCAGAAAATTTAAAAAAAAATGATCAATTATAGACACGTTGTAGTCTGTATCAGTAAATAAAATTCTACACTAAAGAAATTATAGGTCCTTGACATAGGTTTCATTTTATCAAACTGGGTCCAACATTCTAGCCTTTCAAGTTTATCTTAGATTTTTCTGCATTAGTTGGTTAACTTTTACTCCTAGTTTTATGGTACCTGAAAATTTAACATGATGCTATTTATTCCTCTATTTAAGTCATTGATAAAAATATTAAACAAATTATGCCCCCTAGTTTCCTTCAAATCCCAACTAAAATTTCATCTTCTACAGGAAGTCTTTCCTGATCCCTCTTAATTTTAGCACTATTTTTCAACTGATTATCTCCAATTTATTCTGCATTATCTTCATTGGACATAGTTGTTTGCATGCTCTGTCCATCATTAGTCTGTGAGTTCCTTCAGAGCAGGGACAGTCTTTTTCATTTCTTCATATTCCTAGGACATAGCACAGTTCTTGGCACAAAGTAAGTGCTTAATAAATAACAAGGACAAGGACAGATTCCTAGAGTATTGTAATAGAGCCATTCATCCAACTTGACATTAACTTTTGTTTTATTGTTTCTTGATGTCTCATGGAATCATTAGCTTCCACTTGACCAGTTCCAATTTATAAGGAGTTATTTTCTTCAGTGAGGTTTTGTAGCTCTTTTACCAAGCTATTAATTCTCTTTTCGTAATTTTCTTTATTGCTCTCATTTCTTTTCCCAAGTTCCCCCTATCATTCTGATTTGATCTTTAAAATAATTTTTTGCTCTTTTTAAAAACCTCTTCCTTTAGCTTTTCTAGGGATTTTTGTTGGGCTTGTGTTCAATCTGCATTTTTCTTGAGGCTTTGCTTGTAGATGTTTTCAAGTCATTGTTTGTGTCTTGAGCTTGCTGTCACTATAGAAGATTTTTATGGTCAGATTCTTTTTTTGTTGTTTTCTCTTTTGTCCAGCCTATTTCTTGACTTTATGTTAGAGTTGAGCTCTGCTCACCTGTGAGATGGATAGTTGGCCTGAGTTTCTGCAGGGGAGCCTATAGGTTTTCAGTGGCTCCAAGGTGGTGTGATGCATGGAGAGATCTGGTCACTGCCCTCCTGCTCTGCACTTTGGTCCTTAACCAGGTAGGGATCCTGCTCCCTCGTGAATGTGGCCATTCCTCTCTGCCCCAGAATTGCTACCCATGACTGGGTAAGAGGCTACATATCTACCATATGGTGCAAGGTCTTATGCCCAGGGCTAGCACAGGAGTCTCCTGGAATCTCTTTCTGACCAGCTTTTCAGTCACCTTACCATTCCTGTGCATTGGGCATGCCCAGTATTCCTGTGGTTGATGCTACAGCTTCCACCTTCAAGGCCCTCAGCTAGTGCCACTTCTATACCCACTCTAGTATCTGCAGACCTCTCTATATCAGCTGCCCTGGGCCAGAACAGTGATTTATTCTAACTTTTTGTTGGTTTTTTTGCTCAGAATTTGATTTGACATTTTCTGTGCTCATCTCATAGGAGAGTTTCTGGAAGAAGTGTGGCAGTTATGACCCTTCAATCTATCATCTTGACTCTACCCTCAATTTGACATTAACTTTTAAAAATTAATCTTTGATTATAGTCATCCAAGTCATTCCAAATCCAGTAAATAAATTAATTTCTAGCCTAAATCCACAAGAACAATACAGGAGGCTTTGTCAAATATTTTGCTAAAATACAGATAATCTACAACATATCTACAAAAATTCCAGATATACCAGTCTAGATTACAATTTTTTTTGATCCAGAAAGAGTAGAATTGGAAAGACTCCTGCCAATCCTAAGTAAAAATCTCTACTCTTTCTGCTTTTGTTTTAGTATGCCTTTTTCAAGGAGTCATTGATTTCTGTTTGGACCATTCTAACTTCTGAGGAAGCTGTGACTTTGGCAAGGTTTTGCACCTCCTATACCAAGCCATTTATTATCTTTCTATTCTTTCCTCTAAAGCTTTCATTACATTTTAAATTCCTTTCCCTAGAGCATTCATGTAATTTGTAATGTTATTTTTAAACTCTTGCATTGTTTCTTCCAGGGATTTCGCTAAAGCTTGTGGCAAAGCACTCTTTTTATTTGAGACTTTGCTTATAGATGTTGTGAATTTTTTCCTGAATTTTTATTTCATACGTTCCTGGATGACCTTTTTATGGTCAGTGCCTTCTTCTGTTTACTAATTTTTCTAGCCTTACTTCCTTAATGAGGACTTTGTGTCAGGGCAACTGTGAATTCCTCTGGAAGGAATACTGGGGCTTTGTTTGGTCCCAATCTATGCTATCTGGGGTCTTGCAACTGCTTCCTCTGGGTGTGGAGTGCAGTGTTCTTCAGGGACCTCAGTTAGTGCAAGCCAGCAAAATAAAGACATTCAGTTCCTTAAGTGATCTTATCTGGGGCATGGTCTGATTGCTGTCCTCCTGGTATGAGCTGTGCCAGACAAGGATCAGATAGTTGAAGGCTCTAGGTATCCCTGATCCAAACTCTAATTACAATGCTACTAAGCACACAACTTTAAGATCTATGCTCTACATGCTGGAAGGCTTCTCTGTCCATTGCTTGTAGGCTAGGCTTCTATGACTGAAGCGTTTTGCTACTGTTTTTAAATTTCTGGTTCAATATCTCTCTCTCTCTCTCTCTCTCTCTCTCTCTCTCTCTCTCTCTCTCTCTCTTTCTCTCTCTTCCTCCCTCCTTCCCTCCCAGGAACAAGCCCAGGAAGTCCAATTGTTTGATTCATCTGTACCCTGTAAGAAGCATGGCCAACTAAGCAACCTATCACAAAAGGAGGAATCTTCTAGGACTCATCTCGAAAAGGTTTGAACTCCACGATATAGATTCTGTGAGTTGATCATTGGATACATCCCACATTCCACTTTTGCAACAAAAACACCTTCTTCTTTCTATTAAGATCATTGTGCAACTGGTCTTGCATTTTTTGTGCAACAGAGAGCCACCAAAACTAAATTTCTCTGGATGTTTCCCTATTGTATATCTCTAAAATTCCATGTGTCTATATATCATCAATTTCCCAAGGCCCCCATGGCCCTGTTAGCAATCACAGAGACTTATCAAGAATTTGAGAACACTTTCCATTTTCTGGTGATTTACAGATTCTTCACATCTCTCTCAAAGTATTGATAGCTTATCATCAGATGCTGTCAGTATCCTTGTCTCTGTGGTACTGCTTACATTAGGAGTCTTCTGTGTGGCTCTAGGTGCTTTGATAGACATTAATACTTTAGGCGTACATATGCATATTATAAATATCAACCACCATACTTGTAATGGATTCAAGAATACAACTCACAGCTAAAACCTTCCATGTGTTGTCTCCCCAATTAAAATGTTAGTTCCTTCAGATCAGAGACTATCTGTATCCCCAGGACCTAGCACAATGCTTTGCATGTATTAAGTATTTAATAAATGCTTCAGTCATTTGGGTATCAGTACTGGCAAACAAAATCTCAACAGAACTGTTCAGACATGAAAAAGAAACACACCAGAAAATACACTGTTCAATACCAGTCTAAACAAAAGAGAAAAATTTCTAATTTTTTATAGTGGATCCCTACAAAAGTATGTTATTCAAATAGGAGAGCTACAGATAGAAAATCTCTCCAGGGGACCTGCAAATGTGAAGGACATCTAAATATATTTCAGATGAAACACACAGTAAAAATCCTCTTCTATCACTCCCTCAACTTGGTTTGGCATGATGTGGGTCCAGAGAGAGATGGCTGCTACTTTGGGTTCCAGGACTAAACTTGTGGATGGCTACTCCAAGTATAATAGCTTCTGAGCTCTCACAATGATCTTCCCATTTGCAATCAGAAAGTACACAATTAACTTTTACCAAGGGGATTTACTAAGACAGCATATTAAGAAAATTTGATGTAAAAAAAAAAACACATTCCCACATAAGTCTGAAGTATACTCTCCCACAAATGTACACAGTATCATGGGAAGAGTAAGTTCAGACTTAGTGTAAAATGGTAGGCAGGAACACACATAAGATTCATATATGACAAAGAGTAATTCTAACTCTTGTTATTTCATGAACCTGAAGTCCTTGGTTTCTAGAGTCTTCATGCAGTCACATTTCAGTGCAGTGTTTCTGCCTGGTAGGTCGCTCCATGTGTTGCTCACAGGACGTGGCATCTGTGATGGACAGGTCTATCTGCTGGGCTTGCTCCTCATGGACCACTGTAACTTTCAATACCTCCAGCTTCAGGATCAGCAGCAACCCTTGCTGATCCTTGGCTCCCTCTGCTGCTTGCCATCTCCCAGGAAGAACTTGAGAAAATAGAGGTTCAGTCTTTCCTTTTACAACTCTGTGGTTCAAGCTGGGTCCCCTTAGTGAAAAACTTCACCCTAACTTATGACCACAATTTTATAAATCTTCAGCTATAACCAAAAAATTAATGGTCATTTACCCAATAATAACCAAATGGCTCTAGTGTTTCTCCAATCAGCCTATGCAAATGAGTGGCTTATGAAAAGATGGTGAGGCAATCTATGAAATTTCGTTATCTCTGCTGGCCTTTTCCTATACCAGTGCACTACTGAAAATCTCAGATTCATTAAAAGATGTAGACTCGCACCCTTACATCTCATTGTTTCTGTCCTTACCCCTTATGGCCTTTATCTGAGGTCTGAAAGAGGTATACTCTCATGGAGGCAATTTCCACAACACTGTTTCTTGAGGAATAAGAGCACATGCCCATATCAATGGGTGATGCTACAAAAAAAAGGAGCCTAAAGACCAACAAAGAGAAGGTGCCCACCCCAGGGCCATTTTCTCTGCCCACAGTGATGTGGGTACACACGAAGGATGTGAGAATTTAAAAGTAGAGGACCTGATCCTGCTAACAAAGGAACTTCAAAGTCAGTAAAGAGAGCTATCTATACAGACTAAACCAATTCTTGGGTATGTTTAAGAAATCATTCTTTACCCTTTCACTTGTGCCTCTCAGAGAGTTACAACTAGAGGGTGAGATTTTTCTCTCTTTTCTCCCTCCCCATGATGGCAATGAATGAATGAATTACAAGGCATTTTTAAAGCTCTGTGCTAAGGGCTGGGGATGGAAATGCAAAAGCAAAAAAACAGTGCCTGACCTCAGAGAACTTACATTCTAAGAGGATACAGTACATAAAGGAAAGCGATGGCCCTGAAGAGATATTTTCGTTTTGAAGAGTACAGGACTAGTGAGCAGAGCCTTAGGAGAGTAGAATGCTACATGTTTTTCCAGATAAATAAAAGAATTGATTTAATAATAGATTCAGAATTAGGAGTGGCACAAAGGGCACAACTGAAAAGTGAAGACATACACAGAATAAAAGCAAAAACAAAACTTTACAACATAGAAAATCATAAACAAGGAAACCACATTTTGCTGAAAGGAGCCATAAACCAAACCAATATTAATAGTAAACTCATACTGCTCCAAATGCTTTAGGATCTAAATTTAGGATCAAATCAAAATAGTTACCAATGAGAGAGGCACCAACATCTGGGTTGTAGAAGCCAGGGGCTCCAGCAGCTACCCAGAGTCTCATCTGGTCAAATCACAGTGAGTGAGAGCCCCAAAACAAAACACCAACCTCAGAGCTCTTATACCCTGTTCAGGGACCTGAGGGCTCAGAGCCTACTTAGCAAAAAGGTGTGGGGCCTGGGGCCTGGGGCTTTCTTGTTTCTTAAGCAGGTCAAAGACTCTTGATTCAATCAAAGAAACAAAAGACAACAAAAAGTCCACTTTGCTTGCCATTACATTTGAAAGGCAAGACTCATCAAAGGTATTTGATTATCTTAGCATTCTAAAAGAGAAAACAAAAAATTCCCACCTTAATTACCATAACATGAGCACAGCAATATTACAAATAAATAGCATAATTTACAGCCCCTAACACAATAAAAACAGCAATCAGTTTAGAGTACAAATAAAAGATATAGACCCAAATGGAGACTTAAGAACAAAATCCTAAATAACAACTTGCCAAAGAACTAATCACTGAAACAATTTGTAATTTTCTGAAAGAAAATTATAAAGATGAAGCAACATGCTAAAATGTCTGGGATGCAGTTAAAGCAGTCCTCGAGGGAAAAAGTATATCACCAAAACATAAAAATGACAAAATGAAAAGAGAGAGGATTAACTGAACTACATACTTCTTAAATTTAGAAAAGCAGCAAACCCAAAATAAGCAGAGGAGATATTCAAAATTAGAGGGAAAAGAAAATAGAAAAACTGAAAACTAAAAATACTATAGAAATGACAAACAAAGCTAAAAGCTGGATCTTTGAAAAGACTAACAAAAATGATAAATATTTAGCCAGTCTCATTAAAAAGAAGGAAGAAAATCAAATCAACAAAATAGCAAAGGACCAAGTGAAATCACAACAAAGGCAGAACTGTGAGAATCTACGATGCAGTTATATGCTTTTCAAAAAAACTGAGTAAAAAAGAAATATAAGAATACTTTCAAAAATATGAAATATCCAAACTAACTGAATACCAAATAGAAATCTTAAATATTCCAATTTCAGAAAATGAAATAGAACTATCTGTACAGAAACTACCAAAGGGGAAAGGTTCAGGAGAGAAATTTGCTGGTCCTGATGGATTCACTAGAATTCTATCAAAATTTTAAAGAAAAATTAGGACCAATACTATCCAAATTATGCTCAAAAATTGAGGGGGTGAAAGGGTTCTAATAGACTCTTTTTGTGACACAAAAATAGTCCTGATACCTAAACTAGGGAAGCATAAAGCAGAGAAGGAAAACTAGAGACTGATATCATTAATGAATACTGATTCAAAAAATTTTAATAGATTCTTGTCAGACTACAATAATTCATCCATGAAATCATTCATTATGACAAAGTATGCAAGGGTGTTTCAACATTAGGAAAATAATCAATATAATTAATCACACTACAAACAAAAACATCTACATCCATGTATTATCTCAATAGATGTACAAAAAGCCTTTGAAAAAGTTTGTATACATACACATACACACACATATGTGTGTGTATACATATACATACATGCATGCATGCACATATATACATATACATACATATACACACATATATACATACACACACACATATACATATATATATATACACATCTGGGAAAAAATTTCTCAAATGAGTTCTTGCAACAAATAGAGGACACTTGAAATTTTTCCAATGCATGTGTGTGTATGCATATGTGTGTGTGTGTGTATACACACATATATACATATATATGTATATGTGTGTGTGTGTGTGTGTATGAGCTAAAACCCTTTAAAGTAAAGGCATAGAGAGACTTTTCTAATATCATAAAAGGTATCATATAAAACCAAAATCAAGCATTCTATGTAATGGAAATGCATTAACTTTCCCAATAAATATAGGAGTAAAGTAATGATGTCCCATCTCTCTAACATTATTTGAGAGAGTTCTAGAAATGCTAATAATAGCAATAAGACAAGAGAAAAAAATTAAAAATCAAAAGATAGGTACAGAAGAGACAAAACTATCCCTATTTGCTGATGACATGGTGTTTTACTTGGAAAATCCTGGAGAATCAGCAAAAATACTAATAAAGGCAATTAACAGCTTCAAAAAACATTGTAGGCTACAAAATAAGCCCATAAAAATAAAGAGCATTTTAATGTAATAACAAAATCCAAGAGGCAATACTACAAAGGGAAAATCCATTGAAAATTACTAGAAAATGCATAAAATATTTGGGACTAAGTCTACCAAAGCATACAAAATACTTGCATAGATTCAATTATCAAGTATTTCTTGAAGAAATATGGAACATCTTAAATAGGCCAAGGAATATTTGGTGCTCATGGCTAGGCCATGCCAATATTATGAAATCATTAACATTAAAAGTTGATTTGCAGTTTTAATGCTATGCCAATCAAACAATCTGAGGGATATTTTGTAGAACTTGATAATTAACAACAAAATTCATTTGGAGAAACGAAAGATCTAAACTATCAAGGAATAATGAAAAATATATAGAGATGAAGGGAAAATAGCAATTTCAGACCTCAAACTATATCATAAAGTAGCAGTCATAAAAATTATTTGATTTTGATTAAAAGTAGATCAGTGGAACAGACTGTACAAGGAAGAATAAAAAATAATGGACTATCCTATGTATTGCCAGGATCTATTGGAAAAATTTCAAATGCCCTCTACTTGTTGCAGGGACTCACTGGAGAAATTTTTGCCCAGATGTCAATATTTTGCAAGGATCCACTGGCGAAAATTATGGGCTGTCTATTAGATAAAGAATTTTCATATAGGATGGTGTGATTCTCATTTAAGGATAAAAGGCCACCCTCAGTTACTTCTTAGTTCCCAATTCCTGTTGGAAGAGACCTGAGTGTTCTGGGAGCTCATCTGAGACCAGATGTACCTTCTGAGAGGGCAAGGTCATTTTTTTCCCTTTTTTGTTCTCTTTTACTTTTCTAATTTTCTTTAGGTTGGAATACAGTCTGTTTCCTGGAGTTGGGAGTTTCCTCAGCAGGAGCTCAGAAGACAGCAGACCCTGGAGCCTCATCTCAAGGTATGAGATCCAGTTTTTCCCAAAAGTCCATAGCAGTACCCTAGGAATTTGTCCTAGCAGCTGGAGGAATTTATGAACATAAGCAATCAGTAAAATGGCAGGCATCAGATCAGCAACTGGCTGCATCCAATACAGAAGTGTCTGACAGTAGCGGGGCCATCTCCAGTTGTCTTGATCTGTATCTTGCCACTGGACCCAGTTGACTCCTGAGGAGAGAGTGAGGCTTGTAACTTTGCACAGTCCTGTGCAATTCACTTAAACCCAATTCACTTGCAAGTCAAGACATCAGCTTCCTGATGTTATTGGTCCTTTTTAAGAACAAATGACAAACAATAATCTGTGGGTAGTAGTAGCTGCTCTACTGAGGACCCTACTGGCCAGGTCCAGTTGGGCAATGCAGCTCCCTCCTTCCCTCCTTCCCTTCCTTCCTTCCTACCTTCCTCCTCTCCCTCCCTCCTCTCCCTTTTCTCTTTCCTCTCCCTCCTCTCCCTGTAGTTCACCTGGGCTGTATGTGGTAGCCAAGCTTCCTAGTTTTCCTACTTGTTTTGTTACCCAGGTTCTAAGTTCAGTTTTTCCTACATTGCTGAATGTGTATAAGCGATGTGAGCACTCCCCAAATTCTGGCACCTGAAGCAAAGCACTGATCACACTGACCTAATTATATGTCCATTTAATCCAGACCTAGCATTCTATTCCTACACCATGCTGCACCTATATTCTTCTTTCCTCATACATCTCCTCATTTTCCATCCAGCTGCATTCATTTTGGATTTGATCTCTCTAACTGCATTCATTTTAGATTTCTTTTATTTCTCTACCATGCCCCCATGCCAGGTCCCGACCCTTCTACCTCTCCATTTCAGTTTTCTTTTGTGTATAATCCTTTTTCGCTAGACTGTAGGCTCCTTAAGCGCAGGGCCTTTCTTTTTCACATTTATATCCCAGCACTTAGCATAGTGCCTGGTACATTAGTAGGTGCTTAATAAATATTTATTAACTAACTGACTGAGTCTTCTGTGCCCAATGGATAATGAGAGTAGTATGTACATGCTACCTTCTCCAGTTGTATGATGAAAACTTCTCCCACATAAACCTGTGGAAAGATGCCTTAATAAGTTACCATGAACCTGGTTTTCTGATAGAGTTACCACAGATTTATACTGAAGTGAATATTTTCCACAATGCTTTATTTTTAATTCAAGTACAATTTGAAATTAGTTTTGTAAATTTTATTATTCTAAATTTTCTTTCTTAATAAGAGTAATCAATCTAAAGATGTATCAGGATCTTTTGTTTGTCTAAATAAAAATATAAGCCTAAAGAAACAGTGAAAAACAAACCTTTGGTGAGCAAACCATTCTCCAGTATATGTATCATTATTTACATAGTAATAAACTCCATGGCCATGTCTTTGGTCATCTGCCCAGTCTCCTAAAATTAAAAATTCAAAAACAATGCCAGCATAAGCAATCCAATTTAAACTGTCTTTGAATGCTTATAAATTACTATGGTATTTACACACACATACACACACACACACACGCACGCACACACACATACACACATGGAGGAAGTACCCTCAGAAAGTGAAATAAGGGTACTTTTAAAAAGTTTTATTGATGCTTTTTATTTTTACACCATGGTCTATTCTTAATAAAACTCCATCCAAAAAACCCTCTTTTGTAACAGAAATTCGACTCTGGCAAAAAAAAAAAAACAACAACCAAAAAAATACCTTGAAGGAAAGACCTGACCAATGCACAGATAGTGACCTTGACTCCTAAATCTAAGCCTCTTGCCTTTAAGAAAAAAAAAATGTATAGGGAGAAGATGTAAGAAATTAGAGATAGAAGAGTTTTACAAGGAAGAATGAAGAGATATGAGTGCAAACACAAGGAGAAGGACAGCTTCCAAGAGATATATAAGCCATAATTTAAAAGACCTGGACTGACTCTGCACTGTAGCATGATGGCACCAGGAATTCTCAACTCCTGGGCAACAAGAGCCAACCAAGGGATAGGGCAGATATAGTGACCTCAGTCACATAGTGAATTCTCTTTTCCAAATAACTGGGTGTGTAGGCTTGCTTGTGTCTTGTATGCCTTTTAATAGATTTTTGTTTGATATTTTGTTTCTACATCACCTAGATTTACTCCTATATCCCATCTTCTCCCCCCTTGCAGAAAGCAATCCTTTATGGAAGGAAGGTAAGAAGGAAGGAAGGGAGGAAGGAACAGAGAAAGGAAGGAAGGAAAGGAGGGAGGGAGGGAGGAAGGAAAGAAGGAAACTTTTTTTAAATTAATTTATTTATTTTTAGTTTACCACACACTGTTCTACATAATTTTGAGTTCCAGATTTTCTCCCCTCCCTCCCCTCTCCCTTCCCAAAACGGCATGGAATCTTATATAACTACCATGTATAACTTTGCATTGAATTAATTTATACACTAGTCAAGTTGTGGAGAAGAATTATGACCAATGGAATGAATCATGAGAAAGAAGAAACAGAACCAAAAAAAAAAAAAACAACCCAAAAACAAAAGAGAAGCAAAAAAGGCGAGCATGTAGTGCGCCTCAATCTGTATTCAAACTTCACAGTTCTTTCTCTGGATGAAGAGAGCATTCTCCATCGCGAGTCCCCTGGAGCTGTCCTTGCACCTTGTGTTGCTGAGAAGAGCGAAGTATGTCAGGGTTGGTCCTCACAGAATCTATATATCTGTGGCTGTGCACAGCGTTCTCCTGGCTCTGCTCCGCTCACTCAGCATTATGTCGTGTAGGTTTTTCCAGGTTGTTACGAAGTCTGCATCATCCCCATTTCTTATGGCACAATAGTATTCCATCACCTTCATATACCACAGCTTGTTCAACCATTCCCCAATTGATGGGCATCCCTTTGATTTCCAATTCTTGGCTACCACAAAAAGAGCCGCTATAAATATCCTCGTACATATGGGTCCTTTTCCCGCTTGTGTGATTTCTTTGGGATACAACCCTAGAAGTGGTGTTGCTGGGTCAAAGGATATGAACATTTTTATAGCCCTTTGGGCATAGTTCCAAATTGCTCTCCAAAATGGCTGGATCAGCTCACAACTCCACCAGCAATGTAACAATGTTCCAATTTTACCACATCCTTTCCAGCATTTATCATTTTCCTGTTTTGTTATTTTAGCCAATCTGACAGGAGAGATGTGGTATCTAAGAGTTGTTTTGATTTGCATTTCTCTAATCAGTAGTGATCCAGAGCATTTTTTCATATGCCTATAGATAGCTTTAATTTCTTCCTCCGTAAACTGCCTGTTCATATCCTTTGACCATTTCTCAGTTGGGGAATGGCTTATATTCCTATATATTTGGCTCAGTTCCCTGTATATTTTAGAAATGAGGCCTTTATCAGAGATACTAGTTGCAAAGATTTTCTCCCAATTTTCTGCTTCCCTCCTAATTTTTTGTTGCATTGGCTTTTTTTGTACAAAAACATTTCAATTTGACATAATCAAAATTATCCATTTTGCATTTTATAATGCTCTCTATCTCTTGTTGGGTCATGAATTCTTTACTTTTCCATAAATGTGATAAGTAAACTATTCCTTGCTTTCCCAAATTACTTATAGTATCAGCTTTTACTCCTAAATCATGAACCCATTTTGACTTTATTTTGGTATATGGTGTGAGATATTGGTCTATGCCCAGTTTTTGCCCTAGGAAGGAAACTTTTAAAGGAAAAAAGAGGAACAGGAGAAAATAGTCCACAATAACCAATAACTATATTAGAAAATCTGGCATTACATGCAATGTTCCGCACCTGTGGGAACACACCTACCCTTGCAAAGAGGTGGAGGGCAAGGGGATAGGAGGAGATACTTTCTTATATCTCTTCTTTGGGGCCAGGATAGTAATTTAAAATTGTGCAACAGTTATTTTTTGCTTCTTCATGTTTATTTTTTTTTCCATTTACCTTGTTGTAGTAACTGTGTGCATTTCTTTCCTGGCTCTGCTTACTTCACTTTGCATCAGTTCATGCACATTTTTCTGTGCTCCTCTGTATTAACCATATTCTTTATTTTTTATAGCAGAGTACTATTTCATTACATTTATACAATACAATTTATTTAATCATTCATTAATCAATAGGATTCTATCTTTTTTCAAATTCTTCACTACCACTATTACTACATGTATTACTATAAACACTTTGGCATATATGGAGTTTTCCTTCTTGTCAATAATCCCCATACCTATTAGTGGAATCTCTAGGTCACAGAGTATGGACACTTCAGTGGCTTTATTTACATACTCTAATTCCTAATTGTTTTCTAGAATAGTTGTACTGATTTATAGCTCTAGCACCAATGCATTAGTATGCTTGTCTTTCCCCAACTCCTCCATCATTGACTAGTCCCATCTCCTCAGTGTGAGATAAAACTTCAAGGTTGCTTTAATTTACATTTCTCTTATTAGTAATTTGGGGCAGCTTTTCATATGGTGGTTAAGAGTTTTCAGTTCTTCTTTTGATAACTGTTCATTTCCTTGGACCACCTATCTATTCAGGAATGGCTTTTGATACATGTTTCTGTTATATAATGTTAAGTAGTGAGTGGATTTTATTTAATAACAACAAATAGAGAGAGGCTAAGAAAGAGTGCAGCTTTTATCCTATCCTTGTTTGGTTTGGACTGAACTTGGAGGAAAATTTAGAACAATTCAGCAAAGGGGACAGACCAATATGAGACAGTAAAAGCCTGACAATGAATTCAGAATTCAGATACCTCTGTAAATGCAACTTTAAACTGGCACACACAAAAAAGTAAGCTTTGAAAGGGGTAAAGTGCAAGAATTTGTCTTTTCACTTTCCATGAACTTGGTGGTGGCCATTTGTAGGGGGGCGGGGGCATGAAGCCAAGATGGCAGCTAGAAAGCAGGGACTTGCCTAAAGTTCTCCCCATGTCCCTCCAAACACCTATAAAAATGGCTCTGAACAAATTCTAAAACTGCAGAACCCACAAAACAGCAGAGGGAAGCAGGGCTCCAGCCCAGGACAGCCTGGATGGTCTCTGGGTGAGGTCTATAGCACGGAACTGGGACCAGAGTGGAGCAGAGCCTAGAGTGGGCTGCGCCCAGACAAGCCAGAACAGGAGCCGGGTAGAACAGGCCGTAGCGCCCTGAATCAGTGAGCTATGGCAGATACCAGACTTCTAACCCACAAACACCTAAGACAACAGAGCAGGTTAGTGGGAAAAAACTGCTGGGACAGAATGAAAGGAGTTCACAGTTCGGCCACAGCCCTGGTAGCAGCAGAGGAGGTGCAGCTCTGAGGCTGCTTCCAGAACTACAGCTACAGTTGCTTCCAGCCCCAGGCCCACTTGGTGGGAGGAATTAAGTGGCAGATCAGAGCAGGAGTGCAGAGCCTGCTTGGATCTCAGTCATGGTCCAGGTTGGCAGTTCTTAGGGGAGGAGGAGTGCTACTGTGGCAGGGCTTGCTGTGTAGAAATAACTCTGAAAACAGCAGCACAGCCCCTCAAGCTTGGTACAAAGTACTCTTTGCTCTACAAGCAGTCATACCCCAACAAAAAGCTCAAGGGTCAAGTAAGTTGGCTGGGAACATGAACAGGCAGCGAAAACAGGCTCAGATTCAGATCTAGACTTTGGATTCTTTCTTTGGTGACAAAGAAGACCAAAACATAGAGCCAGAAGAAGTCAACAAAGTCAAAGAGCCTACATCAAAAGCCTCCAAGAAAAACATGAACTGGTCTCAGGCCATGGAAGAGCTCAAAAAGAATTTGGAAAAGCAAGTTAGAGAAGCAGAGGAAAAATTGGGAAGAGAAATAAGAATGATGTGAGAAAACCATGAAAAACAAGTCAATGACTTGCTAAAGGAGACCCAAAAAAATACTGAAGAAAATAACATCTTAAAAAATAGACTAACTCAAATGGTAAAAGAGCTCCAAAAAGTCAATGAGGAGAAGAATGCCTTGAAAGGCAGAATTAGCCAAATGGAAAAGGAGGTCCAAAAGACCACTGAAGAAAATACTACCTTGAAAATTAGATTGGAGCAAGTAGAAGCTAGTGACTTGATGAGAAATCAAGATATTATAAAACAGAACTAAAGGAATGAAAAAGTGGAAGACAATGTAAAATATCTCATTGGAAAAACCACTGACCTGGAAAATAGATCCAGGAGAGATAATTTAAAAATTCTTGGACTACCTGAAAGCCGTGATCAAAAAAAGAGCCTAGATATCATCTTTCAAGAAATTATCAAGGAGAACTGCCCTGATATTCTAGACCCAGAGGGTAAAATGGAAATTGAAAGAATCCACAGATCGCATCCTGAAAAAGATCCCAAAAAGAAAACTCCTAGGAATATTGTCACCAAATTCCAGAGCTCCCAGATAAAGGAGAAAATACTACAAGCAGCCAGAAAGAAACAATTTGAGTATTGTGGAAACACAATCAGAATAATCCAAGATCTAGCAGCTTCTACACTAAGGGATGGAAGGGCTTGGAATATGATATTCTGGAGGTCAGTGGAGCTAGGATTAAAGCCAAGAATCACCTACCCAGCAAAACTGAGCATCATGCTCCAAGGCAAAATAAGGATTTTCAATAAAATAGAGGACTTTCCAGCTTCCTCAGTGAAAAGACGAGAGCTGAATAGAAAATTTGACTTTCAAACACAAGAATCAAGAGAAGCATGAAAAGGTAAACAAGAAAGAGAAATCCTAAGGGACTTACTAAAGTTGAACTGTTTTGTTTACATTCCGACCTGGAAAGATGATGTGTATAGTTCATGAGACCTTTCTCAGTATTAGGGCAGTTGAATGGAATGTACATATATATATATATATATATATATATATATAGACAGAGGGCACAGGGTGAGTTGAATATGAAGGGATGATATCTAAAAAAATAAAATAAATTTAAGGGATGAGAGAGGAATATATTGAGAGAGGGAGAAAGGGAGAGATAGAATGAGGTAAATTATCTCACATAAAAGTGGCAAGAAAAAGTAGTTCTGTTGGAAGGGAAGAGGGGGCAGGTGAGGGGGAATGAGTGGATCTTGCTCTCATCGGATTTGACTTGAGGAACGAATAACATACACACTCAATTGGGTGTCTTACTCCACAGGAAAGTAAAGGGAAGGGGATAAAAAAGGGGGGATGATAGAAGGGAAGGCAGATGGGGGAGGAGGTAACCAAAAGCAAACACTTTTGAAAAGGGACAGGGTCAAGGAAGAAAATTGAATAATGGGGGACAGGATAGGATGGAAGGAAATATAGTTAGCCTTTCACAACATGAATATTGTGGAAGTGTTTTACATAGTGATACATGTGTGACCTATGTTGACCTTCCTAGGGAAGGTGGGTGGGAAGGGAAGAGAGGAGAGAATTTAGAACTCAAAGTTTTAAAAGCAGATGCTCAAAAAAAAAAGTTGTTTTTGCATGCAACTGGGAAACAAGATATATAGGGAATGGGGCATAGAAATCTATCCTGCCCTACAAGAACGTAAGGGGAAAGGGGAGGGGGGTAGGGGGAGTGGGGTGACAGAAGGGAGGGCTGACTGGGGAAAGAGGCAATCAGAATATATGCCATCTTGGATTGGGGGGAGGGCAGAAATGGGGATAAAATGTGTAACTCAAAATCTTGTGGAAATCAATGTTGAAAACTAAAATATTAAATAAAAATGATAAAATTCAAAAAACATAAATGCTTGTAACTTGAAAAATAAAAATAATATGCAAAAAGAAAGAAATGAGGGTGGTATAAAAATGAAAGATACCAATAAAAAATTTAAAGGGAAAAACATGTACTTATATAAGTATATATTATTCACACAAATGCACAAAGTGAATACAAGGCAGAGGTGGGAGGCATTAGCATGTTAGGGGTGGGGGTGGGGAGGGAGTCCCAAGAAAGGTCTTGTGTATGAGGCAGAGCTTGAGCTGAATTTCGAAGACAAGCCTTGGATTCCAGAACATGGAGATGAACAGGGCATACCTCCGAGGTATAGAAGGGGCACAGAGAGGGTAGGATGGAACAGTCTTTGTAAGAAACAGCCAGAAGACCACTTTGAAGGGGAGTGTCACATAATGAGGCTTGTGAACAGCTTTAAATACAAAATATGAGGCTTTGTATTTGATCCTGGGAGGAATGGAAAACCTGCAGCTTCTTGAGCAAGGGACAGACATGGTCACACCTATGCTTTGGAAACATTACCCTGGGGGACTGTGTTTAATTGAGAAGGATGCATTGAAAAGGAGGAAGACTTGAATAAAGGAGACCAATCAAGGGGGTACTGTAATAGTTTAGGCAAGTGAACAAAAGGGGATGGATAAGAAATTAGGAAGCAGGATCCACAAGATACAGTGATATGTGTGAGGAAGGAGATTGAGTTGTAAAGTTATTAGTTGTTGGGGCAGCTAGGTGGCCCAGCAAGTAGAGCTTCGGCCCTGGAGTCAGGAGGACCTGAGTTCAAATACAGCTTCAGACACTTGACACACTTACTAGCTGTGTGACCTTGGGCAAGTCACTTAACCCCAATTGCCTTGCCTTTCCCCCCTCAAAAAAAATTTTTTTGATTGTTAACATCAAGAAATGTTGAGAATTTCTCTAAGGCTGCAAACCTGCAGGACTGGGGGGAAAATGCCACCCTCAATAAAACAAGAGAATTAGGAAGAGGGGCAGGGTCGAGGGTCAAGAGAGTGAGCTATATTTTGGACATGTTGAGTTTAAAAATAGCATAGCTTTTTCCTTTCATGATTCTTGACATTCCCTCACCAACTAGTTCTTCGTGGGTCAAAATTACATTTAGAAAGTAATTTCCCTCATACTTTCTCTACCTTCTAAAATAAAGATGAAATTATCAGGAAGATAAAGAATTTACCAGATGCTTTTCTTACGGGAGAAAGAGAACTCCAGCATCAACAGCCTGTAGGATTCTCACACAGACTCTCTTTAAATCTATATCCTGCCTCAGTATCAGCTTTTGACACATTAGAAGCTCATCTTTCACTTCCTCCACACTGGCTTAGGATCAGCCTAAAATTCTTCCTACATTATGTCAATCACCTGATCAAAATCCTTCATTGGTTCCTCACTACCTACTAGATGAAGTCCCAAATTCCTTAGCTTGGCATTCAAGGGCCCAATCTAGCCCTATCTTTCTACCCTTTTCTCTGATTATTTCATAACATAATCACTCTGCTACAGCCAGACTGCTCTCCAAATATAATTTTAATATCTCCAACTAACCCTTTGCTCATGTCATTTCCCTCACTTGGTACTTGGTCCTTCTCTTTACCATTCTGAACACACAAACCCAAAATGAATTTTTAAAGCAATTATTATTTTTTGGTATTTATTAAATGTTATTTTATCTTGCCAGCTCTCCTTTTACATTTAAAGGTCCTGTCTCACTGGCTAGATCACGAAGTCCTTGAAGGAAGGAATTAAATTTTTATCCACTATCTCCCACAGTGGATATTGTTCATACTAACTATTCAATAAATTACTTTTGACTGACTGAACTGAAGAATTTGGAACTTCCCATGTATTTCAATGGTCACAGATAATCTCAGTCACCAGAAGAAAAACTGAACTGATTGTCTTATGTCAAAACAGTAATATATAAAAATACCATTTTACCTTCATATTTTGATCCATCTGGATAGATAAACAAGCCTTGACCATGTTTTTTATTTTGTTGGTATTCTCCAATGTATCGAGCACCACTCTTAAATCTGTAGGTCCCCTGAAATATATTGTTCTTGTCATTTCTAAGTCTAATTCAAAGAACACTTAAAAAAGTTAGATAACACATTCATTCCTACCTGACCATGTCTTTTACCAAATTCATAATGTCCATCATATATATCCCCATTAGGCAATATTGCTTTTCCTTTTCCATGTCGTTCACCTGCCTCATTGCGGTCTCCTTCATATTCCTTAAGAAAAGAGATAAGCAAAGTGAATTGATTTATGAAATGGATGAATTAGTAAAGAGTAAGCTATTAAAAAAGTATTTTAAAAATAGTGACTGTATAAAATATTAATAAGACTGGTAGAAGGAGCTTATGATGTATAATATCAGGGAGCTTCAGAAGCTTCTCTTATTCCCCAAACTATCTTTTTCATGTGCTAACTGATCTGAAATTTCTTTTAATTAATACAGGCTTTTTTATTCCACAATCAAAAATAAAGACTAAAGTGCACCCAGAGGTAACAATGCATTGCACTCACACTTAAGTATAGGTAACTCATATCAGATCCTTTCCTGAGAATAAGTGCACATGTGAATGAAGCGTAGTAATATAAGATTTTTGTTATATATATCATTTACTAAATGCATTTAACTGGTTTTCTTTTTTAATGTTTATTTTTTTCTCAATTACATGTAAACAAAAACATTTTAACATTTGTTTTTTAAAATTTTGAGTTCCAAATTCTCTCTCTCCCTTCCCTTCCCCCTCTTTCAGAAAGCAAACAATTAAATATAGATTATACATGTGCAATCATGCAAAACATTTCCACATTTAACTGGTTTTCTAAAAGCATTTAACTCGGTAGAACAAAAGACAGACTTGAAGATTTTACTCAGACAAGGGATCTCTCACACATATAAAACTTATATGACTCCATGCATAAAATGTATAGAAATTATAAATACACAACCACAGAGATAACTTTACTCAATCACCTACTTAGTTTCAGTGTTAAATAAGATACAAAACAAAAAGATCTATGGTTATCTAAGGTGTTGACCAATGTCATGGAAAATGAGAGGTGTAAGAGAGAAAAATACTTTGAATGTGGAGTCACAGAACTTGGATTTCACTCCCAGATCTGCTACTTATTCTATGACAAAAAAAAAAGATAAAATCACTCACTTTAAAAGATAAAATTGCACCAATCAAAGTAATACCTGGAGCACCATAAAACATGTTCTATGAAATCCACTGGAATGTGAAAGGGAATAGGCCGCCATCAACATATAGGAACAATGAGGAACCCCAAAGAACAGCGTTAAAAAAGTTAATATAACATAATGCATTATGTGCTGAACTTGGTGTCAGGAAGATCTAAGTTCAAGTCCCTCCTTTGACACCTACTAGTTGTTAAGTTGCATGCGGTGTTTGAGGACACCTCTGGTGTGAGTTTGGCTTGCTCATCCACCTTTAGTGTCTCACCTAAAAGAAGCTGTAGCAGGTGCTGCAGCCACACCCCAGTAAGCCATCTTGACAGACAGGTTAAGCCAGGTTGAGGGTAACTGACCCTGAAACCCTTCATTCAGTTAGGGTAGTACCTACCCCAAGCATGTGAATGAGTAGATGAGAACAACTTGTTCCAAAGGCCATGAAGGTGGCTGAAGCAGGTGCTATGGAGTGCTTAAAGCTTGGTCAGACATTGAAGACACCAATCATAAGGGGGTGGAGCCAAGATGGTGGCTTGAAAACAGGGACTCATTTGAGCTCTCCCAAATCCCTCCATACACCTGTAAAAATGACTCTAAACAAATTCTAGAGCTACAGAACCCACGAAATGACAGAGTGAAATAAGTCTTCAGCCTAAGACCCTGGGAAGGGTCTATCACACCGTGGTGGGAGCAGAGTGCAGCCCAGTTTGGGCCACACAGGAAGAGACCAGGCCAGAGTAGATGGAGTGGAGCAGGCCTCAAGGCCCCGAATCACTGAGCTCTGGCAGTTTCCAGACTTCTCAACCCACAAACACCAAAGACAACTGTTGGACCTGGGTGAGAGAAGTACGCAGTCCGGCCCCAGCCCTGAGGCAGTGGAGGTGGCTGCAGCTGCAGCTGTGGTGGGCACTTCCAGAGCTCCAGGCCCACAGACGGTGAGGGGAATCAGGTGGCTGATCAGAGTGGGAATGCAGGGATCTCTTTGCTGGCACTAAGGCAGCTTTTTCTTGCTTTGCCCTGCTTGGATCTGGGTCACAGTCCTAGCTGGCAGTTCTTGGAGGAGGAGGAGCACTGGTGTGATAGAGCTTGCAGTGACTGTGGAGAGGGAGTCCTCCTGGTAGTTACATGGCAGAAAGGAGTGCTTGCATTCACAGACCAGAGCACAGGCCAGGAGAGGAACATCATACAACCTCAGAATAGAAGTAGCTCTGAAAACAGAAGCATAAAACCCCTGAAACTTGAGACAAAGCACTCTTCACTCTGGAAGCAGTCGTACCCTGACAAAGAACTCAAAAGTCAATTAATGGGCTGGGAAAATGAGCAAGCAGTGTGAAAGGACTAGACTATAGAATCTTTCTTTGGTGACAAAGAAGATCAAAATATACAGCCAGAAGAAGTCAACAAAGTCAAAGAGCCTACGTCAAAAGCCTCCAAGAAAAACTTGAACTGCTCTCAAGCCATGGAAGAGCTCAAAAAGCATTGGGAAAATCAAGTAAGAGAAGTAGAGCAAAAACTGGGAAGAGAAATGAGAGTAATATAAGAAAATGATGAAAAAAGAATCAACAGCTTGCTAAAGCAGACCCAAAAAATTACTGAAGAAAATAACACCTTAAAAAATAGACTAACCCAAATGTTAAAAGAGCTCCAAAAAGCCAATGAGGAGAATGCCTTAAAAGGCAGAATTAGCCAAATGGAAAAGGAGGTCCAAAAGACCACTGAAGAAAATACCACCTTAAAAATTAGATTGGAGCAAGTGGAAGCTAGTGACTCTATGAGAAATCAAGATATTATAAAAAAGAACCAAAGGGATGAAAAAATGGAAGACAATGTGAAATATCTCATTGGAAAAACCACAGACCTGCAACATAGATCCAGAAGAAACAACTTAAAAATTATTAGACTACCTGAAAGCCATGATCAAAAAAAGAGCATAGACATCATCTTTCAAGAAATTATCAAGGAAAACTGCCCTGATATTCTAGAATCAGAGGGTAAAATAGAAATTGAAAGATTCCACCAATCTCCTCTTGAAAAAGGTCCCAAAAAGAAAACTCCTAGGAATATTGCAGCCAAATGTCAGAGTTCCCAGGTCAAGGAGAAAATATTGCAAGCAGCCAGAAAGAAACAATTTGAGTATTGTGGAAATACAATCAGGATAACACAAGATCTAGCAGCTTCTACATTAAGGGATTGAAGGGCTTGGAATATTCTGGAGGTCAGTGGAGCTAGGATTAAAACCAAGAATCACCTACCAGCAAAACTGAGTATAATACTTCAGGGCAAAATATGGATTTTCAATGAATTACAGGACTTTCAAGCATTCTTGATGAAAAAAACAAAGTTAAATAGAAAATTTGACTTTCAAATACAAGAATCAAGAGAAGCATGAAAAGGTCAACAGTAAAGAGAAATCATAAGGGACTTACTAAATTGAACTGTTTTGTTTACATTCCGACATGGAAAGATGATATTTGTAACTCATGAGACCTTTCTCAGCACTAGGATAGTTGAAGGGAATATACATATATATAGACAGAGGGCACAGGGTGAGTTGAATATGAAAGTATGATATCTAAAAAAATAAAATTAAGGGGTGAGAGAGGAAGATATTGGGAGAAGGAGAAAGGGAGAGATAGAATGAGGTAAATTATCTCACATAGAAGTGGCAAGAAAAAACTGTTATAATGGAAGGGAAGAGAGGGTAGGTGAAAGAGAATGAGTGAATCTTGCTCTTATCGGATTTGGCTTAGGGAGGAAATAACAGACACAATTGGGTATCTTACCCTATAGGAAAGTAGGAGGAAAGGGGGATGGGGAAAGGGGAATGATAGAAAGGGGGCAGACTTGGGGAGGAGATAGTCAAAAGCAAACACTTTTGAAAAGGGACAGGGTCAAAGGAGAAAATTGAATAAAGGGAGAAAGGATAGGATGGAGGGAAATATAGTCTTTCACAACATGACTATTTGGAAGTGTTTTGCATAACAATACATGTATAACCTATATTGAATTTATTGAATTGCTTGCCTTCTCAAGGAGCGGAGGTGTTGAGGGGAAAAGGGAGAGAATTTGAAACTCAAAGTTCTAAAAACAAATGTTAAAAAAAATTGTTTTACATGCAACTGGGAAATCAGATATACAGGCAATGGGGTATAGAAATCTATCTTGCCCTACAAGAAAATAAGAGGAAAAGGGATGGGGGTGGGGCAGGTGGAGTGGGTTGATAAAAGGGAGGGCAGACTGGAGAAAGGGGCAATCAGAAAACATGACATCTTGGGGTGGGTGGGGTAGAGATGGAGAGAAAATTTGTAACTCAAAATCTTGTGGAAATGAATGTTGAAAACTAAAAATAAATTTAAAAAGAAAGAATAGAAGACACCAATCATCCACAGCATCCCGGGCCAACACCCACTGTCTTGACTTTTGTCCTGCTGCTGGACTGTGATGACTCTGGAAGAAAGAGTGAGGTTGATGACTTTGTGCAACTCTGCCTTACTTAAATCCAATTCACACACAAGTCAAGACATCACCCCATAACGTGACTGGTCTGCTTCAAAAATGAAGGGCAAACAACAACAACCTAGTTGTTAAGTATTTGAGTCTCTGAGAATCTGAAATTTTTTTCATGTCTCAATAAAAATGAACATTTATATAAAAAGCATCAGAACCAAATCCTTAAGTTGTAATTGTGCCCTCTCCCAATGGTCTGTCTTGTCCAAAAGTCTTCCAAACTATTAGATAGAAGTATAGGTCATCTTCTACCTTCCTTCTAGGGTTAGATCAAAAACAGATAGAAATATTGTCTCCCAGCTGAAAAGTCCCTGGAACTTCCAACCGTGGCCTCTAGATTACAAAAATAAAACAAAAAAAACTGGTAAAGGACCACCTCTTCTTTACAACAATCTGAACTTACTTTCAACTTAAAAATTCTGATGCTTTAGAAAATATAAATAAAAATTAAGGACATATGAGGAGAGAAACATGGAAGCCTGGGTTTATAAGGATACACATTTTTTTAGTAAATGCACACTTTGCTTATACTTGAAGAACGAAAAGCTCCTAGATACTTGAACCTGTCAACAGCTAGTTTAGCACCTTTTGAATGTTATGAACATCTCTATCTAAAGATTATTCTATATCCATGGCTTAGTATCCATGATCCCACCATTCTCTGGAGGTGAGTCCTATCTCTATTCACCCTGCTACCAATCCAGGGAGTTGTGATGTTAGAGGCAGTTTCCAAATTGATGAGATCCCACATACATTTAAGGAGGGAACACCAACTGGGAGAGCTCCCAGGGCGCAGCTAACAACTTGGATTCTCTTTGAAGATGATCATCCGTAGAGACAAAGTGCCACTGGTCCCACCACCCATTAAGCATGAGAATTTCTATAATGTACTTTTAAAGGAGAAGCATGGAAAACAATGCTTAGTTTTTCTCCCCTCCAATCCAACCTACATATAGCTGAAAGATCACTAAAATACATCAATGTAGATGTTTCTTCCCATGATACAGAGCACAGCGTATTCATTCCTGCCCCTTTTTTGTGACCCATGTATGTGTCTTGCCATACAGGTGCCAAATGAGATTTGCCCAACGTGCTGAGGCCCTTCACAACCTTCTCTTGATGTTGAAAGCACTTCAATGGAGCACAAAAGTTGTCCATCCTTCAGTGTCACCAAGAGACTGAGCCATCTTTTTCTACCAGTAATGATTCCATTCTTTACTCTAGTTCTTCAGAATTCCTTGTGATGTGATGTAATTTACCACACCCACCATGCATATCTCTATTGCCCTTTGAATGATTTTCTTTGGAGATAAAAGAATGGCTGTACAGCCAGTGGAATATGGGTATTTTTTTTGGCAGGGCAAATTGGGGTTAAGTGACTTGCCCAAGGTCACACAGCTAGTATATATGTCAAGCGTCTGAGGCTGCATTTGAACTCAGGTCCTTCTGACTCCAGGGCCAGTGATCTACTCACTGCGCCACCTAGCTGCCCTAAATATGGGTATTTTTTAAATGGACTCTTCTTTCAAGGTTAAGTCAGGAGTCATTAAAAGTGCTTTGTTAGGCAAAGTAGCAGGAAGAATTACAGTGAGCCCCAAGCCTCCCCCCTCACACCCCCACTCCCGCAACTAACAAAACTCCTCCAAATAGATCTAGAATATGCACCAGACTGAATCTTGTTGGAGAAATCTAAGAAAAAGTCAGAATGAATATTATTTTTTATCCCAAGTCAAAATAGGAAGACAGAGGAGTTTGTGTACACTGGAAATAGGGTCTGACTAGGACCTCAAAGCATTCCAATAGGAAAGGCTGAATACTGGGAATGGGTACCATCTGGCTACTTTGTCACTCACTACTCAGTTCTGGATCACAGATTCGGGACAGACTGAGGAAAGAATCTTACCCAGGGTGGTTTTCAGAGGTAAGGAGCTGTAAGCAGGTCCTAGCCTGTGTACCAAGAGAGGAGAAGGTTCAGAAGCAAATGCCAGCAATGTGGCTTAGATCCCTGGAGTCAAGGAGGGTCTCAGTTTCAACTTCTAGCCCAATCTGAAGACTGCAGAGAGATAATCAGGGAAGGAAATCCCAGACCACAAGTTCCATCATGCTGAACCAACTGATTGACAGGGGCTGAGTCTAACAGAAGTCTACTGACCCAAACCCAGGTCAAGGACTTGCAAATACCAGACCAGGAAGGAAGCCATCAGACCTGCCCTGGATCAGACCATTTTGGGAACACTGAGAGTATGCAGGTCATCCAAGTGAGCTGGCCCTGAGATCCTGGAGTAACACAATACTCAGTACCACAATAAAGCAGTTACAAGCCAGACCTTCCCTCCAGAAATGTTCAGAACTTAGTCCTAATACCCAACAACAAAGTTGCGGGGGGGGGGGGGGGGGGAATCCTATGATAAAGAGCTATTATAGCGACAGGGACACCCAAGACATAAACCTGGGGAAATAGAATAATTCTCAAAATTCTTCAAACAAAGCCTCCAAGAACAACACAAATTTGACTAGAATTCCTGGAAGAAATGAAGCAAGAGTCTAAAGAGAATCAGTTTAAAAATTTTTTATAAATGAAATGAGAGTGCTAGAGGGGAGCAATGAAAATGAGAGATGTGAAAGAAAAAATTGGAAAGGGAATTAACAGCATGGCACAAGAGATACAAAACGTTGACCAAGCAACAAATTCCCTGAAAATTAGAATGGGCCAAATAAAAGCCAATGACTCAAGGAGACAACAAAAAAATTAAAGCAAAGTCAAAAGACTTAAAAAAAAGAAAAAAGCAAAAACAGCTGGCTTGGAAAACAAATCAAGGAGAAAAAAATTTAAGAATCATTGTACTACGTGAATGCTATTACCTAGATATCATATTTCAAGAAATCTTAAAAGAAGCTGCCCGGATTTCTTAAAACCAAAGAACAAAGTAGAAATTGAAAGAATCCACCAGTTACCTCCTGAGAGAAACCCCAAAAAGAAAACCCTCAGGAACATTTCAGACAAAATCCACAGTTGAAATCACACATGATTTAGCAGTCACCACTATGAAGGAATGGAGAGTTGGAAATACAACATTCCAGAAGGTAAAGCATATATTGGCTTAGCAACAAGAATAACTTACCAAACAAAACTGAATATAATTCTTCAGGGAAAAAAAAATGGATTTTTAATTAAATAGATGACTTCCAAAGTATTTCTGATGAAAAGATCAGAGCTTTGGAGAAACCTTAAAGTTTGAACACAGATGAGAAATACATAAAGGTAAACACAGATGGACAATGGTAAAGGACAAAACAAGGATAAATTGCTTACATTCTAATATGTGGAGATGATATCTGTGTCTCTTATGTACTCTATCATCATCAGGGGTCAGAGAGAGAGTCTAAGTAGATAGAAGGCTTGGGAGTGGTTTGGTTAGTTTGAGTTAAAATCTCACCTTCTATGAGAAACCTTCTGTAGAGTTCCTTAATGCTAGTGCCTTCCCTCTGTAGATCATCTCCAATTTATCCTGTATATATTTTGTTTGTTTGTAGTTATTTGCTTGTTGTCTCCCTCATGGGACTGTGAGGGCAGGTAATCTTTGGCCTTTCTTTTTATTCCCAAATGTTTAGCACTATGCCAGGAACATAGTAGGCACCTAAAAATGCTTGTTGACCAACTATATTAAATCCTCCTACATGGTCCCTGCCTTGCAGTAAAGGACAGTAAAGACATGCACAAATAACTCTAGTACAAAATAACAGTTTATATTTACATAGTGCTTTAATTTTTGAGGTAAATGGTAAGAAAATCATTCCCATTTTACAAATGAGGAAAATGAGTCTGGGATTAACCTTGTCTTCTATGTCCATGTCCAATATTCTTTCAACTTTATAATCCTTCACAACAGGAAGATTACATTGGACCTGGGTCTTGAAGGATAGATAAGCTTAAGTTATAGGCATGTTCTAAAGAACATTCTAAATTGAGGGAATGTTGTGAACAAAGGCATGGAGGTAATGGGAAATATTCTTGGAGCAGAGTAATCGAATTTGTTCAAGCATAAAGTTGGAGAAGGGGAGTAGCTTGCAACAGTGATCTTAACTTGAGATTCAGGAAATGTGGGTGCAAGTTCCAGCTCTAACAAGTCTTGGCTTTGGGAATTCAAGTCATCAACCATTTATTAAGCACCTAAATGTGCCAGGCAGTATGAACCATCTTTGCATCCCTGGTATAAATGCAACTTGATCATAGTAAATGATTTTTTGGAGAAATAGCTGTAGTCTTTTTGCCAAGACTTTATTTAAAGTTCTTAAATGACTATTGACAATATTACTGTAAAATTCTTTCTTTCCTTTATCCCTTTGTGCTTTAGGTATTGGTTAGATACATGTCATTTTTGCTGGAGGGGATGTGGGAAAATTGAGACACTAATGTACTGTTGGTGGAGTTGTGAATTGATCCAATCATTATGGAGAGCAATTTGGAACTATGCCCAAAGGGCTATAAAACCATGCATAGCCTTTGACCTAGCAATGCCACTACTAGGTCTGCTTTATAAAGACATTTTTTAAAAAACTAGAAAGGAAAAGGACCTACGTGTACAAAAATATATACAGTTGCTCTTTTAGTGGTGGCAAAGCATTGGAAATTGAGAGGATGCCCATCAGTTGGGGAATGGCTGAACAAGTTGTATGTAATTGTGATGGAATATTATTGTGCTATAAGAAATGACAAGCAAGATGCTCTCAGAAAAACCTGGAAAGACTAACATAAAGTGATACAAAATGAAATAAGCAGAACTAGGAGAATGTTGTATACAGTGACAGCAATGTTGTATGATGAACAACTGGGAATAACTTAGCTATTCTCGGCAAGATCCAAGACAATTCTGAAGGCTTAATGATGAAAAATGATATCCATCTCCAGAGAAAGAAGTGATGGAATCTGAATGCAGGTTGAAGCATGCTTTTCCTTTAAAGAGTTTCTTTATTTTTCTTGGGATATTTTTTGTCTGTGTTTTCTCTCACAACATGACTTACATGGAAATACGTTTTGCATGACTGCATATGTATAACCTGTATCAAATTTCTTGCCTTCTCAATGGGGGGGGAGGGGCGGGGGGAGGAGAGTAGGAAGGGGGAGAATTTGGAATTCAAAATTTGGGGAGAAAAGAATGTTAAAATTGTTTTACATGTAATTTAGGGGAAAAGAAAATGCTAATTTAAGTGTATTTTATAAGTTTTAAAGCATTAAGCAAATAGAAAGTATTACTAGAAACACATGACGAAAAACTGAATTCAATTTAAAAGTTTTGCCTAAAATAGGTATTGCTTAGGAAGAAAAGGGCAGAGGGATTGGGAGACAGTAGGGAGAGGCTAAGAAAAAGAAATCAAAAGTCAAAGGGGGCTCCATAGGTTGAATATCATACATCCCGCCACCCTCTATCACTAATGATTAAAGGAAGCTTCCAAAGGGTGGGTCTTATACACCCTCACAGAGAGGACAGAGAAGTAAAAGGGCAAGCTCAAAATACTCTCCCAAGTGGCGGATAAAAAATCAAGCCTCCATCCTCCAAGCTTAGGGGGAAAATTCAGTACTATTTCCTTTGCCACACCGAAAATTGAACCCAATGGAGTTGAGATCGTTGAGGAAAGGGAGACAAAAAGATACATAGCGAGATCCTTTGGGCACGCTCGCACAAGAGTGCGGCCAAGAGCTGATGTTGCAGAAAAGGGGCGGGGGGGGGGGGGAGCGAAGCGGGGCGCGGTGTAAGAAAGGCAGGGGGCAAACTGGGGCTGAACGCCTAACAGTGTTATTAACGCTGCTACAAAAGCCCAGGGAGTGTCCAAAAGAAAGAGGCGGCGGTATCATCCAAAGCTGAACTAGCACAAATACCCCCACCTTCCTTCCCCTCCCCAGCATCTTCCCTCACCCTGAAGCCATAATCCTCATCCTCACCCCGAGATAATTCTCCCTCTCCTCCTCTATCTCCTCAGAGCCCAGATCCGACATGACTCCACCACCACCACCACAGTCCTGCTTCGTGCAGGTTTAGTCCCTGCCGACCGACACTTTTCTGTTAACAGTCACCTCGCCGTGAGGATGAGGAGGCTCGCGCCTTCACCCCTGTACTGGTCACCACCATCCCAACCTCTGGATCTTCTTTCCTGTGGAAGGGAAGAGAGTGTTTGTAGTGTGAGGGAAGAAGAGGCGTGGCCAAAACCGAGGGACTGAAAGAGAACAATGGATACAAAAAGAGGAAAAAGAAAGGGGGAATGGTTGGCTGGGAGAAGGAGGAGGCAGTGATGGAAACACAGCGGTTGCCACAGCAGCGGAGACAGGTCTTGTTTTCCTGACTGCCCCAAAGGAAGCTAAATGGGAGGGAAGTAGAGAGAGCAGAGAAAGAATCAAAAGCCTATGCAGACTCAGAAATAGAACAGATTCTTGGAGACGAATATCTAGGCTCTCCTTGACCACCTCCCCCAAAACCCTTGTAAACTCTCTCCTTAGAGCAACAGATTTGGGGCAGCTCTAGTTATTAGAAAATTGTTCTTACATGGAGCCTAAATCTGCCTCTGTAACTTCCATCCAGGATTACAGGTTCTGCTCTCCAGAGTCAAGCAAAACATATCTAACCCATCTTCCACATAAGACCACCCTTCAGAATACTTAAAGACAGTTATCATGGAGCCTCTAAATATTCTATTATCTGGACTAAATAGTCCCAGTCCCTAAATCCCCAGCGCAGCTCATATAACATAGTCTCCAATTCTATCACCTGGGTGCTCTACCTTTTGTATGTTCCATTTGTCAATGTCCATCCTAACACTTGGAACCTAGAAAAAAGACAACAATCTACATGTGGTCTGACCTGGGCAGAATACAGAATAATCACTTTTCTGGTTCTGAACACTATTTTTTTCATGTAAACAGTATTTTACTTTAATTATTAATAATTAAATTATTGTTATTAATTGTAAAGACAATTTTCAACATTCACTTTTTATAAGATTTTAAGTTCCAAATTTTTTGCCCTCCCTCCCCTGCTGCCTCTCCAAGACAGCAAGCAATCTGATATAGGTTATACATGTGCAGTCACACAAAATATATTTTCACATTAGTTATGCTGTGAAAGAAGAAACGGAACAAAAGAGGGGAAAAACCACGGGCAAAAAAAAAAGTAAAAACAGTATGTGGTCGATCTTGTCGACCTGAAAGTTTGATTAAAGGAGGCAAACAAGCTAGGTGATCTGTAAATTCACATAGTTTATTCCCTTGAAGCTAGCAGAGTTAGCTTACTTGTACATACAAGGAACCAGAACATAAGTTCTGACTGTCTGAACAAAAGAATGAGAAGGTTTAAATACATTTTAGTCCCAACTCGGCATGCCTGTGTTACTCAATTTTATGATCCCCATGTATGTTTAACCATGATACAAGAAAAGGATTTTCCTTAATTGAATAGGTTGTAAATACAATAAGATGAGAGTTGACAAAATGTCAATTGAAATTACAACCCAGGTTCTCTATGTTTAATTTACCATTAACATGCCATAACATAGTATATGCCCATAAAATATTAAGATAAGAAAAAGTCACATTATTCAAGATAGTTTCTCAGGTTAAGGGTCTCATCCTTAATGGTCACAGACAGAGGAAAGCATGCTCTTAAGTCAGCCCAATCTGGCCTTGTTGACACAGGAAGAAGTATTCTCTGAGTAAACTCAGAGAACAAAGAGGCTTAGGTCCAGGCTCTTCTTCTGGTTGATTATTAGTTGAGGCTCTGGCCCTTATTGAAGTTACTAAACTGATATTAAACGATTATCAGTCTGTGTTCACATTCCATCAGTGCTTTCTCTAGGTGTAGATAGCATTTTCCTTCCTGAGTTTTTGGAATTGTCTCCAACCACTGTATTGCTAAGTCAATCATAGTTGATCAACGAAAAATGTTGTTTACCTTGTTTAATGCTGAAGAATTTATGTCTACTAGTTATGATGCATATGAAATCTCCAAGCTCAAAATACTCTGTGGGTCCATATCCACTCAGAACAGTAGCTTATAATTCCCCATGAAGGTAGTTACTTTTTTCCTCACCTAGAAAACTGAAATTTTTTCAGAGCAAAAATACTTAATGAATTTGACTAGTAAAAATATCTGCAATAGAACAATCCCCTCATAAAGTGAGGGCACACAAATATTCACAGCATCAGTAAGGAAAGTAAGCATCTATTCAGATTATTGTACACATGGGACATATATGTGGAGGGCAACTCATACCTCCTACACTGTAGGATCCCTTATGCCTTCTAATGGTGTCATTACACTGCTGTTACTAGGGTCAACTCCTTGCTAGGCATGCCACCTCTAGGCCTGTTCCTGTTCCTTCTGGACAAAGCATCTCTTCTCTGATGGGTCAGGACACAGTTTTTAGCTTATAATCTTTACTGCTCCCACTGTCCCCTGGGCTAGTCTCCTAAGGGTCAGCCAAGCCAACTCAGCATTAGTCAGCTGGAATGAGGTCCCTAAGGAATGTCTGCCTAAGAACCAGCTGATGGGGCAGGGGGGCAGAGCCAAGATGGCAGCTGGAAAGCAGGGACTTGCATGAGCTCCCCACCAGGTCCCTCCAAAAACCTATAAAAAATGGCTCTGAACAAATTCTAGAACTGCAGAACCCACAAAATAGCAGAGCAAAGCAGGGATCCAGCCCAGGGCAGCCTGGATGGTCTCTGGGTGAAGTCTATTGCTCACGGAGTGGAGGGGAGCAGCATGGGTGGCAGCAGGACCAACCGGACCAGGAGCCGGGTGGCACAGCCCCTAGTGCCCTGAATCAGTGAGCTACAGCAGTTACCAGACTTCTCAACCCACAAACACCAAAGACAACAGAGAAGGTTAGTGGGAAAACCTGCGCGGGACAGAGTGAAAAGAGTTCTCGGTTCTGCCATAGCCCCACGGGCAACGGAGGTGGGGCAGCTACAGAACTACATCTGCATCCCACCTGGTGGGAGGAATTAAGTGGAAGAGCAGAGCAGGAGTGCAGAGCCTGCTGAAGATTTGCATCAGGTCCAGGTTGGTGGTTCTTGGGGAAGGAGGAGTGCTGGTGTGGCAGAGCTGGCTGTATAGAAATAGCTCTGAAATCAATGGCACAGACCCTCAAGCTTGGAACATAGTACTCTTTGCTCTACAAGCAGTCATGCCCCCAGGAAAAACTCAAGGATCAAGTAAGTTGGCTGGGAACATAGCCAGGCAGTGAAAACGCACTCAGATTCAGTCTCAGACTTTGGAATCTTTCTGTGGTGACAAAAAAGACCAAAACATAGAGCCAGAAGAAGTCAACAAAGTCAAAGAGCCTACATCAAAAGCCTCCAAGAAAAACATGAACTGGTCTCAGGCCATGGAAGAGCTCAAAAAGGATTTGGAAAAGCAAGTTAGAGAAGTAGATGAAAAATCGGGAAGAGAAATGAGAAGGATACTAGAAAACCATGAAAAACAAGTCAATGACTTGCTAAAGGAGACCCAAAAAAATACTGAAAAATATACTGAAGAAAACAACACCTTAAAAAATAGACTAACTCAAATGGTAAAAGAGCTCCAAAAAGCCAATGAGAAGGATGCCTTGAAAGGCAGAATTAGCCAAATGGAAAAAGAGGTCCAAAAGACCATTGAAGAAAATACTACCTTAAAATTTAGATTGGAGCAAGTAGAAGCTAGTGACTTGATGAGAAATCAAGATATTATAAAACAGAACCAAAGAAATGAAAAAGTGGAAGACAATGTGAAGTATATCATTGGAAAAATCACGGATCTGGAAAATAGATCCAGGAGAGATAATGTAAAAATTATTGGACTACCTGAAAGCCATGATCAAAAAAAGAGCCTACATGTCATCTTTAAAGAAATTATCAAGGAGAACTGCCCTGATATTCTAGAGCCAGAGGGTAAAATGGAAATTGAAAGAATCCACAGATCGCCTCCTCAAAAAGACCCCAAAAAGAAAACTCCTAGGAATATTGTCACCAAATTCCAGAGCTCCAAGATCAAGGATAAAATAGTGCAAGCAGCCAGAAAGAAACAATTTGAGTATTGTGGAAAAACAATCAGGATAACACAGGATCTAGCAACTTCCACATTAAGGGACCAAAGGGCTTGTAATACAATATTCCAGAGGTCAATGGAGCTAGGATTAAAACCAAGAATCACTTACCCAGCAAAACTGAGCATCATGCTCCAAGGCAAAATAAGGATTTTCAATAAAATAGAGGACTTTCAAGCTTTCTCAATGAAAGACGAGAGCTGAATAGAAAATTTGACTTTCAAACACAAGAATCAAGGGAAGCAGGAAAAGGTAAACAAGAAAGAGAAATCATAAGGGACTTACTAAAGTTGAACTGTTTACATTCCTATATGGAAAGATAATGTATATGATTCATGAGACCTCAGTATCATAGTAGCTGAAAGGAATATGCATATATATATATATATATACACACACACACACACATATATATATATATATACATATATATATATGTGTGTGTATGTATATATATATATACATATGTGTGTGTCAATGTATGTATATATGTGGAAAGAAAGAGGAAGAAGATAAAAAAGGGGGGACGATAGAAGGGAGGGCAGACGGGGGGAGGAGGTAATCAAAAACAAACACTTTCGAAAAGGGACAGGGTCAAGGGAGAAAATTCAATAAAGGGGGATAGGTTAGGAAGGAGCAAAACATAGTTAATCTTTCACAACATGAGTACTGTGGAAGGGTTTTTCATAGTGATACCCATGTGGCCTATGTTGAATTGCTTGACTTCTTAGGGAGAGTGGGTGGGGAGGGAAGAGGGGAGAGAATTTGGAACTCAAAGGTTTAAAAACAGACGTTCAAAAACAACAACAAAAAAAAGTTTTTGCATTGTGGAACATTTTATACCATTTTATAGCATTTTTGTAATTTCAATAAGACTCAGAGCCTGAACTGATTAACCAGAAGAAAAGCCTGATCCTAACAGTCTCTTTGTTCTCTGAGTAAACTCAGAATACCCTTACCTCTGTCAACAAGGCCAGATCAGACTGACATAAGGATATTCTTTCCCCTATTAGCCATTAAAGGATAAGACCCTAACCCCAAGAGAGACTACCTCACTTAATATTAACTGACCTTTGTCAACATTCTTTACAATCCTATTCCATTAAGGAAAATCCTCTTCTTGTATCATGGTTAAACATACATGAGGATCATAAAAGCGAGGTAATACAGACATGCTGAGTCTGCTAAAATAACATATATAAGTTTTCTCATTCCTTTGTTTAGATAGCCAGAGCTTATGCTCTGACTCCTTGTAGGTACAAGTAAGAAAGCTTAACTATGCTTTAAGGGAAAATAATAAACAACATGGATTTTTCTATCACCTAGCTTGTTTGCCTCCTTCAACCAAACTTTCAGGTTTAACAGCATGCAAGTAGGAAATAAGATACACAGGCAACGGGGCGTAGAAATTTATCTTGCTCTACAAGAGAAGAAGGGAAAGGGGGATGGGAGGGGAGTGGGGTGACAGATGGGAGGTCTGACTGGGGAATGGGGCAACCAAAATATACACCATTTTGGAGTGGGTGGGAGGGTAAAAATGGTGAGAAAATTTGTAATTCAAACTCTTGTGAAAATCAATGCTGAAAACTAAATATATTAAATAAATTAAATTTAAAAAAAGAAAGTCAAATAAAAAAAAGTAAAAAAAAAAAAAGAATTGGCTGACAGCTCTTAGCTGTCTAAGATTAAGTCTCCACATTGCAAACCCTTTATCAGAGTAGGAAATCAAAGCTTTCCATTACATTTAACAATCTAATTTAGAGTTCTGACAATCTTATATATTCACAAAATCCTCTCAGGCTTTGTGGTAAAGAAATTTAAGCCAGAACAAAAGGTAAGCTAAGGAGACCCATTTAGTTCAAATTCCTGCCTTTATTATGCAAATCTTTCAGCAGAAAAGCCTAAGTGCTTTGAAGCTCTAAAACCTCTGTCTTCCTACTTATATTAGTATATCCTAAATCACATTAACTTTTGTTGGTTGCCATAACAAACTGTTGGTTTATATTGGAATTGTAGTCTAAGAAAAGCCCTATGTCTTTTTCCTCAAGAATTGTTCTCTAGTCACATTTCTTTTATCTTGTACTAGTGCACTATTTCTATTGAAACTCTTGAACTTTTGTTCCTCCAGATGAATTTTTTACATCGTTTTTTTTCTGGCTCTATAAAGTAATCTTTTAGTAGTTTACTTTTTGGCCTAAAAAAGAAAACTAATTTGGGTTGTATTGTTGTCTTTACTATATGTGCATGGCTCAAATAATGAATTATTAGTATCTTCCATTTATTTAGGAATAGTTTGTTCAGTTTGGCCATATCCAACTCATCATGACCCCATTTGGGGTTTTCTTGGCAGAGATAACTGTTGAGACCAGAGCTGGGAGAGCAGGTTCAGATGTGAAAGAATTCACTTAGACCTTCACTTTTAGCCAATGGGAAATTTTTATTTTATGTGAAAAAGTACCATGGGCCTCCTTACCAAGAAAGCTAAATGAGGCCCTGATATTTGGGGGAGTTATGCTTCTATAGAGGTGCTCAAGATGATGATGTACTTTTTAGGGTTTCTTATGGGGGTTGGAGATTTAGGGACAGGATAAAAGTATAAACAAGGTGAGGTAGGTGGTTGCTTGCAACATAAGGAAAAGTTGTCATGACACAAGATGAGGAAGATAAATGACAGGATAGGGAACATAGGATAAGGGGGACAAAAGCAATTCTTTTGGTACAAGTTGTATGGTATTTCAAGATAAGGGGGAAAGGGCATTAAGACACCTTCAAGTTACAGGACAGGCTACAGAATGAGCCTCAAACCATCTCAGGGGGCCTGAGAAAGTAACCTGTACTATTAATACCCTTAGGGCATGGTTTGTATCCACATAAATACCGCTTATTTTACAGATGAGGAAACTGATACAAACAGATTAGGTGACTTGGCCAGAGTCACACAGCTAGAGTCTGAGGTCAGATTTGAACGCAGGATGTTGAGTCTTCCTGACTCCAGGCCCTATCCACGGTACCACCTAGCTGCCCTGGAAGAGTTTATAGTTGCATTTACATTCCTTTGTATGTCATGGATTTCCAAATGTTTTAGACGTTCTGTAGTTCTTTTGAATGGAATTTCTCTCTTTGAATGTTTCTGTAATAGTTAGAATAACTTTGCTAACATAGCCTAAATAACTCTATTTTGTTTTTAAACTTACATTTTGTGATTGAGTGAGTTACACAAGGTTTTTTTTTCATTGCTAAAATACTTGTGTGGTATAACTTGGTAAATAACATGGACCCATAATCATCAGTGTATGGAATTTCTGGATGAGGAAGCTGCCTCCACCAGTGCAGGTCGGCACCTCTTTATAATTTATAGTCTTACATGGTAGCCTTAGCTTAATCTCCGCACTATAAGGTTCTGCACAGTAGACCCTGTTCCCAGTGTCCAGAGACCTAGTCTATCTCATTAAGCCAATGTGGACTGAAAAAAAATGATCCACTGTGATTTTTGGGCGGGCCGCCGATTTCTTTATCAGGTTTCAGTCTAACGCATTTTATAGGTCTTTTTGGAGTAATTGTATATGTGAATGTGAGGAAAGGGAGAAACAGCAGCTGTACTGCTCTCTCCTACTCCACCATCTTGGCTGAAAATGTAGACTTTTTGATGACAATGTCTCTATCCCTAGCACCCAGCACAGAGCAATGTACATAGTAGATTTTTAATAAATTCTTCTTAATTTGAGTTGAATGAATTCTTTGTAGGATTTTACAAATAAGTTTATATTCTAAGCTGATGCTGCCTTTGGCTTCTGTATTTCTCCATTTGGCAAAGAGATTGTGCATTGGTCATCCAAGGTGGTTTCCAGATTTATTTACAGGAATTGAACTGTCATGGGAAGTGTTGGTCATCTATGACGTGTCAATATCTTTAGCCACTTCCTGTTTTTCATTATCAACATTTTATTCACATAGGACAGGTTGGAATCACTAATTTTATACTTGTTTATTTCTCATGTGAATTTCCTATGCTATAATAAATTCACGATCAGATTGTACACAGACATCTAATTTAGAAGTGACTCCCAGTCTTTTCCTATTTATTCATACATGACCCATTGTTTGTGTGTGTGTGTGTGTGTGTGTGTGTGTGTGCACATGTGTGGTGGGGGCTGGGAGGAAAGACAGAGACAGAGATTCTATTTGATGCTTGGGGCTTGTGTCAAGGATCTTCCTTCTTGAAAACAGTATTCATGATTCATAGATGTGATGATGTGTTATTTTTCTTTTAGTCTTTGACATCTTTTATTTATAATTCCTGAACCATATTTTTTGAAATGTTTTTCATAGTCCTTCTCTCTGCCCACTTTTGCATCAAAGTCATTGAGTATTAGTTAATTTAATTTGAGATATATAATTGAATTCTTTGGAGAATTTCTCTACCATCTCATGCAGTAGAGGGTCGTGTATAAACTATAATTACTTTCATGGCAGTCTTTTTATAAATGCTTATCATGAGTATTTCAATATAAAGTGACTAAATATCCAATTAAGTGGTCTCTTCGTAACTTAGAAAGGTGACTTGTTTCTCCAAGGAGAGCCTATGAATCATCTTTCCATTAATTGCAACTTTTTATCATCTAGTTTCATTTATAGCAAAAATGTAAATAATTATAAATCTCAATTCCTCCAACAGCACCCTCTGTCTCTTCTCCCTCCATTCTGCCACTACCACTGAAGAAGCCAAAAATAGGACTGAGGCACATTTTGTATTTTTCCTTGTTTTGTGTGTTGCAAGGACCAAAGAATTCATCATTTAGTGCTCAGCCTGCTGGGGACTTCAACAAATGTTTTCAAACTGAAGCCTTAGTTTATATTCTGGGCTCCACGCAAACATTGTAATAAGTATTCTCTTACCTTTTGCTAATTGTAAAATAAATACATCTCTAACAGAAGGTGATTTGTTTCTTTCCTGAGAGCCCTACATTGCTACGACTGCTTAGGTCCTCTTTACATCCGTATGTTTTATGAAATAGAATGAATAATTTCAAATTAAAAGTAAGTGAAAAAAATTCTTTGGAAACAAATCCCACATTTTGCAGAAATAATGCAATGTGTTTGTAATATATTAAGTTTTAATTTTTAAAAGCAAAGTAGTAACCATATCTCTTTTTAAATTTTTTTTTGTTCTCTTTCAGAAGAAGCTCAATTACGGAAATTTGGAATTCTCTCACATCTTTGGAGAATATCTTAGGGTCTTTGATTGCAGGGTATCTTTTGCAGTATGTGGTATTGATGAGGGTTTGGGGTGAGAGGTGCTCGACACCCCAAACTACCGACACACCGGGTCCTGCCGAAAGAATTCGACTCAAGCTTTCTCAGCCAAGGGAAAAGATAAAGTTTATTAAGTTAGCCACATTGGCCTGCCCCAAGAGATCCCACCCCTTGCAATGCCTGTAAGGAAAGCGGGCCAGACCAATCTGAGCTACATTGGAACTCACCAACTTCATGGAGGCAAAATGGAGATTATATACACAAAGATTGTGGGAGGGATTGAGGGGTGGTCTGGGGTGGCCAGAGGAGGGGTCTAGGGAAGGACTTAAGGAGGAGTCTAAGGAGGAGCTTGAAGGGACTGGGATGAGGTCAGACTCCAGGGTGGGGGAAATAGCTGAAGGATATATGGAAATGACAGACCATAAAGGGCTGGGGTAACAGAGCTAGGGTATAGATATTTTGATCAGGATTAAGGATGGGAAACAGGATTAAGGGTGGGAAACGGCTGGACAATAGAGGACTGGGCAAGGTAGGCATTTGGACTTAATGGTTATAGCCTCAGGCCAAGGCCAGATCAAGTGGGAAGATTCAAGGAGAGTTCAAGGGTTCAAGGGGTTCCCAGAGACTGTGCCATCATCAGTATCATCATTACTTCATTTGAGATAGTATTGTTGTACCAGAAGCGAGCGAGACACACCACAGAGTATAAGTTTTAAGTGGAGAATTTATTAGCCGGCGGCCATCGGGGTACGGCACCACAAATCAATGGCAAATGTGTTGGGGTGATGGCTTGGTTTATATAGGATATGGGGGTACAGAGTAGGGGGAAGAGGAACAAAGGTCCTGGCTGATCAAAAGATTCAGTCAGGTTATCGTACTAGTGGGATAATCTCATTTACATTCCTTGGTGGAGTCACAGAGTCCCAGGGATATCTCCCAGGAAGGGTCTATCAAGTTATCTCTCAGTGGGATGGTCCTATCTATTGACATTCCAGGAAGGAACCAAGGAGTCTCAGGGATATCTGCTAGACAGGATCTGCCAGGTTATCTCTCAGTGGGATGGTCCTATCTATTGACATTCCAGGAAGGAGTCACCGGATCCTAGGGGGCTCATCAGTAGCTAGGGGTTACTCAGGGGTTCCTAATTTTCCTTGTATTACATTCCCCACTTTTTTTTTTCTTCATGGGGGGTTTCAAATCCTTGAAAAAGGAACAACCTGATGGAGCATAGCAATAAAATTAGGAGGGCAACCAAAACGCTAAGCAGGGGTGACAATAAAAGGAACGCTAGGTCGTTGGCCCCAGGGGAAGCCAGACCTAGTTGGAAGACTCAAGGAGAGTCCAAGGAGCCTCCCCAGGTACTGCACTCCAGAAATTTTTTTTTTTTTTAAAAATGGTATAAAACATCCCACATTTCCCAAAACATCCCACATTTCCCCCTTTTTGGTCAAAGGCAAACTGAAAGTTTCGCCTAAAGACCAATTAAAAGTATGGAAAAAAACTCTATTTTCCACAAAGTGAAGTTTTAAAATCCCTATCTAGGTGGAGTCAGGTTTTCCCTTTTCTGTATTTGGACATCCCCAGGGACGGGCAGAAATTGTAAACTAATTGTAAGTAAGCAGAGGGAACATAATAAAAGTTCAGGAAAAACAGTCTTGGGAACACAAGGACGCAGAAGGGAAAAAAAGCAGGTTTTTTTGCTCAGGTTCTGGTTCCGGATCCCGTGAGAAAGCTGTCCGCGTCTGGTGCTGTCCCTCTCAGGCTCTTGGAACCACAGGGCGAGGTCTTCTATAGGCCCAGATGTCCACTCCTCACAATGTTCATTTAAAGCAGTATTTTAAAATCCCAGATGCCTAATTGTAGTTATCTGGTCCCTTGATAGTAAAAGAGAGTTCTGCTTCTCTGGTTCAGATCTAGAAATTCTCAGACAATTTTAACTTACTATAACTTACAGATACTTTACAAAGGGAATATATTTTCACCTGTACCACTATCTTATACAGTTTTCTTGTATTAGCATCCAAATTTAAGATCTTATTACCAAAACACACTTAACAGCTCGAATTTCCAGAATTGATAAATTTTTAGAGCCAATCATACACATCTGTACATAATTCTTAGGGGAATCAATCAATTGCCTTTTTTCAAAATTCGCTATCCCTTCCTTTTATTAGACATCTATCACATTACATCTTTGCCTTATTTGCTTTGCCTAATCATTTTCCCCTTTTGGAGGATGTTATCCCTATATTATTTCAATGTCTTATTGGTCATGAACCTAAGTTAAAATTGTAAGCTATTCATACCTGTATCCTATTATAATAACTCAGAGATATTTCAATGTTCATCTATTACCTAACAGATTTAGCATAGTGCTTACAAAACTTCTTGATAATTTAAATTTGCTATGAAAGAAACGAGGGACTATGTCATATATCTTAACAGAAGGAAAGAACTTACTTCCTTAGCTCTGTTTGATTCCAGGCACGAGTCATATCTGATAGCCAATCTTATAGTCACCAGGTACTGAAAGCAGGGCTTAGGTGTAACCAGGTGGGGACTTTCCTTTTCAGAAAGGAAATAGCAGAGTTGGGAAATAAAGTCAGGAAGATCCTACCTAGGCTATGTCCAAGGTCGTCTTCACGACTGCTCCCAGGCAGACCCACCTAAAAAATTCTCAGCTTGTAATGCCTGGTGTGCCATTACCGGCTTCATGTGACCTAGTCCTGTAATCAGAGCTTAAGACAATATTAAATTGTAGTCCCATAAAATCTTAAATAGCAAATAAATATCCTTCAGATAAGACTGCCCAAATTTTATTGAGCTAACAATTATCAAATCAAGCTACATAACTTTTCCATCTTCTAAATACTTCCTCACACTCATCTCCAACTTACTTTGACCTTCTGAAACTATCATTCTCGGGACAGGAGAGGCTTAGCTAACTCCCATTTGTCCCCAAACCTTCTTATCTGCCTTTCCTATTTTCCTTCAACCTTAATTCACCTTTCCAAATCTTTCAAACCTAGTACTAAGTCTTCTTTACATTTCAACCATAAGACAAAACAACTCATAAGTTAGTACTTTCATTGTCATAACTGTGTATACTGGAATCCCATTCCAGCTTCTTAAACACACAAAGACACAAAAAAAGGGGATTTGTTTTTCGTGATAACTCATTCTAAAAGAAGGAACACTTATTAAAAAGATCTGCCATCTCACCTCCCCCCTGAGGGTGGGTTCTTCTCCATCAGATGGCAGACTTCACTAATTAACTACTAGGCCAAACCCATCTCAAGTCTTAGTCTAATCTTATCAGTTTTTTTTAAGAAGCCAGGTTGGAGGCTTCTTGACCCCTACTGTCCTCTTATTGCTGCCCCTCTCCTTTCCTTCCCTTCAGACAGGTGGGCTAAGGTGAAATTCTTTTCTCCTTATCTAAACTAAGGGCAGGGAGGAGTAAGGAATTCAGACGTCGTTTGGAACCTCCTTACTCAAAAAAAAACTTGAATAAGACATCAAATGGGCCTTCAACATCCCTCTCAAGGCTTCTATAGATAAGCATTAATTCTAATAATTCTAATAAGGTTCTCACCCAGAAACTCTGAGAACTCACAATAGGTTTGAACTGCAACCAATTGGCTTACAGGTGGAAATTCAGCAGGCCTTCTAAAATTATACAAAAAGATTTTACAGAACATTTTTTTTCAAAAGTATTTTCCCTTCTTAAAGCAAAATAACCTTTAAATGCTGGAATTCATTAACTAAGTTGGTGCCAAATGTCCTCATTCTCAATATTGCACAGAATTCCTAGACATTACAAAGTTCCTTAATCAAAAAGTGTTATAATGGGAGGACACTTAATTTCTATAAATTACATACTCAATTAATTAGCCTTATCACAATAATAAGGTTTACCAGGACTTAAAAAAAAGCTTTTTCCATAAGAATTCCTCTACACAGAAAACTCACACAAGATTGATAAGAATTCATGACTAGATGGTTTCAAAAGTTCTTGTTTCAGTTAATAACCTCAATTTCTTAATTAACTACGATTCTTAATCTAACAACATCCAGATTATAAGAGAAATTATTCTCTAACAGCACAGGTAATGTGATATTAACCAATTTGTATATAATAACTAACTTAGAAATAAGTACACCACAAGCAATTATCATGTATCTAAGACTTGAAACAGATTCCAATTAATTACCAATCTAGTGATCATAACTGAGTTGGATAAGCAAATCAAATGATTCATAACCACTAGTGGTAACATTTTAATTTCTAAGGCCCAATACTCTCTGCATTATAAAAGATTACCACATTTTTCAATATTGCTGATACATCTGTTTGTCAAATTACACAATTTAGAAATGTACCAGTGCCCTAAACATAACTATGCATTTTAAAACTTGAAACAACCCTTTTATCAATTTAGGTGAACACATTTCTAGATCTCCTTGCACAGAGAATCTTTCATATCATTATTTGAAACTATAACTTTAAATCACCAGATATATTCTCATAATAGAAAACTTTTTCACACAGAAAGTCTGTTCTCACAGTTAAATATTAGTATTATTAATTATTTACTTGTTATAACCACCTATAACAGTTCCAAATTTTATCACATCCCTTTAAAAACCCAATTCACATATATCAAAATCAGATTAAAATTGCTATAATATCATTTCTTACCACACAATGGTCTTCTCAAATTTCACAATCTAAGAGAATTTTGGGAACACAATGCAAGTTTAGAGATACAGAAACAATAATTTTCAGATGACGTCTATTGCATTTCCAGATACACATATAAAAATTATTCAGCTTATTACTTTTGGCATTATATATTAATGTATTAATATAAATACATGTATCACATATATTAATACATTAACATCTCAAATACACTTTATTTAGCTGTATATTCTTCAGCACCACTACCTCTGGCCCAGGTATAGGAACTTTTGCCTGGCCATGAATGAACTTATGAAAGAAAGAGAAACTTAATTTTGCACCCACTTTTCCAAGCTTCATCTTATACAAAAATGCCTAAAAGGATTTTTTTGAACTCCCAAGGAAGATAAGAGCAGGAAAAAATCCCTTTAGTTTTCTAAAGGGGCTCCTCCCTATGTGGGGCCTGGCAGCCCCTTGAGGGCAAGGAGCCTACCCTTCCAAGCACTAACTAACCAGCCCTATTTCTTTACAAGTTTCCTTTAGCTTCAGCTCTGATAACCTTTCAATGTGGAGGGTGGGGGAAGGGTGAGACCAGCAGCAGCACATGGCAGCCAAGAGGAGCACATGGACTCCTGACTAGACAGGTAATCTCAAGCTGCTATTCTATAACCCCCTAAATTCCTTATACAGGTTTTCTATCTCTCTCTTTCACAAATTCACCTTTTAAACTTTACCACAAGGACGGGCTACAAAGGTACTCAGGAGCACAGGACTGACTGTCAGTCTGTGAATTTCTATCCCTCTCCTCATTGCCCGGTGGGGAGGGCGATTTAAGTTTTTCCTACAGTTCTCCTGCATTCTCTTCTAATCTGATCCAGGACTAGAGGAGTTTGATTTAACTGCTCTAACTTTTACTGCAGCCCTACTGAAAAGATCTCAATGATTGTAATTCAAGTAAAACTTCACTCCTTGCTCACCCCCAAAAACCTCTTTTGTACTAGAATCTAAGGGAATCTGGGACTGAGACAAATGCGAGAGTCCCACTGAAGACTTTAACTGAGGTTTTAGCCAGAAGGCATTCATTGGGAGGAGATGTTTTTTAGCAAGAGTGAGCTCCTGGAATGACTTTACAATTTCAGGAGTTCTTTCTTCCCAAATTCAACTAACCAATTTCCAAACTTTTTAACAATTTAAAAACCAGAATTTGCCAGATTTTAACCTATTCCCCGTAGTTCCACGCTGGCCAAACGGGAGCCACAAGGAAGGGAGTCTGTTTCCCTATTGACAGCCTGATCTCTCTGGCTGCCTATGTTTCAGATTTTTTTTCTTTTTTTTTTTTCAACAAAACATAGACATTTCACAATTAACACAGACACGCGAACAGAGACGAACTCAAAACACAACAAAGTTCACGGTGTGGATCGAATTGAAGGCTAAGCAGGTCCCCTCAGAGGAAAGATTTCCTCCTCAAAGATACGACCCCCAATCTTTCTCACACCTCAACACAAAACAGAGAACCACACAGTGTGGGTGAAATCGAAGGCTAAACAAGTCCTCTCAGAGGAAAGATTTCCTCCTCAAGGATACGACCCCCAATCTCTCTCACACTCCAACACAAAACAGAGAACCACACAGTGTGGGTGAAATCGAAGGCTAAACAAGTCCTCTCAGAGGAAAGATTTCCTCCTCAAGGATACGACCCCCAATCTCTCTCACACTCCAACACAAAACAGAGAACCACACAGTGTGGGTGAAATCGAAGGCTAAACAAGTCCTCTCAGAGGAAAGATTTCCTTCTCAAGGATACGACCCCCAATCTCTCTCACACTCCAACACAAAACAGAGAACCACACAGTGTGGGTGAAATCGAAGGCTAAACAAGTCCTCTCAGAGGAAAGATTTCCTTCTCAAGGATACGACCCCCAATCTCTCTCACACTCCAACACAAAACAGAGAACCACACAGTGTGGGTGAAATCGAAGGCTAAACAAGTCCTCTCAGAGGAAAGATTTCCTCCTCAAGGATACGACCCCCAATCTCCCCACACCCAAAACACAAAACAGAAAACCAAATGGCATGAGCTGATTGAAGGCTAAACAAGTCCTCTCAGGGGAAAGATTTCCTCCTCAAGGATACGACCCCCAATCTTCCCACACCCCAGTAGGAAGGGTGGCGTCCCAGCTTCCTAGCTCTGTACCACAGCCTCGTCAGGGTTTAGCATGGTATCAGAGATCCAAATGGCTAGCCCCAAACCAGAAAAACCTTACCAGAAAACCTTACCTCTAGAGGTCTACAAAACCAGAATTCTCCGTAGGCCGAAAAGGGACAGGTCAGCAAAGAGCCCATTCTCCGAGACCATCACTCCACATCAGAGTCCTAGGAAAAGAAATCCCCAGGAGCCGGCCCTCTGAAGTGAGAGAAGGTGGATCGGGGGCAGAGACTCTCTGTTGAGGTCCGGAATTCTGTGTGTGTCTCCAGGGCGGTAACACGAAATACCGCCTCATCTCGCTGGGGCCTCCAAAATGTTGTACCAGAAGCGAGCGAGACACACCACAGAGTATAAGTTTTAAGTGGAGAATTTATTAGCCGGCGGCCATCGGGGTACGGCACCACAAATCAATGGCAAATGTGTTGGGGTGATGGCTTGGTTTATATAGGATATGGGGGTACAGAGTAGGGGGAAGAGGAACAAAGGTCCTGGCTGATCAAAAGATTCAGTCAGGTTATCGTACTAGTGGGATAATCTCATTTACATTCCTTGGTGGAGTCACAGAGTCCCAGGGATATCTCCCAGGAAGGGTCTATCAAGTTATCTCTCAGTGGGATGGTCCTATCTATTGACATTCCAGGAAGGAGTCACCGGATCCTAGGGGGCTCATCAGTAGCTAGGGGTTACTCAGGGGTTCCTAATTTTCCTTGTATTACAGTATGTTTTCTCTTTCCTGTTGGACATAAATACAGAGTTCCATGAAATATAAATGGCCAGGGTAACACTTTGTAAGCCTTGTTATTGTTTATTTAATTTCACCATTAAGATTCCCTTTTATGATTCTTGATTCAGTTCATACCTATTAACCACCAGTTGCCCTTAAGTCTCTGTCCTGAGTCTTTTTCTCTTTTCCTTCCATGATGTGATATTCTCTCCTTGATGATATCTTAGCTCCCAAGCATTCAATTATTACCTCTATGCATATAATTCTGTTTGCCCCCATGCTTTTTTTTATATTTAATTTAATTTATTTAATATATTTAGTTTTCAGTATTGATTTTCACAAGAGTTTGAATTACAAATTTTCTCCCCATTTCTACCCTCCCCCCTACTCCAAGATGGTGTATATTCTGGTTGCCCCATTCCCCAGTCAGCCCTCCCTTCTGTCATCCCACTCCCCTCCCATCCCCTTTTCCCTTCCTTTCTTGTAGGGCAAGATAAATTTCTATGCCCCACTGCCTGTGTATCTTATTTTCTAGTTGCATGCAAAAACTTTTGTTTTTGTTTTTTGAACATCTGTTTTCAAAACTTTGAGTTCCAAATTCTCTTCCCTTTTCCCTCCCCACCCACCCTCCCTAAGAAGTCAAGCAATTCAACATAGGCCACATGCATATCATTACGTATAACCCTTCCACAATATTCATGTTGTGAAAGACTAACTATATTTTGCTCCTTTCTAACCTATCCCCCTTTATCCAATTTTCTCCCTTCACCCTGTCCCTTTTTGAAAGTGTTTGTTTTTGATTACCTCCTCCCCCATCGGCCTCCCTTCTATCATCCTCCCTTTTTTGTCTTCTTCCTCTTTCTTTCCTGTGGGGTAAGATACTCAATTGAGCGTGTATGGTATTCCCTCCTCAGGTCAAATCTGATGAGAGTAAGATTCACTCATTCCCCCTCACCTGCCTTCTCTTCTCTTCCGTGTTGGTAAGCAAAATGGGCCCTTAGCCCTTAGTTCAACCAAGTGCCCTTTAAGAGTTTGGCTTTTCCATTCCCCAATTGAGAAATGGTCAAAGGATATGAACAGGCAGTTTTCAGAGGGAGAAATTAAAGCTATCTACAGGCATATGAAAAAATGCTCTGGATCGCTGCTGATTAGAGAAATGCAAATCAAAACAACTCTTAGATACCACATCTCTCCTGTCAGATTGGCTAAAATAACAAATCAGGAGAATGATAAATGCTGGAAAGGATGTGGGGAAATTGGAACATTGTTGCATTGCTGGTGGAGTTGCAAGCTGATCCAGCCATTCTGGAGGGCGGTGTGGTACTATGCCCAAAGGGCTATAGAAATGTTCATACCCTTTGACCCAGTAACACCACTTCTAGGGTTGTATCCCAAAGAAATCACGCAAGCGGGAAAAGGACCCATATGTACAAGAATATTTATACCAGCTCTCTTTGTGGTAGCCAAGAATTGGAAAGCAAAGGGATGCCCATCAATTGGGGAATGGCTGAACAAGCTGTGGTATATGAAGGTGATGGAATACTATTGTGCCATAAGAAATGGGGATGATGCAGACTTCATAACAACCTGGAAAAACCTACACGACATAATGCTGAGTGAGCGGAGCAGAGCCAGGAGAACGTTGTGCACAGCCACAGATATATGGATTCCGTGAGAACCAACCCTGACATACTGCGCTTCTGTCAGCAACCTAAAGGGGCAAGGACAACTCCAGGGGACTCAGAATGGAGAATGCTATCTTCATTCAGAGAAAGAACTGCAAAGTTTGAATACAGACTGAGGTACACTACATGCTCGCTTTTTCTGCTTCTCTTTTGTTTTTGTTTTTGGGGTTTTTTTTTTTTTTTTGGTTCTGTTTCTTCTTTCTCATGATTCATTCCATTGGTCAAAATTCTTCTCCACGACTTGACTAGAGCATAAATTAATTCAATGCGAAGTTATACATGACAGTTATATGAGACTTCATGCCGTCTTGGGGAGGGAGGGGGGAGGGAGGGGAGAAAAACTGGAACTCAAAACTATGTAGAACCGTGTGTGGTAAACTAAAAATAAATAAAAATAAATAAATAAAATAAAAAAAAAAAAGAGTTTGGCTTTTGTTCCCTTTGAGTAATTCAGTGTATTTCATTGAGCCTTACTAGGTGCTAAGCCCCAGGCCCAAACTCCTATTAGGTGTAAAACCTATGTGGGTGTGGATTGGCAACTAAGGTGGGGCCTAAGGTGGGGCTAACGCCAGGGAGGGCCTAGTTTACATGTCTGGGACAGCAGAGGCTTTTAGACCACTGGGTTTAAGTCGCCTCTTTGTGAAGATTCTAGGTCATGTGGGTGAATCGCATCTGTGACTCACCCCTGACCCTGAAAAAGATATAAAACCAGGGGTTGGCTTTCTCTTTATCTGGTCTGTCTGTCGATGTTTGTAGTTTGTTTAGGGCTGTCACTCGTGGTGGTGCTGAGGCGGAGACTCGGACAGATGTAGCTAGGAGCCCTCCAGCTTATAACCCGGATGCTGAGACTTTGTTAAACTCTGGTAACTATGTATTGGGATTTGAATCAGACAAGGTCTGTCTGTCGATTTTTGTAATTTGTTTGTATTTTCTTCTGAAGTTCAGGGTGCTGGTTTTTCCCCCTGAACTAAGTGAATGATATTTGTATGCTGAATTAAAGTAAGCTTGTCAGTCGCTTCATGTAGCTTTCCTTAGTTAAGCAGAACAAAAGAACCTGTGCTTTTGCAGCGTGCTGGTAGCATTCTTGTTGTTGGGGTTGTGTTGGTCTTTCACCCCCACAGCAGCTGCTAGCCAGATTGTTGAAACATCTTCCTACAGAACTACTTTTTCTTGCCACTTTTATGCGAGATAATTTACCCCATTCTATCTCTCCCTTTCTCTCTCTCTCAATATATTCCTCTCTCATCTCTTAATTCAATTTTATTTCTTTTAGATATCATCCCTTCATCTTCAACTCACCCTATGCCCTCTCTCTCTCTCTATATATATATATGTATACATACATACATGTATACATACACACACATATACATATATATACATACTCATATATATATGCATATTCCCTTCAGCTACCCTAATACTGAGGTCTCATGAATCATACACATCATCTTTCCATGTAAGAATGTAAACAAAACAGTTCAACTTTAGTAAGTCCCTTGCAATTTCTTTTCCTTGACTACTTTTTCATGCTTCTCTTGATTCTTGTGTTTGCAAGTCAAATTTTCTATTCAGCTCTGGTCTTTTCACTGAGAAAGCTTGAAAGTCCTCTATTTTATTGAAAATCCATATTTTGCCTTGGAGCATGATACTCAGTTTTGCTGCATAGGTGATTCTTGGTTTTAATTCTAGCTCCATTGACCTCCAGAATATCATATTCTAAGCCCTTCAATCTCTTAATGTAGAAGCTGCTAGATCTTGCATTATTCTGATTGTGTTTCCACAGTACTCAAATTGTTTCTTTCTGGCTGCTTGTAGTATTTTCTCCTTTATCTGGGAGCTCTGGAATTTGGTGACAATATTCCTAGGAGATTTCTTTTTGGGATCTATTTGAGGAGGCGATCGGTGGATTCTTTCAATTTCCATTTTACCCTCTGGCTCTAGAATATCAGGGCAGTTCTCCTTGATAATTTCTTGAAAGATGATGTCTAGGCCCCTATTTTGATCATGGCTTTCAGGTAGTCCAGGAATTTTTAAATTATCTCTCCTGGATCTATTTTCCAGGTCAGTGGTTTTTCCAATGAGATATTTTACATTGTCTTCCACTTTTTCATTCCTTTGGTTCTGTTTTATAATATCTTGATTTCTTGTAAAGTCACTAGCTTCCACCTGCTCCAATCTAATTTTTAAGGTAGTGTTTTCTTCAGTGGTCTTTTGGACCTTCTTTTCCATTTGGCTAATTCTGCCTTTCAAGGCATTCTTCTCCTCATTGGCTTCTCGGAGCTCTTTTACCATTTGAGTTAGTCTATTTTTTAAGGTGTTGTTTTCTTCAGTATATTTTTCAGTATGTTTTTGGGTCTCCTTTAGCAAGTCATTGACTTGTTTTTCATGGTTTTCTCGCATCCTTCTCATTTCTCTTCCCAATTTTTCCTCTACTTCTCTAACTTGCTTTTCCAAATCCTTTTTGAGCTCTTCCATGGCCTAAGACCAGTTCATGTTTTTCTTGGAGGCTTTTGTTGTGGTCTCTTTGACTTTGTTGACTTCTTCTGGCTGTACATTTTGGTCTTCTTTGTCACCAAAGAAAGATTCCAAAGTCTGAGACTGAACCTGGGTGAGTTTTCACTGCCTAGCCATGTTCCCAGCCAACTTACTTGACCCTTGAGTTTTTCAGTGGGGTATGACTCCTTGTAGAGTAAAGAGTACTATGTTCGAAGCTTGGGGGATATGCTGCTGATTTCAGAGCTATTACAGCCAGCTCTGCCACACCAGCACTCCTCCTTCCCCAAGAACCCCCAACCTGGACTGGACTTAGATCTTCAGCAGGCTCTGCCCTCCTGCTCTGATCCACCACTTAATTCTTCCCACCAGGTGGGCCTGGGGCCAGAAGCAACTGCAGCTGTAGTTCTGTAGCTGCCCCACCTCCACTACCACTGCCCCTCCCCCACCCCTGGGCTGTGGCTGAACTACGAACTCTATCACCCTATCCCCAGCAGCTTTTCCCTCTAACCTTCTCTGTTGTCTTTGGTGTTTGTGGGTTGAGAAGTCTGGTAACTGCTGTAGCTCACTGATTCAGGGTGCTAGGGCCTGTGCCACCTGACTCCTGGTCTGGTTGGTCCACGCCACCCACGCTGGGCTCTGCTCTGCCCCGATCCCAGCTCCATGCACAAAAGACCTCTCCCAGCAACCATCCAGGCTATCCTGGGCTGGAGACCTGCTTCCCTCTGCTATTTTGTGGGTTCTGCAGTTCTAGAATTGGTTGAGAGCCATTTTTTATAGGTTTTTGGAGGGACTTGGCGGGGAGCTCATGCTAGTCCCTGCTTTCCAGCCATCATCTTGGCTACGCCCTGCCCCCATGCTTTTTAGCATGATGTTTTCAATGATGTTGTCAGATGCCTTCAATGAAAACAAAAATGACAAGATAAGCTACCACACCGACAGTAAATTCAACTTGGAAAGGCTACAAGCCAAGACTAAAGTGGAGGGAGAGTTAGTTGGTGTGTGACTTTTTTTTCACAGATGATTGTGCACTCAATGCAGCCTCTGAAGCTGAGATGCAACAAAGTATGGATCAATTCTCTGCTGCTTGTGTTAATTTTAGCCTAACAATTAACACCAAGAAAACACAGGTGCTCTATCAGCCAACACCACATCACCCATACATGGAACCGTCAGTTGCAGCAAATTAAGGTTTTGAATGCTTTGGATAAGTTCACTTACTTTTCTAGGGATGTACACATTAATAATGAGGTTGAGGCATGCATGCCGGAACTAGCTCAGTGTTTGTGAGATTCCAAAGGAAAGTATGTGAGAGAGAGGAGATATTAGACTGACTACCAAACTGAAAGTCTATACAGCTGTTGTCCTGACCTCATTGTTGTATGACTATGAAACCTGGACACTATACCAGTGCCATGCCAGGAAACTGAATCTCTTCCATTTGAATTATCTTAGGAAGATTCTGAAGATCACCTGGCAGAATAAGGTACCAAACTCTGAGGTCCTTTCTTGAACTAAACTGCCAAGCATTCAAACTCTACTGCAGAGAGCACAACTCTAATGAGTTGGCCACATTGTTTGAATGCTAAACATAGGCTTACCAAAAAGACTATTTTATGGAGAACTCACACAGGGCAAGTGCTCACTTAGTGGTCAGAAGAGTAACACAAGGACACTCTCAAGGTCTCTCTTAAGAACTTTGAAATGGATTGTGTGACATAGCAGGCACTGACACAGGACGGCTCAGCATGGCATGCCCTCATCAGAAAAGGTGTAGTGCTGTATGAGCAAAGCAGAATGGAAGTAGCTCAAAAGAAACACAAGATGTGTAAATTTAGAGAATCTACCCCAAATGTTCACATGGACTATTTGTGCCCAACCTGCAGTAGAGCACTCCAAGCTCATACTGGTCTGATTAGCCTTCGTCAGACAGATTGTAACTTGACTCTAACAGAGTGATGTCATTTTCGTCCTCTTCCATAATGAAGCACAACAACCACCATCAACCTTCTTCCCTTTTCAGTCTTCTTATCCTTCCAAAGACTAGCTACACTGACCTGCTTACATTACTTAAATATAATACTCCGTCTCCTTACACCATGTCTTTTCCTTGGCTGGTCCCCCAGGCCTGTAATGCTCTCTTTCCTCACCTCCATTTCTGGGCTCCATTGGTTTCCTTCAGCTCAAATCCCACCTTCTGCAAGACATCTTTCCTGTTTTATTTTACATAATTATAACTTTGAATATTATGAATCTGATTATATTTGACTTCTTCAGGGGATTAATTATTTGCACTAAATGGGACCTAGCTGTACTTCCCATCTATACTATATATATCTCATATATACGTATTTGTTCACATGCTCATCCATTAAAATATGAGCTCCTTGAGAGCTGGAATCAAGTTTTTGCCTTTCTTTATCTAGCCAACACTTAGCACAGTACCTAGCACATAATAAGTGATTAATAAATATTGATTAATAGTGTTTTCCATAGCATTATACACACAGCACATATTGCTTTCCTTCATTCACTTGCAGACTTCTCAAGATGTCCTCCAAAAGCAAGTAGAAGTATTTTAAACAGGTGAGCGATAGAACTTCAGTAAGTGTCTTTATCACTGGAAATGAGGAAAACAACTAGAAACAAATCTGCTTCCTGTGTTATGACTGGCCTTCAACCCCTAGGTCTTTTGGTTTTTCTTTTCTTTAATCATCAACATTAGGTCATTATCTGGCAGGCAAATCTAGGAACATGTGGAGAGGGCATATATGTAAAGCATAACCAAATATTTATTGTGTTGATTACTATTGTGGTAAAGATGTTAAGGATGGCCAAACCTATATTCCTTGATTTACTAAAAAGTGATTTTCCAGTCTCCCCTCCTTGCCCATGGGCCCCAGGTGTATAGCATTTCTCACATCCAGTGAACCTCCCATTGTTCTAGTAGTCTTACTACTAAGTGAAAATTATATTATCCATCTGCTTCTGTCTAAGAAGATATACAGTGGCATGGACTTCAGGGCATAACAAATGCCATGATTACAAGTTCTTTGAGGTCAGGGATTGCCTAATTATTCTTTATGTTTCTCACAGAAATAGGAAGGAGTCAGGAGCAACTAGGTGGGGCAGTGGATAGAGTACTGGCCTGGAGTCAGGAGGTCCTGAGTTCAAAGCTTGCTTCAGACACTTATTAGCTACATGACCCTGGGCAAGTCAGTTTACCCCAATTGCCTTGCAAGAAGAAAAAAAAAAAGAAATAGGGAGGAGCTGAGAACTCTTAATCCGTCTCCTCATTAAAATGTCTACCAATCAGGATTGCTTTATGTTTGCCAGAGAAAGTCCAAATGGTACAGTGTCAAGCCAATCAGAAGGAAGACACACATAGGTTTAAAAAGCTCTGTTTGTTTAGAGTCTTGGTCATTGAGAGAGGCCACTGATCCAATTTATTAATTACTGCTAGGCTAACTAATCTGGTAGGGTGCTTTCTTTCTCAATTTTTGATAATAATTTGTATTCTATGGGTACTAATGGTTCTTTAAATATTTCAAAATTCTCTTGTGAAACCATAAGGAATAGTTTTTTTCTTTACTTTTAGAGCTAGTTGATGTAATGGTCCTTTTCAAAAATGAAGGACAAACACAATCTGTGAGTAGTCTGAGCTGCCTGAATGAGTACCCAGCCATTAGGGTAACTCAACCCGTCCTCTCCCTCTCCCTCTCCCTCTCCCTCTCCCTCTCCCTCTCCTTCTCCTTCTCCTCTCCAAAGGAAGGTAAATTTTGATGACTGGAAGCTCCCCAGTTAACTTGGGGTTTGCTGGCTATATTCCTGCCTTCCTGTCTTCTGTCCTTCCTGTCCTTCTTTCTTTCCTACTTCCTTCCTTTCCTCCTTCCCTCCTTTCTTTCCTTCTTTCTTCCTTTCTTCCTTTTTTTCTTCCTTCCTTTTTTCTTTCTTTCTTTCTTTCTTTCTTTCTTTCTTTCTTTCTTTCTTTCTTTCTTCCTTTTTTTCTTTCTTTTGCAGTCAAAGTGAAACAGCCACGGTCTCCCACTGCATCCTGGACCATCTCCAGTCATCTTGATGAATAAATATCTCCCCACTGGACCCAGCTGACCCTGGAGGAGAAAGTGAGGCTGGTGACCTTGCACAGCCCTCCCTCACTCAAATCAAAGTCAACTGAAAGTCACATCATCATTTCCCTGATGTCATGGTCCTCTTTGAAAACAAAGGACAAACACAACAAGAGTTAATTCTATTACCTTTTCTGAGAATGAATTATTTAATATCTCTTTTTGGTCTTCTGTCAGTATTGGCATTTTATATTTTTGAAGGTATTCCTCTATTTCTTTCATATTCTCAGTTTTGTTAGCATGTAATAGCATATAATAGATTCTGATTTTTTTGTATGTTCTATTTTTGCTGTGATTTCACCTTAATCATTTGTAATATTTGATTTCCTGATCTCTTCTCTTTAATCAGAGTGGCTAAGGGTTTATCAATTTTATTATTCTTTTCAAAGAACCAGATTTCAGTTTTTTTTATCATTTCTATAGTTTTTCTAGTTTATTTATTTCTTCTCTAATTTTTAATATCTCCTCATTTATGCTTATTTTAGCTTTACTTATTGATGTTCTAATTTTTAAAGTCACATCCATGTCATTAATACTCTCTTCTTCTATTTTGTTAATGGATGAATATAGAGACATGATTTTCCCCTGAGTTCGGCTTTAGCTGTAATCCCAGAAACTTGGATCAATTGTTTCACCATTATCACTTTCTGTCACATAATTATTCATTGTTTCTATGATTTGTTCTTTGACCTACTCATTATTTAAGATTTCATTGTGAAGTCTCCATTTGGCTCTGTGTCTTTTGACCATGGTTCCTGAACCAATTACTATTTTTACTGTATTATAGTATGTAAAGGGTGTATTTACTACTTTTGCCTTTTTACATTTGTTTGCAATTTTTCTGTGCTTTAATACATGGTCAGTTTTTTTTTTAAGTTCCATGCAGCTTGATACATAGTAAATTTATTTCTAGCCTCTAATTTTTACTATGTGTATGACTTCAGTTTTTATTTTTTATTTGTCTTTGTCATTCAATTTTGTTCTATTTTCAATTCCAAATTCTTTCCCTCCCTTCTCTCCTTACTCCACTCATTGACAAGACAAGAAAAATAAAAACCATTAAGAATACATTTACACATGCAAAACAAATGTACTCTTAGCCATATTCCAATGGACAAAAGCAAGAAATCGAAGAAAATATATTTCAGTCTGTACTCTGTGTCAATCTGTTCTCTTTCTAGATGTGGATAGAATGTTTCTTTATGAGTCCTTCTGTCCTGTGCTTCATCATTGTGTTTATGAAAGATACTAGGTCTTTCAGGGTTGACTATCTTTACAATATTGTTGTTACTGTATAAATTTTTTCCTGATTCTACTCCATTTTTCATCAGTTCACACAAGCCTTCCTATGACTTTAAAAATCATCTCCTTCATCATTTTTATAGCACCATAATATTGCATCATATTTTCACATTGTAACTTATTCTGCCATTCCTCAAAAGATGAACATCCTCTCAGTTTCCAATGCTTTGCTACCACAAAAAAAAAAAAGCTGTTATAAATATGTGTATATATGGGCATTTTCCCTCTTTCCTTGTTCTCTTTGGGGTATAGACCTATCACTGGCTCAAAGGGTATAAACAATTTAATAGTTTTTTGGTTATACTTTCAAATTGCTTTTCAGAGCAGTTTGACTAGTTTGCAGCTCCACCAACAGTGAATTAGTGTACCTGGGGCCATCATGAGTCATCCTGATTTATATCTTGCCACTGGACCTAGATAGCTCTGGAGGAGAAAGTGAGGCTGGTGACTTTGCATGGCCCTTCCTCACTTAAATCCAATTCACTTACAAATCATGCATCGTTTTCCTGATGCCATGGTCGTCTTCAAGAACAAAGGACAAAAAACAACAATGTACCTCTTTTCCCTCATCCTCTCCAGCATTTGTCATCTTCCTTTTTTGTCATCTTAGCCAAACTGGTGGATATGAGGAGGTTACTCAGAGTTGATTTATCGGCATTTCTCTAATTATTAATAATTTAGTGCACTTTTAAAGTGTGGATACCGATAGCTTTGATTTCTTCCTGAAAATTGCCAATTCATATCTTTTAACCATTTATCAATTGGAAAGTGGCTCTTATTTTTGTAAATTTGATTCAATACTTTAGAAATGAGACCTTTATGGAGGTTTGCTGCAAATATTTTCCTCTGTTTCCTACTTTTCTTTTATTTTTAGCTGCATTAGTTTTGTTTGTGCCCTGACAAAATTTATTTTTATCTAATCAAAATTATCCATTTTGCCTTCTATAAACCTCTTTGTCTCTTAAGAGGTTTTGTCACGAATTCTTCCTCTATCTACAGATATGACAATTAATTTCTTCACACACTCCCTTAATTTGCTTATAATATTTCCCTTTATATCTAAATCAGTGGTAGGGAATTTGCAGCCATGAGGCCACATATGGCCCTCAAGGTCCTCAAGTGTGGCCCTTTGACTGAATTCAAACTTCACAGAAAAAAAAATCCCCTTAATAAAAGGGGAAGTTTGGATTCAGTCAAAGGGCTGCACTTAAGAAAGCCACATGTGGCCTTGAGACCACAAGTTTCCCACCTCTGATCTAAAGCATCCACCCATTTTGATTTTCTCTTGGTTTACAGTGGTTTGTGCAAGACCAGACTGCTTTCCAGTTTTCCCAATACTTTTTGTCAAATAGTGTGTTCTTACCCCTATAGATGGGATCTTTGAGTATATCAAACACTAGGTTACTGTGCTTCTTTGCTTATGTATATTTTGTACCTAATATGCTCTACTAATCAACCTCTCTATTCTAACCTCATACCATGTTCTTTTACTCATTACAGCTTTGTAGTGTAGCTTGAGATCAGGTATGACTAGCCCCTTTCATTCCCTCTCTTTGTTTTTTAAATATATTTCTTATAAGCAATGGATTGTTGGGTTTTATTTTATTATCCCACCTCCCACTCTTTTTCATTTTATTGGATTATTTAATCCATTCATATTTAAAGGTATGTTGAGTTTATATTTTTTTGAAATTGAAAATTGACTTTTAATTCCACTTTGGTTAAGACTTAATCAAGCTAGATTTAATATTCCCCCTTGCTAATCCTTACCCTTTCAAGTTTACTCAGGTAACCTCAGATCACTTGGGTCATAATTCTATTCTTATGACTCAGGTAACCTCAGGTCATTTGGGCCATAGTTTTATTCTTGTGACTTGTATTTTCACTCTTATCTTTTGACTTGTACCTCCACACTTATGCCAAGTAATCTTGGTCTACATCTTGCTACTGGTCCCAGATAGCTTCAGACTAGAAAATGAGGCTGGTGAGTTTGCACAGCCCTCTCTCACTTAAATCCAATTCACTTACGTCTCATTGCATCCCTGACATCAAGGAGAATGAAGGACAAACAATAGCCTCTGTGAGTAGAAAATAAGAGCTGCCCCACTGGGGACCCAACTGGACCTGGCTAGCTAGCTGGGCAATGCAGCTACAGGGACAATGTCATATATCTTAACAGAAGGAAAGAACTTCTGTTTGATTCCAGGCATGAGTCATACCTGATAGCCAATCATATAGCCATTAGATGCTGAGAGCAGGGCTTAGGAGTAGTCAGGTAGGGATTTTTTCCTTTTCAGAAAGGAAATAGCAGAATTGGGAAATAGAGTCAGGAAGATCCTACCTAGGCTGTGTCCAAGGTCGTCTTCAAAACTTTTTCGCAGGCACAGACATCCACCTTTAAAAATTCTCAGCCTGTAATACCTGCCATTCTACTACTGGCTGCATGTGACCTATCCCTGTAATCAGGGCTTAAAACAATATTAAATTGTAGTCCCATAAAATCTTAAATTGCAAATAAATATCCTTAAGATAGGACTGTCCCAAATTTCATTGAGCTAATAATTGTCAAATCAAGCTACATAACTTTTCTGTCTTCTAAAATACTTTCTCACACTCTTTCTCAACTTACTTAAACCATCTGAAACTAGTATTCTCTCAGGACAGGAGAGGCTTAGCTAACTCCCATTTGTCCCCAAACCTTCTTATGTGCCTTTCATATTTCCAATCAAACCTTTATTTACCTTTCCAAATCTCTCAAACCCATTATTCAGTCTTCCTTTATGTTTCAACCATAAGACAAGACAACTCATAAGTTAATACTTTTTACTGACATGACTGTGTATATTGGAATCCATTCCAGCTTAAACAAAGCAAAGAGGTTAATGACCTACCTCACAGGTTGATGGATTTATGTCCCCTGTTTACTCATTCTAGAGGAAAGGGACACTTTAGGAATTAAATCTTATACACATTGATAAGCTCTAACTCTTGCTCAGAATCACAAAAACATTTTTCAAAACATTTCTAGAATTATTTCCCTTCCTTAAAAACAGTTTAAAATTTATCCTGATGTTAAAAGGAATACTCACTAAACTTTTCTGAAGACAATTATTTAGAAGGCTTTAAAATTATAGACATCTCCTTATTTTTCCTTACAGCAAATTAACCCTTAAACGCTGGAATTCACTAACTAAGTTGGTGCCAAATGTCCTCATTCTCAAATATTGCACAGAATTCCTAGATACTACAAAGTTCCTTAGTCAAAAAGGTGTTGTAATGGGGAGGACACTTAGTTTCTATAAATTACACACCCAATTAAATTAACCTTATCACAACAACAAAGTTTACCAGGACTTTAAAAACTTACTTCATAGGAATTCCTCTACACAGAAAACCACACAAGATTGATAAGAATTCATGACTAGATGGTTTCAAAAGTCCTTGTTTCAGTTACCAACCTCAATTTCTTAATTAAGTACAATTCTTAATCTAATAACATCTGGATTATAAGAGGAATTATTTTTCTAACAGCATAGGTAATGCAATGTTAACCAAGTTGCGTAACATAACAAATTTAGAAATATAAGTACACCACAAGCAATTATCATGTAATTAACTTGAAACAGACTATAACTTAGTTGGATGAGCAAATCAAATCTGGATTCATAATCACTAGTGGTAACATTTTAATTTCTAAGGCCCAATACTCTTAGCATTGTAAAAGATTATTATTTATAAAATCACATTGTTTTCTTCAATATTGCTGATACACCTGTTTGCCAAATTACACAATTTAGAAATGTAACAATGCCCTAAACATAATTATGCATTTTAATACTTGAAACAACCCATTTATCAATTTAGGTGAACGCATTTCTAAATCTCCATGCACAGAGAATCTTTCATCTCATCATTTGAAACTATAACTTTAGATCACCAGATATATTCTCGTAATAGAAAACTTTTTCACATGGAAAGTCTGTTCTCATGGTTAAATATCAGTATTATTAATTATTTCTTGTTATAACCAAATATAATAGCTCCAAATTGTCAAATTTTATCACATCCCTTTAAAAACCCAATTCACATATATCAAAATCTCATTAAAATTGCTATAACATCATTTCTTACCACACAATGGTCTTCTCAAATTTCACAATCTAAAAGAATTTTAGAAATACAGAAACAATTTTCAGATGACAGCAATTGCATTTCCAGATTACCACATATAGAAATTATTCAGCTTATTGCTTTTGGTATTTAAAAACCACTTCAAATTAACAATTACATTAATTTAAAGAGAGATAATAATAATGTTGTATCTAACATATACCAGACTTAATGTTAAGCATTTTACAATCATTATCATTTTGATCCCATAACAACCATCATTATTATTTTACCTTTACAAATGAGGAAACAGGTCAGAGATTAAAATACAGTTTTGCAATTGGAACAAAGAAGTGTGAAGTTATCTAGAGCAGAAGATGGTATCCCAGTGGTGACAATTCTGGGAGGCAGAAAGTCCAAATCCATCTACCTCGCCCTTCCCCCACAACTGCAGAAGTTACTGAGCCTAGGGCAGTTTGCAGCTGCTGGGGACAGAGTGGGCAGAATGCATAGGACCTGGGTGACATTTCCAAGCTTTGCCAAAAAGGATGGGCTACAAAGGTACCCAGGGGCACAGGACTGTCAGGATACTGTCAGTCTGTGAATTTCTGTCCTTCTCCTCCTTTTGCCAGATGGGGAAGGGTAATTTAAGTTTTCCCTACAGTTCTCCTGTATTCTCTTCTCCTAATCTGATCTGGGATGAGAGGAGTTTGTTTTAGCTGCTCTAACTTTTACTGCAGCCGTGGCTCAGTCAGAGAGAGGACAACAATGGTGAAAGATCTCAATGATTGTAACTCTAGTAAACTTCACCTTTTGCTCACCCCTTAAAAAATTTTTGCACTTAAATCTAAGGGAAAAGATTCCCTCTTAACTCTGGGGAGGGAGTGGGGAATGATAAGTGATCAGCATTGGGAGGAGGTGTTTCAGCAACAGTGAGTTCCTAGAGTGATTTTACAGTCTCAGGAGTTCTCTCTCCCAAAATCCAACTAATCAATTTCCAAATCTTTAATGAATAATCAATCCCAGAATCTGCTAAAATGTTTCAGCTCTATTTTTTTTCTGTAATTCCAGTTGGCCAGACCAGACATTACCAAAAAAAAAAGAGTCTCTGTTTCCCTAACTGCAGCCTTAGAATTCTCTGGCTACCTGCATTTCAGATTTTACACTGTATAGACATAGAGCACATGCTCTCACACAGACAATTAACGAACAAATACAGAACAAATACAGACTGAGCTCAGAGTTTAAACAACAGGGAATTAGAAGCTTTCATGAGTTGGCTATTAGCACCCCTATGGTCTTTGGGGAAGCCTTGGCGTTCCTGAGTTTTCTGACTCTCCATATCCTATCCCTTAGGAAGAGGGAAAGGGGAGATGGAGGAGGACCAGGGCAGGCAAGGGAAGGCTAGTAGTAAGGATAAAATGCAATTATCCTCCCCATAATCAGAGCCTTTAAGGGAAGGAAGCAGGAATAGGGCAGAAGGCAAAAACAGAGCCCTTAAGGGAAAGGGGGAAAGGGGGAGGGAAGGAAGAGAGAAGGCAATGGTAGCAGAAGAGAGTTACCTCTGTCAGGATCAAAGCCTTTACTGGGAGGCAGAGGGGGAGAGGGTAACAGCAAAGTGCAGTTTTTCTCCCCCGGATCCAGGCCTCCAAGGGAAGGAAGGGAGGGAGGGGGTGAGGAATAGGGTGGAGGGAGTGGAGAAACGGTTGGACTTCTAATTCTAGTTTTTGATTGATCCACAGCTAATTTTCTAGATCAATCAGTGTTTCCAGGGGATCTATGTGTGTTTGACCGCAGACCTGTGTTTTACCATAGATTTGATCCCTGCCCCCAGAACTAGCTTAAAGGGAATTTTCAGACTTCAATCAATTTTGTGGGAGTCCTTTTTGGAAGCTGGGAAGAGAGACAACTTACCCCCACCTTGTCAAGGCCAAAATTCCAGGAAAAATTAATCCTGCGGCACCCAAAGCGTTGGCAAGGTTGGGCTACTTTGTCCCGTTTCCATCATTTCCATCAGAAGTTCATGGCACCATAACTGTTAAACCTGAAAATTTGGTTGAAGGAGGCAAACCAGCTAGGTGATAGAAAAATCCATGTTGTTTATTATTTTCCCTTAAAGCATAGCTAAGCTAGCTTACTTGTACGTACAAGGAGTCAGAGCATAAGCTCTGGCTGTCTGAACAAAGGAATAAGAAAACTTATATACATTATTTTAGCAGACCCAGCAAGCCTGTGTTACCTCACTTTTATGACCCCCATGTATGTTTAACCATGATACAAGAAGAGGATTTTCCTTAATGGAATAGGTTTGTAAAGACAAGAGTGTAGACAAAGGTCAGTTAAAGTATATACCCATAGAATATTAAGTGAGGTTGTCCTCTTAATGGCTAACAGGGGAAAGAATTGTTCTTAGGTCAGTCTGATCTGGCCTTGTTGACAGAGGTAAGGGCATTTCCTGAGCAAACTCTAGAGAACAAAGAAGCCCAGGCCCTGGATCTTCTTCCAGTTACTCATTAATTCAGGCTCTGGGTCTGGTTGAAATTAAAAATGATATAAAATAGTATAAAATGTTCCACACTACTAACCCCCTTAATCTGAGTTTGTTTCTGACTGTGTCCAATCTGAATTTCAGGGGATTCACCATCAAACAATACTGTTATTACTGTGTACAATATTCTCCTAGTTTTGTTCACTTCACTATTCATAAGTTCATGTAAATCTTTACAGGTTTTTCTGAAATCATTCTGCTTGTCATTTCTTATAACTCAATGATATTCTGTTACAATCATATACTATAACATGTTTAGCTCTTCCCCAATTATTAATTGGGGCATGCCTTTGATTTCCAATTCTTATCCATCCCAAAAAGAGCTGCTATAAATATTTTTGTACAAATAGGTCCTTTTCTCTTTTTTTGGATGTCTTTGGGATATAGATCTAGCAGTGGTACTGCTGGATCAAAAGGTATGCACAGTTTTATAGGTCTTTGGGCATGGTTCCAAATTGGTTTCTAGAATGGTTGGGTCAGTTTACAATTCTACCAACAATATACTAGTATCCGAGCTCTCCCATATCCCCTCCAACATCTAACGTTTTCGTTTTTTGTCACCATATTGACATATATAAACCCGCATGAACAGCATGTATCTTCTCTCCTATCCCCAAATTTTTTAATCTAGGAGAAAAAAAGACACATTTCTTTTATTGTTCAGGGCTCTTGCTACAAAGTTTTCTTTAACCCCCTAGTCGTAAGTATTCTCTTTTTTTCCCCTTATATTATCATGTACATACTCATCTGATGATATGTTATATGTAAACTCTGTAAGGACAGGGATTGTTTTTCCACTTTGGTTTTGTATACCCAATGCCTAACACAATGCCTTGAAAATAGCAAGTAGTTGATAAATTGTGTTTAATGGATTGGATTGGATAAGAGGAGTATAAAAGTACCTTTCACAACTATGGTTAGGGGAAAATTAGTAGCCAAACAAAATAAAGATTATCATAGTAAGATGAAATAGACAATTCCATTTATATAAAATTAAAAATTTTTTGAATAAACAAAATTGATTTGACCAAAACAAGGAATGAAAACACTAGCTAGATTGTGTCAAATATATCTATGAAAAATCTGAAATCCAAAATGTCCTTTTTTAAATTTAATTGATTTAATATATTTAGTTTTCAGCATTGATTTTTACAAGAGCTTGAATTACAAATTTTCTCCCCATTTCTACCCTCCCCCTTACTCCAAGATGGTGTATATTCTGGTTGCCCCGTTCCCCAGTCAGCCCTCCCTTCTGTCATCCCACTCCCCTCCCATCCCCTTTTCCCTTCCTTTCTTGTAGGACAAGATAAATTTCTATGACCCATTGCCTGTGTATCTTATTTTCTAGTTACATGCAAAAACTTTTTTTTGAACATCTGTTTTTAAAACTTTGAGTTCCAAATTCCCTCCCCTCTTCTCTTCCCACCCATCCTCCCTAAGAAGTCAAGCAATTCAACATAGGCCACATGCGTATCATTATGTATAACCCTTCCACAATATTCATGTTGTGAAAGACTAACCATATTTTGCTCCTTCCTAACATATCCCCCTTTATT